>NW_025766703.1:152500-770000 GCF_003918875.1 Haliotis rubra
ACCACTCACTCACCACCCCACCCACCCACTCTCCCACTCACTCTCACTCACCTTCACTCCTTCACTCACCTCACTCACTAACTCACTCCTTCACTCACTCACTCACTCCGACGCCCGTGTTGACCAGCGACAGTTGTTAACCATGTAACGTTTTGGCAACGTGTGTACAAATTTCGCAGAAAAAAAACCAAAACATAAGGTAACGTAAATCTGGAGATCCCACTCTGGCAGGCAACACTCACACCCGTATGACAAGACAACAATAAACAACAACAGGAACACTCGAACACACACAAAAAACACAAATAGGCACACACACACTTAAACAGACATAACTGCCCACCGAAGCACACACGCGCACGCACACACGCGCGCTCTAAAACACAGTCACAGACAGAGAAACACTCATAAAAACACTCAAGAGGAACACTCGTTTAACGGCATAGTTATCTCCGCCATAATCTATTTGGAGGGACAAAGAATGAAAAGTCGAGCGTTTTCTTTACAGATGTTCGAGTTCTCACAACGCATCATTCTACTGCTACTAGACTAAAACATAGTAAGGGTTTCTCCATCGTATCCCGAGAACGCGGCGCGGTGCTCATAATATCACCCTCTGGTGCGTTTTACTTATTAATATCTAGAGTGGCGGTGGGGCTGCCTAGTGGTTAAAGCGTTCGCTCGTCACGCAGACGATCCGGGTTCGATTCCCCACATGGGTACAATGTGTGAAGCCCATTTCTGGTGTCGTGATGTTGCTGGAATATTGGAATATTGCTAAAAGCGGCGTAAAACCAAACTCACTCACTCACTATTTGTATCTGGAACATTGCCGCAAGCAAAGCAAGTGTCCATGAGAATAAAACTACACATGTACACAGAGTGCCCTCCCTTACCTGCACCACGATCCACTGCGGTAAATTATGCAAAGCTGCATAAGATCTAACTCACTCAGATCTTCAGCAACCCGAATTGAGGATGTTACCAACTCATCAAGATATCTGATACGGGGGAACTGCCATCATCTCCTGCAGTCGATGTCGCAACACAATCTCCCATGAGCACGTTTCTTGCGCCGACGCCTCTCATTAACATCATCTCTTGCTTTTCTCACCTACGCCCTCCCTGGTGGTAAGAACAGACGAGTCATTGTTATCCGCGAGCTGTTATCTTTGTTATGCATCTAAACGTCAACCATTTCGACGAAACGGGACACGTCCTTGGCTTTGAAGTTCATCTTTGGTCAATACGTGAGCGTCTTCTACCTCCGTGGCACTATGAATGCGGAAATGAATTTTGTCCTTTCTAACATGGACGAAAGTAACGGTAAAGAGAAGATTCTTACCATCATCCTTTCATGTGGCATTATTTTGACATATGTCTGGGTTATTGTCAAGGTACCGTTAGGTCCTGACATGTAAATGTAGGTAACACAGCTTTGATTTGCGACCGTTGGAAATGTCACGATCTATGTACGTCGGAGTTGACACGGACGCCATCTGGATACAATAAGTGGTCCTCCCAGGGGGCTTAGGGTGCGGTTAGTGTGTGTGGGCGTGCGTGCGTGTGTGTAGTGGGGTGTTTGTAAGAGGCCTTTGCTTTTAACTTTCTGTGTGAGTGACTTCTTTCTCTGAGGGTGGTCTGTCAGGGTGCCTTGATTTGACTTAGACATTCTATCGCAGTCACTTCTGTACGCTGGGGCGGTGGGGTAGCCTAGATGTTAAAGCGTTCGCTCGTCACGCCTAAGACCCGGGTTCGATTCCCCACATGGGTAAAATGTGTGAAGCCTATTTCAGGTGTCCCCAACCGTGACATTGCTGGAATATTGCTAAAAGCGGTGTAAACACTAAAACTCACTCACTTCTGTACACTAAAGACCAAAAGAAACGTTACCCTCCTTCCTCAATGAATTTCTTAAAATCTACTCAAGTGAGAATGAAACTTTCTACTGCATTGTGATGTGTGGACGTCCTCTTCTTGGTTTGCCTATGCTGACCCCAGCCTGTCTGCAGGGTAGCTCTGAATATAATACGGTCTTATGACCGTAACGCGGTGTCATCCGAGGGCGTTTGCAACAGCATTGTATGTCGACCCCATCTGCAACATCTTTCTCTCTCTTCAGCTGTTAATCGTGGCATATTTCTCGTACTAGTGTATGATATCATGTATTCTAGGCTCCCTTCATACCCTGTAGAATCATTCCACATGTGAAATGGATGCACATACTGCTTGAATGTTTCTGCGTTTTGGCGATTGATATTGCTATGTGTCAAGAGAAAATGGAAAAATTTTACTCTGCAAGCAAAAAAATGTTAACAAAGATAATTTTCACAATACCAAAGACCCGTTTTACTTGTTTTCACTAATGCAAATCAGCACAAAATATTTTAAAAGACTGAAATCATAGGAATGATTCTTTTGTTATTTCACACACCGTTGTTTCTTTTTTTAATAGTAGAAAAATGGTGACTTTAAATGGTTTATCTTTGTCTCAAAGCAGAATTTTATTAAACCTTTCTTTTGGACATCCAAATCACTGTTATTGGTTTATTTCGGTATGGTCGAAAATAGCACAATTTAACTCTTCTGAAAAAGATGCATTTCACCTAAATATGAATGCATTTGAGAATTCGTTTTCGTGATTTGCATAACACTGTGTTGTTAAGCTTTCTTGCAAACTAATACCCTCTAACATATCTGTGATAGTTTTTAAGTAATTCATGAAGGTAGGAGGGTATTTTTGGGCGGTCGCGGTGACGTTGTTGACGGTCGTGGTGACGATGCTGATGGTCATGGTGACGATGGTGACGGTCGTGGTGATGATGTTGATGCTCGTTTGACGATGCTGAAGGTCCCCGTGGTGACGATGCTGAGGGTCGCGGTGACGATGTTGACGGTCGTGGTGACGGGTGGTCGAGGTGACGATGGTTACGGTCGTGCTGACGATGTTGATGGTCGTGGTGATGATGTTGATGGTCGTTGTGACGAAGTGGAAGGTCGTGGTGACGATGTTGACGGTCTTGGTGACGATGTTGACGGTCGTGGTGACGATGGTGACGATCGTGGTGATGATGTTGAGTATGGGACTGGTCATGTTTACGTGGTAGAGGACGAACGGTGGTGACGACAGTTAGACAGTGATGGCGTTTGTGATCATCGTGGTCACCTCCATCGTTACATAACTTCGCAAATCCCAAATCCATGGTAAAACGAGATATGACATGTCACAAATGTCCCAACGTCACGAGTTTCAAGAAAAATGAAGATCGGATGGTCAAACCGAATAACAAACTTGGGACGAATCTGGGTCCCAAATTCGCCATAGCGCATCCCGATTCGACCAAGGGGCGTAACTCTATAGAAAGGCGCATACTCTGACTCGACTGAATTTTTACGCAGCTTGTAGCAATATTCCAGCAAAATGACGGCGGGCGACACCAGAAATGGACTTCATACATTGTACCCATGTGGGCAATCGAACCCGGGTCGCCGGCGTAACGCACGAACGACGAAACCACTAGGTCACCCCGCCGCCTCTCAGATTCGACAAACGGGATCGGGCAATCAGTCTCGCTGGCTCAGATGATGCATGCTAATGACATCACTCACTGGATTCTTTTTCCAGACATATATGTATTTACAGACCAGATTCCGCCATATAACTGGAATATTCCTGAGTGCGGCACAAAAGTAGACTCACTCACTCACAGACCAAATTACTGCTGAGTAATCGTCGTCGGAAACCAAGCAATGGAAATATATACTGAAGTAGGGTGGTGGGGTAGACTAGTGGTTAAAGCGTCCGCTCATCACGCCGAAGGCCCGGGTTCGATTCCCAAAATGGGTACAAGATGTGAAGCCCATTTCTGGTGTCCCCCGCCGTGATATTGCTGGAATATTGCTAAAAGCGGCGTAAAACCAAACTCACTCGCTTACTCACTATAACTGCAATATTACTTCAAGCCGAGTAAACCAAACTCACGCACAATTTCGTCTCAAAGAAAGATTTGCGACAAACGTCAAATTGATGCGGAAGCAGTTAATGACTTTTAGCGAGTAAATTGTGTTCAGCGATCGCGTGCTGATTCCGCCGTCCAATAAGCAAACAAAAGAATACACGTGTGTTATATTATCATTAAAACACTGTCGGTAATGTAGAACTTAAAAATGCATTCTCATTCAAAGCAAGGGTAAAAACATCTTTTAAAGTTTTAAATCAGACGAGCAATGTGATGCTAAAGGACATGGCGCCTAATAGATTAAAAATTAAAAGATTCAATTTCGATTTTGCGAAATTTGAATCGTGACTTTTCTTTTTGACATTTTGTCTTTGAGTTAAAGAAATCTTCCTTCATACAATATCAGTGATGGTGACTTTTGCAGATCTTGACTTAACGCGGAGTAAAGTTTAATGACGGTGTTTTTTGTTTCACAGGCGATTTATCAGTGTCTTCGAAGCCTGTCAGGATGCATATGAAGAACGGTTTGGGAATGTATGTCACAGTGCGTAATTAAAAATAATTTTACTGTGTCTGCGGTGCACATTTCCGCTGAACCTCTTCCTGTTAGTGAATGAGTACGTGCGTGTGTGCTTTTGGGTGCTGAAGAGAGTGCGTGCGTGTGTGCCTGCGCTTTTGGGTGCGTGAGTGAATGTGAGCGTGAATGTGTGCGTGAGTGAGTGCCTGCGTTTGTGGATGCGTGAACAGATCCGCACACGAGTGAGTGAGTGAATGGATGCGTCAGTGAGAGAATGAGGGTTATTGATATGTTGTTATTATTATTTAAGTAATGGTCTTTACACAACTTTCTGTCACTCCTTTCCTGTCATGAAAGTGAAAGAATAATATTTGTAGTTTTCCAAATAAGTCACTGTTGAAGATATTCTTTCGTTATGAAGATAGTTTGTTTTGACGTGTTGCCATGGCGATACCATGGACTAGCTTTTGTGTTAATTTCATGAAGTTCAAGTTGAGTGAGTGAGGAGAGTTTTACGCTGCTTTTAGCAATATTCCAGCAATATCACGGCGGGGGATACCAGAAACGGGCTTCACACGTTGTTCTCATGTGGGGAATCGAACCCGGTCTTCTGCGTGACTAGCGGACGCTTTAACCACTAGATAACGTCCCCGGGCTTTGGAAGTGGTACATCACAAACATCTTGTAGAACACAACATTATTGTTCTTTTTCAACTGCCGGCCAAAAGCAAAGAATACACTCGAAAACATTGATCTTTCGACAACCCCACAGCCCTTCCAGCTGAGATCTCAGGAGTCGGCACTACACGACATCCCTCTAGGAATTTGTCTTCGTTAACTGCATACTTGCGTGTCGTATAATGGGACGTAATGGATTTGATAGTTAATAATTGCTTGGAACATGGCGTGGTCACGTACCGAGTTTGATCTTTGACAAAAATAAAATACCCCCAACAAGAAGACAAAGTCATCGATATCCCCCGCAATGGCAAAATACTCTTCATGATTATGTCTACGAGTTATAATTATGTCAAATATTTAGGTGTGTATATAGAAAAGTGGAAGGAGAGTATTGAAAGGTTTTTAAAGTTCTGCTCCAGAAAGGAGCACTATCACCAATTTCAGTCTAAATCAAACTTGTTGCCATGGAAACGCCAAAAATATTTTATTCAGAATTCCAAAACTACCAAAAGGCACCAGTACACCACCAGATCTATCTATGTGCCAAGTTTGGTGAAGAAATAGTGAATGGTTTTAGAGTTCAGCTCCGGAAAAGAGCACTACCACAATTTCAGGCTAAGTCAAACTTGTTGCTATGGAAACGCCAAAAATATTTTATTCAGAATTCCAAAACTACCAAAAGGCACCAGTACACCACCAGATCTATCTATGTGCCAAGTTTGGTGAAGAAATAGTGAATGGTTTTAGAGTTCAGCTCCGGAAAAGAGCACTACCACAATTTCAGGCTAAGTCAAACTTGTTGCTATGGAAACGACAAAAATATTTTATTCAGAATTCCAAAACTACCAAAAGGCACCAGTACACCACCAGATCTATCTATGTGCCAAGTTTGGAGAAGAAATATTGAATGGTTTTAGAGTTCTGCTCCGAAAAAGAGCACTACCACTAATTTCAGTCAAAGTCGAACTTGTTGCTATGGAAACGCCAAAATATTTTATTCAGAATTCCAAAACTACCAAAAGGCACCAGTACACCACCAGATCTATCTATGTGCCAAGTTTGGTGGAGAAATATTGAACAGTTTTAGAGTTCTGCTCCGGAAAAGAGCACTACCACCAATTTCAGTCAAAGTCGAACTTGTTGCCATGGAAACGCCAAAAATATTTAATTCAGAATTCCAAAACTACCAAAAGGCACCAGTACACCACCAGATCCATGTATGTGCCAAGTTTGGTGAAGAAATATTGAACGGTTTTAGAGTTCTGCTCCGGAAAAGACAAATGTGCACGGACGGACGGACGGACACGCACGCACGCACGCACGCACACGGAGTCCATTTTAATACCCCCGCAAAACGCGTTGCGGGGATAAAAAAAAAACCATAAGAACCCCCACCCTAAAAAGAAGCTAAAACAAAAACGATACAAAACAAACACAAGAACAAAACGAAACAAAACCCAAAAACGAAAAACAAAAAAACCACAAAAAAACAAACCAAAACAAACAACAAAACCACACAAACATAAAAAAAAAAATAAAAACAAGCAAACAAAAAAAAACACACCATAGAGCAAACATAAGTCCAACAAACTAACGAGAACAACAACAAACAGATCAAAAGTGACATATAGTTACAAGAGGTATTGTTCCCGCATCCCGATACTTAAATCAGTGGATATCTCATCGAAAGTCAGTCTATTCTGTGCTTCCATCTGATGGAAGATAAACGTTTTAAATCATTTTGTATTTTTCACAAAATCAGGAAAATACAAACAGAGAATACCTCCCAACTTTGATCGAACGAAACTCAATTTGAATGAAAAAGAGCCCCATTTTAAAGGGAAACGATACCTCCAGACTTGCTCCATTTAGGGCTTAAGCATGGCGAAAATGGAACATAAAGAGAAAGGGAAAATAATTCGGTTCTGAGAACTGTGACAGATTTCAATATTATCTGAACATTGCTGGTGATATTTAGCATTGAAATCTATTGAAGCGGCTTTAAAAGGACCGTACACAGCGGGGGTTGGTTCAGAGTTTGTTTGTTGTCGCAGAGAGATGAGGTGAGGTTAAACTGGGTTTAACGTTCATTATCCCAGCTGTATGTGATGTGCGGTGCTTTGCCAGATAATCGAGTGCTGGACTGACAGACAATCCAGGGATTAACATCGGTCGGGGATCGAGCTTTCATCGCTACGAGGCGGTCTCGCACTGAGCATTATCCCAGCTGTATGACTGTGCTTTGTAGATAATCGCGTCTGGACCAGACAATCCAGGGATTAACATCATGAGCATTCATCGACGCAATTGGGGTACGATGACAGGCATTTGCCGAGTCAGCGACCCTGGCCTCACGATCCCGTTAGTCGCCACTTACGACATGCATAGGTTAATGAACCCTGGACCCTTTTAAGAAGGTCCTAAAAACAGTCCTTGTTACTAAAGCCTATAATTGACATTTTCCCTTCTTCTGTAAATAGTTTTAATGCGCCATGAGCATGCATGAGTGGGTGGACACTGGCGCTTTACACATATCCATTATTATTATTATTTTTATTATAATTTCAGCTCGTTTCTGCAAGGATCTAGTGACAATGTTCACAAGGATATATACATTTTGGATAAAGACTTGTAAATTTAAACAAACAAAAGAAACATAAACATTGGAGAAAAGTAACAGGCACGCAAACAAAACCAGAACATGCGTATGGAACCCTCATTAGCTACATACCCAACCATTAACACTTTATGTTTGTTTTCATCCGTTGTCAAACATGGGCTATACTGTATGTTGACTGTCAGAATAATGGATTTTGCCATAAATGAGTACCATTAAAATTCCGTCAGAAATACCGATAATGCAAAATTATTAGTTCTTAACACCTTGTCGCTTACAGTAAAATCGGAAAAAATATCTGTACGAAATCAACACCATGTCATTATCACCCTTATCATAAAAAAATAAATTAGATACAGATCTACGTGTGAGCGAACCAGAATTCAAAACCACGATTACGGGTTCCTGACGTAAGCAAGGGAGGCAACTCGTTTGCGCGAATTGCACCGCTTTACACGTCTGAGCGACTGTGTCCCCGATGTCAATGTAATTCCATGTAAATATGATGAACATGTGTCTTTGGTAGCAATAAAACCGTCAGTAACAGTTCAATTAGACGTAACATTAATACCAGTTTAAAGCCTTAATTACACGCTCATAATAATTGCGCAATAAAAGTGATTTGTATCACAGTGTAAAAGAGAGTTTTATGGGGAATAGTGTGTATAATTCAAACTGAAGTAAAAGAGTCACTAGATGATTTGAAAGGTCAGATATTTCAAGGATTTAAGAGACGAGAGTATTTCCATTCCATCCACCAGACACCGACCTTGACATGTGAAGTCTCTCGTGGTCCATTCTGGCGTTGCTTAGCAAACAGGCGGCTAACTTAGTTCAGGTGCGAATAAAACAGATGGCGTTTGTCATTGCCCTTTAAGTGTCTTTTTCGGTCAAAGAACGTTTCTAAGCAATTTTCCGATAGATTTCGAAATCACGAAACAACGAATGAATGTTGTTTAATGCCGTAGCTTTTCATACGACCCGGTCTCCCCATTGGCTGACAGTAAAAACAGAAATTCTATCTGGGCGATATTAAGGACAATTCTTCTGTTTTTCGCGTTTTCTTTCTAATTCCTGGGAAACAGCTAGAGCAAATACATCTTAAACAGGGCAACACAACTGTTACAGTTGACCTCGATAATATTGCCGGCTTTGATATAACCGAGCAGCTGTGTCAAGCTCCTCACAGCGATAGCCAGTTCGCGGAGCTTTTTATCAATGTCGCCAGTTTCAGTCCCCCTTCAGCCGGGTCGTCATAACAAACGCACCTTTGATGTTTAACGCCGCAATAATCAGCAATGTTCCAGCAATATGATGTCTGTAAGTAATCGATTCTGGACCTGAGAAGCCAGTGAATGACCGCAGGTCCATCGATCTACGAAACTGGGTTACGATGACCTGCATTATCTGAGACAGCAAGCCTGACCACCCAATCCCGTTAGTCGCCTGTTAAGACAAGCACGGATTTGTGAAGATCAATTATGACCCGGATGTACACGGTAAGAACAATGCATGAGTTGAACCCGGTTAATAATCAATTCATGACTGTCGTTGATTAGGCGAATCTTAGGACAAGAAAATGCACCGAGCCCAGTGAGAAAACTCGCACCATTACTACATCGGGTTCATCAGCTCAAGTCCTGGCATCGTGACTAGTGGTTCGATTACTCATTCAAAGTTCGATCACTGATCAATGGTTCGATCACTGTCAATACTACGATCACTGGTTCGATCAGTGGTCAATGGTTCGATCACTGTCAATACTTCGATCACTGGTTCGATCAGTGGTCAATGGTTCGATCACATGTTCGATCAGTGGTCAATGGTTCGATGACAGGTCAATATGTTCGATCACATGTCAATGGTTCGATCACAGGTCAATGATATCGGTCACAGGTCAATGGTTTGATCACAGGTCAATGGTTTGATCACAGGTTCGATGACTGGACAGTGGTTCGGTCACTGGTTCGATCAGTGGTCAATGGTTCGATCATAGGTCAATGGTTCGATCACAAGTCAATAGTTCGATCACTGTTCAATGGTTCGATCACTGATCACTGGTTTGATCACAGGTCAAGGGTTCGATCACGAGTCAATGGTTCGATCACTGTTCAATGGTTCGATCACAGGTCAATGGTTCGATCACAGGTCAAGGGTTCGATCACAGGTCAATGATTCGATCACTGATCACTGGTTTGATCACGAGTCAATGGTTCGATCACTGTACAATGGTTCGATCCCAGGTCAATGGTTCGATCACTGTTCAATGGTTCGATCACAGGTCAATGGTTCGATCAGTGATCAATGGTTCGGTCACAGGTTCGATCACTGGTCAATGGTTCGGTCACAGGTTCGATCACTGGTCAATGGTTCGGTCACAGGTTCGATCATTGGTCAGTGGTTCGGTCACAGGTTCGATCATTGGTCAGTGGTTCGGTCACAGGTTCGATCAATGGTCAATGGATCTATCACAGGTTCGATCACTGGTCAGTGGTTCGGTCACAGGTTCGATCACTGGTCAGTGGTTCGATCACTGATTAATGGTTCGATCACTGATCAGTGGTTCGGTCACAGGTTCGATCAGTGGTCAATGGTTCGATCATAATAGTAATATTGAACGCTTTGTGAAAACCCATCACGCCTCACTTGATCAGTTATCGATGGAGGATGGCGCGGTGACCTAGTGGTTAAAGAGCTAGATCGTCACGCTGAGGACCCCGTACATGAGTACAATGTGTGAAGACCATTCCTGGTAGCCCCCGCCATGATATTGTTGGAGTATTGCTAAAACCTACGAACACCATAACCACTCACCCATTAACGCCGATCATCTGTCACCCACACCAAATGATATGACTGAAAGTATGTTCAGCCATGTTACAATTAAACCAACTGTCTAGTCGATCAACTGAAAATATTAAAACGTTTTTGTAATGAGAATACGTTTGCATATTACATCCACAGGGCTCATCCGTGAGGACCGTCATCAAAGGCCAGATAATTCTGATCAGTGATATCGCTATGTTCATCAAAATATCGTTTTACAAACTCATTTAAGGATAGCAAAGCTGGGGCATGCTGTTAAAACCAGATCTGTCTCTCTATATTTAATGCCAAGACGATAACTGAGTAGCCTTCCGTCACCATAGCAACGACGCTACCTCTGCCATACCTTAACAAATCACACATGTCATGACAAAATGGATGATTAAAACGTGCATGGGTTGAGATAATTTTAAGACAAAAAGTCGCCACTCATATATCACATTGATTCGGAGGTAATATAATGCGACAGAATGTGCATTATTTAAGTGTTCACAAATGCATTATTATTTCACAAACTACCAAACGTTTGACATCAATAATCAGTTAAGTCATTAAAGTTAAGATTTTTCACATTTAAAACCAGCTTTGTTATTATCTAAAGAGAAATATTATCATCAACAGGGAAACAATCAATAATTTCAAATATATTAAAAATATCTTTTGCTGTGTTGGTATCCGGATCTGGAAGCCGGATTTCGGTAAAACCATCATGTCTTAAACTGTGTATTTCTTTACGAGCTTGTCGTCCGGTTGAGTAGGTTTGCTGGATATATGCAGTCCGGATATGCGGGGGTCAACATATGAGTGAGTGAGTGAGTTTAGTTTTACGCCGCTTTTAGCAATATTCCAGCAATATCACGGCGGGGACACCAGAAATGGGCTCCATACATTGTGTCCATGTGGGGAATCGAAACCGGAGCATCGGCGTGACGCGACAACGCTTTAACCACTAGGCTACCCCACCGAACCTTTAGGGGAATCGGACCCGGGCCGGTGAAGAATCAACACTTCAACACGAAACTACGTATACCTCTCTCCTCGACGAATCTGCATTCATTCCGGGATCGAGATCTGTCTACGGATACCTGAAGGCAAACACCAAACTCCTATCAGTTTTACCTCCAGCAGCTTTCGAAGAGAGAGAGAGAGAGAGAGAGAGAGAGAGAGAGAGAGAGAGAGAGAGAGAGAGAGAGAGAGAGAGAGAGAGATTGTATCTCGTTGCCCGTTGAATACTATTTAGCAACTCGGAGCTACCATACAATTCATTCCGTTAATGACACCAGGCGGGATGTCAGCAGCACTACTCGCTCCATCGTACGTCGAGCTTAAGGACTGCGAGTTAATGAAAGTGCACTGTCCATCAACAATGTACATCATTGCAACTGATGCTCAGCCACTCAAAGACTGCCTCACAGCACCGCAGGGAGACTTCAGTACTGAGGCTTCCTGACCATTCCTTACAAGTACTGAGCGACAGTGATATCTGATACAAGCCAGTCTCCAGATAGGGAATAAATATTTGATTGTCAGTGTGTACATGCGTGCGTGCGTACGAGCGCGTGTGTTCATGTGTGTTCATGTGTGTGTATGTGTGTGTATGTGTGTGTATGCGATTTGGTTTAGACTCAACATTATTTACTTTTAGTGTGCGTGCGTGCGTACGTGCGATTGCGAGTGCGTGCATGTGTGTTTTTGAGAGAGAGAGAGAGAGCGGGAGACAGGGAGCAACAAAGGCATAGAATTGTTATCTTTTGTAGTTGAAAATAAAACTGGTATGTTTAATTTTGTCCATTTGATCGTCACTCATTCCTGCAACGTTTTGTAAAATAAATAATTTGTTAAGAAAAAATAAATTTGAACCATATGACCCATTGCATGTTTGAAACGTTTGCGACCAAACAGGCAAACTTGATTTTCAAATGAAGAATGTCAAATATACCCATCATAACTCGTTTCTATGCAAATATTGAAAAAAATTAAATTAAATCAAATTTTGATTCTGAATTCTGGAAAACATTTTCCCTAACTTTAGATAATTTCAAACATGAGAAAACTAGAAAACATTGTGTGTGTGTGATTTGGTTTCAGATCAGCATTATATAAAGGATCTTCATTTTGTTTTACATGTTTCAGCATAAGTAGGGTCTCAATCGATTTTATAAATATCAAATACGACCAAAAGTTTTTTAGCTACACGTCGAAACAAACATTCATAATGATTACCCACAATGTGACAAATATGCAACAGTTTGGGGATTGGTTGTCTTTTCCATATCCCTTACACTCCATCCACGAAAGTCGAAATGGCTTCTCCTTAATCCAAAAATATTTTAATCTAAAGTATTTCGCCATGAACTGTTCATATCGCTCACGTGAACTCGTTTCGCCGTCACACCATACACCAATGGATCTGTCAAATATTTCAAACCATAAAAACTAAAATGACAGGGATTAGTTTCTTTTCGTAAATGGTGAACCGGATTTGTGAAATTCTTTACGGGAAGAGCTATCTTGCATCAGAATTTACCATTAGCAAATGTCTTGTTTTCCGGTTTCTTCGTCCTAAATGTAACGATTCCTCGGTCAGGTTTCACGGGAAGATCTTCAGCCATGGCTATTTCACTTCGTCAGTTCAGTTCTAATTATAGCCGTGACGCAAGATCGCTTGGTTTTCATTCCTGATAACGGTTTGTTAATTGTGCAATTGAGAACACATATCTCCAACCTTTTTGACAGATTAAGAGATCGGATTCTTCCACACAAGATTGAAACATCGCGCACACAGCTCTATAAGCACCACGAGTTTCTAAATGTCATCGGGTAATAGAATCGCGAAAGCAATTCGTCAGAGCCTACTCGTTGACAGTTCCGAAATGTATCGCGTCGACTTACGTCTCCCGGACGCGATATACTGAAACAGACCACGCCCCGTTATAAGGCGCATAAGGGGATAATTACTTCGTCATTCGCATCGATTTAAGCTTATGCAAATCACAGCTCGTTTCTATCAGCCTGTTGGTCGGTGATTCTTCATTTGCAAAAGCACTGACCTTTATTTTCAAAGCCTCTTACATGGAATAGAATGAAACGATTTTCAATGAAAATTACCCGATTGACCCTTTTCACCTGAAACCGGGAATTAAACGGAGGCATCAAACTACACGCATTTTTCTGATAAGTATTTTGTCAAGCTGTACCTTACGAGGCTCACCCTTTAAAGCCAATAAAAGAACAAAACACTCACAGCGTTCTGTTACGGCGTGTCTTCGCGTGTTGCCAGTTACAAAGGGCAAATACTGCCGTGTTTACATGATGAAACATAATACGACACACGGGGAAAGAAATAAAATATAACATTAATCAACTGCTAGGATTAGTGGCATTAAAACAGAGTTTCGATTCCGGTGAGTAATACACCCAGTCTCACAGAGACTCCAGAGATTAAATTAATAAGAGGTTCCAATTAAAAAGTGATCAAATTAATAAGAGGATCCTAATTAATTAGCTATAGGGACTACACATCCAATTATAAGTCTAGAATATTTATGCCAGTCAAGATTGCCTCAGCTCCTGAATTCTATCATTTTTGGGGGGCATCTTTTGGATTAAGACTTTTTCTTAACTTGGACATTTTTTCAAAATTTGTTGATTCGGACAGCACTATTGTATCCGTATGGGGAACCCACCCCCCCTTTGAATTCGTTTTTCAACAGAGATCTCGATTTCATTTTCTATACAGGATCGCCAGTACTTATGCTTGTCTTCCAACTGGGTTCTGGATCAGATCGACAGTACCTATGCTTATCTTCCAACTGGGTTCTGGATCAGATCGACAGTGCCTATGCTTGTCTTCCAACTGGGTTCTGGATCAGATCGACAGTACCTATGCTTATCTTCCAACTTGGTTCTGGATCAGATCGACAGTACCTATGCTTGTCTTCCAACTGGGTTCTGGATCAGATCGACAGTACCTATGCTTGTCTTCCAACTGGGTTCTGGATCAGATCGACAGTACCTATGCTTGTCTTCCAACTGGGTTCTGGATCAGATCGACAGTACCTATGCTTATCTTCCAACTGGGTTCTGGATCAGATCGACAGTACCTATGCTTGTCTTCCAACTGGGTTCTGGATCAGATCGACAGTACCTATGCTTATCTTCCAACTGGGTTCTGGATCAGATCGACAGTACCTATGCTTGTCTTCCAACTGGGTTCTGGATCAGATCGACAGTACCTATGCTTGTCTTCCAACTGGGTTCTGGATCAGATCGACAGTACCTATGCTTATCTTCCAACTGGGTTCTGGATCAGATCGACAGTACCTATGCTTGTCTTCCAACTGGGTTCTGGATCAGATCGCCAGTACCTATGCTTATCTTCCAACTGGGTTCTGGATCAGATCGACAGTACCTATGCTTATCTTCCAACTGGGTTCTGGATCAGATCGACAGTACCTATGCTTGTCTTCCAACTGGGTTCTGGATCAGATCGACAGTACCTATGCTTATCTTCCAACTGGGTTCTGGATCAGATCGACAGTACCTATGCTTGTCTTCCAACTGGGTTCTGGATCAGATCGACAGTACCTATGCTTATCTTCCAACTGGGTTCTGGATCAGATCGACAGTACCTATGCTTGTCTTCCAACTGGGTTCTGGATCAGATCGACAGTACCTATGCTTATCTTCCAACTGGGTTCTGGATCAGATCGACAGTACCTATGCTTATCTTCCAACTGGGTTCTGGATCAGATCGACAGTACCTATGCTTATCTTCCAACTGGGTTCTGAATCAGATCGACAGTACCTATGCTTATCTTCCAACTGGGTTCTGGATCAGATCGACAGTACCTATGCTTATCTTCCAACTGGGTTCTGGATCAGATCGACAGTACCTATGCTTGTCTTCCAACTGGGTTCTGGATCAGATCGACAGTACCTATGCTTATCTTCCAACTGGGTTCTGGATCAGATCGACAGTACCTATGCTTATCTTCCAACTGGGTTCTGGATCAGATCGACAGTACCTATGCTTGTCTTCCAACTGGGTTCTGGATCAGATCGACAGTACCTATGCTTGTCTTCCAATTGGGTTCTGGATCAGATCGACAGTACAGGTTTCACGTTCTGGATAAAATACTTCACAATGTTAAATGTATTTGGGCTTCCGCAGACATATCTGCAGAATATCGAATACCAAACATCTATTTGGTGCTAAGTGTATACACGAGAATAAATTTCCTACTCTCAAAGCATAAAAGCATAAAAAGCATAAACGAGTAACGGAGTGTTTCCATATCCTGCGTGAAAGACATCATTACAATGAAAACCGAGAAGCTGTTTTGTCATTGCTACTGTTTTACCTCAAAGACAAAATTTCACACATGACATTTTCCATCTACCGGAAAATGTAAAATAATATTCTTTGACAAAAAAAACATGCAGTTTCACAACTTTCGCTGAGGGTATTATATTTCATGTTCGTTGTAAGGATTCTTTGATCCGTCGGCAATTTTAAGTTTGATGATCGATTGTTTTATTTAATTTTTATGTGAATAATTTGTTTTATGTTTTTATTTGAACATTGCAAAAGATATGAAGAAAAAATATCATGGTTTTGTTTGGTTAATTAATAGTAGTGAGTTAGTGAGTTGGGCTTCAAACCGAATTAAATTTACAATGCTATAGTTACTTTCTGTGTGATGAAGTACGTAGATGGTTTTTTCGAATTGGGTTAAACATGTATATGGCTTAAAAAAACAAACTAGAAACATATTCAGACCGAATCTAAGATTCGAACCGACAAGGGAGACAACTCTCATCGAATTGCAGCCACAGGCGACTGAGCCGTCTTGCTCACTGGATTAATATACTGATAGTCTTTGACAATTGAACATATGGAAATTTGCTTTACATCACAAACCTGTCTGTTTTACACCCCATAGGTCATATCTATTCTATTCTACCCATCCCTTACTGTAATGCTAAAGCATTGAATGAAGCAAGTCCAGGCATTCTATTTGCTTTGCTCTATTAAAATTGTATCGGTGCAGATACCTAAGCTTTATTGTCATGACAATCCGAATTTTCACTATAAAATTTAGCAATACATATTATCAGGAACTCTTCAACGCCACACGAGGCGTATTGAAATTGCACATCGACCTTGCAGGGTTGTGACATATCATTGAATAATGGGTCATACGCTTTTAAAAAATATCTTTCTCATGTTGGTGTCATGAGATTTGTTCATGGGGATGAACACTTTCAGCCATAATATTCTTCTGTTCCCTTAATTTCTGCCGTCAGTATAACAACTCAAGCTTCTGACAACTGTACACAGTCATGTGACAACAAATCCATATCATTGGATGTCTAAAATATTAGTTCAGAACAACAGCTGTCTGTTAACGATGTTAACGTAGAAATACCACTCATATTATAAAATTAATTTCAACGATGGACGCCATCACTAAATTAGAAACATCCTACCGCTTAAATAGGCAACGCCGCACAACTTGAAATTTTCAATATTTTCATTATCTGGAAACATAATACATTCCAAAATCTTATTATAAATTAATAATAAATGCAAAACGCGGGAAAATCTATACTTTACAATCGAAACGAATCTAAATCTAAAGCTAGCAATATCTGCAAATATTCCTGGAACCCTAGGCACCTGAGTCTTGGACACTGTGGAATTCCACTCTTGGAATCTGGCATTGGCGTCAGTTTACAGTTGGAAGTCACATGGCTTTTCATGAGCCCAAGTGAGTGAGTGAGTATAGTTTTACGCCGCTTTTAGCAATATTCCAGCAATATCACGGCGGGAGACACCAGAAATGGGCTTCACACATTGTACCCATGCGGGGAATCGAACCCGGGTCTCCGGCGTGTCGAACGAACGCTTTATCCACTAGGCTACCACACCGCCCTGAGCCAAACTGATTGATGGAGCATTTAAAATAATAAATACAACGTTTAAATAGTTTATTCGCAGGACGACATGCAGCAGGAAAAGTAGACGGGCACACATATGTATAGATATAGATATATAATATATTTAATATATGTGTATACACTCTGGCCAGAAAGACACCTGTCTGTAGATATATAATATGCTTTCATATGAAACACTTTCATAACTATCAAATAATACTGATCATGAAAGATAAGTCTGTGGTTACTGTGTGGTGATTTCATGAGAATATACAACGAGGAGACTATCAAAACAGTTTAATATCAGGCTGATAAATAGGCGCCATACTGGCCTCGCTTTCAGGTACAGAGGGGTCAAGGCTGTACCAAAGGGAGATAAATCAGCCTGCTATTTTCCACTGCTTAACTAGTCTACACTTGACGACTACAGAAGCTAAGGTTCATGTATGTCTTCTGATTGGCACAATGAATATGTTTCCGGGTGATGTTATGAAATTTGTAGTCATGGCAACAGAGCAGGAAAAAGAATCAAACACGCGCTACAATATATATGTCACCTTTGAAGCATGTCACGGGGTGATGTGCAAAGAAAAAGCGTACAAAACTTAGATTTGTCCATATTAGTGCAGTCATACCAATGCCTCTGTCAACACTCGTAGCGTTAGGAAAAAACAAGCAGGTACGGCGGTATCCCTCTGTAAAACATGGTCCATTGTGTTCCTGGTCAGTTGGCAAGGGGGACACAGGTCATTCCAGTTTCAAAAAAAAATATTTCCATAACAAACAGAAAGCCCTTTGATGTTCTGGCGATTATTCCGTGAAAACACACGTCGTCGTCTTTGTGAACGTCACGCCAATCAGGGGCGTCGGCCTGCAGCCTTCCATTCACTCCGGAACTACATCGACAATTTCTTTCAGTAATAACCGTAAATTAGGCCACTTTCAATTAAAGTGCGGTTTCGTCACCAGTAACGGCCGTTTTACCATTTTCCGTCGGCAAGGTCATGTACTGGGAGTAGTCTCGGTCCAGCTGAACTTGGCCTCCAGTGAACAGGCGTTTAAATGTCTCCCTGAACTGCTTGCTCATTCCGCAGTAAATAAAGAAGTTCAGGGGATAACTAAGGAGGATGAAGAAGTTGGACATGAGGGACAGGATGTTCATCGTCTCCCTCTCGATGATTGAAAAGTGGAACGTATTTTCCACGATCATGATAATCATAAGTATACCGAGGGGGAATTCCACAAGAAGGAACAGCCCAACGACAGCTACAAGCATCAACGTCGTGCAATTACTATCTTTCAACTTTTTTGACTCGCTTTTTTTGTTCTGGCGTAATAATTGCATACGCCGACGTTGCGCACAACGCATGGCGTAAATCAACAACGCGTTCATAACGACGAGGGAAATACACGGAACTAAATGGATGAAAATCACCCGAAATCCAAAATAGATGTTATAATATATATCTAATTTCCCGGCAACCCACTTCCGGTGGCCAAATTCGCAGCCAATCACAGTCTGGTTTGGGTGGAGTTCGGAAGGAAGCGCAATCGGAGTTATCTCCTCTTCGAAGAACCTACAAAGCTGACTAAGTATGGCGATGAAATATATAACAACTGTCCCTCGGATCACGTTTGGTATCGTACACCACGTTCTTGCTCGGAACGAATGACATACGTAGATATACCTTTGTATGGCAAGAGCCATCGTGAGCCAGATTGATGCAGTGTGGAAAATGATGGGTATATATTCCGATAAGTATTTATATGCGAAGCACCATTCGTACGGTACAATTTCTCGAAAACGTTCTGTCCCAAAAAAGTAGATAAAGATTGGAACTGGAAACACACCTGTCAACATGTCAGAGATCGCCATTGCTGCAAGAAGCACGTTGGTGGGAGATCGCATATGTCGCTTCAAGAGGACAACGCACACTAAGGTGTTGTTAATTATTGTCAAGAATACGAGAATCGGCGAGATGTAGCCATTTATCGGAACCGAGTATTGCCCCGGGAACATCATTGGTAGAAATAGGTATTTCTTCATCATTGGTGGGGGTGTTGAATGCCATGTTGAATTCAACGTGGTAGACATGTCAGTTGTCGCCATCTTGGAATCTGCCGATATATTGTCAATCATCACTTTTATCATATCATGATGGCGTCGACTAAAGGCGAACAGAGGGCTAATTCTACAAGCGGCTCACTTCGCCGTTACCAGATCCTAAGCTCTGGCTGAGAAATTAGTTCAACAAACCTGTGGTCAATATTTGGTCCCGCGGAAATGTGGGTAAGTCAGACACGCCGAAATAGTTATTAATCTCCTTCAGAGGGATGTTTTCCGTCAGTACTCACAGTATCAAATCAGTATTAATACTCAGTATATTGATGTCCTGGGAAATCCTTCGTCCTCATTCACGAACAGAAGTCATCTTATGTTTCAATTCACGGGATCTGTGGAACAGTTCCAGTGACCCAAAACTCCGGGAAGTCACACGTTGTCTCCAATATCGTACATCCACATGAATAATATCTCTGTATCTATTTCATAATAGTTTAACTTGTTCCTCTGAAAAACACACTCGGCGGACACTCATTTGGTTTTTAAATGTGTAAACGCAACTTCAACTCCGACTAAACATGAAAAACTGCCAAAGAGAATATTCCACAAAAACGTCAGTCTGAAAACAGTGTGGCCACCCTTGCAAGTTTGACCGGTTTTCGCTTCGCCCGATGCTGTACGCAAGTACCCGGTTGAGCTGGGCAAGGTTGCGACGTCACGAGACCAGAACGAGGCAATAACCTTCTGCGGTGACGTTGACGTTGGGGCGTTGACGTTAATCTACAATGAAACAACAATATGGTTTGTGAAAGTGGCGACAGACGTTAAATGTTGATGATGCTGCTGTCGCGCGGTCACGTGACTCTGTTATGTCTGGGAATTGCGGCACAATAATAGGAATTTGTAATGTCAAGGGATGAAATATATCGTGATATTTTCGACCGTATTTCACGCAGATAGAACACAACTAAGCATGAGTCAGACCTAAGCAATGTGAATCGAGTAACAGGTTGAGGTCTACGTGATGCTCTCTGCAAATTTTCAATTTTTCAACAAATCATTTATCCGTCTATCAATCCGTTACTTGTCGCATACTCCATCCACCTGTGTATGCAGCTGTCCGTCCGTCCGTCCGTCAGTCTATCTGCACGTCTACAAACATAATTGCGTGCATGTATCCATCTACTTATCTGTCGGTCAACATCTCTAGATATACCTACTTATATCATGATCTACGTGTATATGTATCTTCTTATGTCGACCTTTGTCCATATGTCTAATTGTCTCCATATCTGCTTCGTCTATATGTTTTTCTACCTGTATATATATATATACTAGTATATATGTATACGTCTATCTATCTAATCCTATCTATATATATATATGAGTATATATCTACCTTCGTGTATATGTTTGTCTGTATATCTATCTGCCTCGATATGAATACCTTTACCCACATATCTAAGTTACCCTACATCTAAGTCTATACATCTGAATTTACCTACGTCAGCTTGTTTATCTTAATCATATGTTCATCTGCACCTGCATATTTAATGGAATATACTCTTTCTCTCTCTCTCTTTCCCTGTGTCTCTCTCTGTCTCTCTCTCTATTTCTCTCTATCTATAGATAGATAGATAGATAGATAGATAGATAGATAGATAGATAGATAGATAAATAAACATACAGAAAAGTATATATATATATGAAAACATGTTGGAGAAGATCCGTGTCGTGTGATTATTTCAGAAACTTCTTCTTATATATATGTACTACTGTACGCGCGGTATTCTCATCACTTTCTTTATATATATATTATATATATATATATATATATATATATATATATATACTTTTCTGTATGTTTATCTATCTATCTATCTATCGATCGATCGTTCAATAGAGATATAGATAGAGATATAGAGTGAGTGAGTTTGGTTTTTCGCCGCTTTTAGCAATATTTCAGCAATATCACGGCGGGGGACACCAGAAATGGGCTTCACACATTGTACCCATGTGGGGAATCGAACCCGGACCTTCGGCGTACCGAGCCAACGCTTTAACCACTAGACTACCCCACCGCCCCCTAGAGATATAGATATAGATATATCATATATATACATATATATACCTATAGGTATATTTCTTTCTATACATATTATATATACATCCAGAAGTCTGCGCATGACATTTTACCAATTCGCCAGCTTTATTCCGCTTTATGACTTCATAAGTCACAGAAGGAATGGTACATTTGATGAGACAATGTAATGTCACCTTCATTGGTAATATACGGGCTTATCTCTGTGTGTGCGGTCTGCGTGTGTCTTTCTGTCTCTGTGTGTTGCCTGTGTGTGTGAACACGTGCACGTGTGTGTGAGAGTTATGTGTGTTGTCTGTCTCTCTCTCTCTGTATGTGCCTGTCTGTGTTTGTGAAAGCATGCATGCTTGTGTGTTTATGTTGGGGCCACTACACAATATGCATGAGTATTTCAATAAACAAAAAACAGCTTTATGTCTCTTGTTCCAGATTCATGCGAGGGGGGCTGCGTTCACTTCAGTCGGGGATGGGTGAGATTGTGGAGATGAGGGACAAATAAGACAATCAGGCAGCTAGTCGAATATTAATGGATTCCACTGCATTTACAACACATATAACACTAACAATTCAGGTCCAGGCCATTTAGTCTCAATATATTATCATCGGAGCCTACAAAATTAAAAAAAACACAATATACTTACATGTGAAGTCCATCGCTTGGCCCTTCCTATGAAATCGTTATACACACACAGTCTTCTTAACGTTTTATGAAGGTTTTATGAAGGTTTTGCAAGTGCTTAATCTTGATCTTGACCACTGACAGTGCTATTTCTGACCACAACGAAGACCATTATCCAGCAACGTGAAATACTCCACCACATCGACGTCGATGTTATCACGAAGCAAACTTGCTTCCCTTCACATTGTTTGCAACAGAACACACTCGAAGCCCAAGCTGTAAATATCCAAGTTTACTTGAACATAAGGCTTTGTGACCGTACTCTCTCACTGGTTAATTAATGGCAGGCTCCTGACTGAATGTCTGTCAAGGAAATGTGTAATAATTCAAGGGTGGTATTCTTTAATCTGTGTCTTGAACGTCGTGAAACGTTAAACTCCCGTACCGTTTACCGAAGTCTTGGATCGTTAGCAGATTCGTTCGATGTTCGCCTATTTGACATGCAACCTGACAACTCAACGCACATTCAAGTCAGTCTGGAGACGAAATGTTTACTGAATATTCATATGATGAAATGATATCAAAATTACCTTGATTCACAGGTGTTGAACGTTAATCCAAGCAGAAACACCTAGCACAGTATATCACAAAACTAATAGTTTGCCTGCGGGAGGCGACGAAAATATCCACAGGATGATGACAAACAGTCACATATGTCTCCAAAGGTAACGTGAAGTACTTAAGACTCGTGCCAGGCTGTACAAGTCCGGAAAGAGGCAACACTTTCTACTAAGAAAAACACACGAAGCCAGAGATGAGAGCCCTCAAATCTCCTTTCCGATATCCGCTCTCATATCAGACGCTGTGCCTCCAGTTGGTGCGACAACTCTACAGCACTGCCGCGGCAAGAATGGACTCGACGGAGACTCTTTAACGGCGAGCGTCGTTTCCAGATAGCCAATGCGCTCCGCACACCGCTCGCTGGAGTATGAGAGTGGACGAGAGCACTTGCTGGCTCGAAGCACCTGCAACAGAGGACAGAGCATGAGGAACGGCGTTCAGTTAGACATGTTTCCGCGGGGGTCCTCGCTTCCAACTGTAACAAATCACAGAAGCGGTGGAGGTGGGTCTATAGTATTAAACGCTGGTTTGATTTCCTGGAAAACTTGCTAACTCGCGTTCGCAATGTTCGAGAGTGGGTTGGTGGTGGACTGAAGGTGTAGTTTGTTTGATCTATAGTGGGACTTGTGACAGCTCGCGGTGCCGAGATATTAAAGCCGGTATTGCTAGTCAACGGATCCCGTTATCAATGCTTAACAAGCAATCGAAATCTGTCCTTTGTGGGTAGGCGTCGGGGCGTTATGGCCGAGTTGACCGTAGCGGGTTTTTATAGTCCTAAACATTGATCGTTAGCGGAACTGGTATCACGACACCATGGCTGATTCGCTCAACTCCCTGAGGGGATTACCTGACGCTGAAACAACTCGGACAGCGGAAATGTAATTTCGAGATTCACTGGTTCGTTTCAAAGGCAAACAATTAATGTTTTGGTGAAGAAGCGTGTTATAAAGCGTCGAAACACCCCTGGGACTTTGACCAAAGTCTTCCATTACGGTAACAGTTGCAGACATGTTGTTTTTCTGCGACGAGTATATGTACAAAGGTATACAAAAGTGGCCAAATCAACGGTTTTGATGACATTCGTGTTTTTGTATTGTAAAGTACAATGGCGTCAAGAGAGACTGATCTGCATTTACACGAACGTATATTTGCTTATTTTGTCCAAGATTAATTAACGATGTGATACGTGCACGTGTATGACGTGCATGTACGTGTGTGTGCTTTATTTGTTATTTTTGTTATATAACGTGAGGCGAATTCAGATTATTGTGGTAGTCAATATTATCTAAAAAGGTGCATGCACGTGTGTGTTCTGTATTTGTCAGTGTGATCATATAACGTGGATGAATGATGATTGTCGTTAACCATGTGCTACGTGCGCGTGCATGAACGTCATGCACGAGTGTGTGCTGCATTTGTTATTGCGGTTATATAACTTGAGGTGCATGGGGATTATAGCGGTGGTGAAGGTTTAACGAAGTGCGTACAGGTGTGTGTGTTTCATTATTAATTGTGGTCAGATGACGGGTCGCACTGAAGATGGTTGTGATATTCACGATTATTTTATCACGTGCATGCACGTGTGTGTGGTTCATTTGTCTTTGTGGTCATATAATTTGAGGTGACAAGCGTAGCAAGCCAGTTTTCTCATGTAAGCCCAATATGTTGCAAAGCTTTACATGTAGTTAGTATCAAGGGCTTGTCCAACCTTGTGAGCAAATATCATGTGTAAACCCGGGCTTTTTTTTGTAATGGTAGCTACGCTCCTGCGTGAATGGTGATTGTCGTGGTGGTCAAGATAATTTAACGAAGTGCATGCACGTGTGGATGCGTGTGTGCGTCCAGTCTACAGCCGATATTATATATTGTTTGTCTTCTGTAACATACAGCCGTTGTTCAACAAAGATACCCCACTCAGACATATTACACTCCCACAGAACCGAGATTTGTTTCCCCTTAATCCCGAGCACGGGCAGGGTATATATAGTCCCATTATGTCATATAAACACAGCACGGGATCAAAGATATATTCACTGTTAAAGAAAACCAAGTGACCTTTGGAATGTCTGGTATGAAATGTACATGTCCAAATGCAAAAGTTCAAGTACACAGTGTCATCGGATAAGTGGTCTTTGTTATCAACACGCTTCGTTTTGTCAGAAAACATCGGCTTCAAATCGATACTGAACGTGTATTGCTGTCCTTGAGGAGGCATTGAGGGAGGGAGTCTTCATCACGTGGTGAGGTGAAATAAAATCAGTGTACACTGTACAGTGTAGGACGACATCCCGAAATCTTTAGAAGACGGTAATTATTATCGGTACATTAACGCATGACAAAAATCCACTGTCAACGTAGACCCCTTAAACCTATAAATTCTCTTTCCCCTATACACAGCATTTCCGCTACACGCACCCTTTCTTCTACAGACAGGTACTTTCTTCCCCACACACCCTTTCTACTAAACCCATCCTTTCACCCTACACACACACCCTTTCCCCTACACACACACTTACTTTCCACTATACACACACTTTCCCCTACACACACTTACTTTCCACTATACACACATTTACTTTCCCCCACACACTTACTTTCCACTACACACACACCCTTTCCCCTACACACACACTTACTCCCCCCCACACACACATTTACTTTTCCCTACACATAACTTACTTTTCCTACACACACACTTACTTTCCCCTACACACATACACACACACTTTCGCCTACACACATATACACATACTTTCCCCTACACACAGTCTTTCCCATTTCACCTTGACTGAATGGATATAGTGTATACGGAAACAGAATAGTCCTATAAAGAATCCTGGAGCCCGTAACTGATACAGTATCGTTGACCTTGATAAACATATTTGTGAAGATTAATTCTGAAAAACATAACTTTTACCTACACACAAAAGTGTAGATGTAACTCAAATCCTGTTTTGGAATACAGTAGTAATTCAGAAACGACAAACAAAAACAAGTTATTATTCTTTGAATGAATGTGTTATTTTAAGAAGCCGCGTCTCGACAACGACCATTAAGGAAGCTCGGATTTCACGCTCTATTCTAAAATAGATATCGCTGTTTGTCAGTTGTTACAGTTGTTATTGAGTGTGTGGATGTGTTGTTTATCGCTTGTGATTCTCTAATTTACAAACAATAAAACAGCGATTTTAGAACTATTTAGCACAGTAGAGTTATGTCCCTTGGTCCTGTCAGGAACCGCTGGTCGTGGTTTTAATCCTCAATTAATAAGATAGTTTGTTGTTGTGAGCTTCAGCGAAATGGTAAAGGCCACTCACTTAACACTCCTGTTGTCGGACACTCTGCCTGTCAATGCTCTGTGCTTGAGCAGATGTTGTCAATTTGTTTAAACAAGAGCCAGCACGATATTGCCACATCTTGCATTGGTCCAGCAAAGTCACGACAAGGTACTCCTGAATATGACTTCGCACATTGCAGCCTTGTGTAAAGCGACTTCACGATCAAACGCTTATACCAGTTGGTAGGGGCGGTGGGGTAGCCTAGTGGTTAAAGCGTTGGCTCGTCACGCCGAGGACCCGGGTTCGAATCCCCACATGGGTACAATGTGTGAAGCCCATTTCTGGTGTCCCCCGCCGTCATTTTTTAGTCTTTTGTTTCTCGCCGCACTCAGCAATATTCCAAGCATTTGGCGGCGGTCTGTGAATAATGTAGTCTGACCCAGACTATCCAGTGATTGACAACATGATCATCGATCTACCCAACTGGGATACGATGACATGTGTCAACCAGGGCAGCAAGCCGGACCGACAGATCCCGTTAGTCGCTTCTTACGAGAAGTATGTGGGACCAATTCTAACCAGGGTGTTTTAAGGTCGCCCGAACACACACCGCAGAAACACACATCATTCATTTTCTCTCTCTCCCACACACAAGAACACACCACTCACTCTCTCGCACACACGTACACAACCAAACACACGCCACACACACATCCTTTCTCTCCCTCCTCTCTCTCTCCTCCCTCTCTCTTTCTCTCTCTCTTTCTCTCTCACAAACACAAAGGCTCTCTCACACACACATACCGCACACAAACACACCACAAACGCGATCTCTCTCTCTGACCCTGTCGCTCTCTCTCACACGAGAACAAATCACAGAAATACTTGCATCTCTCAATTTCTCGCGCGCGCGCACACACACAGACACACACAAAACAATTTATTTTTTTAAAAACAAACAACACACACACACACACTGCACTCTATCTTGCACACATACACCATAAACTCACTATCTATACAATGAACTCAAAAGAACAGGTCGTTCTAAGCACGTTTGTTGCAAACGTAGTGTCGTGGGTATCTAAACTAAATAATGTTAGGGATTGATGGCTGTTTGTAAAAGAATAATGTGTATTACTTACTCCTCCCCTACCCCCCTCTCTCTCTCTAGCTCTCTCGCTCCCTCTCTCTCTCCCTCTCTCTCTCGCTCTCTCTCTCTCGCTAGCTCTCTCCCTCTCTCTCTCTCGCTCTCTCTTCCTCTCTCTCTCCCTCGCTCTCTCTCGCACCCTCTCTCTCGCTCTCTCTACCCCCCTCTATCTCTCTCTCTCTCCCTCTCTCTCTCTCGCACACACATATACACACACTGCATTTACGTGTATGTTCATGGTGCCTGTCCTGGCCATCCTTGTCTTGATGTCCACATAACACCACATTTAAACCTCACCTCACCTTTTTCGTATCATTAACTGTAATCCCCAACTTGAATTAAGTAAACGTTATTGGCACAACAGGCCAAGAAAACACATGTTGTAAAAACAACAACAAGATTTTCACACGTTCTGAGTCAATAATGTTGGTTTAACAGAGCTTATCGGGATGGAATGGTTTCGTTTAAACCCCGATCTTTTAACTTTAATGTTCTTCAAAAGCATTTAAGGATACCTATAAAATGCTGAGTTTAGAAAAGGGCTTTGTTTTGGGTAGCTTTAATCCTGCGGAGAATGAGTTTCCACTCTTTCGTGGAACTAACACACTGTGAAAACGCATAATAGGCTTATGCAGGAATCACGCAAGGTGTGTTTTTGCCCCCAAGATTATCTCCAATCACAGCGGACAAACGAATGAAATTCGACCTCCAACGATGACATTGTTGTGTTTGATTGATCTGACGCCTAAATATCCTTAAGAACTTAGTCTGTGTATTGTTGCCATTTTGCCAAATATGACACAAAATCGAAAATGCATTTTTAAAAGGCGTTGACCCGCCCACAAGATTGCAAAAATGTCTGGCAATTGAAGGCGTAAGAACAGTGACAAACATTCCCGTTCGTCTGCTAGCTTATTGAATGTGTCACTCACACAATGTTTTGTGGCTTCCCCAATCCTATGCTTGTTTGATTCAAATCACCTTCGCCCTGTTTTAGTAGAATAATCTAGATAAGGACAAACCTTATGGATGAACAACTTCTTTATTCAGGTGGTGCGACGTTTCTATACAGATTCTTGTATCGGTGTCAAGCAGGTATGACAACGATACAAGAATCAGTATGGAAACGTTGCACCAAATCGCTATTATTGGTTTGCATTACAAAGGGGTAAGCGCAGTAGGTGAAACAGTGAAACAAATGCACGTGCGGTACGTGATGAGCGTTAACTTAGACCAGCCCTACTTGTTCTCGGTGTTTCATCTGATGTGCATAACCCCTGTAATACAAATCAATAATAGCGATTTGAAACTATGATCGTTTGTTAAACAACTTTTATCCTAAGTGAATAAAATTCTGAGATTTGAATCTTCAATTGGCAAGGTAAAATTATGAAGATTCGCAATCTTAATTTCGCTTTAATCGATTTACGTTTTTGCTTAGAGTGAAATTCATCGGTACGTTTTCACTGCAAACAGACTATAACTGCAAGACTGATATTCTATCTATTCTACTTTATTACTTTCTAACTACCGGGTATTGGTGGGTTTGGTGCCTCCTGCATGTGTGCTAATTGCTAAACGTAAAGACATCAGGTATATGGACATACTAGGCTGCTTGGCTACTGGTGGTTGTCCCCTGGAATTATTGTTTCCATGGCAAATATTCACGTCGACAGAAAGTGTGAAGAACTATGTAGCATATATAATACATGGACCTGATAACGATTCTACAACATGACGTCAAAGAAGGCCACAATATGGCTATAATAATAAGTCTAAAACAAGGCCTTAATAATAAGTCTAAAAAAGGCCTTAATAATAAGTCTAAAACAAGGCCTTAATAATAAGTCTAAACAAGGCCTTAATAATAAGTCTAAAACAAGGCCTTAATGATAAGTCTAAAACAAGGCCTTAATAATAAGTCTAAAACAAGGCCTTAATAATAAGTCTAAAACAAGGCCTTAATAATAAGTCTAAAACAAGGCCTTAATAATAAGTCTAAAACAAGGCCTTAATAATAAGTCTAAAACAAGGCCTTAATAATAAGTCTAAAACAAGGCCTTAATAATAAGTCTAAAACAAGGCCTTAATAATAAGTCTAAAACAAGGCCTTAATAATAAGTCTAAAACAAGGCCTTAATAATAAGTCTAAACAAGGCCTTAATAATAAGTCTAAACAAGGCCTTAATAATAAGTCTAAATCAAGGCCTTAATGATAAGCCTAAAACAAGGCCTTAATGATAAGCCCTAAAACAAGGCCTTAATGATAGAAGCCTAAAACAAGGCCTTAATGATAAGCCTAAAACAAGGCCTTAATAATAAGTCTAAAACAAGGCCTTAATAATAAGAAGTCTAAACAAGGCCTTAATGATAAGTCTAAATCAAGGCCTTAATGATAAGTTTAAAACAAGGCCTTAATGATAAGTTTAAAACAAGGCCTTAATAATAAGTCTAAACAAGGCCTTACTAATAGAAGTCTAAATCAAGGCCTTAATGATAAGTCTAAAAAAGCCTAAAACAAGGCCTTAATGATAAGTCTAAAACAAGGCCTTAATAATAAGTCTAAACAAGGCCTTAATAATAAGTCTAAAACAAGGCCTTAATAATAAGTCTAAACAAGGCCTTAATAATAAGTCTAAATCAAGGCCTTAATAATAAGTCTAAAACAAGGCCTTAATAATAAGTCTAAAACAAGGCCTTAATAATAAGTCTAAACAAGGCCTTAATAATAAGTCTAAATCAAGGCCTTAATAATAAGTTCTAAAACAAGGCCTTAATGATAAGTCTAAAACAAGGCCTTAATAATAAGTCTAAACAAGGCCTTACTAATAGAAGTCTAAATCAAGGCCTTAAGATAAGTCTAAAACAAGGCCTTAATGATAAGCCTAAAACAAGGCCTTAATGATAAGTCTAAAACAAGGCCTTTAATAAGTCTAAAATCAAGGCCTTAAGATCTAAACAAGGCCTTAATAATAAGTCTCTTAATAATAAAAACAAGGCCTTAATAAGTCTAAAACAAGCCTTAAAATAATAAAGGCCTTAATGATAAGTCTAAAACAAGGCCTTAAGTCTAAAACAAGGCCTTAATAATAAGTCTAAAACAAGGCCTTAATAATAAGTCTAAAACAAGGCCTTAATGATAAGTCTAAAACAAGGCCTTAATAATAAGTCTAAAACAAGGTAATAATAAAATCTGAAAAGGCCTTAATAATAAGTCTAAAACAAGGCCTTAATGATAAGTCTAAAACAAGGCCTAATAATAAGTCTAAAACAAGGCCTTAATAATAAGTCTAAACAAGGCCTTAATAATAAGTCTAAAACAAGGCCTTAATGATAAGTCTAAAACAAGGCCTTAATGATAAGTCTAAAACAAGGCCTTAATGATAAGTCTAAAACAAGGCCTTAATAATAAGTCTAAAACAAGGCCTTAATGATAAGTCTAAAACAAGGCCTTAATGATAAGTCTAAAACAAGGCCTTAATGATAAGTCTAAAACAAGGCCTTAATGATAAGTCTAAAACAAGGCCTTAATGATAAGTCTAAAACAAGGCCTTAATGATAAGTCTAAAACAAGACCTTAATGATAAATCTAAAACATGGCTTCATGAACAAGCCTGAAACATGGTCTCACTGACAAGTCTAAAATAAGGCCATAATGACATGTCTCTAACATGGCCTTCATAATTAGTCTAAATCATGACTAATTAACCATTCTAAAGGTGGCCTTGCTAACAAGTCTAAAGCAACGCATTTATAATACGTCTAAAGCCCTGAAAACAAGCGTTTAACATGACTTTCATAGCATGACTAAAAGAAGGCTTTTTCTAAAACAGACAGTATACGCCTAACTAATAAGTCTAAAGCACTGCTATATTAACAAGTATTAAACATGGCCTTATCACGAATATCTTGTTTTACCGCTGATGGAAGGTATTCATGTATTTGAGCAACACACGCTCTGGACTGATACACAAAACAGGTTCCCATCAAAGGAGGACGAAGAATTGAAATCAACCTTGCTCATCTTAACATATGTCACACACCATGTGAATAATAAATACCGATGTTCACAAGATTAGAACGACTACTAAGTTGAAACGGTAGATCCCAGCTGTGTTTATATTCTGGTTTAAGCTGCATGGAATATTGAATATCAAGCTCATGATACAGTGTCACCATGAATAATTGCATTAAGACCGGATTGATCCGTACAAAGCTGGAAAACATCACACCTTAAAACTACATACGAATGCATACGGGAATATACAGCCTTGGAAGTGTCTGTCAATTGTCGGGAACAATTTGGAATAGTATACCTGTCATCCATGTCACAATGACTTATATGGGTTTCTCCAATACATTAATAACTAATTCATCAGCACCTGCATTCATTTTCCACAAATGTGTGTTGTATTCTGCTATTGTCTGGCACACTCGACATCTGTTGGCGTCTTCTACTAATGTCTGACGTCTACTGCCATTGCTAGAAGTCTTCTACTCAGGTCTGACGTCTTCTATTACTGTCTGACGTCTGCTACCATTGCTAGAAGTCTTCCACTCTGGTCTGGCGTCTTTTATTATTGTCTGACGTCTTCTGCTATTGCATAACGTCTTCTGCTATTGTCTGACGTCTGCTAAAATTGCTATAAGTCTTCTACTCAGGTCTGACGTCTTCTATTATTGTATGACGTCTTCTACTATTGTCTGATGCCGGCTACCATTGCTACAATTCTTCTACTCAGGTCAGACGTCTTCTACTATTGTATGACGACTTCTACTATTGTATGACGACTTCTAATATTGTCTGACATCTGATACTATTGTCTGACGTCTTCTACTATTATCTGACGTCTTCTACTATTGTCTTTTGTCCTTTACTATTGTCTGCTGTTATGTACTATTATCTGAGGTCGTCTACTATTGTCTGACGTCTCCTACTATTGTCTGACGTCTTCTACTATTGTCTTTTGTCCTTTACTATTGTCTGCTGTCATGTACTATTATCTGAGGTCATCTACTATTGTCTGACGTCTCCTACTATTGTCTTCTGTCCTACACTTTTGTCTGACGTCTCCTACTATTGTCTTCAGTCCTCTACTATTGTCCGACGTCTTCCTCAATTGTCTCAACACCATCACACACCTACACGCACCTCCACACACCTTCACAAATCTTTACAAACCTTAACAAACCTTCAATGTGTTAAGCGGTTGTATTCTGCTATTGTCTGGCACACTCGACATCTGTTGGCGTCTTCTACTAATGTCTGACGTCTGCTGCCATTGCTAGAAGTCTTCTACTCAGGTCTTACGTCTTCTATTACTGTCTGACGTCTGCTACCATTGCTAGAAGTCTTCCACTCTGGTCTGGCGCCTTTTATTATTGTCTGACGTCTTCTGCAATTGCATAACGTCTTCTGCTATTGTCTGGCGTCTGCTAAAATTGCTATAAGTCTTCTACTCAGGTCTGACGTCTTCTATTATTGTATGACGTCTTCTACTATTGTCTGATGCCGGCTACCATTGCTACAATTCTTCTACTCAGGTCTGACGTTTTCTACTATTGTATGACGACTTCTACGTCTTCTACTATTGTCTGACATCTGTCTGTCTGACGTGACGTCTTTACTATTGTCTGTCCTTTACTATTGTCTCTGTTATGTACTATTATCTGAGACTATTGTCTGACGTCTTCTACTGTCTTTTGTCTGACTATTGTCTGCTGTCTACTATTATTGTCTACTACTGTCTGACGTCTCCTACTATTGTCTTCTGTCCTACACTTTTGTCTGACGTCTCCTACTATTGTCTTCAGTCCTCTACTATTGTCCGACGTCTTCCTCAATTGTCTCAACACCATCACACACCTACACGCACCTTCACACACCTTCACAAATCTTTACAAACCTTAACAAACCTTCAATGTGTTAAGCGGTGAGGTAGACCAGCGGGTTAGGCCAATGAAATTTGATTTACCATATGTTTTGGGGTGTTTTTTTTCACCTTTCGATTTCGTAAGTTTAAACCTCATTAAAGCGTCACCGTCTAAAGAATCCAAATATAGCTGAAACGTTATTATAATTTTGATTAACAAAACGATTTGCCATTCCGCGTCTAGACATGGTTTCAGCAAAACCATAAAAGCGGCAAATATTCTTACACTCTTACAAGTTGTCATGAAGCGAAGCCTTGAGACACGAACCCACTTCATAATTACCAATGAACACTGGCTTGTAATTAGAACGGGTATTGATTACCTCTGTGCTCGTCAGGTAGCGTGGCATGACTTGTAGTTGAAAGTTAAGAACAAACGCAGTGAGACCATTGAACACAACGACGTCTATGTCGTTCCTGACGGGGCGTAATTGTTGGAAGAGTATGTCATTAAGACAGCAGCCACGGACTTACTGGCACCTTGCAGAAAATTGTTAACCGGTGAATAGACGCAAATCTTGAGGGATAGGGATACTTCTCACTACAAAGGCGAAGATTTGTGCAAATTAGCATGCATGTGGCTTGCAGTCATTGCATTAGTAGCTTTAACCGCCTCCTCCTCCTCCTTATCATTGTCCTCGTCCTCCTCCTCATCCTCCTCCTTATCATTGTCCTCGTCCTCGTCCTCCTCCTCCTTATCATTGTCCTCGTCGTCCTCCTCCTCTTCCTCCTTATCATTGTCCTCCTCCTCCTCCTTATCATTGTCCTCGTCCTCCTCCTCCTCTTCCTTATCATTGTCCTCGTCCTCTTCCTCCTCCTCCTCATCCTCCTCTTCCTCCTCCTCCTCTTCATCATCATCCTCCTCCTCATCATCATCACCATCATCACCATCATTATCACCAACCTCCTCCTCCTCGTCCTCCTCCTCCTCATCATCATTATCATCATCATCTTCGTAGTCGTCGTCATCATCATTAGTAGCAGCAGCAGCATTGTCATTATTAACACACTTGCAAACAGTGGAATCTATTTTTGTTTTGATAGTCCACTCATTGATCTCTACAATCCTCGACTTATCTCAATGGCAGCATCGTTTAAACAACATATGACCAAAGGGCACCTTCTTCAGCGGAATCTCCAAGTTATCGGCAGGATGAAGAACACTCTCAAGTAGTTGTTTTACCGAAAAAAAGGAAAACAATTGGAAAAAGCAATTTTGTTTCAGACAGATGGCGCATGTTGGTATTTTAGATAGTCTTTTTTAAGACTGACTCTTGTTAAAACCACGACTTGCAATAGAACCATTCCAAACTGCGATCTACAGATGCTCAAGTCCACCGTGCAAATCCGGTGTATAGTCGGTCGTCAGCGATCAATGACTGTCACAAGATGCAACTGACGGGATTGTGTGGTCAGGCATGCTGATTCAGTCAAAACTGATGACAAATTTGATGGAATACTTAATGTCAGAATTCACGACAGAACTGATGAAAAATTGATGGACTACTTAATGTCAGAACTAATGATAAATTGATGGAATACTTAATCTCAGAACTGATAACAGAACCGATGACAAATTTGATGGAATACTTAATGTCAGAACTGATGACAAATTTGATGGAATAGTTAATGTCAGAGCTGATGACAAAAAAATGATGGAATACTTAATGTCAGAAGTGATGACAAAATTGATGAAATACTTAATGTCAGAACTGATGACAAAATTGATGGAATATTCAATGTCAGAACTGATGATGGAACTGATGACATAGTGCTGAAATAACTGATGTAATAACTAGGATATAAAACAACTGATGACAGGACTGAACAAATGATGACATAACTGATGACAAAATGATGACATAACTGATGACAAAATGATGCAATTCTGCTAAAGTATTTGATGTAATATGAAATGATAAAACTATCATAACCAGATAACTGGACAAACAACAATGACATAACTGATGACTAGTGGTGGTCCCATTTATTGAAATAATCGAAGATTGGTCGTAGTGAATGAACGACCAAGCAATCGATCATGTTTTCTCATAATCGAACACAAACAATTCTGGAACACTTGTTTGCATTAACAATATTTTTCACTTGGTTGGTTTTATCTATTACATTTCATAAGCACTACAAGCTTGTTCCAAGTCGTGATTGAATTCATCTTAAAAACACCAAGAAATTTATGTTCCTAACATACTAGTCATCCTTTAAAGATGTGAAATTTTGCCAAAAACACCCCACAAATAACATGATTTTTTCCTTATATTTTTGTGCATTAACAAATTTCATAAATGACGCTAACCAATTATTTTCGATGATTGATCGGCGGTAATGAACCAATCATCAATTATGAGATTTTAACCAATTCCAACACTACTGATGACACGACTGAAAAACTGATGACATATCATATGAAAAAACTGAAGGAATAACTGATGATAATAATGATGACAAAACTGATAGCAAAGTGATAACATAACTGACAGGTACATGAGGGTCGGAAAAATACCGTGACATGTAAAGCATCAAATACATGTATATCCTTATAGAGACCTTTGACAAGTGGCATCATGGAAAGTGGTTCAAAGTGTGCCCAGTTTTCGTTTGTTTTTATTTATTAGTGGCACAATATCAATAATTTTCCTCCTTCATGTCCATAGTTTCAATAATATTTAGTAAAAGCAACGCCCACTGCCATTTCCAAATTTGAGAAAATGCCCGAAAATATTGTTTAATCTTTAATCAGTCTAAATATTCATTACAAAAAGGAAAATGTGTTTTAACCCGCTTTTAGCACTTTTTCTGACATTGTACATGCTATTCTAAGAAATCATCCTTCCATATTCAGAGACATAAGTGTTTGACACACGCACGGAAAAACGAACGACGCAAAAATATGTGCGCAGAAACGCACGAAAAACACAAACCAAAGCCGCACGCACGCAAACCTCATTCCACCCTAAAAGTCAACTATAACACATTATACCCTTAAGGAGCTGACGATGGCAGGAATTACCCGGATAAAATACAATGATCAATTCAATTCTTGCGGTCACATTAATCAATGTTCCCGCCAGCATTATATTATCGCCCGAACGCACCCATCATGTCAATCGACACAGAGCATATCAAGATGTCGTTGTTTCAGCACCTGTAAGGAATGGCTTCAATTATGGATTGGCGTGTGTTGACCTCGAACACCGTGTCCTGATGGAAGCGACAAGCCTATAAAAATTCCGATAATATTGAACATCGAAGGTAGACGAATGCAAAAAGGCCCGGCACACATTCGTCAAGTCAAATCTGTTAACGCTGCTATCCAGCCAGGAAGTATTAAGGGAGGCCGATATTTGCCGATAGTTGCCTTACAACATAAGAATGTTGATAATTGCTGCACTTCGATTGCTTTTGCTTTGATTCCGGATTTTTTTCGCCGATTCGATTTTTTTATCTTTTCGAGCGCGAAACTGGATTTAAACGAAAAGGAATTTTGTAACTATTTCTGATGCGTGTAATGGGATATGGTGCGAAAACAAATTTGGGATTCGAACACACTATTGGCAATCACTGCAGATTGTAGTGTCTTAAACGACATTGTCATGAAAATCTCCGGCCCGAGGAATGCATGAACACTATCCGCCAAACGCGATTCACGTCAACAGAAGTACTATTGTCCGGCTAAACCCTGTGGGCAGTTTAGGAAGCCGTGGTCAGAGACGGATCGACTGCGGTCAGTTAATCAGTGGACCACCGCACACTTTCTCAAATCAGTGAGAACGCTGACAGCTCTCTTCAGCACCCCTATCTTTTAATTGCGTAGCTAAGGGGCGATAACTCTAGGTCGTTGCTAAGACTTGTTCAAGGAAAGAATTTTCACCAAGGAGGCATCCGTGCGACAACTATTATATTTCAGGAGTGAGAATCTTTGTTACACTTCAAGTGATAGTTTCTGTTGTTTTGTTGTTGCTTGTTGTTTTACGCTCCACTGGTCATTCAGGTTATCCATGGCGGTGGTTTGTAAATAATAAAGTCTGGACCAGCCAATCCTGTGATTGACATAACGAGCATTGGTCACTCAGGAAACGATGACCTGATCTCGTAGATCTCCTCCCACGACAAGCATGGGTTGATGAAGACAAAGTCTAACCGGATCTTCACATGTCGAACATTTTTAAACACGACTATGCATTGCACGACGTTCTTTAAAAAATATACAAATCACAGACATAAAATTGAGGAAACAATATTTGTTAACGCAAGATCATTTAAAAATCATGAGAGCATGTCTGCTTGAAACGCGAGGGGAAAGAAATACCTACGACCACAAGGTTCTGGTTACAGTAAGGGAGGCAACTCCGCACGACGATTCCCGTGCTCTTAATACATCCATTGTGTTATTTTGATATTTGTGTCAGTAAGCTGTGGCACATTGGACACAAAACACTTAAACGAACGCTGTTAGATGTGTTCCAGATTATATTGGTGTGGCATTTAATCCGATTTCTGAACAGAATGTCAGGTTCCGTGCTGCCCTGCAGAGGTTCGCGGGGATGTTATTGTGAGATTATCCTGAATAGCAACGGAAAACTACAAAAATGAAGGCAATTGGTTTCACGTCTCAGGAAGAAATGAACAGTTACGATAAATGTCACAAAGATGAAGAGGGCGAGTGGGCGTTGGTTTACGCGTCTCACGACCAAATTATGGCAATAGGGTTTGGAGTGAGAGCACCGGGGTTTCCTAAATGAAATCCATGTCTCAATACAAAAAAATTGGGAATCAAACCCAAATTATCATCGTGAAGAGAAAATACTTTACGTCCTGTGGTGTCAGTTTGTTCCATAGAAGCACAGAAATTGGTCTTGTGAATAAATGAATGTTGTTTTACGTAACAGCTCTGATCTTCAGGTTATATCATGGCGGTCAGTAAATATGGGACGCTGGACCAGACAATCCAGTGGGTGACATCAAGAACATCGACCTAAGGCCTCTGGATGACCTCATTGACAAGGTCACATTTAACCACTCGATACGCATAAGCAGCTTGATACAATGTGAGTTAGAATGAATGAGTTTAGTTTTACGCCGATTTTAGCAATATTCCAGCAATATCATGGTGGGGGACACCAGAAATTGGCTTCACATATTGTAGACATGTGGGGAATCGAACCCGGGCCTTCGGTGTGACGAGCGAACGATTTAACAACCAGGCTACCCTACCGCCCCACGGAAGTTAGAGAGTTAGATGGGACCTATTATGCCACGGAACTCACACGACTTTTACATGATGACGGAGGCGATGCTGATGAAGTCGTTGCCACAGATGACGATAGAAATAGCGGTGATAACGAATTTTTCACTTAGAGTATCTACTCGTTTCAATAAAATAAAATAATGATGAAAAATTATCTGTACTCACTTTAACTATTTTAATAACAGAACACACTGAAAAAAACGTTTTTCAAAGTTACGTCATTGGCTATGTTATGAAGCAGAAAAGTATGTAAATGCATGTATATTGTTCTCTAACTTGAAACTTATGTTTAGACGACTGCGTACATGGAGCAATAACTAGAATCAATTTACGTACGTGTCTGTATCTCATGAATATAATGTCAATCATTTCCTGCATGCTTCACTCTTTGTAAAGACTTCGACTATAACCCTTTACTTTTCTGGCATTTCCGCAAAAATATTGTTATTATTGATGTGATAAAACAAATACCATGCTGAATTAATATGATATAAATATAACACCTCCCGGACTCCGTTTACAAAGCGATCGTAACGCTACGACTGTCGTAACTTCCTTAGTTTAGCGCCAGACTTACGACAGTCGTAATGCTACGATTGCTTCGTAAAATGGAGCAAAGGTCCGTTTCACGAAGAAGGCGTGGCGCTAAAGTAATCGTAACCATACTAAAACACAGACTTACGTCTGTCGTAGCGCTACGATCGATTGTGAAACGGAGTAAAGGGAGTGATCGTAACTCTACGGAAGGTGTTAAGTCTTTGTAAAAGCATACAGTGACTCTTTTGTAAGAATGTATTTGTAGGTATCTGTTGAATGAATAAGCATTCTTTTCAAAAGAATCACCCATTCCCTTCTTGTGCACTGTCAGTTTGATAGCAATACTTCTCTGAATCTCAAGAATAATGATAAAACATCCATTTCCTAGCGTTTCAGATAACAGGATGTACTTGATTCATGCCGATCTTAACTTTACGTGGTCTTTTAATTCCAAGTTCTAGGAAACACCCACACGTTTGGCATTGAGGAAGTGTGTAAAGAGCGAAGGACGCAGAAATCATGTCGTAATCCCGCTCTCGTGGTGTGTAATCCTCTTTGACGTAATTCGATTACTTTAAATGGAGCAATGCACAGTCGCCAATAGGATTTATTTGACAAAGCCGATATGACATAAGACGTGTTATATTGACCTGAAGTCCGTTCTATGCTTTAACTTGGACTTACGACCTTTCGTAGAGATACGATCACTTCTCGCACTCCGTTTTACGAAGTGATCGTGACGCTACGACTGTTGTAAGATCGATGATTTAAGGCAGATTCATGTGTCAGTCTTAATGCTACGACTGTTTCGTAAAATGGAGCCTAGGTCCTTTTCACAAAGAAGTCGTGGCGCTAAAGTGATCGTAACATATACTAAAATACAGACTTAGGTCTGTCGTATCGCTACGTTCGATTTGTGGAACGGAAATCCAGGAAGTGATTGTAGTTCTAAGAAACGTCGAATGTCTATGTTGCGAAACAAAGCCATTAACGCAAGTGAATCGCATTGCGGAAATTGAGCATTTAGCGAGACATATTGCTGAGATGAGTTCGTAAAACTAGACCGCTTAACTGAAACGGTGGAGACCACCTGTACAGTGTACGAACACGTGTACAATGTACACACACGAAAAAGGTTCCTCATCACTGATTTTGGAGATAGTGTAGGAATAACAGACAGCTTAACTTGACAAATGCACAGAAGCAACTGCATATCGTAAGTTAATTCGTTTTCACTTTACTTACTGTATTAAAATTATTTAAATGGTTGGATAATTCCCTTGTTTAAATTAAATTAAATTAAATTAAATTAACTAAATATTAAAATTAAATTAAAATTAAAAATTAAATTAAAATATATTAATATTAAACGTGCGTCATCATCCCATAGTCACCCGCATCACTTCCTTATCCAAGAATAAATATTTTGATTCAATTCTGTCTGCATACATACAACTAGCAATGTTATAGTGGCAATTATTTCAACACGAGACAAATACCCGCTTCATGAATACTGAAACGAGAAACGCTGACGTGTCACCTTCGTCAATACGTCGGTAATTAAACCTAAACATCGCCCACCTTTGCAAATAAACGCTGATAAAGGTTAAACATGTACACCGAATATATAGCAAGCGGGCTGACAGGCAAGGTCGATATTCATTTTCTGACAACCGTCAAACATAGGCCTCGAATCTTTCACGAGACTTTAGCTCAATAACTTCATCGTAACGTTTATTTTTATTATCCGGTTAACAACCCGCCATGTTTCAGAATGTAAAGAGATAATTGCAATCAGCTTGGGACAAGTTCGGAGTAGAGACTGAACATTTAAGTAATTGCTACATCTTGTGAATACTAAAAATAAATTAACTACCGGGACGTACTTTCTGTTTATGCGTAATATTTAATTTAATTTTCGATCGACAAATATCACTTCAGTTGCATACATGAGGGAAAAACAATCTAAACTGGAGATGGAAACTGGAAAATAATAAAGGAACGCTTGATTTCCCCGTGTTCCTTTATTTGTTTCTCTCAGTATATAACATGGTACGGAGGTAGCTCGAAGGGATGGTGAGTTCCTTTTCGACCAGTTATATCACTGCCTGTGGGTGAGTGAGGGTGGGTGCGTGAGTGAGTGAGGTTTTACGCCGCTTTTACCAACATTCGAACAATAGCACGGCGGTGGACACCAGAAATGGGCTTCACACTTTGTACCTATGTGGGGAATCGAACCCGGTCTTGAACGTGACGAACGGACGTTTTAACCATTAGGCTAAACCACCACCACCATCCCACAACACTCCCCCCTCACGGCCTGAAGGCTTGAAAGTAGGAAAATCCGACACGTCACCGACGTTTATCAATTTGGTGAGATACATTAGTATGTATACTGGAAAGCTTAAACGCCATTGTTTCCTGAAAGATAACAATTTGGACTAAACAATACCAACAAATCTTGAAAATGTGCAATATTTTAATTTACAAAATGACACGAAAACATCAACAATGTTTTGTCAACAAAATGTATCCCTATGTACAACAATGGGGCTGCAGAGTTCACACATGGGAGAGGTGAGTGTCTCTCAGTCTGAAAATGTTCTCTGTCATCTTCAGACAACAAATCACTTGAAAAATGTTAATAACGTGCATATCCACCTTGTGCACGGATAACTGCTCTGACCCTCCTCCTCATGCTTGTAGTGAGTCTCCGGATTCGCTCCAGCGGCAGCTGCCGCCACTCCCGGCGCAAAGCTGCGTCCAAACATGCCAGGTCTTGCACAGGCGGACCCAGTGCTTGCACTCGAGGTACAAGAATGCCCCAGGCAGGCTCCAATGGGTTCAGATCCGGGCTCAAGGCAGGCCATGGAAGTTTGGTTACAGTGTTGTTGGAAAAACACTGTCACAAGTCGGGAACGATGTGGTCGGGCGTTGTCATCCATAAATACAGAGCGAGTAGCTAATGGGTGGTTGTCAAAATGTGGCACAAGAACAGGATCCAGAATATCCCGGATGTCGTGGTCGCCACTGAGATTTCCACGAACAGTTGCCAAGTCCAGTTTACAATCATGGGAGAGACAACCCCAGACCATGACAGATCCACCACCGTAAGGAATTGATGCTCTGACATTCTTAGGCTCATCGGCACTGTTCTTGGTCCTCCAGACTCACTCAATAAAAAGTGACTCTCATCCGACCAAGGCACCTTCCAATGCACCTTCCAAATGAGCTCTCTTGTGAAGATTGGTCAAGGCTGGACTCATCCCATGTGCCTTTATGCGGTTTCTTATAGACTTAATGCACAGACGTCTGTTGGGGAGCCATAGGTGCTTCAGGACGCCATTTGTAGTGAAAGGCTGACGTCTCACAAGGCTTGCTAAATCCCGATCCTCAACTTGAGACGTCTTTCGGGGTTGACGTGGCCTTCGTCAGTCCTTAACCTTGTTGGTTTGACGGTGTTTTTGAACACGTTGACTTATGACGGTGTAGTGAATGTCAAACTGTCGCCCAATAGCCCTTCATAACATCCCGGTGTCGTGCATTCCAATAATTTGCCATCTTCTTGCTTCTGGTAGTCTCCTTCTTGCCACTGTACATAACATATACTGATAAAATCATTAAAAAGTTTTGGCTTTTTATACAGTTAACCGCATTGAGTTAATAGGTTGTTTTTTTAGACAATCGTGGGTAGTGTGCTTTAACTGCATATTGGGATGTTGTTTTGACGATTGACTTAGCAAAACCGATTAAAGTTGGGAATACAGTTCAAATAATAGTCATCGTAACAATTCAAGATTGAATATTCGATAAGTCAGTAACATAAAATATGTTAGGATGTGCTTAATTAAGTTCCATGTGTAAATATATATAGCACATCAGAGAAAAAAGGTGAGGTGAGGTGAGGTGAAATTGGGTTTAACGTCGTGCTTGAGAATATTTCGCTCATATGACGACGTGCGTGCGTGTGTATGTGTATGTGCGGCTGCTTGTACTGGCCCAGACTGAAGCTGGTTTTATAGTGCTAGCCCACTGAGATACCATGCCGCAGTGAAGCATGAATACCCCACTCAGACACATTATACTGACTCCGAGCCGACCAGTCCTTGTTGTACCCATTAATGCCGAGCGCCAGGCAGGGACCAACAAGTACCATATTTTAACGTCTTTTGGTATGGCGCGGTCGGGGATCGAACCCGCGACCTTCCGCTCTCCGGGGGGACACTCTAACCACTACACCACGGAGGCGGTCCAGAGAAAAAAAGAATAACCACTCTTGACTATCCCGACAAATAAATTCTGTTAGGTGTAAAGGCAAGAATACATGAATGCATAATTTACATGAATAGATAGCAGAACACCCGTGATGACACCAGGTGTTCGCGACATATCCTGCCCTGAATCCAAAAACAAACAATAGGGATTCCAACCCACCATCAAAGCCTTCCGGAGTGTCCAAAGGACGCAACTCTGCACATAATACTTGAAAATGCCCAGAGAAAGGTTTGAATGGACAATTGTGAGGACTTCCCTGAAGTATTTCGTTACTCTTGACCCGTGAAGACCCGGTAAGAATTAATCTTCAGTAACTCATGCTTGTCGTAAGAGGCGACTAACGGGATCGGGTGGTCAGGCTCGCTGACTTGGTTGACACATGTCATCGTATCCCAATTGCGTAGTTCGATGCTCATGTTGTTGATCACTGGATTGTCTGGTCTAGACTCGATTTTTTACATACCGTCGCCATATGGCTGGAATATTGCTGAGTTCGGCGTAAAACTAAACTCACACACTCCGTCGTTAATCTTGATATGACATATTCAGGATTTTTATACACGCATGTATTATATTCAGTACATTATTAGTTTGTTAAACTTGATATGATGTATTGTGCAGTAAACACGCGTATCTATCATGTTTAATGCATAATCGCTTTGTTAAGCTTGATATGATATATTTCATATTTAGTTAACCGTATCGATATTATTACTGCATTATAACTAAACATGAAGTTGATATGATATATTCCTTGTTTAATACACTCATGCAATAACATATTTAAACCACTAACATTTTGTTACACGCGATATGATCTATTACTTCTTTCACACACGCAACTGTTATATTTATTTAATGCGTTATGAATTTGTAAAACTTGATATGATATATTGATATTAAATACAATTAGCCATTATTTCTGACGCATATGCTGCTTAACTTGATATGATGCATTGCGAAATACAGGTATATGTATATATATACATGTATGTGCCAGTAGTGTGTATAATTACCTTCGTTTATTCAAATGAAAATTGCCTTGGCACTGTAGGTCACGTGATAGCGGCCATTTTGAACATTGATTTATGGCTTGTTGAACGAATATGGGGATCCTTATTTTAGTAAACATGCATGCATACATTGATGAAGTGGTTTCAGAGGGACGATTAATATGTACACATTTGATGAAGGAGAGTCGGTGTACGAGCTATAAATAGGCGCCACATTCTGTGCATGCAGATAACCATGGCGGTAAAGCGGTGTCCGATTTTTTATCAAAGTGCACTAATCAGACTATCCTCTTAACCCAAATGTCTACAATAACAAACCACTTCAACCATTTCGTATTTATTCTCGTTATAGCCATAACAAATATATCGTCATTTGACGCTCTGAATATAAAATGTAAAAAAACTACTCTCATTTTTTTTACGGATTTGAAAGTTGAACGTTCTACTAAAAGTTTGTAAAAACGTAATGTGTAACTTGGCTTTTTATGCAAAAATGAATTAGTTCCGCGAAGAATAGCGCAAGAGATGGATTTGCACCTATATGACCCCTACCGTATTTTAAACGTAAAGTTTAAATTTGTGCCGAAAATAAAGAAAGTTTATAAAGTGTCTAAGATACCAACCAACATGAATAATTGTTCAGATTTTTGTTATGTTTAAATTGTTTTCAATCAAGTGAATTTTGAAAAAAATATAACAGTGTTGTACAACGTGCATGTTCGCTTTTTGGACAACATCGCTAATTTGAGGCTTTTATTTTGAGATGAGTAGTTTCTGTACAACTGGGTACATTCCACTTGAAAGTATAGTAATATCTGATCGATAATTAATGAAAATCAATCAGAATACATGAAACATGCATAGCTTTTATCGAAAGCCAAGTGTAACACTTGAAATAATGTTTAACCATTTTTTATGAGGTTTCATACTCCCCAACACCGCTACTGGTAAATATCCTTAACCAATATTGTTCGGCAGGTAGAGGAAATATTCTCAAATTATTATCATTGATTGTGTAAAGGTCAATATTTAGTTTTCAACTAATATGCTCATAGAAACGAATAAACACATGAAAGTACAAGTGTTCCTTTATTCTTTTCCAGGTTTTTGGATTACACTGTGAGTGGAATTCTCGAAAAGAGTAAAGGAACACTTGTTCTTTCATGTGTTCCTTTATTCGTTTCTATGAGTATATATATATATACAAACTTATACCATTCAAAAGATGACTGTCTGGTGGGGACATATTTTCACAACCAAATGATTGAAATGAGTATGTCTCGGTTTCACAAAACAAACACTCGTGTTAAACAAGTCTTGCTTCAGGTGTGTTTACTTTAATTTAAACATAAACACACGGTTCCTCCGCACCTTGCACCTGCCACATGTTGGTTTCGTATATTTAATCGTCAAACGCCATGTCACACTTTAAACTCGAATTTGATGTTATTGCCAAAGCTACCGCCTAAAATCAACTTAAACTTTAAAGAGTTAAAAAATCTAAAACTTAAATAGGCGTAAAGAAACGTAAAGAGGTCATGACGCAAAAAAAAAAGGAATAAAATGTCCGTATCTCTTTCAGAAGGTATTTTCTGGTTAGAATGAAGCAAACATTCTGCTAACCATCCTTCGACTACTGAGATGTGCGTCAGTGGTATCGCCAGAAGGGGCTGAAAAAGACATAACCTTTCGCCGCCAGGCGATTTGACATCAATTAGTCGGCCTCATTATAATGTAGCTCCCCGTGAACTAACTTGCAATAACCCTATTTTGTATCCTTTAATGAGCAGTGTTAGACTGCTTATGGGGACATCGTATCGGTATGGTTTGCTTTTATTACCATCTCTGCGGTCCGGCTTTCGTAGCTGCGAGTCTGATTTAGTTATTTTTTTCTGCGGGCCTGTTCTCCTTTGCTGCGGGACTATACAACTCCGCCATTTGCCTGCTTAAAAGTGACAACCACAAGCTATTGCCTATAATTCCAAAATACTGCAAATTGGTAGGGTTCAATTTATTGTAACTATGGCAATATGCCATTTTCCGAGCTTAATTGTGTCCTGGCAAAGCTTAGTGATTAGACTGCAAATTGCCTCCGAGAAAGCCATCCCACTTCGCTTGATGTGAAAAGGAACAAGCGATGACACTACTTCAGATTGATATAAAGTTAAGCAGGGCAAAGTAAAAGACGGATTCCCAGCGAAACGAAATAAAGTGTAATGGGTGATGTTGCTTTCCTCCATGGCTCCTCTAAACTCGAGGAATATCGAAATAGAACGGCTCGTGAAGTAGAAATTTGTTATTTTCATGGCTTTGTACTTTGAATCCCTCCCGTCTGATACTGACTGGTGCACAACAAAGCGAGAATAATGTAGGCAATTTGCTGGGATGATGCAGTGAAATGCTATTTTTAGCAATATCTGATTCCATCAGCGTTTCGGACATCCAGAAAGACAGAATCTCAGTAACGGTCACATACACTCTTAGTAACGGTCACATACACTCTTAGTAACGGTCACATACACTCTTAGTAACGGTCACACCTACTCACAGCTACGTCACACACACTTACGGATGCACATACGCACACACACACACAAACATTGAAAACATGGAATAGAGAACCACACACATACCAGACACTGAACCGCACGTACACACAATTATCACACACACACACATACACGCGCACGCGCGCACAAGTTAGGCATACACACAAAGTTACTTCAGCATGATCTCACTTAAGCCCAGGGGAATATTGAAAAGTCATCCAATAGCTTCCAACAAATTTGAAGGAAATTCGAAACGTTTAATTTCTGATGCAAACACAATTTAACTCTTTCTCGCTGTTTCCAAAACCTGAGCGGATCCAGTGGATGAGACTTATTTGGAAATCTGCTCCTGTGTTGCAATACCCATCAACCAGGTTAACTGTAGTCAAATGACAAAATCGTTTTCATAATAACACTGTACATTGACTAATTATTACGTGAATATATCACTTCGGATGAATTTACCTGTAACAGTTCTCTCAGGATTAATATCGTTCGAACTCCTCTTGTATAGAATTCATCATGGAGTATAAGAAAAGTACATCGAGTTAATAATCTTCACTTAATTATGTTTTTGCTCTTTGAAAGCAATTTTATGTTCGTATAACATGAGACTCCGTAATGACATCAGTCCTCTGAGAAGCTAATCCTCATATCGTAAACATCTGACAGAGTCAGAAGACAGTTTGAAGAGATAATGGCACCTTTATTAAAAATGGTAATATCAATATTTGTGTGGACAAAGCCTCTGAATGAGATGACTTGGGAGATCTCTCTGAAACCGATACATTCTCCTTTGAAATATTAAGATTCTGAGCTCTGTAGTTTCCTCAGCTCGAAACATAATCACAGATATTACACCACACCCTAGGGCATTCAGTGTGTTCACCATTTACTAAACTCGAATGACCAAGTGGATATTCCAGTTGTAAAGTCACGTCGACTTTCAATATATCCATTCGAGACTTAGACCTAGAACTGACTGACTGACTGAGTTTGGTTTTACGCCGCTTTTAGCAATATTCCAGCAACATCACGGCGGGGACACCAGAAATGGGCTTCACACATTGTACCCATGTGGGGAATCGAACCCGGGTCTTCGGCGTGACGAGCCAACGCTTTAACAACTAGGCTACCCCACCGCCCCTAGACTTAGAAACCCAGTGGTTGATAGCATGAGTAACGACGTAATCTGAACCGGGCAGTCAGGCTTTGTGATTGGTTGGTTGCATGTAATAGTTTGCTGATGACACAGATCGTTGCTCATGATATCAAGCACTGGATTGTCCAGAATCGGTGGCTTACAGGCTTCCTTCATACCGCAGAAATGTTGACTGTGGTGTTGAAGTACAACTAAATAACCAACCAGCCAACCAACCAGCCAACCAGCCAACCAGCCAACTGAACAACCAAATAACCAACCATCCAACCAACCAACCAGCCAACCGAACAACGAAATAACCAACCATCCAAACGAATAACCACCAATCCACCAACAAACAAAATGCACAACTACTATCAACCAGCCACACAACCAACCATCCAACCAACCTACCAAGCAACCAACTAACCGATTCAAGCCCAGCCAATCAAACAAACACCCAAACGAACAACCAACCAAACGAAAAAGACAAGCACCCAAACAACCAACCGACCATCCATCCAACCAACCAACCAGCCAACCAGTCAACCCAACCTAACCCCAACCAACCAACCAAACAAGCACCCAAACAACCACCCTACGAAACAAACAAAAAAGACAAGCACCCAAACAACTAACCAGCCATACAACCAACCAACCAACCATTCAACCAACCACACATCCAAACAACCAGCCAAACAACCAACCAATCAACAGATATCTATCTAGGGCAGAGTGCGACACCAAATCGGACAAGTGATTATTTCAACCATGTTAGAACAGGATTACCCATAATTCGTTTTTTGGTGCTGTCCAACTATATCATCGATAAGGGAGTCTATTTACATCCGGGTTAACCAGATGTGACCTATTTGGCACGAACAAGAAATCAGCGAGACATCCGGGGATTTGGGGTGACAGTTACAGGCCACAGAATAATATGCCAGCGTAAAATATATTCATAGCGTGAAACTATCCTCGTATCACAGCAATCGCAAACCAATCTCAATGCATCCAGGCTCCCAGTTATCCCTTATTTGGAAGTAGCGTGACGAAGAGTATGGAAAGTCAAATGTCGATGTCTAGAGCATTGGCCTCTTCGTCGTCAGTTTGGCCGCCATTGTTTCTAATCAAAGTTAATATTGTTCATCATGCACATCTAGCGTGTGCCATGGCGGCATGGAATGGCGGGTTACTTGCACACCGAGCTGCGCTGCGTGGCCAATTGAAAATTATTTTCATAAACGGAATACAGTTCGGCAGTATCATATGACCATTTCGCGTTGGTAGGCGTTTCAGAGACCAACTGTCGCGAGATCTCGCGGGATCACGCAGTGTGAGAGGGTCGGCTTTGTGGTACTTGTTCGTGCCCGCGAGACAAGCGTATGCACTAATGCCGTGGACAGCAACCCACTTCTGATCTGGTTCATTATAGACCAAGCAGATTACTTCTCCTAAACCAACACATCATACTCAGGCTTAAATGGAAATTCTCACGACTTCTAAACACCTTTTGTGAAAAAGTAACTATTTTCAATTATTTCATTTCAAAATCTGACAACATGCAACTGCCGATTGTAGAGATGATTCTTTACACCGAAATTGTCAATGCACAGTTTTCAAGAGGAATGAAATAGTTTTAAAGTTCGGTCAACACTTGTAGAATCTTAAATCGATTTTCTAGCTGATCCCTGTAAAACACAACGTAATAAGGACGCCAAGGTTATGGTTAGGTTGTCAACAGGTAAGGTTCGATTCCGAATTGGTTACAATTTTTCCTCCCTTGCTTCCCCACAGATATTTGACTGGAGTTTGCAAAACAGTTACCCAAAACAAGACCCGATCGCAAAAAATACATTGTGTCTGGGCAGATTATTCAGTATCTGAGTGAATACGTTTTTACGGCGCATTTAGCAATATGCTAGCGTCATACCAGAAATGGGTTTCACACATTGTACCCGTCTGGAGAATCGATCCTGGGTCTTTAGTGTGATTACTGGTCTTCAGGTGGTTGCTGCGTTTGCTCGTCGCGACGACGACCCATTTCCCCTGTGTGGTGTTGCTGGAATATTGCTAAAATCGTCGTAAAACTTTTATTAACCACACTCACTAACTCACTCTCATCCATCCATCAACCCATCCATTCATCCATCAAAACCCACTCATCCATCCATCCATCCATCCATCCATCCATCCACCCATCCATCCATCCATCCATCCATCCCACCATCCATCCATCGATCAATCAATTAATGTATCAATTATTTAATCAATCAATCAATCAATGAAATAACACTCTTGACGCAATTTAGCTATTAGGCGGTTGTCAATGTGGAAAAAAACACCAGTAGACATATTCAAAATAACACAAACAGATGCCCAGTCAGGCCAAAGGCTTAAGAATGTCTGTTAATCAACTTCTAATCAGAAAGACAGACAAGACTTCATTCTTAAGCACATAAATTTGGGGATTCGGATTATGGGGAGTACGCTATCTCCAGGCGCACAGGGAAGTTTAACATGACCAAAATACCGTCCATGTGCTCAAGGTCTTAGGACTAATAGCGGACAAACAAGCGTAGGCTGGTCCCCGCCAGCCGCCCATACTCACGCCGGTTATACCGGAGTTATAATTGTCTAGCGAGTTCTGCTTCATAACGCAGACTTGCCCCATCCAATTATGTGTGCGGGGTGTTGTCTACCATGTTTGTCTGGCTGTTCCCGATCTGATGATTAAGCAATAGGCAGGGGCCACGGACAGGGTGCCGTCTGTGAGAAACTGACTGTAATCAAACACTTTCATCCAAGCAGTCGTTCAATGAACAATCCAACGTGACATATTCGTAGGCCATTTGGGTAGGCCTCCATAGCAACTGGGCTCATGCTTCGGGAACTTACTTCAGGTAGGTAACTCTCCTTATGCTTTGTAAGATAAGGGGAGGTAACTCTGCTAGTGCTCCTGGGAATCCGGTGACGTCACTTTGTTACGATTCGGACATTCATTGGAGGTAACTCTGGTGATTCTTTGAATAGAAGGGAAATAACTCTGTTTATTCAATGTGAATGAATTCAGGGCAGGTAACTATGATAAGGATGTATGATCTACGGAAATGTATGCTACGAAAAATCCAGGCAGTTATTGAATCTATATTTTGAAGAGGTCATTTGTTTATTTTACGGACGCATTTGAATATGCATATAGCACGAGCATTCTCGTGGTGTTTCTGAAGGCGAGACACTCAACTGGCCTCCTCTGCGTTGTAAATGAAAACATTCCTCACATGTATGTCGTTATGTGTAAGCATCAGAATCTCTGCATTTGAACTCAACAGAATAATTCAAAATTAACACATAATTTGTACTTTTTTTCAAAATCCGTCCATGTGCAATCGTGTCAAGACATCTTCTTACCCCGTGATCCAGGGTGGAACTGGTCTTGAGCAACTCATGCTTATCTTTACAGACCACTCTACTGCAATGTAGATATTAAGGAGCGACCTGTGGAACCATTGTCATCTTCGGCAACCCATGCTTGCCATAAGAAGCAAACTAGAGGGTGATTAGACAGACAAGATTGATGCAAACCAATTTACAGTTATCGATGCTCATGATGTCAATCACTTGAATGTCTGGACCAAACTCGATTATTTAAAGACTGACGTGTGGTTGCTGGAATAAACGACAAACAATCACGCATCCATGAGCACCATGGCATCAGGAGACTATTCAGCATGTGTACAGGTTGTAATGGAATGTTTTAAATAGTGTTTTACGCCGCACAAACTATTGACGGCAGGTGTATTGGAGCAACACAAGAACCAAAAGAGCCTTCAGGTGAGAGGCCTGCCAGATCGGACTTCATCATCCACCTCAGTAGAATGATACTGAGAGACACATGGCAGGAAAGCACCGTCTGGTTCTTCTGTACACTCCGACTGAGACGACACGTATCGCACGACATCGTCGATTGTTCGAGTGAGAATGCTTGTTGCCAGTAATTGAATGATCCCTAGTCATGCCGGGTTCCATTTGAGATCAACTTTAGAATACAACCGCATCACTTCCTTCTTCAACACCGTCACTTCCGGTGTCTAAGGATGTCACTTCCGGAGGAGTCCCATTTAAGTAAATTGCCAGTCAACCGGCGATATTTGTTGTTGTAATTGATTCAGCCATCCTCTCATTGACGACAGAGCTGAGGAGACGGTGATAGCTGTTACCGACAAACCAACCATTGCTGCTTTTTATGACTCGTTGTATGGACCCAAGAGTCGATGGCTGTGACAAAAATAAAGCATTTACTAGTAACGAGGGTGGTCAAAACACTGACGATAAAACCTTTTACTTGTCACTTGTGTTCATGTTTGTCCCAGTTGTAAGTAAGAATTCCCACAACCAATAACATGCATACATTCTCATCTCATTCTCAAACGTCAACGGTAGCAAGTCATCAGTCTCAAACTTATTTAGAAATGGTTTCCACTGAATGTGAGGCAAAATAGCGAAAATATATTGATGAGAAAAGTTAAGAAATCAGTGTTGACACCGGGTGTTCGCGAAGATGCAAAAAATGAAACGCCTGGCAACAATACTTCAAGAATATGACGGCGGTCTTTACACAATTAAATCTGAGTGAGTGAGTGAGTTTAGTTTTACGCCGCACTCAGCAATATTCCAGCTATATGTCGGCGGTCTGTAAAGAATCGAGTCTGGACCAGACAATCCAGTGATAAACAGCATGAGCATCGATCTGCGCAATTGGGAACCGATGACATGTGTCAACCAAGTCAGCGAGCCTGACCACCCGATCCCGTTAGTCGCCTCTTACAAGCATGGGTTACTGAAGGTTCATTCTAACCCGGACCTTAACGGGTCAATCAAGTCATCATAGATAGGTGATTGAACAGATCATAGATAGGTGATTGTGCTTATTATTAAAAAACCTAAAAACATATCTGATGGTTTGAAAAAACAACGATGACAGATGCAGAGATTTTGCTGTTTAGCACAGCCAAGAGTTCGGGTTTGTTTTAGAAACATCGTTTTGCAACTCGCCCCAAACCGTTCTTTATCGTAAATTAGACAATTACATGTATCAGTTCAGTCACTGAGTGAACAACTCTTCACTTGTAACGGACTTTGACAAAAAGTATTTGGTGGAAACCATCTGGAAAAAAAACCCAGAACATTTTGTGAATTATGCAAGCTCACACGGGAGGTCATTTTTGCAACAATTTTTATATGTCCGTGTAACGGAGGTCGACCACTACTCGTTCCCTGTCACACATGCTGTCGTAAATATTTGAAACCATAGTCTGCCAAATCACACCAAATAGTTCAGTCAATTGGAAGTTCATATATATTTCAACTGAAACGTGAGTTCACGATAATGCAGACATGCATAAATGACAACTGTCAGTCCATTCGGACAAATATGGATGGTTTGAATAAAAGGCTGGCTTCCCAATGTGTTTTAAGGATCGCAAACTGCTATACATTCGACAGCTACACTAATCATCATCACGACCTGTAAATCGTGTTTGTAAATCCCAGGGGTAATAAACATTTGTTTCTCTGTGACCTTTCTGTTTGGAATTACTTTGTCATGTGTCCACACGTTTTATGTATTCGATGCCACAGGCATTGCATTCGTGACATTATACACTCGTCGTTTTAATGCTATTGCTTGTCATCTAAATATTTAATGAACATGCCACTATCTCATGTAATGGCGGTGACGATGTTGAAAACATATCTATCATGAAAGATGAAAGAACGCCATTGATTTTTCGTACAATTTCGTGCGCGTTTTGAAAACTGATTGACTTGTGTTGACTCGAACCATTTGAAACATATTCTCCCGTCTCAAGTACATGAAACTCCTGCTACAAAGACGACACCTCACAGCCATAATTCATTTGGTATCCATTCTCAACAAAACGTTTAAAAACTTGCCTATTGATCGTCAATAAAGTTAGAACCGATTTGCGCTCTTAAGTATTTGAATGACTTCGTGAGATCGATACATGTTTCACAGATGATGCTGCTGAAGGAGGATGATGGGTCTGTGATACAAGTCGGATTCCGGTCTGGCACTCATCATTATACAATATACTTAATAGACGTAGCAGCCAGCTGCGCCCAGACAACATCTTCACCGAAATTATGGCTGGATTAATTTGGACAGCTGTTATAGACTCTGGGCCTCTTCGTGGGACTCCGGGGCTCTTTGTTTGGCGTTGACCATTAAAATCCTGTGGGGTGAGGGTGACAAACAGGCGGTGGAGGACGAGGCGGTCCTGGGGATGAGTTTGAGTTTTTTGTAGTTAATGCAGTTTTGAATGGTATTCTAATTAATATGAAGGGCGGTCCGATTGATGCGGGAGGAATCCTATATGATTGGAATGTCTCATTTGACACATTAGTGAACCCCATCAGCGGATATGGTGCTGAACAAACTCGAATATTAACTATGATCGTACCAAATCGGGAATCGAACCCTCGATCACAGACTTTGCGGTGGTTTCTCAGACGATTAGGCTATCGTGTCCCTCTTTAAAGTGAGTATGGTTTTTACGCCGTTTTAGCAATATTCCAGTATTATGTTGTTGGGGGGTATTAGAAATGGGCTTGTACATAAGGGGGAAATGAAACCCGGGTCTTCCGCGTGACGGACGAATGTTTGAACCACTAGGTTACCCCGTCGCCCGACTAAAACGACAGAATATCGTTTTAGTTATCTAGATCTCTTCCGTGGGTGAAGAAGAAATTTGTCTTTCAGGACAATGTTACAAGGAAACACATCTTTAACGGATTTGGTATCTTGAACAATGCATTTGATTGGGTAAACCCAGTGAAAGCGCCAGAACGACCCAACAAACATCCCGACCACACCATCATCAACGTCCAAATAACGACTACATCAACCGCGGATCTCTCTCATTCCTCGATCACCCAAATTTCATACAAGTATTATTTATTCTGTTTAATCGTTAAATCTTTGTTCTTTTTATGGATGGCTAACTTGCTCAAAATTTGTCAATACCTGATGGAATGCTGTAAATCCAACGTACATGCAAGTCCCCATGGTCCATGGTTGCGGTCTACTTTCACTTGTTGTGGAATGTACAGCCCGTCTCTATTTGCTATTGTTCTATTCAATAGCAATATACTACTATTTACTTAATATCTGTGATACACGACCAGTTTTACTCTCCATCGACGACAGGTTTTTATGTTTTAGATGTACTCATCTTTAATATATAAACAGTTCTCGTCACGATATGGATCAAGTATTGCCGATGTGACGCTAAACACTCACTCACTAACTCACTCACTCACTCACTCACCCACCCACCCACCAACTCACTCACTCACTCACTCACTCACTCACGCACTCACTGCAACGCACTCACTCACTCACTCACTGCAAGACATTAAATTGTCAGTCCTGGTTGAGACAAGCAACCACGTATCTACCTGTAATCGTACTTTGTTTACCTTATTCACCCTTCTCAGACCTGAATCCATCTTCCTGATGGAGATAATTATAAAATGTATATATCAAAGGTCGAAAGTGAGATTTCAAATTAACCTGAAACAGAGATCACATTCTCAGATGAAAAGGCAAATAGATGTCCGATATGTTTGCCTGGACAAGGGCGCTAATGGTCAATCAATGGATGTCTGTCAGGCCATTTCAATGTATCTTCTGTGATGTTGTGTCCTTTGTTTCCAATTAGGAGACTTTTTTGTTCAACGATGCACTCATCAATTTTCTAGCTGTATGGCGGCGGTTTGTAGATAATCGAGTTTGGACCAGACAATCCAGTGATCACAATTATAGCATCGATCTACGCAATTGGGATACGATGACTTTGTATACATTGTATACGATGTTTTATTCAATCCTCAACATGACTATATTTGGGATCGGCTGTTAGTCAAGGAAATTGGTAGCAACTGATTTCTGTCCAATGACACACACTGCGGCAATAATAATGCTTAGAATCATAATCAAAACTCTTTTTCTGGTTTTATTGAGACATTATATACACTATGTCATTCGCGTGAACCATCCATCTGTGTAAGGCTTAGGTTTTATTTTGGTTTCGGTCACACGAAAACTACTTGTAAACATCGCACTTGTCTTGAACCTACTCAGATAAGACGTAAACAGACAGATCATCTCGTCCCCAGGGGTACAAACATCCCGATGGTGTGTTTGACGATGAGTCAGATCTTGTCAACTTTCAGCATGCAAACAAATGCCACCAGGACAGTTTTAACGGCTTGGTGGCGGCGGGCGACGTTTCTCGCCAACATGGCGGCATCCAGAAATAATGAACCAGGACTTAAAGAATTAACTGCGTCCACTATCATTTCCGAAGCTCACACCGAGAGATCCTTACATTGATTTCAAGATAGCATGCTTACTTCATTTCGATACAAGGTAATACCTATAAATCCTGTCGTCAGGAAGAAAAGCTAGCAGACTTGTGTGTGCATTTATAGCCACTGTCTAATACTCAGGGTGTAAACTTGTCACCCAGCATTTGTTTGACGAAGTCAGGTTTATTGATTTTGAATTTATGAATAGTTCCATTAGTGATCAGGTGCCCGAAGATCGAGACACATCCATGTGTGCTTTAGACATATTTGTAGGATCGTATGTATTCAGATTGCTTTGTAAATATACTCATCAGGAAAAGTAACGGTGATTATGTGCCTATTGATCATGTTGTGGTGTTTTAGAAGGATCATTTTCAATACATCCAATTTTAACTCCACTGTAATCTGAATACCGGCTCATTCCAGCGCCGACTCGGAATAATGAGAGAAGAGGAATTTCAGAAGGTTGTGTTTGTGTTTTTTCAAATGTCAACCCAAAATAGGCATAACAGACGGAACGTTACCGCAAGTTTTTTTCTTGCGTTTCCTCTCACACCAGACATTTTTATGGGGAGAGGTGTGACGAAACAACCAGTTATGGTAGTTCAACAATATTATGGTGCCTTTAAAAATTTCTGCAACACGTGCAACAAGTGGGTGGTCATTATACTGCAGCGTGTAGACGTCACGTCTCTGTATTTGTAATAAGAGTAGAACATGGTCGTGGACGATGCTGTCCCGGCAGTCTACCCAATACCAATTGTCCGTTTTGCTCACACCGGAGTTGTAACGTCACCCCGTATCTTTACACTTTCACCAAACAGTGACGATGTTGGGTAACGCAGGCGTCGTCAAAACCGCATGCAGACGCTTGCACGACTGCCGGAGCCATGTTTGAACAGTATGCACGTTACCTGACGTTGAAGCACAATTGAGGGGTTCGCGAGACGTCGTTCCTGGATGCTAACAAACGCTTGTTCCTTAACTTAATTATCTGGGGTGTTAATGTGGCAGTTTGACATCACACGTAAACGTCGAGCCCATAGTAAAGATGCGTCAACCGAAAATGGCTGCCTTATTGACATGGCGATACATAAGTGTTTAATGGTGTAGAAAAGAGAATACATATATTGCGTTTTGCTGAACACAAAACCGCCTGCCCATGTTTGTTCCTGGCCATGTTTGACCCCTTGGCGCATAGACGCTGATGCTCTTTAAAGTTTCAGAATTTTTTTTATTTTTACTCAACTCTGTTTTAAGCAAAATAACTTTTTTTCCGCCACTAAATAGGACGCAAGACATACGTAACATTTCCAGAAACAATTGATTTGTTTTGAAAAGAAGTTGTTGAAGTTTCTTGTTTTAAAAAAAATCAGCCTCTTCTTCCAACAACGTTCCACAAACAAAGTACTTCTGACATATGTCAATGGCAATCAAAAGCTCTTGTATCCTTTTTATTTGATAAAGTGAAATCTGAAAAGAGTATCTTAGAAGAAACAAACCTTTTCACTAGAAGTGAAAAACAAACACTCAAGCAACAGAAATTTGCCTGAGGTGATAAAGGCAGATGGTGAGAGATTTACCCAGCATTTGTGTTGACAGACGATTCTAAGTCTGACCTATATGTATGGAAATCAGAATATAGGCCCTAACAATCTTCTTGTGTTACTTTGTCATGGAAAACAGGATAAAATAATGTTCACCGATCGTAAAGCGTGCTTAAACGTGATGGTTGTGAAATGCGATCTCTGTTCTGTTGTGTTCTCGCTCTCTCTTTCTCTCTCTCTCTCTCTCTCTCTCTCTCTCTCTCTCTCTCTCTCTCTCTCTCTCTCTCTCTCTCTCTCTCTCTCTCTCTCTCTCTTAAAACTAAACTCAATCACTCACTCACATGTTATAATCTCAAAAGGTCTCTGTAAAAATTTCAAAATGACTGCGTCGGTTTTAATATCGAAATATTTTTCAGCAGTAAAATCAGTATTTCCATGTCGTAATCGCATATTTGCTGTGATCTAATGACACTAGGCCTGTGTCAGCTGTAACTGCACCATTACATTATAAGGGTTTGAGCGTAATAATCCTCTTTTGTCATGTTGGTACTACTCAATCGTAATGATCGTACTGTTCCTACATAAGGATGATGCATTCTTGGGACTTACGCAGGTTCCTCGAATTACGCAGATAACGAGAATTGTTCGTTACGAGTATTACGTAAATCACGAGAATTAAGAATATCACATGATTTACCTTGGTCATGGGGATTTACGAAGGTACCGGGCGTTACGAAGGTTACGTTAACAACGCAGCTCTGAACAGTCCCTTGTTTCACGCATTACACAGGTCACGAGAATAACGCAGCTCACGAGAAGTACTCAGGTCACGAGAATAACGCACCTCGTGAGAAGTACTCAGGTCACGAGAATAACGTACCTCGTGAGAATTACACAGGTCACGAGAATAACGCACCTCGTGAGAAGTACTCAGGTCACGAGAATAACGCACCTCATGAGAATTACACAGGTCACGAGAATAACGCACCTCATGAGAATTACACAGGTCACGAGAATAACGCACCTCATGACAATTACACATGTGACGAGAATAACGCACCTCATGACAATTACACAGGTCACGAGAATAATGCACCTCATGAGAAATACTCAGGTCACGAGAATAACGCAGGTTGCGAGATTAACGAAGTCATGGCATTGCGGAATTAAAGAAAATTCTCAAACCGAATTCTGAAAGGGGATCTGTTTGTGATGAATAAAGAGTTTCTCGACATGTAACAGTGGCACGTGAAACACGTTGCTTTTGATAGGTTACCATGGAAACCATTACATATCCTAATGTATAAAGATTTGCAGAAGTGGTATGTGTACACACATTGTTTCACAAGAGTACATTCGCGAATTAGTAATTTCATGACTTTAGTTTCACGCCGCATTCAGCAATATCACAACGGGGGAATTACAGCGAAACCTGTCTAAACCGGTACCCCACGGGACCGAAATGCCGGCGACTAACGGGATCGGGTGATCAGGTTAGTTGACTTGGTTGACACGTGTCATCGTATCCCAATTGCGTAGATCGCTGCTCATGTCGTTGATCACTGGATTGTGTGGATACAGACTCGATTATTGACTGCCACCATATTGCTTGCATTTGGCTGAGTGTGGCTTTAAACAACAAACAAACAAACAGAAATACTTAACCTTACGAAACACAAATGTTTTAAAGTTTCTGAAATTAAAGTCGACAACCAACAAAAAGCATGTTCTTACAAGCAGGACGGTAAAATTCTGTTTTGAGCGAAACCACAAATATCCAAATTTCAGACATCGTAATACAAATGTTTGTATGACGTTAAATGTATAGTCACAATGCATTCCATAAATTCAGCAATACAATCGATAATTCAAAATATGTCGCATCATTTTGCGGCGTTTTTTCCACCTCGCTTCCCCATTATGTCTCTTTCTTGTCGAACTCCACAACAGGGTAACACTGAACGGAGTTCCTACAATATCTGGAAACAAGCAATTTTGCAAATGTTTGTGTTGGCGAGAAGATTGGGAAGCCATGAGACGTTATGGCATCTGTCGCATCCAATAACACACATTTGTAGCAATATCCGTTGTAAAATCCCGGAGAAATGAGAAAATGTGAGAAAAATCAATTCAATACTGGATGCGGCTCCCCATTGTCAGTGGTGATTAGCTTTGACACCTGCGTGTTTAGTTGGCTGGGTCTACCAGGGGGAGTGAGTTTGATGTGCTCAGAGTTTTAAATATGTTTGAAAAATTAGTTAATGCTGTTGTTGTCATCATCATCTTCACCATCATCATCACATCACCTTTATCATCATCGTAATAATTATCGTCATCACATCACCATTATCATCATCGTAATAATTATCATCATCACATCACCTTTATCATCATCGTAATAAGTATCATCATCACATCACCATTATCATCATCGTAATAATTATCGTCATCACATCACCATTATCATCATCGTAATAATATCGTCATTACATCACCAGTATCATCATCGTAATAATTATCATCATCACATCACCATTATCATCATCGTAATAATTATCGTCATCACATCACCATTATCATCATCGTAATAATATCATCATCGCATCACCATTATCACCATCGTAATAATATCGTCATCACATCACCATTATCATCATCGTAAGTATCGTCATCACATCACCAGTATCATCATCGTAATAATTATCATCATCACATCACCAGTATCATCATCACGTTATCATTAGTATTACCACCATCATCAACATCACTAATACTTTCATATTTCCCTAAAGATTCAACTCGTTCACGTGTGTAAACTGGGCGATTTACCCTATGTGAGTATATAAAGAATTAAATAACGTGTAGAGTGACCAGAGCTGGACGCCGCTTAAAGCAGTTTTCATACTTTGTAAACTTGTGAAGTAAGCGAACATTACGTAAACTGTTTCCTGGTCAACTAATTCCATAGTGACGACATAACGTCTACCTCATAATGTTCAATTGTAATTACCTGCACTAGTCATGACTCATAAGCCAATACAAGTTATTTATTTTTTAGTTTGAGAGATATTGATACGTTTTATTAAATCTGATTTATCTCCATATTACTGCAGGGCGGTGGGGTAGCCTAGTGGTTAAAGCGTTCGCTCGTCACGCCGAAGACCCGGTTTCGATTCCCCACATGGGTACAATGTGTGAAGCCCATTTCTGGTGTCCCCCGCCGTGTTATTGCTGGAATATTGCTAAAACCGGCGTAAAACCATACTCACTCATACTGCTATGATATAGCTCAGAGCAGCGTTAAAAATAAATAAATAGTTTTAATATTCCCACATTCAGATTGTTACCCGATTCCGACTTTCTGTTTCAAGTATTCCCCGAAGTACTAAGCATGAGCCAACAATGGCAACATTAATGTTAAATATTCATTTCACAACACATTTTATATTAGATGTGAAAAATAGACCTGGGAGCGTCGGAAGTATTAGAACTACAGTAATAAACCCAGCATCACTGGGTCAAAGAAATGGAACCAAAGAATTTGAAGAATTGTCAGAGTAAATTATTCAAAGACCACAACACTTGCATGCATTTATCAAAGGAACAATCGGAATGTTTCTTTGAAGAAACATCTTGAAATTCAAATCTCACAATTTTAAACCAAACAGTGTCAACTTCCAAAGAAGACACACAAAAAGAGTGATGGAATATTTCAAGTTTGGATAAGAGATCATATTTTTCAAAAATAATTAAATGCCTTTTGAAAACAGATTTCACCTTCTCAGTGAACGTACGTTGAATACCGTACACATCTTATACACAAAAACGAGGGGCTCTTTACTTTGACATAAAACTTGGTATGTTTGGTAAATGTCTTCAAATGAATTGCACAACCGGACGGTAATTAAGAAAGTAACCCAAACCTAATTAATATTTCCCTCTTGCCTCGTTAATATCATGAAAGCTGCCGTTCCCTCGTCGTTTTGAAGATGTTAAAGACATTAGAACGTCAATAACTCTTCAGTTAATTCTACTGGCAATGGTTCATCGGATCGGCAACATTTTCAATGAACGATATCCTGTTGGTTAACGGTTATCCGACGTTTTTATCTTCAGGCGAGATGACGTGTTCGATTAATGTTATGTGCACTTATAAATCCACGGAGTACTATGACGTCGTAGAACAGGGTGTGTGAGAGAGAGAGAGGGAGACGGGGAGGGGGGAGAAAGAGAGGGAGAGAGAGAGAGAGAGAGAGAGAGAGAGAGAGAGAGAGAGAGAGAGAGAGACAGGGGAGATCAAGAGAGGGGCGAGAGAGGCGGCGATAGAGGGAGGGGAGAGGGAGAGAGCGGAGATCAAGAGAGAGAGAGAGAGAGGGGCGAGAGACAGGGAGGGGAGAAAGAGGCGGCGATAGAGGGAGGGGGAGGGAGAGAGCGGAGATCAAGAGAGGGGAGAGAGGGGGCGATAGAGAGGGAGGGAGAGAGAGGAAGGGGAGAGAGGCGGCGATAGAGGGAGGAGAGGAGGAGAGAGAGAGAGAGAGAGAGAGAGAGAGAGAGAGAGAGAGAGAGAGGGGAGATCAAGAGAGGGGCGAGAGAGGCGGCGATAGAGGGAGGGGTGAGAGAGAGAGAGAGGAGGAGACAGACAGAGAGAGACAGGGAGATCAAGAGAGGAGGCGAGAGAGGCGGCGATAGAGGGAGGGGAGAGGAGAGAGAGAGCGAGGAGGAGAGAGAGAGGAGAGAGAGAGAGAGAGAGACGGGGGGGAGATCAAGAGAGGGGGCGAGAGAGGCGGCGATAGAGGAGGGGGAGAAGGAGAGAGAGAGCGGAGATCAAGAGAGAGGGGCGAGAAAGGGGCGAGAGAGAAGGATGGGGGAGAGAGGGAGGGAGAGGGAGAGAGAGTGCGGAGATCAAGAGAGAGGGAGAGAGAGAGCGGAGATCAAGAGAGAGGGAGAGAGGGGGCGAGGGAGAGGGAGGGGAGGAGAGAGAGGCCGCGATAGAGGGAGGGGAGAGAGAGCGGAGATCAAGAGAGGGAGAGACAGGGGCGAGAGAGAGGGAGGATAGAGAGAGGAAGGGGAGAGAGGCGGCGATAAGGGAGGGGAGAGGGAGAGAGAGAGCGGAGATCAAGAGAGAGGGGAGAGACAGGGGCGAGAGAGAGGGAGGATAGAGAGAGGAAGGGGGAGAGAGGCGGCGATAAGGGGAGGGGGAGAGGGAGAGAGAGAGCGGAGATCAAGAGAGAGGGAGAAAGAGAGAGAAAGAGGGAGAGAGAGGGAAGGGGGAGAGAGAGGTGGAGATCGTAGAGGAGAGACGTAGAGAGATGGGGAGCGATATAGAGAGAGGAGAGGGGGTAAAAGGGAGAGGGAGAAAGAGATGGAGAGAGATGGAGAGTTGAGAGAAATAATTCCAGATAACTGATAACGGACAATACCAGACATATCACCAGTATAGTTATTCAATGCGTTGCGTACTGTTTCAGTAAAGCATTATAATCTGATTCCCCATAGCCACATGACACAACTAACCAACTAACTAACGGAAAGGTCATTAATCTTGTGCAGATTAAATGCAGACTTAATTTGCGTTGAGCACAACGTGAAACGGTAATGCCTCTTAGCCACTGCTTCGCGGGGCGCACAGTTTAAAACACACTGACAGCGCATAGAGACAGAACCAGACAGTCTCGGAACGAAAGATATCCGCCAATTCATTAATATCTCCCAGGATACAACCACGTCAAACGCCACGTTAATTATAATACAATTACTTTGCGGGATTGCTCACAATGTGGCCAGTGCTCATTACAAAGATCAAACGACCAGGTAAATCTTTTCATGACGCAAACCTTCATTTAGCGATCGCGCGGCCATATTGTCTAATCGGGCAAAGCGGCATGTGGGTGGATTAGTTGAAAACTCAAATTCCGTCCGTTCGGAAATAGATCTTATGCGAAAGGAATCAGTTGTCCTTTGAGCGTCAATTTCAGCGTCCAGCGGATGATGGTGGTGAGGTTCTTCATCTGAAACTGTTTACTGCGCATTGTTGGGGGCTAATGGACGCCTGTGGTAACACCACGATAATGTGTTGAAGGAAACCCGGGGTTAGACGGAGTGCAGTCAACCAGTCAGTTAGGATTTGTTACGGGTTTAACGAAAAGTGTTTATCTCCCTTACATAAGAAGGCTCGCATGTACAAAGTTTACGAAGTGGTGGTGTGACAATGATGATATTATGCTGATGATAATGATGATGACGATTGTGCCAGCGATGATGATAATTAAAATAGTGGCGATGATGATGATGACGATGACGGTGATGATGATCATTAGCATGGTGATGATGATGATGATGATGATGATGACGAGGACGAGGACAAGAACTATGTTGATGACGACGACGGTGATGATGATCAATAACATGGTGATGATGATGATGATGATGATGATGATGACGACGACGACGATGACAAGAACTATGTTGATGACGACGACGGTGATGATGATCATTAACATGGCGATGATGATGATGATGATGGCTGTGATGATTATGTTTGTTGTTTAACGCTGCATACAGCAATAAACCAGCTATATGGCGGCGGCACTTTAATGATTACGATTCTGGTGGCGATGGTGATCATTAAAATGGCGACAATGATGATGATGATGATGATGATGATGAGGCGGAGGAGGAGGAGGTCTGTAATGATTACATCACCTCCAGCCAGTATAAACCAATAATCACAATTATACAAAATTTCTCTCAACAGACGCATGGAGTTAATGTGGTATGCAGCCTTGCACAGATTTCTGGCGCCAAAATATTAGCCAACATTCCAATATTAATGTAACGCTCTCGCCAATACCTCCGAAAACACTTTAATATATCTAAACAACAGGCAACAATGTTCAATTTTAATCTTGATTTATTCTCTATGCTGCATTCCTTGAGAAATAAAAATCAAAGCAGAACAACTTTGTATACATATTCATTTCGAGGCGGGCCCTGTTTCCAAAGTTTTCAGCGGTCGTTGACTATCGTGAGATTTTGCCTAAAGAACAGCGTGTAAAGATCATTTTAGCACTAAGAAAGATTTGTGGAATGGATCCCAACCATTTTAATCACCAAATTGCGCGCGCCCGGCAAAGTAGTAACCACCATATAATAAGCATCGTCTTTTAAGGTAATTAGGTATAACTTTACCGCAACATCGAACATTCACATTCCTCGCTTCGTAAAGACGCTAGTACCATGAACATGCCTCGCTTCAGGAGGAGACTCGAACCCTGAACATTCCTCGATTCGAGTAGACGCTCGAACCATGAACATTCCTTGATTCGAGAAGACTCTCGAACCACGGACAATCCTTACTTCGGGAAGTCACTTTACCCACATAATGGAGTCCGTGACGCACTTCATGCATTCACTGCAACATTCTGTATATTTTATGAATTTTGTGTTCTTTTTCGTAATTTCATAAAGTTGTCATAACCTGGCTTTTGGGGAGACATATTCTAAAAAATGAAAACAGTAGCATAATTATTAACCAAAATCATCACCAATTTGCATAAATGTTCTCAAATGCCGTTTAAATTATTTTCAGTAAGGGTAGTGATTTCCTATCTGAGAGAATATATTGATTAATTGATAGCTCTATACACACCTCGAGGCCAAATCAAAGTTAGGAATTCTTTCTGATCTTTGCTGAAAGCCGCGGAATGTACAATTTATTGAGAAATATATTCCCGAAGTCGCCACAAATTCTCCTTTTCTACTTTACGCAACCTGTAACTACAATTTACTAGAAATAAATCCAATAAAATTACACGCTGACTTTAAAACCACCATTCGGAAGATTTGATAAATGCCGAAACGGCGCGTACCAAATTCATTTACCAAGCAAATCTACTGTTTCATCGCGCTTGTACGGCATTGCTAATTCAGGGCCCCTCTATAGTGATTACCAGCCCTCTTTCAGCATACATTGCAACGATTTGGGTTGAGCTGTATTATTCAAACAGCGTTTTCCAGTCACCAAGAAACTATTTGATTCCTATGAAGAATGAATATGCAGGTTTCGGGCCGTACTATCGAATCTGCCTGCCCTTATCGTGGACAATGCTGTATTAGAGCGATTCCTGTTACGGAATGTTATGAGATAGAACCAGCTGAATGATCAAACGAGAATCAAGGAGCAGAATTACAAGACCATTCCCTGTAAGAATTTTTCCGAAAACTGTTTTTAATAATCGAGAAAAATTACAATTTAAAAATGCTTCTTCTTCCTGATTCTTTGTAATTTAAATCACAACATTTCCTCCATTAGTGATCAAACTTCAGTATGTCGCATCAGTGTGAACATGATACAATATGGCTTCCCCTTTCTGTGGGCAAAATGGCATTTACCAAACATGTCTTGGAGGCATGGAACTCGTTTTCAGCACGAAGAAACTGTTATAAAACTGCATTTACTGTATTTTGAAACTTCGTGGCTGTCGATGTGAAAATCTGATTTCATAAATATGATTTAAAACTGGTTAGGTTTCATTCGAGTTAATGTATTCTACATGCGGTTCATAATACAATTTCACACCCATCGTAAGAGCGCCGTTATATACTACACAAAGTTTGCTAAGGAGCACTTTGAAACGTAATGGATAAATTGAGTGCACGTGTTGAAATAGTCAAAGGTATGTTTAATGCGTGAGTATGGTTTTATGGCGTTGTTAGCTGGACGTAAGATGTCGTCTTTTGTCAACTTTAACGCTTTTGCGTCACGTCGCAATTACACATCCTGAACGAGTGAGTGAGTATGGTTTTACGCCGCTTTAGCAATAATCAGTAATATCCGGCGTGGTTGACGAAAAATGGGCTTTACATATTGTGAGTGAGTGAGTTTAGTTTTACGCTGCTTTTAGCAACATTGCAGCAATATCATTGAAAATGACACCAGAAATGGACTTACCCGTGTGGGAAGTCGAACTCGGGTCTTCAGCGTGATGCTTTAACCACTAGGCTACCCCACCGCCCTTCACACATTGTACTCATGTGGGGAATCGAACCCGGGACTTCGGTGTGACGAGCGACTGCATTTACGACAAGGCTACCCTGACACCCCAATGTTTAAAGAATTCAAGCCTGTTGCTTTATGTCAACCAAGAAAAGCAAACAGGCGCTAGACGTTAGCAACTTCGAAGAAATCAACAGGTAAGTGCTCACAAACACAAAAACACAATCATTCCGAACCAGATTTCGAACCGCAATCATCAATATCTTGCGTGCCAAAGGGAGGCAACTCTGCACAACGAATTGCGAAATACGACCACTCGAATCTCCCGACCACTTGATAAAGGGAACGAGTATTTATGGTAATGACTTAACTAGAAATTCTAATTAGGACGGGGGCGGTGGGGTAGCCTAGTGGTACTAGCGTTCGCTCGTCACGCCGAAGGCCCGTGTTCGATTCCCCACATGTATACATTGTGTGTGAAGCCAGTTCTGGTGTCCCTTGCCGTGATAATGCTGGAATATAGCTAAAAGCGGAGTAAAACCAAACTCACTCACTCTAATTAGAACGAGTAAACATTTACCATCCTCGCCTGTAAAGGGGTTATCATTAGGGATGCACGATATTACCGGTATACCGGTATATAGCAAGATGCCTCTGAAACGATACGTATTGCAATTGGGGCTTTTCAGAACCGGTACATTGGGTAATAAAATATATGAAGTTTCGATTATTTCTGTGGCTAAAATCCACATATACTTTCATTCAAACTGAAGTTTTCCATTGTAATTAATTGACAAAACAGCATACTTTATATGCAATAAATTTTATAAAAAGGAATATACAATCGCTCAAAACAAAATCGAAATTTCTGTTATCAAAACCATAACATTTATTTAGGGCCTTAGTGTGTAGAAAATAGGCTCTACGTGTGCAATCAATGCCACTCACTGTCAAACACTAAAGCTCCCAAAATATCGCAATACGTATCGGAATACGGGTATATTGCAATACAATATATTTGCCAATTTGCAGCCCTGGATCTTTTTATAACGTACTTTTTCACATCTCTCCGACAATTCTTCGTCCTCTGTAATCACATCACCAATATGTTCAATATTAACACCGCCACATTGTTCAACGACGACACGACAGCAAACGACATACAGGTCTAGTTCGTGAAACGACAGACAAATCACCCAATATAGATTCCATACGGAGAGGAATGAGTACATCAGGGTCCCTTTGAACAGGTTCCTCCTAAAGGGAACTGACCTTTGGGAGGACTCCTTAATAACACAAGCTATACTAAGACACTCGAAAACACCCTCTCGTGTCTGAAGGTCCGCCGTTAGTAAAGGAGTTGTACGGCTTCAAGTCTCTCAGACTCAACCTCTTGGCTTCAAGCGAAATACCAAGATCAGAGGTCAACGAAGACATAGTTGTAGGGGAGGAAGATTGCGTCGTGCATTGCACACAAACACGTTTCTGCGATGTTCCACGATTTTCTTCTGATGGAGTTTCATCTTGCGCATGCGCAGGTATACTGAAAGTAGGATGAGTGAGGTTTTTGTTGTTATTTAACCGGAACTGTGACCGGTAGTTCAGTCATAAAGTCATCATTATGTGGGAGAAGAAGTGATGCTTAAGTGATGCTTAAGTGATGCGGGTTTAAGGTGTTTCGCTGACGCGCCTAAAACATCGGGGAGAATTGAGTGAGTGAGTGAGTGAGTTTAGTTTTACGTCGCACTCAGCAGTATTCCAGCTATACGGCGGTCTGTAAATAATCGAATCTGGACCAGACAATTCAGTGATCAACAGCATGAGAATCGATCTGCGCAATTGGGAAACGATGACATGTGTCAACCAAGTCAGTGGGGAAGAATTGAGAATGTGTGAGTGAGTGAGTATTGCGTCACGACACATCAACAGTTTCGCAGCTACTATATTCTGCAAACTGGCACAACCTTTCATTAAAAGTATTGGTGCGGCGGATAACCTAGGTGTTTAAAGGGTTTGGGCGTCACGCTACTGACCCGGGTTCAATACCCCCACTATGTGTGAAGCCCATTCCCAGTTGTCAAGGCGCAACAATTGAGCTGTTAAAGGAGAATACGAGTGAATTGCAATAATTTGCTGGGCGAAAGATAAAGTCATCAGAAACATATTCCCAAATTTTCAATTAAAAATTATGTATAATTATGCTTTAATCGCGAAAACAGTTTCTGTAATCTCAGCTTCGGCCATTATGCATATTTCGCTGGAACCCACGTGACCTTTCCGCTCGTGACGTCAAATGTGCCTGGAGTCCGCCATATTGCCAAAGACCAAGCGCTACAGTAGTACAAATCGTGTTGTTTCTGTCGTTCTTTTAAATGGTACGATGGTGTATTCTGTTGCCTGGGGATGGAATCATCGAACAATGGAAAGCCACCATTTCTTCCGTTTTCCAAGTAAAGAGACAGACTTAGGCAGGAGAAGTGGTCCGATCATTCCGAGTCGGACGTATATGAAAGGGATAAGCACACATGGGGCATACTTCCGTCCCAAAGCTAGGCTGAAGAAGGAAGAATTACCCACGAGACTTATACTCCAGGAGACAGCTTACTGTCAGTGGTATTTTGAACATAAATTAAATCAAGTACGATTGCTGAGTCGAATTGCCGCGGCAAATTGCCCCAGCAAAAATGCCCCAAGTTTTAATTAAATTAATTAGGGGGGTAGTTAAAATGCCCCAATTTAATTAAAATAATTAACTATAGTCCATAACTGCATCGTTTTGTCAACTTTGATATTATGTTCTTCATATATAAGTATATACATAGTTATGAGTTTACTGATGGAACATCTATCAGAAATATTATTTCTTAATAACTTTTATATGAAGAACATAATATCAAAGTTGACAAATACTACTAGTATGCATTTACGGCATATATTTAATCATTTTAAATAAATTTGACCAAATTAGAATGAATGACCAAATTTGCTGCGGCATTTTGTAGCTGGGGCCGTTCCACTGGTACCCATGAGATCAGTAAGAGATTTCACATGAGCTTGAAAATGTTTCGCTATGACGTTCTTTTTGGTTTGGAGCCCTAAATACTGCAGACTACCCGAAACATTGCCGAATACAACGGCAAATCATGAAGTACTTGTTGCTTTCATTGTTTTCCATTTTGTCCAATTAGGCACGTCGGCATCAGACTCGCTATTTGTCAGTAGTGTGTGTCGTGGCCGAGTACCATAACTATTTCCATAACCAAACACTGGGGAAACATACATTGTCCTGACAAGTATTTTATAATTCACCAGTTTTCGGGGAATAACTTACCTGCGTCGCGAATATTATCTCTGTTCGACCAGGCTGTGATTTTGTGTGGAGACTTGCTACGTTATTAATGAGAACTAGGATCCTAATTTTGTTTCAACAAAATAAATCTAGTGTAATTTTTGTAGCAGATAATTTCTATTTTCCCCCGTCTGAAGCATAATTATTGTGTTTTAAATCCTAGACACCCTACAGTCCCCCATTTGTCACAAACGGAACTGCAATCACATTGCAAAAAATATAATTCTTTGGGACTGGTCATATACTTATAGGGGTGGGTTTGCTGGTTGGAACTGTATCACACTTTGCTGTCAAATAGTATTCTTGTTAAATGATATGGTATATTTTAAAATTTATTTTGAACTCAAGCGGTGCCTCCGTTTCGCTTGATTATTCTTCTCCATCTTCACTGGAAGATTGTCTTGCAAGATGTAAAATCGGATCGTATTGATACGGTCTGACATCCATTTCAGAAATGACATCAGGAACATCTTTTACTGCTTCAGCATCCACGGACACTGTTAAGTTGTGAGGTAAAATCAAAGAGGAAGCCATCAGCAACAGGCACTTATGACGTCAGGTCACGTGATACCCCCTCTGCTCATTAACTGTCGGGTGTTTCCGTAAAAGGCGGAAATACGAGTACGTTTTTTTGTGTTTTCATTCCTATTTTACAAACTTTCGTTCAATTTTAATCACGGAAGGTGACTTTTAAAATATCCTTTACAACATATCAAAGTTAGGTTGTGTTCTCCTTTAAGAGTGGCGTCCCTTGGGTGAACAGGAACCAATTACTTGCTGACTCATTCCATAGAGTATTGGGATGCGTAAGACAAACAGGCAATCCTTACCCCGTGATTCCTCTTCAACACTGGTCAGTGGACATTCAGCTAAAAATCATCTACCCTTCAAAAGATTGACGATAAGGACCTTCGTCCAATCACGGAAATGTCAACAGTTTTAGATGGCCCTGTCCATTTTTCTTACCAAAGTTATAAAAGCAGTTTCTAAAAATATAATGAACCTTATCTATATGTCAACAACCTCTTAGTCTTGTGGATAACATTGATCAAGATGTTTCTGACTTTTGGAAAAATACGATTCTTTTAGGTAGGCTTTTTCATCCAATGCCAAAAAACTCCTAAACAGTTTGATTAAAATATGCCAGTGTCAACGTTATCAAAATGAACACTCTTTCTGAATCGTTAAAACATGGGTATTTTTCACACAGCATTTTGATTTATTTGACTGTTTTTAAAACAAAATAATTCAAGTGTTGAGAAGTAAACTTTTCAAACCGTTGCTCAAATTTGGGAGGTTTCTTATAAAGATGGGCCGTGTTCTCAAAGAGGACGTTTTTCATCTCCTCAACACGACTTGACGTCACAGTGAAATGCCGTCTCAGCGTAAAACCTTACCTTGACGGTACATGTCGTGAAATGTCAATTGTACCGCTTTTACGACACGTCGCAATTACACATCTTGAATGAGTGACTTTTGTTTTACGCCACTTTCAGCAAGTTTGCAGCTGTTACCGCTGGGGACACCAAAACCACCAATATGCGGACTCGAACATGGATCGACGGCGTGACGAGCGAACGCTTTAACCACTAACCCATCCGCTCCCTTGTCCAGAACGAAAACCCTTTGTCCGATAATGATGTACGTATTCCTTTATTGTGATATTTTCGTTCAAATGAATTGTTATTAAAATAAGATAATAAATGCACTCCAGTAAACAATAATCAGATTATCAAAGACCATATTTTATTAGATTTGATATTCTTAATTGATATACAGTTCATACTTCAAGGAAATTATATTTCGTGTCATTTAACCGGGTGGTACATATACTCATGCCAATAATGGTTGTCAACCCCTTCAATATTTTTAATTGGAGAAGGGGTTGGTTGGGAGGTGGTCACAACCATTATTGGCATGAGTATATATAGTTATGTACAGAAGAATAGAGTTATTTTACCATTCAAAACCTATTCATGAACATCCTCGACCAGACAGGGAAGAATATGTATATTGAATTTGATAAATACCCCAGATCCATTTGTTACCACAGCTTCGTTTGGAGGCCAGTGAGTGGGTTCAGTTTTACGCCGCTTTTAGCAATATTCCAGCAATATTCTAGCAATATTCCAGCAATATCACGGCAGGAGACACCAAAAGTCGGCTTCACACATTGTACCCATGCAGGGAATCGAACCCTGGTCTTCGGCGTGACGAGTGAACGCTTTAACCACTAGGCTACCCTACCAGTAAAAATAACCCATGAGTGAGCGATATTCTGTGCATCGTTGACTATGAGAAAGACGAATACCGCCACTTCATTAAGGAAACTTTGGTGGAAACGCCAATTGAAATATGATCACAACACGATCTAAAGTATGGTCGACGTCGCTAGTCAAAAATGAAATAGGAACTGAAATATGACAGCTGTATGAAATAAAATATGACCCAAACACGGATTAAGCATTATTGCCACACGAACTAAAGTATGATTGCCATGCGAACTGAAATATCATCGCAATATGAAATGAAATATGATCGCCACACGCTCTGAAATATCAACGCAAACGGAGCAGTGCACGCAGCCAAACTGCACATACAACTGTACTGTTTCTGAGCGCAAAAGTTAAACGTCATTTCATCTCACCTCAGATAGATACATGTAAATTCGGAACAAAAAACATTGTAGTGTTTTTTTTTTCAAAAGAGTACATATACCTTGAAACATCACATCACATGTCTTTTGTATTAACGGCTTCGCAAGTAATCCCAAATGTCCATTCTCCCGAAAGCTTTCCATCTCTAACGCAAACATATTTTTTCGAAATGACAAAACTAATTTCCTTTCCGAGATGCAACGATAAGCGCAGCGGAGCCCACAACCTGTAGTTAATGAGACGCTAGCGGTATTCATCCTTCAACAGTTCTTGTATCGAGTGACAGCTCCTGTTCTACACGGTAAAATGAAGTTAGAGACAAACAAGTTAGTTTTAGCATTCACCGTAAACATAACTGTCTTTACATACAACACAAATAGAACCTGCTCTCGTTAAGCGTCAGCAAAGAATCCAGCAATCGTTGGGCATCTAGTGCTGTGTATGCCTCGGTGTGATGTGACCGCCATATTGGAAAGAAAGCGCGGACGTCGGAGAAAACGGCAAATATGGACTTCGTTTTAATGACTGCCTGTCACGGGGAGTTATTGCTCAGGGGATGTTATTTAGTTTGTTTGATGACTAAAGCCGCAATCAGTATTGTTCCAGCTATACAGCGGTCTATAAATAACCGAATCTGGACCAGACAATCCCGTGACCGACTCAACGAGCAGCGATCTACTGAATTGCGATCCGATAACACGTGTCAGCCAAGTCAGCCAGCCGGACCACCCGATCCCGATAATCGCACTTCGACATGCTTTGGTAGCTGAAGACACTGAAATTGATTTCACAGTTTTAAACCATGACAGAGGGGTACACAAATTCCGTGGTCATTTTTGTGGAATCCCGTTGGCTGAGTGGGTTAGATGGCTGACAATGCGTGCTCCCGATTTGGTGCGTGACTCTGAGAGTGTGGCTATGAATCCCGGATGGGACTCAACCCAACAACAGTAATAGAATCTGTACTTTACTGAGAAATGCAAACATGACATATATTACAGTTGACCTCTCTTTAAATGGCTTTGTATAACCATTAACCTGCACGTTAACAAAATAACGTTTACCTCCCTTGCGTATACAACGGATCGCCCTTTCAAACACGGATTACGGCCCAGGGATGATAAATATGCATATGAATTATTGATAGCATATGCAAAGAGTTAACATAATTGACACGAAGCAATACAACAAATCACGGAACGAAAACGGAGCACGAAATATTCTTGTTCACACAAACAAACCTTCTTAAACAACCATGTATAAAGTGTCATACAAATTATCACATCTCCTGGTTTATCGCATGACATATTTTAACTGCAGGTCTCTGGAGACTGGAATGGCAAATTAGTTAGAAATTCCACGCACAATCGCTGAAACCATTCTTCTTGGCTGGAATCTGTCACCAGATTGACGTTATCGCGTCTGTGTTTTCGCAGCGCAAACACTGCAGTTCTGCACACGGAAGTGTAACCTTAGATAAGAAAGCTTTGGGGAATTTTAAATTGAATTAATTATATTTTCTTATTTTTCTTCTCCAAAAAAGTTGAAATTCCTTTTAAAATTTAATCGTTGCTAAAAGCAGGTTATGACCCTTTTTTGATACAATTCACACAAAATGACATGAGATACAAACACATTAAAATGTAAATGCGGGTGTTGAAAGCAGGGGTTTCTTATCGTAATAACTTTGTTCTCAGTTCGTTATATACTGAACAAAAATATAAACGTTTTGGGGATATCAAAGTGCATGCTTAGCATTTCGTTCGGAAAAATCATCCAACAGATTATCCCTGGCAGTTTTTACCAAGAAAAACGACTAGAGCATGCCCCTTATTATGACAGGTAGTGCATTATGTGAATACAAGTAAACGCGAAATGTGAACCCCATCAGAGTTAGTGAGTGTTGTTTGAAGGCTATTTCGGTTTCAGGTGACAGCTTAAATGATGAATGAGTATGTTTTTACGCCGCTTGTGGCAATAGTCCCGCAATGTCAAGATTGGGAACGCCAAAAATGGACCTCATACATTGTACCCACGTGTGAAATCGAACCGAGGTCTTCGGTGTAACGAGCAAACGTTTTAACCTTTAGCCTTCCCCGCCGCCCCTCGCTTAATGATGAAGGAAACCCCACCCTTTACTAACACAATTTAACAAAAGGACATAACCATGCATGGTACCTCCAGTTCGAATCTATGCTTAACGTATCATCTGTACGATCAACTGCGTCAGTATATGTCCATTGTCCAGTTATCAAAATGAAATAATATCATAAAGTTTATTTGAGTCAGGCCCTACCATCAACCATTCATATTTCGTGTTCGTGGCTTCCGAAGCTGCATACACTCGGGGCATGGTTTGGTTCGGATGTTGCTTAACTCCACACTCAGAAATATTCTAGCTATATGATGTCGGTCTGTAAATAATAGAGCCTGGACCACACAATCCAGTGATGAACAACATGAGCATCGATCTACATAACTGGGATAATATAACATGTGTCAACTAAGTCAGCCAGTCGGACCACCCGATCCCGTTAATCGCAATGCAAGCAGGGGTTTGTTGAAGACCAATTCTAACCCGGATGTTCACGGGACACTCGAGGCATGATGGTATGATAGCAAGTATGATATAACACGATTGGATATATCTGTCAAAATGTCAATATAACTCTGATTTAGTCAGAGGTTAGGTTCGTCTTTCCCCATAAACGACACTAACATCATATTGGCGTGACCGCTGTTCCTCTGAGGCGACACGAGTCGACGACAGCGGCGGCAAAATGTTCGCGTTTCTCCCTCTTCACACGCACACAGCGCCCAGTTTAATACGCTCGATCGGGGTCGGTCGGTGTGATAGATATATCCTCACAAAGCATATTCAACATCCGGCAATCTTATCCAATTAAACGTGTACTCTATCTGTAAGGTCTAAATACCCAACAATGTGCTGTGTGTGTCGCGATGCTTCTTTGAAGTCAAAAACATGTTCTTGTTTAGATGTGTTTGCATCTTGGTGCTTACCGCCTTTGTGTTTAGGTTCGTGAAGTAAAAAGTCAAAGAAAGAGTTCCTTATTTGATTTCCCATGTAACAGGATGAATCAGCTTGGTCTTATCCGCTGTAGGCGTATCTGCTCGCCCCAAGCATCAATTAATCTACCTTCCTTTGGCAACACACACCGTTGTTAACTGTAATAGCGAGAGCATGAGTGAGTTTATTTTTACTCCGCACATTGTGAGCGTGTTTCGTTTGTCTTGTTTGTTGTTCAGCGCCGCACTTGGCAGTATTCCAGCTATATGGCGGCGGTCTGTAAATAATCACGTCTGGACCAGTGATCAATAGTATGAGCATCGATCTACGCCATTGGGAACCGATGACATGTGTCAACCAAGTCAGCGAGCCTGACCACCCGATCCCGTTAGTCGCCTCTTACGACAAGCATGGGTTCCTGAAGTCATTCTAACCCGGATCTTAACAGGTCGTGAAATACAATGTAATGAATTTCGAATAAAATTAAATGACTATTATTCAATGTTTGTCAGCACCATATATACCCATGATCGTGGGTTTCACCAAGGTCGTAAACATCATTTATGATATTACATTTAAATTGGTTAATTCAATGCTCATGATGTCAACGGCTGGATGTGTAACTAGACCGGTGTCTTACAGCTGTGATATTGTTGAGAGTAGCGATAATAAACATCAACAAACATAAACACAACAATGTATAAGCTTTAATGTCAAGGTGAGGTGAGGTGAAATTGGGTTTAACTACGTCGTGCTTGAGAATATTTCGCTCATATGACGACGTGCATGCGGCTGCTTGTACTAGCCCAGACTTCAGCTGGTTTTATAGTGCTAGCCCACTGAGATACCATGCCGCGGTGAAGCATGAATACCCCACTCAGACACATTATACTGACTCCGAGACGACCAGTCCTTGTTGTACCCATTAATGCCGAGCGCCAGACAGGGACCAACAAGTACCATATTTTAACGTCTTTTGGTATGACGCGGTCGGGGATCGAACCCGCGACCTTCCGCTCTCCGGGCGGACGCTCTAACCACTACACCACCGCCTGGTCTTTAATGTTAAGGGCAATATGCCGTTGAACCAAAATTACTCACTCACTTTGAACCACCAGGGATCTTTAATGAGAGTCTCGCACAAGCTGACATTCCTTTCAAACTTCATATTGATCTATTCAAGTTGACCCGCTGTTAACGAAAACCCCTGATTTCTGAATGGACTTTTCAGTGTGCTAAATAAGGAGCAAAAAAGACACAATTTAAAAATATAAAAATTTAATTCCTTAATCATAATCGATAATCGTTAGGTCGAGTTAATCATCGGATTAATATTTTCACGAGTCTGTGAAGCTTCCTTATATTAATAAATCAAATAGAAGCCATACTTTTTATATGGCTGTTTTGATGAAGGATATTTACTTGCGCTAAAGCTGGATAGGGCCCTAATCAAGTTGTTTGCAACAGTCTCTGGCAACATGAATTTGTTTAGAGAGTTTTATATCGTCACGAAAAGATCGTTCGTTGAAGCGTTGGGATATAAAGAGACTGACAGGGTAGACAGTAGAAAAGGCAAAACATGAAAGAACCGTTTTTTTATTTCTTGCGATTAGCGTTACATAACCTAGGTTAACTTATCTAAAAAAGGGCCTTAAACTTCAAAGCAAATGGAACAGTGAACGCGCTCAGCAATTTACGGTCTTTGATGATAATGGTGGTTTTGCACCAGATGATCAAGCTCAACCAAATACCGTTAGCTGATGCTACGGTGATGCTACGATGAAGGGGGTAGATTTGAATTGTGAACAGATCGGTTTTGGAAATATTTAAATGTTTTCCAAAGAATCGTATTGTGATTAGACAGAAGAGACTGGTCCTCCGCTTCAGCCAATGTTTACAGTTCGGTAAATCTTGTTAATTTGGACACAGGAAATGAACGCATTCTTAGGTGAAATTCATTTCCGTTGAGTCTTTTCTTCGAACTTGTTCATAATTACAGTGAGATGATTACGTGGGGCCTCTGGCACGTGCCGGATGGCGGGCAGTCGACAGATCAGCTGTCCCTGAACAGAGCGGAACCTCGTTAATGCGGACTGACGGATGAACAACGAAAGCTCTCTCAAATATGTAAGTCTGAGAGAGGGAGAGAGAGGCAGAGAGGGAGAGAGAGAGGAGAGAGTGAGAGAGAGAGAGAGAGAGTGAGAGAGGGAGAGAGAGAGGAGAGAGAGAGAGAGAGAGAGAGAGGGAGAAAGAGAGAGAGAGGGGCAGAGAGAGAGAGAAAATACACTTTGAAGAGCGACCGACAGCAAAACTTGCACCCCATGTGCTGTTATCAGTATTAGTGTTATTAAACACTATTGAACAGTTGATTACCAGACAGTCCCTCCTGATTCTGCGACGAATTTTGTAATAAATTCTGAATCCCATTTTTCAAAATTCTGCAAACACAATCTGCAGTTAAAAACTTGAAAACACAAAAAAATAATGCAATTTCAATCTTCAAAAAGATCGATTTTGTGAACATAATTGCAGTGTCAAATTAAATAATATCATTGTAAGGTGCTGAAGAAAATATAACCTTATGAATAAATCATCTTTATTCGTGAATATTTTGAAAATATCGTTATAACAAATGTCTCAGTTCGTTTTTTCTTGTAACCAATCATACTTTTCACATTTACCCCTACTTTTCGTTTCGGTTGATAGGCAATCTTGATTCAACTTTTAAAATAAGTAAATTCCGCGGCAGAAAAATGGCAAATTCTGCAGGTATTCTGCATGAAAATGCGATTCCGTGGATCATACGTTTTGCTGCTTCAAAAGGTAATATCCGAGATTTATTCTGCAACCGCGGAATCGCGGAATCCAGGAAGGACTGACAAAACTATGGATATACAATAATCCCAGTATACTAATCTCAGGGTAAGTATGGTTTGGGGTAAAAAAGTCAGACTTAAAGAAGCGTGGAGATTAAAATAGCCTTCAATACCGAGGATGGTAATCTGGACAAATAATAGACTTGTAGGTTCGATATCAAAATTAGTGAGTAGTGACACAGACAAAGCGACTATCTACAAGAGTGCGAGTCCGCCATGCTATATGTTGATCGTTCATTTCATTGATGGATCGACGTATCAGACCAACTGACTTTCAATTGGTTGCTTCCGTGTCACCCACCTCGACGACGTTCGACGTTGATCGTAAAGCAATCATAATAGCAATCGGTCTTCGATCTTATATTTACAAGCCGCAGGACCCGTGAATGTCCGGGTTAGAATATTGATCTTCAGTAACCCCTGTTTGTCGTAAGAGGCGACTAACGGGATCGGGTGGTCAGGCTCGTTGACTTGGTTGACACATGTCTTCGGTTCCCAATTGCCCAGATCGATGCTCATGCTGTTGATCACTGGATTGTCTAGTCCAGATTCGATTATTTACAGACCGCCGGCATATAGCTGGAATATTGCTGAGTGTGGAGTAAATCTAAACTCACCAACAACCAACAAACAACAAACAAACAACAAACAGCTTCCTAAAATACATAACGCAGCCGAAAATAGTGCAAGGTTCCTTCTCTGCCGCGTCATATCGTGGGTTTCACATCAACGACAAACACCTATGAATTGCGTCACATCGAGCCTCCACCCACCCTCAGCTGCAAGACAGAGTCTTATTTATAGCTCTGGAAAGGGCAAGGTACAGTCTCAGATTGCACCAACATCGCAATTGTAATCCGAGATGTCTTGGAATCTATATATATACACATTGATCATGTCCTTATATTTCTTCGTTAACAAAAACTCTAGATTTAATTGCGTTTTGTGTTGCTCATCTTCCGAAGCATCAACAAGTCTTCATATTTCATGATTCACATTATGTTATATTCATAATATGCCCAGTTTGTACTTAAATAGAATGCCAAGTGTGATTTCCCATTAAAAGGTTGAGCAATATTTGTTTACGCTTGATGTTTCTCATCTGGGAGTGGACGAGAACAACCTGTTTTCATGAGAACTTCAAAACTTTAATTGTCTCTAATAAAAAGTAAAACTTATAATTAATCTTCGTGCCTCCTGTATAACAGACTCGATGTCTCAACGGAGACATAACAATAGGCTGGGTAATCGAGTATGTTGGTATTACTAAATACTACCAGGTTCGAGAAATACTCACCGCGACATATTGTCGATAGGATTCAACTTTATTGCATTTGCGTACAGTGAACCTCCTTAGACCGAAACCCCAAGAATCCGGAAGCCTGTTAGGAGACCGTACATATATACGGTCGAGGGGAGATCCGGGTTGATTTTGCATCGATTTGAACATCTTTTACCTACCAATACAGCTTATCGGGTTCCATCGTTGAAGATCCGGGTTAGAATTGGTCTCCAGGGACCTATCCTTGTCGTTAAAGGCGACTAACGGGATCGGGTGGTTAAAATCACTGAGGGGCGGTGGGGTAGCCTAGTGGTTAAAGCGTTGGCTCGTCACGCCGAAGACCCGGGTTTGAATCCCCACATGGGTACAATGTGTGAAGCCCATTTCTGGTATCCCCCGCCGTGATGTTGCTGGAATATTGCTAAAAGCGGCGTAAAACCATGCTCAGTCAGTCAGTCAGTAAAATCACTGACATGGCTGACACATGTCATCGTATTTCCCAATTGCGTAGATCGATGCTCATGCTGTTGATCACTGGATTGCCTGGTCCAGACTCGATTATTTTACAGACCGCCGCCATATAGCTGGAATATTGCTGAGTGCGGCGTAAAACAACAGACAAACGAAACATGCTCACAACGACGCACACTAGACACTATATTTGTAATCTCGACCCTTGCACACAAATTTTCTCTAATGATACCTTCACGGGGAGGTGACGCTCTTGATGAAATGATTTCCTGTTTTAATAACTGCTCACCACACTCCAGAACTTCAAAATAGCACCGACAGAATTATTTCAGCTAATTAACAAACCTGCAATGTTCGCCTTGTCAAATCCGACATCTTTACTTTGCTGCTTGTACTTTCCCAACAACAACCTTTATATATTATTGTCCGAGCGTTAGAGCATGTAACATTTTCCGAAAAATTCAACTGAATCTGCGTTCGCAAGCCTGATCAGGTCGTTCAAACGCAATCAACTTCTGATACACCTGGGTGACTAACATTGGCCGGCCGCGTCCATTGTAAAGTGCTTTTAAAATAAATATGTCGCGTTGATGTGTTTATGGTTGTCAGGAAAACAATATGCGTCTTCTGAAACGGTCGACCGACCGGATGTGCAATGAAGACAAAGGTAAATATGATCATCGACCGGGCGATGAAACGAAATATGGATAAAATATTTATTCATGGTTCGGGCTCGTAAAGAAAAGATAACTCCGTCTTAGTGGGTCGCTAATGGTATCTTGTCACGCACCGACTGAAGTCTGAGGTCTGGTAATTAGAATGGAATTTTTACAGATTTTTATACATTACGGCTCGTCCGTTTTGTTCAAGCATGTTAAAATCTGTTTAATGTCAGATGATCAGCCTACGCCCACAAGTATTTGCACATGTTTCATAATACAAATGATTGAGCAAAAATAAAAACCGTCATGTATTTGGAGTAAAAATGGCTTGGAGCAATAATCGGACAGGTGGGGTAGCTGCAGAACCAGGTTCGATTCCCCACATTGGTACAATGTTTAAATCCCATTTCGTTTCCTCTGTCTTAACATGACAGGGACGTTACTTATGTGCGTAATTTCCAATTTAATATTTTTGCGGCCGTTGGAAACGAGTGAGTATGGTTTTACGCCGCTTTTAGTATTATTCCAGCAGTATCACGGCGGGGAACACCAGAAATGGGCTTGACACATTGTACCCATCTTGGGAATTAAACACACTTCAGCGCGACCAGCAGACGCTTTAACCATTAGGACTACCACACCGCCCACGTTGGAAACGAACCCAGGTTTCGGCGTGACGAGCGCACGCATTCACCACTGAACTTATCTCTTCCGAATCTCCCATCTCATTAGGTCCCCTTAAACGCTTTGCAATTTAAATGGATTTATTTGTTACTATCAAAATTATAAATTATTTCAGAGACTAAGTGTCTAATCGGCTCAGGTTCATTTCAATTAAGGGTATCCTCGTAAGCTGTAGGGCGTTATCACAGCTAAAGTGGGCGGTTGGGAAGCCGACTTGTTAATGCGTTCTCTAATCACGCCGAAGACTCGGGTTCGATTCCACATTTCATGCGTGGAGCCCGTTTCTGGTGCACACCCCATGATGGAATAAAAGGCAGCTGGAATATAAAGCAGCGTAAAACCCAACTCACTCACTCACTCACTCACTCACTCACTCACCTGGCACTTTAATGCCAGCTCAAGTCCGGATTAGTACAATGACTTGCACAGGAATAGGTGTTGTATAACTATACAAATCCTGAAGGCGACATAAAACTTCATTCACCCTCCATCTTTGACCACCACAACACTATCTACGACAACAACCACGCCTACGCCTACGACAGCAACTCCAGCTGACAGAATCTTCTCTGCGACATACAAACATTCTTTGATATATAGATCCTAATAACTTTTTAGTCCCTACGAAGAGTTCTGTTACCCAGTACACAAAGAAAATAGCATAGCCAGTTCTGGAATGCATGTTTACTTTCAGGCATACACGGCATGACAGTTTGACACACGCATAAGTCTTCTATAAAAACGGTTATTTTCCGATCTTCCCTATATATAGGGACATATATCTCTGTCAATATTCTACATTCAACAGCGACAGCCTATCCGCCGTCTCTACTTAAACACGAGGCCATGAGGTACAATATTTGTCTGAAAACTCCCTGGGTAATATATTGCTGCATTCAGCATTCATTTTGACGAGGAACAGTCACAAAGAAGAAAGATAAATTGACACAGGATATGAAGAAATAGATTTTCAGTCAGCACACTTCTCTTCACTACCCACCAGCCCCGACCCCCGACCCCAGACAACCGACAGAAGTAACACAAGCAGAAACAGTGGTAGTATTAGTAGTATCAGCAACAATAGCAGAAGTAACATCAGCAACAAGAGCAGCAATGCTAACATCAGCAACAAGAGCAGCATTAGTATCATCAGCAACAATAGCAGCACTAGTAACATCAGCAACAATAGCAGCAATAGTAACATCAGCAACAAGAGCAGAATTAGTAACATCAGCAACAATAGCAGCAATAGTAACATCAGCAACAATAGCAGCAATAGTAACATCAGCAACAAGAGCAGCAATAGTAACATCAGCAACAAGAGCAGCAATAGTAACATCAGCAACAATAGCAGCAATACTAACATCAGCAACAAGAGCAGCAATAGTAACATCAGCAACAATAGCAGCAATAGTAACATCAGCAACAAGAGCAGCAATAGTAACATCAGCAACAAGCAGCAGTAAATAGTAACATCAGCAACAATAGCAGCAAGTAACATCAGCAACAAAGCAGCTAACATCAGCAACAAGAGCAGCAATAGTAACATCAGAACAAGAGCAGCAATACTAAAATCAGCAACAATAGCAGCAATACTAACATCAGCAACAAGAGCAGCAATAGTAACATCAGCAACAATAGCAGCAATACTAACATCAGCAACAAGAGCAGCAATAGTAACATCAGCAACAAGAGCAGCATTAGTAACATCAGCAACAATAGCAGCAATACTAACATCAGCAACAACAACGGCAATGTCAACATCAGCAGCAATACTAACATCAGCAACAATAGCAGCAATTAGTAACATCAGCAACAATAGCAGCAATACTAACATCAGCAACAAGAGCAGCAATAGTAACATCAGCAACAAGAGCAGCAATACTAACATCAGCAACAAGAGCAGCATTAGTAACATCAGCAACAAGAGCAGCAATAGTAACATCAGCAACAAGAGCAGCATTAGTAACATCAGCAGCAATTAGTAGCAGCAACAACATCAAGAGCAACAAGAGCAGCAATACAATAACATCAGCAACAAGAGCAGCATTAGTAACATCAGCAACAAGAGCAGCAATAGTAACATCAGCAACAGCAACCATCAGCAGCAAGAGCAGCAATACTAACGTCAGCAACAGCAACCGTAATAGTAGTAGTAGTAATAGTAGAAGTAGCAGCATCAATAGCAGTGTAGTAGTAGTGAAATGAGCAAAAATAGTAGTAGTAGTAGTAGTAGTAGTAGTAGTAGTAGTAGTAGTAGTCGTAGTAGTAGTAAGTAACAGTAGCTTTCAATCTTGGTAGATGCAACCTCGGTACATTGATGCAACTGAAGACGACGCTAGCAACGACGCGTCCGCGTGCACTTGGCAACATTTGTTCGCTCCAAGCACCAGCATGTCATTAAGGCAGCTGAGTGCTCGCAGTTACTAGCACCACTCACACAGCGGAACCTAATCTGCAGTTTATGTCATGAAAAACGATATTCAATTATACCGTGTTAAAACAATGCAGCGTATTGCTTGTTCAAAGTGCCATTTAGACAAAAATATCAAACAGGGTTATCGCTCCTTTGTTGCGAACTAAAATCTACAGTAAACAAAGTGGGCGGCTAATGCTGTAAACAGAACATATGTAAACACTTTTTCGTAGTTTTCAACTGTTTATGTCTACAGTGTGATATTATTTTGGCAGATTTATGTCATGAAGGACAGCCCAACCAACAGAATGCCACTCAGGATGGGTTAAGGATTTCCCAATAACAAATGCAAGAAACGTAAAAGTTTTCTTCTCAAAGTAACGTGTAGCTTAATATATTATATTAAAATCTTTGTGCAGTTTGAGAACTGGAACTTTTTTATGAAGACGATGCTCGTGTGAAAATGCAGTGATAGAAGCTATCCTTCCCCTTGTCCTCTTTTGTTGAAGTTTATAGGTGAATATTACTTTTACGTCCCATTAAACAATATCCAAGCAATCCTACACCAAAACAGACTTCAGGGAACATTGTACCGATATGCATAATCGAAACCAGGCCTTCGGCGTGACGGGCAAACGCGTTCACTACTTCGCTACCTAACCAAGGGAGTGAGAGAGTTTACTTTTACGCCGCTGTTAGCAATATTCCCGCAAAATCACGGCGGAGGACACCAGAAATGGGCTTCACACATTGTACCCATGTGGGGAATCGAACCCGGGTCTTCAGCGTGACGAGCGAACGCTTTAACCAATAGGCTACCCCACCGCCCCCAAACACACAGCGACTACGGGTCCTAAACGTCACTTGCAGCTTGACACGGGGCCAGATTTCACGAACATAGCTCAACGCAATAAACGAAAGATTGTTATCAATAAAGTACCTCGTTATTTACTCAGCAGCGTCTAGAATGCCGATCAAAGCAGTTACCATTTATTGGCGGGGGCGGTGGGGTAGCCTAGTGGTTAAAGCGTTGGCTCGTCACGCCGAAGACCCGGGTTCGAATCCCCACATGGGTACAATGTGTGAAGCCCATTTATGGTGTCCCCCGCCGTGATGTTGCTGGAATATTGCTAAAAGCGGCGTAAAACCAAACTCAGTCAGTCAGTCAGTATTGGCGGCTTGGTAGCCTAATGGTTAAGCGGCCCCTCCTAACTCTGAAGACCCAGGTTCGATTCAACACATTGGTACAATGTGGGAAACCCATTTCTAGTGTCAACCGCCGTGATATATTGCTGGAATAGTGTTAAAAGCGGCGCAAAACTTCATTAACTCGCTGCTATGTATTGATTCATCGAACCCACTCTCAGAGTGGAGCACAACATCGCCTGTACACACAGCCAGCGATCTAACCCACTCATCCCACTCAGCCACCCACCTTGTGACAGATGTGAATTGGCAAAGCTCCTAAATATACATGGTGCATTTAAGATTTTCGTTATCAGCAGAAATAACCCTTCGGGACATACTTTGGTTCAGAGACTATTTCCGTTTTTTTTAAACAGGTCTGTATTTTATACACAAGTTTGCCTGTGGGATATGACCATAAAATAGCGCCCATCATTTCAAAAACGCTGCATCTTCGCTTAAGAAGAAGTACTTAATTTTAACAAATTTCTTGAAGCGTGACCACTGGCTGGTAAAGTTGTTTCAAAGGGCGTTGTGGGGTATTTAAGTGAATAAAACGTTCCATTCTATTTCTATCTGTTTATATTTTGGGAATGAAATGTGTTTCGGTTCAAAATGTTCCTTAACCTTTCTGTCTTAAGACCCACGGGAGGATCACGCCTGCGAATTAGAAGCCTTAATTCGTCAGGCTGGTTGTTATGACATTACATGGGTCCAGAAATCTGATTCAGATCTTAATTCTGATCTTAATTCAGATAGTTTATCAATTCACTTTTGGTGTTTCATACGAATCCTCGCTTTAGATGTGTGCCTCCAGTGTTTGACTACAAGTAGACGATTCGATTCCAATACACAAATTGGAGATTTGATAATTTAATTTGATGCATACGCTAGGGACGATATTTGATAAATTCCTAAATTTAGATGTTTGATTGATCTTATTGATTGGCAAATTATTTTACTCACATCCTAAACATTAGATTTAATATATCTATGTTGAATACGCATTACATAAATGACACGTTGAGGATGGCGTGAAGAGATTGGGTGGGGATTAAAGTGCTTGCCTATAAATCAATTAAATTAGTTCAAAGATAATATAGGGTGCGCGATGTGGCTATCAATAGTTTGGGATAATTAGGTATCTGTCTTTTGCGAGACAGATATCCAAGATTGCTTCAAGGTATCGATAAAATTTCTTGTTACAAAGGCCGCATTTCAATTTCATGTTCAGTATATGCACTAAGTGACTTATAGTGACTGGGAGTGACTAAGATTTACTGAATGTAACTAAGAGTGACGGAGGGTGACTGAGGGTGACTAAGAGTGACTAAGAGTGACTGAGCGACTAAAACTGAATGGAAGACTGAAGTAACTGAAAAGTACATAAAAGGGAGTGAGTAGTTTAGTTTAACGCCGCTTTTAGCAATATTCCAGCAATATCACGGCGGGGGACACCAGAAATGGGCTTCACACGTTGTAACCATGTGTGGAATCGAACCAGGGATTTGGGCGTGAGGAGCGGGCACTTTATCCACTAGGCTACCCCACCGCCCCAGTAACTAAAAGTGAGCGAGAGTGACTAAGAATGACCGAGAGTGGCCGAATGGAACCGAGTGACTGAAAGTGACTAAAGTACTGTCGGAAATAGAAAAAAACCTGTTTTTAGACTGTTACTCTGTATCCCTAAAATTTACACAATTGCAAATAGCATATGTTGAAATAACCCACATCGGCCTAACTGGGCGTTCAGAGGGATGCGTAAATAGAGAATACTACACGAGGTCTCATTACATACGAATTATACGAAACGAGTGTCCTTCCTATGGTATCTTACCGAGCGAAAGCGAGGCCAGATAACATAGGGAGGTCACGAGTTTCGCATAATTCGTATGTAATGAGACCGAGTGTGGTATTTTATTTACTACCCACGTCTTACATGCATTAACTTGACAAAATTGCGTATTTTTGTTATTTTTGGTCTCAAACCGAAACCGGTTTCATATAGAGGTTGCGGAAGAGTTTTGTACTGTAGTACAATATTTGCATGACGTCACACTGTAATGACGTCACTGCCTTGGTAACCGACGTCACGATGCATGTCAGTTGTCATCGCCTCGTACAGCCTCCTACAGTAAACTACTCCGTAGCACCTCGTTTCTTGGTTTCCAGTTGCTTCATTCGGCTAACATCACTGGTGGAAACATTGCGTTTATGTTTTTCGACGATATAATGTCTCAGTTCGACTCACAATTAAACAGCGATACGGCAACGGTCGCAATGTTTACATTCTCACAATGCATTTAAGTTGTAGAATGAATGAATTGGCGTGTTTGTTGGGATGAAAAAATAGTTACGTCAGAATGTGTTCTAATTGAGAGGTCATCGGTTAACCAATCAAATCGTTAGAATCCCAGGTCAAGTCGTTACGACACAGGTCCACCCGATACGACACTCGTGTGACGTACGAGATTAGTATGCAACTACCCATACGTTGACCCATACGTTGACCTCGTGGGTAATACTAGGGTATCCAGAAAAGCATGTTTATTCGTAAAATCGGGCAAAACTTAGCAAAAATACGAATAGCTGCTGGAAACAATAGATCAGACTATAGATTGCAATAAGGTCGCTCAGCCAGGTATGACGACGGCCCGTTGACTCACTTGGCATGAAATGCACGTGCTGCCCACAGGCACAAGGGGTCAACTCAAAGATATTTTATGCTTTTTAATGTGTATTGAATATGTCTCTATTGATTATCTTATCTGAGCTGATATCTCAGTTCCCCAGCCCGACCCCAACCACCGTCTGCGACACCCGTCCTGCTTTTGCTTTTGAGACGACCCCTCCTACCTGTTTCTTTTGATAGTGATTGTGAGACGCCATGGTAGCTACATCCTTAATAGTTTCAGTATTAAAGATGTTATTTTATACGTCTGCTATCGTTTATAATGAAGCTAAGTTTAATTTCAAAATGATCATTTAAAAAATGCCCTTTGTAATACAATTTCATCGCACACTAATTTGGATAAAGCCATGGTCTGTTCTAAATAAGTCGCATTGGACTTAGAAAAAAAACCCGCATTGCTCATTTCTGCACTAATCTCTCCTCCACAGGGGCTTGTAACGCTAAAAACGCTATATATAGTACTAAGACCCCGTCAATGACAGTATATACCTTGATGGCAGTTTTTAGCGTTCCAAGCCCCCGTGCTCTCCTCAGTAAAATCCTTCTTTTACGTTTCCCATCTCCCTCCCACTGAGACTGTAGTTAGGTCGAACTTAGTTTAACAGATATTTCACACTTTCACATATTAACTACCTAAATTGTAGATATAAATGTGAAAAAACAGGGTTTTTTCTATTTCAGACAGTACTTTAGGATTCATTTAAAGTATACATGTGTATATGAAATTTCTCTTGATAAGATACTGTCACTTGTGGGAAGACGTATCATAATTTGCAAACATACATTGCGAAAACCGAAATCCAAACGGTCGACATTTGCTGCACACTCAGGCTCCGAGCAGGTCTATATGGATCACTGTGAAAGCAGCATGGTATAAATATCACTCCATTTGCATGATAAAGGTCTTGGTACAAAAAAACCCGAAACCATGAATATTTAAACAGAGACAAGTCTGTTGATTTTTCATTGGAACTGATAATTTCACAAATTATGCATGAATATTTGGACTGGGGATTTGGTTGCTTCCAATCAGCCATGAGCGCTAAACGCTGACATTTTATACAATTGTGGTTAGTTATATTATGCTCTGTTGTTTGTGTGTTGTTGTTGTTGTTTGTTTGTTTGTTTTGTTTGTTTTTGTTTGCTGTTTTGCGTCGAACTATTGAATACTGGGCCTCTATGGTGGTGTGCAATCTTGTGTACAGAGGGTCATACATCAGGACCGCCTCCGTGGTGTAGTGGTTAGAGTGTCCGCCCGGAGAGCGGAAGGTCGCGGGTTCGATCCCCGACCGCGTCATACCAAAAGACGTTAAAATATGGTACTTGTCGGTCCCTGCCTGGCGCTCGGCATTAATGGGTACAACAAGGACTGGTCGGCTCGGAGTCAGTATAATGTGTCTGAGTGGGGTATTCATGCTTCACTGCGGCATGGTATCTCAGTGAGCTAGCACTATAAAACCAACTTAAGTCTGGGCTAGTACAAGCAGCCGCGCATACACATACACACGCATGCACGTCGTCATATGAGCGAAATATTCTCAAGCACGACGTTAAACCCAATTTCACCTCACCTCACCTCATACATCAGAGGATTGCGGAGATTAGGTGGGTGGTAATTAATCGAATCTGGAACAGACAATCCAGTGATCAACAGCTTAAGCACCGATCTACGCAACTGGGAACCGATGACATGTGACAACCAAGTCAGCGAGCCTGACCACCCGATCCCGTTAGTCGCCTCTTACGACAAGCATATCTTCTTGTGAGACATGAACCCACACAAGTTCATTATTTTTGGCACAGTACTTTATTTGTCAGGAAAATAACACTGTGTAAACTCGAGGATAATTCCCTTTTTGTATTCGTTTTTGAGATCGCATTATTAATAGGACTCTATAGAGAAGAAATTATCATAAATAGTGCTGATAATACTTGAACTGTGTACATACTGAAGCAACAAACGATCTTAGTATTCATAACTTGTGCAAAACGTGTCACCAAGGGACGGGTTGGGAACATAAATACAAAAATGTAAAAAAATATATATTTTATTACAGAAACATGATCTGTTCAACTTTAGGTGTGATGGGAATTAGGCTTTCTGAAGTCAGTTTTAACCACATAAATAAACATGGCATATCAATGTTAACCAGTTGTTTATTACATCAGCGTTTTTCTGAAGTTCTGAACGGTAAAACATGCTGCTTCGATGCAGCAAATTAATTTAAAATGTTTCAAAAGCAAGCTACACTTGCAAATTTGAAGGAAAAAAAGGTTTGAACGCCGAAACACTGCAAACTTAATTCAAAATATAGTGAGTGAGTTTAGTTTTACGCCGGATTCAGCAATATTCCAGCTTTATGGCGGAGGTTTGTAAATAATCGGGTCTGACCAGACAATCCAGTGATCAACAGCATTAGCATCGATCTACGCAACTGGGATACGATCACATGTGTCAACCAAGTCAGCAAGCCTGACCACCCGATCCCGTTAGTCGCCTCTTACGACAAGCATGGGTTACTGAAGATCAATTCTAACCCGGATCTTCACGGGTCAGTTTAATATCCAATCCGAGCAGAATGTTTCGCAGACGTTTTCAGATCTTTGCTGCAGAAATATTATCGAGAAATTCGGTTAAAGTTCTTTTGGAATCAATCAGGAGAAATTACAAAATCGTCTAACATCTGTTTCCAGAACAGAAAAGGGGCGTTGAATAGCCTAGTGGTTCAATCGTTCGCTCGTCCGGTTCCAAGGCCCGGGTTCGATTCTACAAATGGTAAATGTCTGATGACCATTTTTCGGGTCCCCTGCCGTGATAATGCCGGAATGTGCCTAAAACGGCGTAAAACTTTACTCAGAACAGTATCAATAACTGAACAGTGTCGCGAACCGGCTAAAGTGTGTTTACAATATGAGAATGGACCCAGTCTTGTTTTGGCCATTGTAAGATAATGTCGAATACGTAGACGACTTATGACCTTATCCTCACTGCCAGGGACCCTCCTCATGGGGAACCGTGCCTTGATGGCTCCGTCCCATCGTTGCGTACCAGCGTCAGAACCAATTCTTATCGTCAATCCTTTCACACGGGTTGTTGTCTTCGACACGACCAAACCGTGTCCCCTTAATGAAAGGGACTAACACAGTTCTACCACTAACCCACCAATCAAAGCCTACGTATAAAGGAGATTTGTGATTGGTTGACCCTTAACTCACTTTTGTAAGGGGCTACTGGATTTGTGTCTGCCTTCGGGCGCTTTGGACCACACGAATGCTGGTGGCCAGGATGAAGGTCAATGTGTAGCTTCATTGTGTTACATTGTGATACATTGTGTTAACACCCGCGTGCCGTGTTATTTTGAGGTGCTATTAAAGAATAACAAGACGACTTCCTCCTAATTTTATTCTTTCACCACGGATGCTGGAAAACAGGAGATGATGTATAGGGAAATTTCAACACACATCCTGGCGCTATATATTTGGATATACTTATTTCTATAGATGTGTGCTTGTAAAATTTGGGTTTACTGTTTTCCAAAGTTAAAACATGGGGCGTGGTGGGCGAGCTGTCTAAGGCGCCAGCGAGTTTAAGGTTCCAGCGAGTTTAAGGTTCCGGGTTCGAGCCCACCTGTGACCGGGTGTGTTAAACCTTGGGGTCAACTTTGTGTGCAGACTCTTTCAGTGTTGTCACAACCCCCAGTGTACAGTACACAACCCTGTGCACTTAAAAGAACCCACGAATCCGTTGGTATATGACCAGATGGTGGCCACATGAATACGTGGAAACACCCAGTTGCGGGTACAGGAACGTGCAGTAAACTTGGACAAAGTACTGTGACTATGTGTCCCAGTCCACCCAGCAGGGAATGGGTACCTCGTAAGGATGGGAAAGCCACATTAATTTGGTGCGCCTAGTGGCTGCGTGAGTTGCAAGGTCCCCGGGGAGTTGAGATTGATAAAATACGATGTGCCGTTGAGATTTACTTCCAATGATGGAGTGAAACAACGCGCTTTGAGCATGCATGTTGATGCGATGGACTATAGCGCTATAAATACCCATATATCATTATTATTAATAATAAAATATACCTGCAAAATTTGGTTTCGTGATTGCAAACTACGTTCATGTACGAAGCAGATGTTTGAACTTTGCCCTGCAGTATTCAAAATTAAACTATGCTTGCTGTTTAACGCCGCAATCAGGAATATTATAGCTATCATAGTAATAATAATAATCGAGTCTTGACTAGACAATCCAATAATTGACATCGATCTACGGATGCGATGACATGTGTCAGTTAAGACACCGAGCCTGACCACCCGGTCCCGTTAGTCGCAACTTACGACAAACATGGGCTGGTAAAGGTCGTCTGGGTGAAACGTGTGAAGCCCCGCCGTGATTATTGCTGGAATATTGCTAAAAGCGGCGTAAAACCATACTCACTTAAGGCCAGGGTATACTTTCTCGCGTGTTCTTTTATTCCTTAGCGTAATATCTACTTATTCACACGTTATAATTAGTCCCAGAGAGACCAAAGGTAGCGATGCGTCCCATCGTAGCCTGACGTGGTGGTTTGGTGCTTATGATATCAACCACTGCATGTTTTTCGCCAGACACGATTTCTTAAGTTCGTCGTAATTCCGCGTCAACAGAAACAACGTCGACGACTTTGATAAGCTGTTGAGTGCTGTGTGTATTAACATTGTCATGCCTTATCTCATCTTGTCTATCGTCGTTTATAAAATAAGTTCGTACCCGTGAAGATCCGAGTTAGAATTGATCTTCAGAAACCCATGCTTGTCGTAAGAGGCGACAAACGGGATCCGGTGGTCAGGGTCGCCGACTTGATTGACACATTTAATCGTATCGGAGTGTGTAGATTTATGTTCATGCTGTTGATCACTGGACTGTCTTGTCTAGACTCGATTATTTACAGAATATTGGAATACTGGAATAGTGCGGCGTAAAACTGAATTATAATTATTATTATTATTAAGAATGGCACCAGCGTCGTTAAAAAACAAACAAACAATAATACAATAGGTAAGAAAACATTTTCTTGTAAATTACGATCTTGAAAGATTTTTCCACAAATTTTATGAATAAACTCTGTTGAATATAGTGTTAAATAAATCAGTTGGTATGACGTACGTATTCAGTAAAAAAAAAAAAAATAAGAATATGTAATTAACGTTTTACGTTGGTACCGCCGCCACTAAATCGAACCTTAGAAGGTCAGGGTTGAACCTTTTACTCCCAACAATACTGTGCTTTAAGTGGTGAGTGGAACCCATGATAGAAATCCCCATCGCGACAACGAGTGTTTTCACGTCCTCAATCTCTGACTGATAGACTTGTGCTTTTCATTTATCGCTTGACCGAGTCTATCTGGAAAACTCAGCATCTGTCCACGCAGATAGGACGCAGAATCAGACGCGAGCATGGTAGCGTAAACGCGCGCCGTCTTCCGGTGCGCCGTCCTTCGAGGATACTATTAGCCGGAAGATTGATATTAGCAAATTAAGCTGAGACCTGAGACGGCTTGAGTTTGAACGTGTATCCGTGGTAGCTTTTAGTAGTCAATGTAATCTTCCGTTTGTTTGAGAGAATTGTAAATAAAGTGTAATAGGTGGGACTATTTGTGAGTGAGTTAACACATAGAAACGATCTCCCCAGGCGACAGTTTCTTTCAGAAAACGCCGATTAGTGCTCTTGACTTGTCAGCAAGGAGAACCGCCAGTGCTTATGATTCTCAGCGTGAAAGAAAAAGTCGTTGGTCTTAGTTACAAGAGCATGCGTTTCCAAACAATATCATATTTGAGAGGCCGAAACACACCCGTAATCAGCATTGGCATCACTAAACAGTCACGTGCCAGTGGCTCTCGTTTTCCCCGCAGCTAATAATGGTTATTTCGTGTCATTTTATTCAGTAAACATGCTTTTAAGAGGGTTGTGTTGTCAAGTGTCTTTTCTTCAAAGAAGCTTTGCACTCAGATCGATCTACATCCCAGAATGTATTTTAACAATATCATAAAAAAACAACATAAAACGTTGCATATCAACGATGATGTCGCAAATTACTTAAAATGTCTTATTTTTTTTCGAAGCAGCACTAATGACTCTGTCTAGACAAACATGACCAGGCAGTCTAGATCTTGACTACTCAGCACAGAGCACTCCATCTTCCCTTCCGACGGTTTCGTGATGAATCACACGATGTTTATTCTGGTGCATTGTTCGTCTAACTTGTCAAATACTGTTTCCGTGTCCACTTTGTGTATCAAACGCTGTTGCAGACGAGTTTCACTACTTGTTTAGATGTGAAGCTTTTCTCCGACTGCGACGTCAGTCTCTGAACACTAAATACCTAGAATTTCCAAATTTGTCCATGTTTAGGAAACTCTTGTCTACTACCAGCATAAGCGACCTTCAAGGTCACATGCAACCAAAAAATCAAACATAATTAAAACACAGTTATCACTTATTCATGACATATAATATACATTGCTGATTATGAAAAAACCCATATAAACAAAGTAATAAGCATACAATCGCAAGTCAAGAGTGCAATATGTTGTACCTGGGTTTACTTCTGTCGAAACGAGGCACCCGGGATACCGAACCCAGTCAGAGCGGGTAGGTGTGCACTCAAGTGTAACGAGGAGTCTCATTGGCTCATTGTGTGTGTATATATAGAGATGTTGGGTTTTGTAAATACATGCTCATTTTTTGTGTATAACATTTTGCAATCAACAGACATCATAACATATCATGTGTACAAATATCAAACCTGCCTGTCTGTGTAATTACATAATGTGACAGAAACCGAACTCGGGCCATAAATCAATGCGTTTTGTTTATGGTGTATAGCCTGATAGGTGTTAAGTTCAAATTGCATGTGGTCAGTGATCGAAGTTGTGTATTGAATATTGTCATTAGCAGACAGGCAGGCAGACACATAGGTGTCAATAAAACAGACACTGAGTTTTGTCTGTGGCAACGACATATCTATATCATAGTTAGAAATTCTGTCAACGCTAAATAATGACATTTCTTTTATCTATCGAACTGAGAAAGTGACTCGGTAAGAAGAACGTGTGGTAAAATAGACAAATGAAAATATATAAACAGTTAAATCGGTAATCTACTGTCATAACATATAAAAAGCTCGCGCCTGTGAAATATCAAGAAAACATTAGGAAAATAGCTCACATCAAAGCCTTCACCGAGTATCCACCGCCGGCGAAGGTTTTCCGTCTTGAAATGTCGAACACTTCACTGGTTGACACATAGCTGAGTAGATCCAGATCCTAACAAGGTTTTTTTTTATGTAATGAGTAGATTATTTACTATTTGTTTTGATCAGACTACTCCTGCTCACGACCTTATATACAATCCGGACATCCCGCTTCCAAACTGCGCGAACCTATTTCTCTGCGCATGCGCTATGAGCGCAGCCCAGTACAGCGCAGCACAGCTGTTGAAACCACTTTTCACCCCAAGCGCTGGGGTGAATTTAGTGAATCGTTTGAACTCTGATTTCGCGGGGTTTTTTTCATCGCGTTATTTTTCAACTTTATAAGTTGAGTTTGCATTTTTGATGATTTGTATCTGTAAGTCCATACCGAAAGGTATCAGAATCTGCAAAGTTGTGTTTTACGTTGCATGTGACCTTTAAAGGTCTTTCTAAATTACTGAATCATATATGTAATGCATTTAAACAATGAAATTTTATTGTTATCTTATATCTTGCTATCATGTAAGCTGCTGTCTTGTATATTTTGTAAATGTATATACGTTTATCTCATGTACCTCCGTTAGAGGTTTCTAGAGAATGAAGAGTTTGTTTGTTGTTTGTTTGTTTGTCGGTGAAACAAACACAAAACGGCGGATGAATGGCATAATGTAACTTTACATTTACTTGTTTGTCAGTTAAACCCCACAGAAATGTGAACTGGACGAATCAAACACTAAAACTAAGCATTTACACAAAATCTTGACTTAAACGCAACTTACACAAAACGTAGCCCAGCATTTATACACAGCCTCTTCACCTGAGAACAAAACTCAATCACGGAGTCCATGTGTAAACACCTTGACTAAGCCGAACACTTACACAAAACTTTGACTAACCCGGACATTTAAACAAAACGTGACTTACCCAAACCCTTACACAAAAACCTTGACTAACCTAAATATTTGCACAAAACCTTGACTAACCCGAACATTTGCACAAAACCTTGACTAACCCAAACCCTTACACAAAACCTTGACTAACCTGAACACTTACACAAAACCTTGACTAACCTGAACACTTACACAAAACCTTGACTAACCTGAACTTTTACACAAAACTTTGACTAACCAGAACACTTACACAAAACTTTGACGATTCCGAGCAGTTACACAAAACTTTACCTCAACCAAACCCTTATACAAAACCTTGACTTAACCGAGCACTTGTACAGAACCTTGAATGAATTTAACACTAACTCAAAACCTTTACTTATGGAACACTTACACAAAATCTTCACTTAAAAACCCCACAACAAATATGACTATTTTGCAGTTATTCACCACACTACTTAACCCTTTCGCGCGTCACGGGATATCACGAGATTTCGCGTGAGCAACTTCCTGCGCGAATCGACCTGAAGGCCAGACCACCAAGGGGTAAAATGAAACCCCGTACTCCATTAAATACTGCCTACTTTGAATTTGTCCGGATGACTGAATCGTGCTGTGGAAATGCAGTTTTCGTGGTTGGGACTTACGGGTTTCCGACTATAAGGAGTGGTAAAAAGAACACCATAAAATTATTGAACTTTGGACGAATCCACCGAATCTTACCCGGAAGCTTGAGGCAAAAAAATACTTGACCTAATGGAATTTCCTTTTGGCACACGGTGACTAAAAGTGACGAACGCTGTAAAAAATCTACAAAACGGCAAACAGGCGACTCTAAACGTAGCACTGTAATATAAGCATCGTTTGGGGATTACGCACTTGACGACGAACTTAGAAGGTTGCTGAAAATGGACGCTTAAAAGGAAATTTCTGGTTATGTCCTGTTCAGCCAATTAGAGATCCTACCTGTTCAGATGGACGATCTTGATCGATATCTGTATCCGACTTCTTTTGTGAGTGAAACACTACCTGGAAAATAAGAATAAAAATAGTTTTTTTGAAGAGGAGATTTTGCTAAAATTCGGGTGACTGTGAACAAAGTGGGCGGACGATGGGCCGGGTGTGTGGGGGGTGGGGGTATGGTGGGGTTTTGTTTGAAAGTATATCAGAATGTTCTTTGAGAGATAAGATTACATTGTTTCTTTGTTTACTTTGTGGATTTGACGCCGCACTCAGCAATTTTCAAGCTATATGGATGGCGGCGGTCTGTATATAATCGAGTCTGGACCAGACAATCCATTGATCAACAGTATGAGCATTGGGATACGAGGTTTGACTGGGTTCCGTCCTATTGCGCAACTTAGTACAATAACCAGTCCAGAATTTTTTAGACCAACTCATTCAACTGGATACATAAATATTTATCAGTATTATTTGATACATCTAAGTACTTGTATATTGCAACACTACGCTCCTTATTATACCTTGCAAACACGTCGTGCAGCGTGCTCTGTCGTACAGCGAGCACTGACAAACAGAAACCTGGAAATCGTGGAAATCTCAAAACGAGGCACTGCCGCTAGAAATGTTTGGCGGTCTGGTACGGACTTGATATTATATCAATCATAATGTGCGTTACAGAACAACAATGAAAAAGCGCTAAAAAACACATAACAGGTGTAACCAGTGAGCCAGATGCATTGTGAATCATTTTACGACCTCATCAACCTGGGGCAGTCTGTGACGTCTTAGTTAAGGTCATGCTGCTTACATCTCGCCATAAAATATAGAAATACGATGTTATTAAAGTTTGAAATTAAAATTCAGTTGCAAATACTATTTTTTATGAGATAAGGAATAGGAATTCGGTGTAACCATAGTTGTTTGTGATGTCTATTTTCACTTTCACACGAGAAAATTCGGATCGGCTGAAAAGTTGGTTATTGTCTGAATAGATTAATGAGACTCATGTTTCGGTTTGGAATGGGTTGCTGAAGGTACATTCTAACCCGGACCTTCACGGGTCGTAAGGCATCAACAGACTATAATTTAGACCTGTCAACAGAGCACAGCCCAGAACTGTTACCAGAGCATATCCATTAGTCTGTCCAGAACTCCAAGATACCACAAAGCATACCAAGTCATCAGCAATGAAGAAAAGCATTTTTTTTACTATGAACTTTTTTCAGTAAAATATGTTCAAAGAGACTAAGTCTACATATCCATCAAAGCAACAGAACACAAAGGACAACCTTGAACTAACCCAAGCAAACATACCACATCCGAAGAAAAAAATAACTAAAGAGCCAAAAAGAAAAACAACAACTACAACCCAAAAAAATAATTCAGATGTTCCAGATAAAATAATGTCCATTTATAACTGTAAAACAGTTACAGCTCAGTTGAGGACGTCTTCATGAGCGATTAGTGTCAATCAAACGAAAAACTAATTTAAGCTTTACAATCGCAAAGTGTTAAAACCATACATCAGAAGAAGGGCAAGTAAAAAACCAAGCCCCCAAAAAGTAAAACCACGAAAAATAAATCAAATGTTTCATATAAAATAACAGAAAAAATAACGTACATTCCTTACAGTAAAACAACAGCCAGGGCTCTGTTAAGTACGTCTCTATCAGTGATTAGTGTCAATCAAACCAAATAAGTAATTTAACCATTACACACACCCAGTGTTTAAATCACTGCTTTGCTTCCTCATAAAAACAGGATGGTTAATCGGAGGCAAATTGGAGACTGACAAGGGAATCACGGAGGTCTGAGGCTGCCCATTAAATGATGTGCAACAGCACCTCTAGTTTATGGTAGTTGTACAATGAGCCGGAAGTCAATGCTGGCGGAGAGCGGATTTATTTCGACTTTAAACTATCTTCTTTGAAACTCGCTTTGCAATCTGTGCTTCAGGTTTGTAAACAAGAAGCAGTACACGTGCTCCCATATCTTACAATTGGTTTCAAACTGTCTTCAAAGCAATAGAAATTCCTTCGCAGCTTTTCGCGATAACAAATTCCATTGGATTTGATTTCGACAGTCATAAATCCAAAGGGAACTTTAAATTGGGATTGGTACAGGATGATTACGAACGAACCGTATGGGACTTCAAAGATTAAAAAAACTTGATTTGGACTACGGAATCTAGTTTCATTACATGGCTAGTGGTTTTTGCCCCATACAAAGTGGGACTTTTAAGTAGAAGTGTCGATTCTGTTCGTCCCATTAAATCCTATTACAAAACCAGAGGTAATTTACCGTAGATTTTGTTTAAAAGACAACACATTTTCTGGATGGGATCAGTGGAACCGACCCAGGCGTTGAAATTGGAGCATAAATTTCAAATCTTTAAAATTGCTTGGGAGGGGGTAATTAGGGGCATTTAGTCTGGTGTGTCTTTGAAGATAAACTTTTGAAGGACAAAGGTAAATGTTGTTGGAAGAATATACACACATACATACATTATATACATGTATACACTTTTCTTTCTCTCTCCGTCTTTCTATACGTATATACACGTACATGTAAACACATACATACAGACAGACAGACGGACAGAAGAAATAGTTCATACACAGACGAGAACCATCTGAGATAGAGAGAAAGAGAGAGAGAGGGGAAGTGTTACTTTTTTGGGAGAGGGACATTGATAGACAAATGAGAGACGTCTACAAAAGAGACGGAGAAGGGAGGGGGAAGGGGAAGAAGACAGAAGAGAAGCTAAGAAAGAATAGGTGAAAGTGATGAGACAGACAGCATGAGTTTAGTTTTACGCCGCATCAATACGCAATTGGCGGTCTGAAAATGACGAGTCTGTCAGTCAACCATGTCAACAGCATGAGCAACTGACCACCAATTGGGAAGCGATGATCCCGTTAGTCGCCTCGTTAGTCGCCTCTTACGACAAGCATGGGTTACTGAAGATCAATATTCTAACCCGCACCTTCACGGGTGGATGAGACAGAGAGAAGAGATGGAGGGAGATAGAGAGAGTCGTGATAATGAGAGATGACAGAGAGATTTGAAACAATGTAGGAGAGAGACATAGAGAATTAATTGGGGCACGAGTTCAGAGAAATGAGAGAAAGATGAGAATGAGCGAGTGAATATGATTTTACGCCGCTTTTAGCAATATTCCAGCAATATGACGGCGTTGAACACATGACAGTTACATCGACAGTTTAGTTGAGAGGGACAATGTCTCCAGCCACACCTCATCTACTTCAAGCAAAAATAAAACTAAATATAAACATGCTAGTAAATATACATTGCCCTTCCTTGCCTATATAATTTGAAGAAACGATACACGTGAACGCAATGCCAATTACAACACAATACAAATCTCTCTTTAAACTCTAGACATATGACATTGGATATCTCATGCTGATTTAGGGAAACGAGTGACCTGTTGGTCTCAGCGTTAATTTCTTGTCAAGAATTGCGTCCCCTAGCAATGGTAGGATGCGCTGAGCATGAGTTAGAATCCGAGATTTGCTCTGCTTACGACGTTGGTTTCACAGAATCGTACAACTGTTCGTAAGTTCCAAAGTGGTACATTTAAAAAACACTTCTTCGCTTTGAACGAATATATATGCGTGATATAAATGAAATTGTTTTCAAAGTGGCGTTAAACTAAACTCACTATAGCAGCAAGTTAGAACAGGTCTTAAGTTATTAGAAACCGTCCCTACGGTATACATATCGATGTAATCTTTGCTAAGATAAAACATGGAATTCCTCACATCAAAGGCTTTTTCTTCACGAGGAGTGATTGTTGCCGGAAGTGAGACTGCGCCGAAATGAAGAATTAATGACAGTACCGGGCTCAATGATTAACAGTGCAGCAGCAAAAATGACTTAAAACGAGGCAATTTGCCTCCGCTTCGCAATTCATCACGCCCCTGTAGGGGATGGAAAGACGAATACGATGGTGTCACCTCGCTATTGTTGAGATAATATTTGTGTAATGGGTTTGACCAAAGCGAACATTTTGCACCCACCAGCCTCGCGCGGACCCGAAAATAGACAGAAATTAAACCGAGCATTTTCACATGAAACGAGAAATTTAAATCGACCTTTGTGTGAATTTTGTTATGTACTTTAATTAATTTGATGCCGAGGTAATCAATTACATGTCAGTTTCTTGTCGAGATGGCGATGACAACGACGTGAAATGTGCCGCAACGTGATTGGATGAAGGTGCGGGGAACCATTGCGGCATCGACGTTGGGGGCCTGGCTACGTGGGTTTGAGACTGGTGGTATGATCAACGCTGTCGGGAACAGTTAGCCCTCGTTATATGGCTCTTAGGATACACACTGGTGGGTTAGTGGGTTGGGTGGTTTAAAATTGGGTAGGGGTGAGTTTTGTTGGTTGGAGTCGGAAATCGGTAGGGGTGTATGGAACGGGATGTCGGAATGGGTTCAAGAGGCAGGTTTAGGGGGTTGGTGGTGGGTTGGGTTGGTTTGAGACGGCTTTTGTTGGCAATGAGCGTTGGAATGGGTTTACCGAGGTTGGGCTAAAACTGTTGGGTGGGTTTGTTGGAATTGGGCATTATAGTTTTGCTGGAACTGGGTTCAGGCGGTTGGTATCGGTTGGTTGCCTGGGCCCCATTTCCCAAAGCTCTCTTAGCGCTACGACTATCCTAAGTCAATGTTACAATATAGGAGGTAGGGTGATACACAGAAAGTTACGAGATCCTAGGCTTACGAGACCGTTGTGAAACGGGGCCATGGAGTCGGTTTATCCGGGTGGGGTAGAGGTGGGTTGATTGAGTCGGAATCAAGTGGCGGCATGTGTGGGTGGGGTGTGGGTTTAGAATCGGGTTTAGCGTGTGGGGTGAGTGGGAGCGGGGAGACGATGTGCTGGTGAGAGACGCGGGTTCGTAAGCGAAATCTTCAGAAAGGGTTCAGTCTTGCATCAGCAGCAAAATACTCGAAGACATGGAATCGACCTAGCAAGTAACGAACAGTTCCAGAAAGGATTTTGCTCTCAATATAGATTAAGCCGAACAAAAAAGTGTTTTAAGTTAATTTTCAATTGAACTTGATTTAAACTGAAGTGCAACACAAATTTTACATGTGGGTTAATTTTATCTAATATTTGATTTTCAAATGAAATGTTTTGAGTGAATCACATCAGTGAATGTTTCGACTTGATATCATTTAAAGAAATATAACTTGATTTAAAGGTTTTTAAAAATATGAAAACTACACAACGGCTACGGGTATTTCAGACCTAAATTCTTGGAAGGTCAATCAACTTGATTTTTCGGCACAAATCTAAATTCTAAATTTGGTAGAGGTCATGTTTATGCAAATTCATTTCTTACCCTTTCCTTCGCTAAATTACAAATTAATTCAGGCACATATTACTTCTTTAAAAAACCTGTTGCAGCAATGAGTGCTGGTTAACTACACAGATATAATTCAATTTTCTTTCAAAATTTCAGTAATATAAAAGCAAACTCGGAAAACATTATTTTGTGTTATTTTTTATCCTGAACGTCTGTGTGTAACGGTATGCTCTGTCTCAGCCTCGTACACAATGCTGAAATATACATCTGACAGCCAAAACATCAAATTGTCCATCACCATCTCTCATGTATTCAGAATACAAAATATGTCAAAAATATTAAACCTGTTCAAAAGGGCACACATGAACATCAAAAGTTCAAATTATGCCATTCAAAACCCACTTTGTTTATCTTTACTCGGCAAATTAATGTGTCTTTCGAATACTTAATACTTTCGAACTGACATTAAGAAATATACTGAAAATGAGCCGCGAGCCACTGACAAATTGTTGATGGGATAGACTCGACTGAAATTACATTTAAGTCAGTCTTGAAGGAAGATTATTTAAAACGTGTTATCCCACAGCAAGCTGGCCTTCTAATTGGACCCGAGGAAGTGATAGTATTCATTACACGATGCCGAGGTTTCGTAGTTATTGCATTGTCTGGTGAACTTGATAGCATGCAGTAGAATCTATCGTGTTTCTTAAATAAATCTCTGTGCATTCTGAACAGCGAGCGTTGTCATTTGAAACACTCAAGCTTTGTGACGCCAACCGTTCGGGAAATCTCTACAGGTATATACATTAAGCTTGAATGTGAAGTGTTATGGAACTGTTTGTAATTGAACGCCGGACTCAGAAATATTCTAACTAAATCATGGCGATTAGTAAATAAAGATGTGGACCAGAAAATCCAGTGGTGGACATCGTGAGCACCAGCCTACCGAAATACAACACGATGACGTGCAGTCAGCCAGCTGACCAACCGATCCAGTTAGTAGCCTCTTACGAAAACATAGTCCCGTCTTACGACAAGCATAGTCCCCTCTTACGACAAGCATGGTCCCCTCTTACGACAAGCATGGTCCCCTCTTACGACAAGCATGGTCCCCTCTTACGACAAGCATGGTCCCTCTTACGACAAGCATGGTCCCCTCTTACGACAAGCATGGTCCCCTCTTACGACAAGCATGGTCCCTCTTACGACAAGCATGGTCCCTCTTACGACAAGCATGGTCCCCTCTTACGACAAGCATAGTCCCCTCTTACGACAAGCATGGTCCCCTCTTACGACAAGCATGGTCCCCTTTACGATCTTAAGCATAGTCCCCTCTTACGACAAGCATAGTCCCTCTTACGACAAGCATGGTCCCCTCTTAAGCACAGTCCCCTCTTACGACAAGCATAGTCCCCTCTTACGACTAGACTACGACAAGCATGGTCCCCTCTTACGACAAGCATGGTCCCCTCTTACGACAAGCATGGTCCCCTCTTACGACAAGCACAGTCCCCTCTTACGACTAAGCATGATCCCCTCTTACGACAAGCATGGTCCCTCTTACGACAAGCATAGTCCCCTCTTACGACTAGCATGGTCCCCTCTTACGACAAGCATGGTCCCCTCTTACGACAAGCATGGTCCCCTCTTACGACAAGCACAGTCCCCTCTTACGACAAGCATGGTCCCCTCTTACGACAAGCATGGTCCCCTCTTACGACAAGCATGGTCCCCTCTTGCGACAAGACACAGTCATAGTTACGACAAATATAGATCCATCTTACGACAAACATAGTTAATATAGATCCCACTTACGACAAGCATAGTCCCCTCTTACGACAACCACAGTCCACTCTAACGACAAGCACTTGCGTCGAGCATAGTCCCATAGTCTTCACGGATAGTCGGAATTGATTATCTATTCGAGTAATATCAAGGCGATGTGTTTCGCGCACTGTACCCATTTGGGAATTGAACCTCAGTCATCGACGTGACGCGCAAACGCTCTAACCACTGCGCTACCTTTCAGCCTCTTAAGGGAACGCGGTTTTTTTCGAGTTCATTTTACGACGTGGAGACGTCACAAGATTAAGTATATATTACATTTAAAATACAAATATACATAGAAACGCTTTTGATTTAATTTGTAATTCTCCTTTGTATTTTTGTGAATGAATGGATTTTACAGCTATACCACTACAGCTTGTAGATAATCGAGTCTGGACCTGGTTTTCCTGTGAACAACGCACAATCAAAGTCTCAATGCGTCGCATGACGACGACACACAACGAACCCAGTCACTGTCAGACGTAAGACGCATTCACCTAACCTTACAGAAGACCCAATTTCGCTTGCTTCTTTCTCTCCAGATTTCTAAACAAATTAAAGTCGTTTTTGTTTTACTAGAAATAAACATGAATCCTTAACAAAAATTCGTCGTTTTGATGTATTTAATTAAATTTCCAACCTAATTATTATTTTGCGTCAAAAGAAATACAGTTAAATATTTCAAAGGAAACGCCTTACGCGCATCACGTAAAAATTCTTGAGTAAGCGTTACAGTAGTTTTTTAAGCCTTCGGGATAGAAAAAACCCATATTGGATCATAATTCAATATTCATTGCTGCATCTACAAACATCATCTACAGCGACGGAAGCCAAAGCATCGTTCACTTTCGAATTTAGTCAATACAATGATAGGAACGACTCCTTAAGGCTAAAGATGTTCTGACGAAATCCTTAATAGGATTGAAGCGCGCTTTGCCGGAAGTTACTGAAAACTGTCTCAGTTCAAAGGATTGCTTCCTTTGCGAGAGAGCACCAGAGGGCGCTTTGGAATTTCATAATACTCGGTGTCATGGGTAATAGGTTGATTGTTTGTTCTATTCGTAGAAAGTAATTTCGTAGTCCCTGTGTGGGTGGTGACGAGGTTCACGGTGTGAACGGTGGTTGGATTAGCTAGGTTCTTGGTAAAGGAGTGAGTGAGTGAGTTTAGCTTTACACCGCAATATTCCAGCTATATGGAGGCGGTCTGGAAATAATCGTGTCTGGACCAGACAATCCAGTGATCAACAACATGAGCATCGATCTGCACAATTGGGAACCGATGACATGTGTCAACCAAGTCAGCGAGCCTGACCACCCGATCCCGTTAGTCGCCTCTTACGACAAGCATGGGTTACTGAAGGCCAGTATTCTAACCCAGACCTTCAAGGGTCTTGGTAAAGGAGGGTACGTCTGGTACAGTGGTCAGTGCTCCCACAAGCGTGGTTCGAATCCAGATTTGTCGTGATAGTGTTTATGGGTATGTCTGTATATTGCTCATGAGGTACGCTTTAGTGTAAATGTTTAAGGTCGTGTTGCTTTGGAGTATTTTCCTCAACTATAATCGACACGTTTTAAGTGCCTGGAAGTACTTCTTGAAAACATAGGCACTCACTTGAAAGTATAGGCACTTAACAACTCACTCACATGCCAGGTCATTCACTCGCTCAGTCGTTCACTCATTCAATTCTTCTCCCGCCTACTCACTCATTCAATCACTCACTCACCCACATATTTTCTTCATCACTCGCTCACTCAATCACTCACCATGGGCGCTTAACAACTCACACACTCACCAGTTCATTCACTCGCTCAGCCTCTCATTCAATCACTCGCTTGCAATCATGCATCCACTCACTCACTCATTCAGTGATTCACCTACTCACTCAACCCCTAAATTATTTATTCAATCACTCACCTACTCATTTTCTCTATCACTCATTCACTCAATCACAATGGACTCTTGGCAGCTCATTCACTCGTCATCTAACTCGTAAAGGCCCGGGTTAGAATTGATCTTCAGTAACCCATGCTTGTCGTAAGAGGCGACTAACGGGATCGGGTGGTCAGGCTCGCTGCCTTGGTTGACACATGTCAACGGTTCCCAATTGCGCAGATCGATGCTCATGTTGTTGATCACTGGATTGTCTGGTCCGGACTCGATTATTTACAGATCGCCGCCATATAGCTGGAATATTGAGTCCGGTCTAAAACTAAACTCACTCACTCACTCGTCATCTCATTCACTCGCTCAGCCTCTCATTCAATCACTCTCTTGCTTATGCAATCATGCAGCCACTCACTTCTTCATTCAGTTATTCACCTACTCACTCAACCCCTCGCCTATTTATTGAAAGACTCACCTACACATTTCCTCAACCACTCGCTCACTCAAATACTCACCATAGGCACATATCAACTCATTCGCTCGTGCAATCGTTCAGTCGCTCAGTTACACATTTTCTCAATCACTCTCTGAGTCATTAACTTATCCACTCCCTCGCTCATTCATTCAACTCGCTCGCTCACTCAGTCACGTGTATTTGTCGTTGCAGGACCTAAAATTCCCGATGTGACTTAACTCACTCACTCCAGGACCTAAATATTTGTGTTCATTGGTTTGAATGTGAGATTAATGCCTGAAACAGTCCCCAACTAACTCAAACTATTCCAGTTGAGGACCAAACTATATTTAATTATCCTGCACGCAGAGCTGAGCAAACTTCGTTACTCTTCCAAGATGCCGAATTTAAGACCCCGTGTTTTAGTTGAAATGGGTTTAAAATCAAATCTGTAACAAGCGGCGCTGTAAATTGAAAATCTTTGGACTGTTTCACCTAACTGCCTGCATCTTTACATTAAGAGACAAAACAGATTTATTTCAATTGTAACTAAGCCACTAACATGCGTAGTTTATGGTAAAATGAGTTGTAATATCCGCTCGTAATGAGATTATCCTTAATCCCATAAAACAATAGATAGGATTTAAACTTGGGGGTTGTTTCTAGAAACTGGTTTATGTCAGAAACGTCACTTAAAACATTCCACAACTGAGTGAGTGTAGTTATATGCCGCTTTTAGTGAGTGAGTGAGTTTGATTTTACGCCGCTTTTAGCAATATTCCAGCAATATCACGGCGGGGGACACCAGAAATTGGCTTCACACATTGTACCAATGTGGGGAATCGAACCCGGGTTCTCAGCGTGACTGGAGAATGCTTTAACCACTAGGCTACCCCCTCAACAAATGAACGTTGGAACTGAACCAATACAAATAAACAGTCAATTACGACCGTAAATCTGAAAAGTGTGTGAGTGAGTTCAGTTTTACGACGCACTCAGCAATATCCCAGTTTATGGTGGAGGTGTGTATATGATCGAGTCTGGACCAGGCAATCCAGTGATCAACAGCATGAGCATCGGTCTACGCAACTGGGATACGATGACATGTGTCAACCAAGTCAGCGAGTCTGACCTCCCGATCCCGTTAGTCGCCTCTTACGACAAGCATGGGCTGCTGTAGACCAATTCTAACCCGGATCTTCACGGGTTGGGTAACAATCGTTTGTGTCATTTGGTATGGCACGGCTGAGGATCGAACAGCCGACCGCCCGCTCTCAATGAAGACGCTCCAAGCATCATGATGTATTTATGAAGTACAGATTGACCCGCCTTTAGCATACAGAACGTGGTATTGTCTTTCTCAGAATCTATTGCTGACAATAATTTGCTCATCCATTTATGACAGACCCGTGTATAAATAGTTCAGAAGGATTTTTTGGGGGGAATAATTTCTGAGATCCTGGAGAATAAAAAACTTCAATTGCATGCGTCCACAAACATTGAAAAGAGTCTCATATTGAATTGTCCTATTTTATCAAATAAGGATTTTTCGTCTATGTTTTACTCATAATTGTTTGCACTTGATCGAACTTTCCTCGCGAAATATTTTTTGTTGTTGCAAATTTTGTTGTTTTTCAATGCTTTGAAGCACACACTTAAGTTCACTTTAAGTTACGCATGCGCAGTCACGTGAACCCATCAAGGAAAAGTGTAAGTGTTTCAGCGCGAAACATTCCACTAAGCGCAACTGATGCATTGGGCATTGAAAATGTACGGAAATTAACTTTGAAGTGGTATTAAATTCTGAAACAAGAATATGCACTCATATAAACATGCATTTTCTGCGTCCCAGTAAATGCACTTTTCGCTTGCGTTTATTTTCAGTTTTAATGTGAATGTGACTCAGGATTACGCGGCAAGTAAATCGCATTGTGAATACTTGTTAAGGCCAGATCAGAAAGATCAGAAAGATGAGCTAAGCTGTTACAAATACATAGAGGGTACCTACGTTTATGTCGAACACACTTATACCGAACAGACGCATATAACGATACATACATACTAACATTTGTATAGCGCCGATATCCAGCTCAGCTGCTCAAAGGCGCTTTGTATTGCCCTCGTTCACAGGATGTCAATCTCAACAGCACATCGTATTGTCAATCTCAACTCCCTGGGGATCATACAACTCTTGCAGCCACTAGGCGCACTGAGTTATTGTGGCTTTCCCATCCTTACGAGGTACCCATTCACAGCTGGGTGGACTGGGACACATAGTCACAGTACTTTGTCCAAGTTTACTGCACGTTGCTGTACCCGCAACTGGGTGTTTGCACGTATTCATGTGGCCACCATCTGGTCATATACCAACGGATTCGTGGGTTCTTTTAAGTGCACAGGGTTGTGTACTGTACACTGGGGGTTGTGACAACACTGAAAGAGGCTGCACACAAAGTGGACTCCAAGGTTTTTACACCCGGTCACAGGTGGGCTCGATCCCGTCACCTCAAGCTCGCTGGATCACTAGCCTGGCGCTTTAGCCAGTTCGCCCACCGCGCCCTCTACTTGCATAACAAGAGAGACGTCCCTGAACCCCATTATTTTCCCCACTGTCGTGCCCTCCCTGCAATGCTCAACCCCTAAATAGAGCAAGTCAAGATTTCATCAGGTTCTAAATTGATCGACCCGTGAAGATCCGATTTAGAATTGATCTTCAATCACCCATTCTTGTCGTAAGAGGCGACTAACGGAATCGGGTGGTCAGGCTCGCTGACTTGGTTGACACATGTCATCGTATCCCAGTTGCGTAGATCGATGCTCATGCTGTTGATCACCGGATTGTCTGGTCCAGACCACCGTCATATAGCTGGAATATTGCTGAGTGTGGCGTTAATCAACAAACAATCAAACAAAACACAGTAACTGAACTACATCATTTTCCTTTCTGCCAAGAAAAGCGGCGTAAAACCATACTCACTCACTCACTCACTCCTTTCTGCCAAGAACTCCCTGCACTGCTAAATCCCTAAATGAAGCAAGTCTAGATTTCATCAGGTTCTGAATCACCCATTCCTTTGGGGGCTCCTTTTCAATTTAAAGATTTGTTACTATGAGAATTACATATATTTTTAGAGGCTATCTCGTAAAGACCATTTTTGGTGTCCCCCGACGTAATACTGCTGGAGTAACCCTCATGCAAAAAGGAATTCAAATCACCCGCCAGAGCACACTCAGTGGCTCCATCCATGCACGTACAATACATGACAGGTGACGGTCAATCAGTGAGTGAATTTAGTTTTACGCCGCACCCAGCAATACTCTAGCTATGTGGCAGCGGTCTGTAAATAATTGAGTCTGGACCAGAAAATCCAGTGATCAACAGCATGAGTTTTTTTTCGGAAGCTTTTTGGGAACCGTTTGTTTTTGGGTTTTTGTTTACTTTAAAAAAAAATAAGTAGAAATTTCAAGTCATTATCTTGAAAATTACAAGAAAGTTTAGAAAAAATGAAATGGCCCTTGAATATGGATTCATTTTAGGACAAATTGCTGTTGTTTTGTTTTGTTTTGTTTAGAAATGGCGCCGAGATACAAACCCATCAGCTCTTGGGTACATATGTCTCCAGCCCGATGTTGCGAAAACTCTTCACAAGGTCCCCATGCAATATACGTGAAATTTGTTCTCTGAACCATTCGCACGTGCAGCACGCTCTCTGGCGTCTCGGGTTACGAAATACTTGTCCCGGGGCGTGCATGCAACTCCCCTAGGACCCTCTCAAGCATGTTTATCTACAACCTAAACATAACATTCCTATATACTCTGGCCCGTTAACCGAAAGACTCTCTCTGATCGAGGAAATGGTACACTTTAGCAGCCGTAAGTTCATTTCTCCGCTGTTCCGTATGAACACTTATGATATTGACTTGTCGCTATGCACAGATACGGGCTTCCCAATAGGGCTTTCTGACGGTACGCACTATATATTCAAAGGACAATCTCTTTCTCGTTACCAAAAAAATCGACCTGACCCTTAGATTTTATTTTTTTACAGTACAGAAAACGCAACTTTGACCCTCAAAATGTGCATGAAATTTTCACACTTCTAAGTTTATATTTTCTATCGGAGAAAGGGTCTAAATTTACACACAAATCAAGGGGTTTTACATATAAAATAGAATGAAATGTAAAAATAAAATAGAATGAAATTGTAAAAATAAAATCCGCCCGCTCGATCCATTTTTTTTTTTTTTAAAAGTGATCAGAAGCAAGAATATGCTTTTACATGGCCTATAACGACAAAAGACAGTTTGATTTAGTTTCGGGATGGAAACAGGACGGTGAAGGTTTTGTGTCCGCACTGATGAACTGCCCACTATTACGGCCTAGAAAGAACGTAAAAAGTTATATTGTAGGAAATATAAGCTAACATATTAACAGACATTTTGTTCGGAAGCGAGTCGAGTTGCAATTTTTGTGGGATTTAGAATCGTGTACACAATGTCGGGGTTGAGATTGCGGAATGTTTCAGAAAGAGATTTTTTAAAAAAGAAATAATTTCTGGACGACCGTAGTTTTGTGTGCGACAAATGAAAATCACAATCGGAGTGAGTGAGTGAGTTTAGTTTTACGCCGCCTTTAGCGATATTCCATCAAAGGAGTCACGGCGGCGGGGGCTCGACAAATGGGCTTCGCACATTGTACCCATCAATGGGGAATCGAACCCTGGACGAGCGAACACTTCAATCACTAGACTACACAACCGCCCCTCGTTTACAGGAGCAGCAGACAGAAAACACGGCCGAGCCTGAACATACCATCAAACCCACTACAGCGCAGCCAACGTATAACTGTCACACACTCATGCATATTCAGTGTATGGTGAGTGAGTTTAGTTTTACGCCGCTTTTAGCAATATTCCAGCAATATCACGGCGGGGGACACCAGAAATGGGCTTAAGTTTCGGGATGGAAACAGGACGGTGAAGGTTTTGTGTCCGCACTGATGAACTGCCCACTATTACGGCCTAGAAAGAACGTAAAAAGTTATATTGTAGGAAATATAAGCTAACATATTAACAGACATTTTGTTCGGAAGCGAGTCGAGTTGCAATTTTTGTGGGATTTAGAATCGTGTACACAATGTCGGGGTTGAGATTGCGGAATGTTTCAGAAAGAGATTTTTTAAAAAAGAAATAATTTCTGGACGACCGTAGTTTTGTGTGCGACAAATGAAAATCACAATCGGAGTGAGTGAGTGAGTTTAGTTTTACGCCGCCTTTAGCGATATTCCATCAAAGTCACGGCGGGGGGCTCGAGAAATGGGCTTCGCAGATTGTACCCATGTGGGGAATCGAACCCTGGACGAGCGAACACTTCAATCACTAGACTACACAACCGCCCCTCGTTTACAGGAGCAGCAGACAGAAAACACGGCCGAGCCTGAACATACCATCAAACCCACTACAACGCAGCCAACGTATAACTGTCACACACTCATGCATATTCAGTGTATAGTGAGTGAGTTCGGTTTTACGCCGCTTTTAGCAATATTCCAGCAATATCACGGCGGGTGACACCAGGAATGGGCTTCAGACATTGTACCCATGTGGGGAATCGAACCCGGGTCTTCGGCATGACGAGCGAACGCTTTGATCACTAGGCTATCCCACCATATTCAATTCATAGAAAAACGCTAAAATTATTACACGTGATGTCAGTAAATATTTAATTGCTATTCCCAATTTCGCGATAGTTGCAACGATGCAGAAAAACATTATTATATAGGATGGGAAGCCGCTGGCTTCGCTCTTTTCATCAAATTATTCTACAATTTACTTAAATGAATGCAAAAAAGTATGATATTGCTTATGGTTCAATAAACACAATCTGACTGATTAAGAACTGGTGAACACATTGGTTGCACTATTTCAAATGACACGATATATGTAATGTGAATCGACACTGATATTCGTAAACAGAATTCCAGATTTCTTTGATTTTCTGGATTATTGCTTTGTGGAGTGCTGTGGTTAAAGCGTTCGCTCGTCACGCTGAAGACCCGACCCCCGCCTTGATATTGCTGGAATATTGCTAAAAGCAGCGTAAAACCAAACTCACTCATTGACTTTGTTGGGCGAACTGGATATTGCGAAGCGCATTTTGCATGTTTTACAAGATTTTGAACCAGATCATATACTTATAAAAATACGTAAAAAAAATCCAACCACCAATGCGGTCAGTTATGCATGTTTCGTTAGCAAATATGAAATATTTCCTTGAAGTCGAAGATTGAATGATAAGATGTTTTACGCTACAATAAGCACTATAATCCAGTTATATGTCAGCGACGTGTAAATAAACACGTGCGGACGAAATGACCTTTGACATCAAAGCGCCATCTCTTAGCTTTTATCGTTAGAAGCCACGGCATTTGGTAAAAACATCTTCAACATGCGTGTCCCGGGCGACAAACAGCTGACGGTGTTGGAAAAGCTTCTTCGTGTACGTTATACAAACAGAATGTACATTTCCGTAATGGGACACACATTACTATGGGAATGACTGGCATTTCGGCACGTATTTCGCTTGTACATTTCATAAGTTACAGTGCCTTCATAGTACTGATGGAGGCTTCTAATTTCACGACGGCAATCGCTTGGCGTGCCGCTGCCTCCTGGCGCACAATCCAAGCGGCGATGATTGAAATACAAACTCCGGCTCTGTTTATTCAAGTACCGTATAACTTGGAAAATACGCTCGTGATATAATTTTCAAACACCCCTCCTATTTATGTGTTTATCTATTTATTACCAGTTATGGTCAAGCCATATGGCAGCGGTCTGTAAAGAATCGAGTATGGACCAGGCAGACCGGTGATTGACATCTTGAACATCGATCTATTTCATGGGGACACGATGACATGCATCAAAGAACCCACAAGCCTGACCACCGAATCCACGCGTTCGTGATTCCTGGAGTGAGTTAGTTTAGTTTTACGCCGCTTTTAGCAATATTCCAGCAATATCAGGGCGGGGGACACCAGACATGGGCTTCACACGTTGTAACCATGTGGGGAATCGAACCCGGGTCTTCACACTAGGCTACCCCACCGCCCATCGTGATTCCTGGAGTGAGTGAGTTATTTTTAACGTCACATCGGCAATATCTCAGCCATATCGTGTCGAATGTGATTCCTGGAACGAATGTGGATCTCATGTACAATCATCAACGTATATTTTGTGTTATAAGGATCCGAAAATGATTGACTCTTCAGACCCGTTAGTTGTTCATACTATCAATCACTTGATTGTCCGTTCCAGACCCGAGTATACACAAACCATGGTCACTAGCGGTGTGGAGTAGTCAACAAACAAAAACAAAAGTTATTAATCGGTGTCTTTATGACCACTGGTCAAGACAATGTCACGAGTGAGTGAGTGAGTTTAGTTTTACGCCGCACTCACCAATATTCCTGTTATGTGGCGCGGTTTGTAATTAATCGAGTCTGGACCAGACAATCCAGTGATCAACAGCATAAGCATCAATCTACGCAGTTGGGATACGATGACATGTGTCAACCAAGTCAGCGAGTCTGACCACCCGATCCCGTTTGTCGTTGTACATGAAGAACGTTATTCACGCAGTATGTGTGTCACACCAGGTTGGACCTTGCTCGGGGACGGTGGGGTAGCCTAGTGGTTCAAGCGTTCGCTCGTCACGTCCAAGTCCCGGGTTCGTTTCCCAACATGGGTACAATCATGTGTGAAGCCCATTTCTGGTGCTCCCGCCATGATAGTACTGGAATATTGCTAAAAGCGGCCTAAAACTAAACTCACTCACTCACTCAATGTACCTTTTACGGGTAACTGTATATTATAAAATACACTCTGCTTTGAAATAACGACGAAGTTTGTTGCGCAGTGGAAGATGACGAAGAAGTTTCTACCTACTGTCCTTCTAAATATCCATTAAAAATATACCAATAATGGGGAACTGAACATGACCCGGAAAATAGATGGGAAACTACAGATTGAACGAAACGCGACTCTCTTTCAATGAAACTGGAAACTATTCTGAATAAATGAGCCCGTATATAGAATAATTGTGGAGCAAGTAAACATTTTAGTTGTATCAGGTCCACAAATACTGGTCAACATTATACATGAAAAAGACTAAAAGTCGAGCTAAAGTGTGTCTTCAGAGCTCCAGATAAGATTTAGCTCATGTGGGTACTGTACCCACTGTATTTTTTTGGAGTGGGTATTATGAATTTTGAGTGGGTATTTCATTTTCTGTTACCCACCGCTTTAAAATATGTGCGTATTTCACATATTTCACGTATTTCAGTCATTTTACTCACCTAAGTATTATGTCATTGAGTAAGTTTACTAAGCAGGTATGTTCTGCCTTATGTCATACCTAATCAAAACCAACTTAAATATAATGGAAATGATTTCATAAAAACTCACTCATCCCATACTGACAGTACAACACTAGTCCTATACTAACAGTACAACTTGATAGCAATCGATGTCTTTTTCATTACGCAAGCGATTTTTATAAATATATTCCGTACGCATTTGTTTTAAACTTTTTGCGTATCTAACATTTTAAATGCGTAATTGGTACGCAACAATTATTTTTCAATGCGTAATTGGAAATTTTCTATGCGTATTTACCCGGACACGCAGCTTATCTGGGCCTCTGGACTGTCTTGCTCCAACGAATGAAAAATCTACCTCCTGCTCGATGGGGGAATATCGAAATGATGCATATCTTAGACATGTACGGCTTTGGTGAAACCCTTAAGCATGCCCAGGCTCAAATTGTAGATTACTGGTACGCCTAAGGGAGGCAACTCTGTACAGCGAACCGTTTGGGGGTTATAGCCAGAATAATGAACCTTAACACTCCGCTTGTGGGCTACTTCGGGATTTCTTCCCACAGAAAGCCAAACGCCTTGGTGAGATTTCAATTCTGTTCCAAGAGGTCTTAAATCCAGCTGATGAACATTTTCCCATACGTATAGCCTTGTTGTTACCGAAGACCAAGGTTCGATTCCCAAAAGGGACCAATGTGTGAAGCCAATTCCCGGTGTTATCAGCTTGATATTGCTTTAATATTGCCCAATAACAACCGACGTAAAATCATCCTCACTCACTCAATCATTTGTGAGTGGCTGCACATGATATCGTTGCTATCTGTTTACAAGATGTTATACGGTACACATAAACTCTTCACACTACGTTATCAATGCTTACTTACAGACGTAAGTACAGACACGAATCATTCCCCCAGCTCAAACAGTGTTAGGAGATTACAGATGTGTATAATTGGTTAAGATAAACGTGATCAGCCCAGCAAGAGAGTTGCATTAACTTCATTATGGAATGTCAACATTGGCACGTGATTCACGTGCTTGTACATTTCACGTCGTTGATTGACGGGTGTGACGTGAAGCGTGACAATGTCGGGAGAGGATCATGGATTGAGAGGGTTTGTCTTTCTGTCAACAACAAAATGTGATCACAGCGATGTTGTTGTAAAACCCAATCATCACGTATACTGGCAGACCAGAAAATAACTGATAAGGATTTCATGTAAAGTGAGTGAGTGAGTGAGTGCGTGAGTGCGTGCGTACGTGCGTGCGTGCCTGAGTTAGTGAGTGGTAACAATATGTGAAAGTATCACATAGCTACAACGTGTGAAGGTATCACATGGCTACAATGTGTGAAGGTATCACATGGCTACAATATATGAAGGTATCACATGGCTACAATATATGAAGGTATCGCATGGCTACAATATGTGAATGTATCACATGGCTACAATATGTGAAGGTATCACATGGCTACAGTATATGAAGGTATCACATGGCTACAGTATGTGAAGGTATCACATGGCTACAATATGTAAAGGCATCACATGGCTACAATATGTGAAGGTATCACATGGCTACAATATGTGAAGGTATCACATGGCTACAGTATGTGAAGGTATCACATGGTTACAGTATGTGAAGGTATCACATGGCTACAATATATGAAGGTATCACATGGCTACAGTATGTGAAGGTATCACATGGATACAATGTGTGAAGGTATCACATGGCTACAGTATGTGAAGGTATCACATGGATACAATGTGTGAAGGTATCACATGGCTACAGTATGTGAAGGTATCACATGGCTACAGTATATGAAGGTATCACATGGCTACAGTATGTGAAGGTATCACATGGCTACAATGTGTGAAGGTATCACATGGCTACAGTATGTGAAGGTATCACATGGTTACAGTATGTGAAGGTATCACATGGATACAATGTGTGAAGGTATCACATGGCTACAGTATGTGAAGGTATCACATGGCTACAGTATATGAAGGTATCACATGGCTACAGTATGTGAAGGTATCACATGGCTACAATGTGTGAAGGTATCACATGGCTACAGTATGTGAAGGTATCACATGGTTACAGTATGTGAAGGTATCACATGGCTACAGTATATGAAGGTATCACATGGCTACAATGTGTGAAGGTATCACATGGCTACAGTATGTGAAGGTATCACATGGCTACAATGTGTGAAGGTATCACATGGTTACAGTATGTGAAGGTATCACATGGCTACAATATATGAAGGTATCACATGGCTACAGTATGTGAAGGTATCACATGGCTACAATGTGTGAAGGTATCACATGGCTACAGTACGTGAAGGCATCACATGGCTACAATGTGTGAAGGTATCACATGGCTACAGTATGTGAAGGTATCACATGGTTACAGTATGTGAAGGTATCACACGGCTACAGTATATGAAGGTATCACATGGTTACAGTATGTGAAGGTATCACATGGCTACAGTATATGAAGGTATCACATGGCTACAGTATGTGAAGGCATCACATGGCTACAATGTGTGAAGGTATCACATGTCTACAATATATGAAGGTATCACATGTCTACAATATGTGAAGGTATCACATGGCTACAATATATGAAGGTATCACATGGCTCCAATATATGAAGGTATCACATGGCTACAATGTGTGAAGGTATCACATGGCTACAATATATGAAGCCATCGTTTCAAATTTGTCGAGACTCAACCAGCCTCCCACAGACTAACGACAATAACGTGTCAAAGAAGCGGATGAATTTTGCCCTTGAACAATGATTAGAAGGGCAATAAAGAAACGCTAATTTGGCTTGACAGCATGCGTGTATTAATACCGACAATTTTCTTCAGGCTTATTCCACTAAGTGCATTAAGTTTATTTCGAGCAACGACATTTGTAAAATAACAACCCATAAAACACATTCTCATAATAATATTAATATGATATGTGATATGTGATGTGTGCCTAGAAGTAATTTATTTGACAATCAATATTCTCCAGCATAGCCAATGACGTAATGGCAACAAAATTGTCACGCCCTTTAATACGGACGAAACCAGTTTAGGTGCTTCACCCTGAGATTGTGGGTTCGAATCCTGGATAGGACTCAACCTAACACAAGTATTAGAATCTGTAGTTTGCTGAGAAAGTGTTATCCCAAATATAATATATGTTACATTTGACCACTTTCTAAATGGCATTGTGAATTCACAGGGGGGTTATATTGTGTGTGTTTGTGAGAGAGTGTGTAAGTGTGCGCGCATATGTTTGTGAATGTGTGTAAACAGCGTGTGTGTAGTTTGTGTGTAGTACATGTAAATGCATGCATCTGTGTTTGTTGGCGTGTTTATATTCGTGTGTATGTGTGTCTGTACGTGTGCACCTGTGTCTACTCCTACGTCTGTTCGTGTGCATTTGACCTTTTCTGTAAAGATGTTCAGCTTGGGCTGACTTACAAGAACGATACCCTTATAAGAAATCTGACTTTTGCAAACAACATATTTGGGCAAATAACAATATACAATAAATTGGAAACAAATCTATATTATATGAAACCCGTTAAGGTCCGGGTTAGAATCTTGATCGTAAGAGGCGACGAACAGGATCGGTTGGTCAGGCTTACTGACATGGTTGACATGTCATCGTATCCAATTACATGGATCGATGCTCATGATGTTGATCACTGGATTGTGTGATACAGACTCGATTATTTACCGACCGCCACCTTATAGCTGGAATATTGTTGAGTGGGGCGTAAACCTAAATTCACCCACTCACTTTAGCGTTTCACCAAAGCCGTACACGTCTGAGATCTGCACCACTTCGATATTCACCACATCGAGCAGGAGGTAGATTTTTCAACAAACCAACAAACCACAGCACTAACCTGACTTTGATGACGGACCAGACCATCCCCAACGTCACATTCGCATGAAACGTGAACTCATTTTGATCTTTCTGCACTTAATCCTACACAACAAAATATTGCAACACACAGATGACTGACCGAAGTACTAAAATAAATATCCACAACCCGCCTCCTTAAACTCTTTCCCTCATCACTCATCATTGACAGAGACCTGAGTTGATATCTCATGACATCAATTTGTAAAGTAAAAAAAAAATCTTATTCAAACAACAGAAAGTACGATGGGCTTGGAACAATCTCCATTAAGACGGCCATATCCCTTATATCTTTAATCAACGTCATTCGACACAAAGATCGCTTCCCAAAATTTTCACCGCTTTTTGTTCCCTTAGAGAAAGCGCAATCCGCAGTCGAGTATGCTCTTTTAGCTGTCCTTGAAACGCACAGAACAAATACTCCGCTTAGTTCAAACCGTGTGTACATTAACTAATTCCCTTTATGGCAATTCCCAAACATACGGTCTAAAGAGCTGCAGTCGAGTCTATTCGCCTTGTTGACGTCTGGAGCATTGGCTGAAGGCGGAGAAACTCGCCTGATCTCGGGGGACACCATATCTTTTACAGAAAGAGCAGTTCAAAGCATGTATGCATGGTATCAGCGATAATTATCGACCGCCATTAGCTAACACAGAAAATTAGTCAAGTAATATCTCTGCGGGAGATGCTTAACCGTGCACCAGCCCCGAACATGTATTATGAACAACGGAGGCCGCAACATGTCTTCCCGGCTGCGATTACAATGTACACAGAATGAATCAAGTTGAAAGAAATCGACATTTCCATCGACTGGTAATCTATTTCAATAGTGTAAAAGGAAAATTATGCATGTGTTTCTATAAAGCAGTGGTATAGATCGACCTTTGACATTCAAAATTACCATTTGCTCCGATGAATCTCAGTTGCCCGATTTCCTCAGAGTTGGGGTTCGGTTGGAGTCGAGTCGGTAATCCCGATGCTCAATGTATATATATTGAGCAACCATTTAAAGAGATTGGCGCCGCTCCTTCCTCGCAAATGTCAGGACGATTGTTTACTTCACCCTGTTTGGAGGCAATGTAAGTGACGAGATATCATTGTTCTGGTACCCACAGTGAATGTTATAACACATTGCCCAAATTCAGAAGATATGTTGTCACACAATTTCCGTGGTTCGGTGTTTCTGCCAGCTCTCATGGACCGGGAAAGCGACATTTCTTATCTAAGTAGAATACAGTGGGGCTTTACCAGCCATATATTTGTTTCAGTGATTTTAATTGGGGCTTTCTCGGCACCGGGTAAGAATATCAGAGACAACAGAATTTGAATGATTTAAAGTTTTATTGAACCGTACTGTAGTTAATATCAATACATTAATACTATTGATAGAACATATATTGAAGAACCAGTATTTAGCGCTGAGAAACCTCAAACACCACTATATAGTAGCTTACAGAAGTCGTTTTCCGTCTTAAGAATCAAACTATCAACGAAGGCGAACTGCTCCCCACAAGCCTCTAAAGATCTCATCAGCTAGAGTCAAACACAGATACGCGACTGTTTATATCAAGTTGTTGTTACGGGCCCCATTCCTTAGCTTCATCCACATCATCACTGTGCTAGACATCACCCAATCATCACTTTCTTCCATTCATCCCTTTGTCATTCTTCATCGCTATCATTACTGTATCAGGTTTAAACCCTATCATCACTTCGTCAGGTTTAAACCCTATCATCACTTTGTCAGGTGTAAACCCTATCATCACTTCGTCAGGTGTAAACCCTATCATGACTTCGTCAGGTGTAAACCCTATCATCACTTTGTCAGGTTTAAACCCTATCATCACTTTGTCAGGTGTAAACCCTATCATCACTTTGTCAGGTTTAAACCCTATCATGACTTCGTCAGGTGTAAACCCTATCATCACTTTGTCAGTATTTAACCCCAATCATCACTTCGTCAGCCGTAAACCCTATCATCATCACTCATCACTTGTCAGGTGTAAACCCTATCACCCTATAATCACTTCGTCAGGTGTAAACCCCAATCATCGTCAGGTGTAAACCCTATTCACGTCAGGTTTAAACCCTATCATCACTTTGTCAGGTTTAAACCCTATCATCACTTTGTCAGGTGTAAAACCCTATCATCACTTCGTCAGGTGTAAACCTATACCCTATAATCACTTCGTCAGGTGTAAACCCTATCATCACTTCGTCAGGTGTAAACCCTATCATCACTTTGTCAGGTTTAAACCCTATCATCACTTTGTCAGGTTTAAACCCTATCATCATTTTGTCAGGCATAACCACAATCATCACTTTGTCAGGTGTAAACCCTATCATCACTTCGTCAGGTGTAAACCCTATCATCACTTTGTCAGGTGTAAACGCTATCATCCCTTTGTCAGGTTTAAACCCTATCATCACTTTGTCAGGCTTAACCACAATCATGACTTCGTCAGGTGTAAACCCTATCATCACTTTGTCAGGCTTAACCCCAATCATCACTTCGTCAGCCGTAAACCCTATCATCACTTTGTCAGGTGTAAACCCTATCATCACTTCGTCAGGTGTAAACCCTATCACCCTATAATCACTTCGTCAGGTGTAAACCCCAATCATCACTTCGTCAGGTGTAAACCCTATCATCACTTTGTCAGGTTTAAACCCTATCATCACTTTGTCAGGTGTAAACCCTATCATCACTTTGTCAGGTGTAAACCCTATCATCACTTCGTCAGGTGTAAACCCTATCACCCTATAATCACTTCGTCAGGTGTAAACCCCAATCATCACTTCGTCAGGTGTAAACCCTATCATCACTTTGTCAGGTGTAAACCCTATCATCACTTCGTCAGGTGTAAACCCTATCACCCTATAATCACTTCGTCAGGTGTAAACCCCTATCATCACTTCGTCAGGTGTAAACCCTATCATCACTTCGTCAGGTTGAAACCCTATCATCACTTTGTCAGGTGTAAACCCTATCATCACTTCGTCAGGTGTAAACCCTATCATCACTTTGTCAGGCATAACCCTATCATCACTTCGTCAGGTGTAACCCCAATCATCACAATGTCAGACTTCACCTGAACTAAACAAAAGTTATCCAGTTTCGAGCCAACCGGCCATTCCTTGAGTATTATTGGGTTAGTGACCTGGAGTGAGTGAGTGAGTAAGTATGGTTTATACGAATTTCTTTGTACAATTCCAGCAATTTCAATGGGCTTCACACAGACTCGATTATTTACAGACTGCCGGCATATAGGTGGACTATTACTGAGTGCGGCGTAAAACTAAACTCACTCACTCACTCACCTAGAGGCTTTAGATTTGGTACCTCCCAATATACTGACTGACACTGGGAGAGTGACCGGGCTTGTTTCCAGGAACCAGCCCTTCTGCCACCCTATGCTATGCAGTGTTGGGGAGTCTACATATTTTCCGAAAAGGTCTTAAAGGCTTCGACTATGCAGTTTTGTTTTGCTCTGCGTGTAGTGAGTGAGTAAGTATGGTTTTACGCCGCTTTTAGCAATATTCCAGCAATGTCACGGCGAGGGACGCCAAAAAGGGTTTCACACTTTGTACCCATGTGGGGAATCGAACCCAGGTCATCAACGTGACGAGCGAACGCTTTAACCACAAGGGCTCCCCACCGCCCCTGGTCTGCGTGTAAAGGGAACAAAGTCCCGGAGCTGATGACGAGCGTAGCCAGCCTGGTTGTGGCAGGATCCCCGGAAGCCTCTTCCCTGCTTTCAACTGGTATTTTTGCTGAATTGAATTGTTAGATTTGTAAATCAACTAACTGGATTCTATACCAGATTTGACAACACAGATTACTATAAAGGATTAAAGGATCACCCTTGAACAATATGCATGGTGATGATTACAAGCCACGTATATTGGAAGAAGAAGTATTGTTAAGATTTTCGATAATAAATCAAGGAAAACCACGGGAATTGCTTGAGTGGTGTGTTGTTGAGAGAATGTAGAGAACAATTATCATCGATTTTTTGTAAAATTTATCAGTTCACGTTGGACACCCATATCATACCTAGATCATGGAAATTATCCAAAATGATACCTGTACCAAAGAAGAACAAGCCTACAGTTAACAATGACTTTAGACCAGTTGCTTTAACTTGGATTGCAATGACGTGTTTTGAACGTATTGAGCTGTGTTTGCTCCTAAATCATTTCAATACTCGTTTAGATCCTTTGCAATTCGCGTATAGAGCTCGACGAGGCGTGGGTGATGCTATTGTAAGAGTTTTGTTTGTAGACTTCTCCTCAGCCTTCAACACCATTCAGCCGCATCTTTTGATAAAGAAATTGACTGATTTAGACATATGTCCCTCTCCAGTTAAATGAATAGCCTCATTTCTATCCAACAGATCCCAATATGTCAAACTGAAAAGTACTCATCCTCAGATTGTATCTACTAATACCGGTGCTCCACAGGGATGTGTATTGTCTCCAATACTTTTCACTTTGTATAGTAATGACTGTGTAAGTTCTCCACTGTTCTAGATTCAAGTTAGCCGATGATACAGCCATCAGCAGTCTACTCTTTGACAATGAGTACACATACAAAGAGTGAGTGAGTTTAGTTTTACGCCGCTCTCAGCAATATTCCAGCTATATGGCGGCGTCCTGTAAAGAATCGAGTCTGGACCAGACAATCCAGTGATCAACAGCATGAGCATCCATCTGCGCAATTGGGAACCGACCACCCGATCCCGTTAGTCGCCGCTTACGACAAGCATGGGTTACTGAAGATTCATTCGAACCCGGACCTTCACGGGTCACACATACAAAGAAGAAATACATGCTTTTGTTAAGTGGTGTAGTGAAAACATTTTGGAACTTAATGAGTCAAAAACAAAGGAACTTATCACTGATTTTCGCAGAAACAGACCAGCAGGTAATCCTATCAATGAGGATGCCGTCGAAGTAGTTAGTACTTATAAGTCTCTTGGAACTATTATAGACAATAAATCAAATTTCTCTCAAAATAACGATCGCATTCACAGTGTCAGTCTCGCCTTCATTTCCCCAGGAAACTCTCTTTCTCTCAATAATAACAACAAACTAAATAATGTTACACAACAAGTTGCTAACTGTTTCTATAAGAGATGTGATGCACTTGATGGGGAAGGCTATAGATTTAGCTACACAAGTTATTACTGATTCCTGTCATGTTTTTAAAGAATGTTTTACCTTCTTGTCGTTGGTATAATGTACCGACGTGCAAATCCACGCGTTATCAAATGTCTTTTGTACCACTATCAATTTATTTGTTGAATAACCGTTAATGTTCTCCACACTCATGCTTCAGTACATTTGTGGGTTATTATGATGATGTTTATATGTATTTATTTGATATACATGTATTTATGCTCACTCAGACGTAAGACATATTCCCTCACGGACAATAAAGAGTTATATCACCGTATCTTACTTTCTCTTATCGATAATAATATTATTCATAATGAAGGTGAGAGTATAACATCCCGGATTCAGCACATCCCAAACACACGCAAGGGCAAGTTAAGTGTCATCAGAATAAACAGGGAAACGTTTTGAAAGATTAGGTTGCATTTCACGTAATGCTAATGCAAAGAAATGCTTACGATTCTCCCAGGAATTCCATGCGATTCCATAAACTCACAGACTGTTTCCGCATCGTTGATACATCACATAAATAAACATTGTTATACCCAAAACATGATACTTGCGATTCGGCTAAAAGGTAATAATCGATGTATTATACTTTGCAATTTACTGTTCAGACATAATTTCACTCAATGGAGTACGTTAAGAAACCGCATGCGGGACCAAAAATTGAGTGAATCATCGAATTTGTCGGACACATGGTCGCACTTGTTGGAATTCTGACTGCATTTCCATATTTTGCGGATCTCTGCGGATCTCGATAACCAAGTTGCGGATTGATTGATCACATCGGTGGCACCAGCCATTGCATGACAAACATTTCTCCCGTAGACTAATGATTATTCAACTGACATTTGACACGGTCTAGACAGAGAAAAAGGACGCCTCAAGCGATTTTCAGATGCTGGCGGCACTCCGAAAAAAATAAGGCACTCGAAGACTTATGAGGTTGTCCGAGACTGATGACTCATCTATGCATTTACGACATCTTCGTTTACGTGCGACCATATATGTGATACGTTTGTCTTCAGCTCCTAAGGACTTATAATGTCCTACGTAACTACTAAGGACTTAGAATGTCCTGCGTAACTACTAACGACTTACAACATCCTACGTAACAACTAAGGTCATACAAAGTGTAACGTAACTACTAAGGTCTTACAATGTCCTACGTAAGTCCAACGTAACTAAGGACTTACAAAGTCTAACGTAACTACTAAGGACTTACAATGTCCTACGTAACTACTAAGGTCTTACAATGTCTAACGTAACTGCTAAGGACTTACAATGTCCTACGTAACTACTAAGAACTTACAATGTCCTACGTAACTACTAAGAACTTACAATGTCCACGTAACTCCTAAGGACTTACAATGTCCACGTAACTACTAAGGACTTACAATGTCCACGTAACTACTAAGGACTTACAATGTCTACGTAACTACTAAGGACTTACACCCGTGAAGATCCGGGGTAGAATAGGTCTTCAGCAACTCATGCTTGCCGCAAAAGGCGACTATGCTTGTCGTAAGAGGCGACTAACGGGATCGACTGGTCAGGCTCGCTGACTTGGTTGACACATGTCATCGGTTCCTTATTGCGCAGATCGATGCTCATGCTATTGATCACTGGATTGTCAGGTCCAGACTCGATTCTTTTCAGACCGCCGCCATATAACTGGAATATTGCTGAGTGCGGCGTAAAACTAAACTCACTCACTCACTAAGGACTAACAATGTCCTACGTTACTACTAAGGACTTACAATGTCCTACGTAACTACTAAGGACTTACAATGTCCTACGTAACTACTAAGGACTTACAATGTCAACGTAACTACTAAGGACTTACAATGTCCAACGTAACTACTAAGGACTTACAATGTCCAACGTAACTACTAAGGACTTACAATGTCCTACGTAACTACTAAGGACTTACAATGTCCTACGTAACTACTAAGGACTTACAATGTCAACGTAACTACTAAGGACTTACAATGTCCAACGGAACTACTAAGGACAATGTCCAACGTAACTACTAAGGACTTACAATGTCCAACGTAACTACTAAGGACTTACAATGTCCTACGTAACTACTAAGGACTTACAATGTCCTACGTAACTACTAAGGACTTACAATGTCAACGTAACTACTAAGGACTTACAATGTCCTACGTAACTACTAAGGACTTACAATGTCCTACGTAACTACTAAGGACTTACAATGTCCTACGTAACTACTAAGGACTTACAATGTCCTACGTAACTACTAAGGACTTACAATGTCCAACGTAACTACTAAGGACTTACAATGTCCTACGTAACTACTAAGGACTTACAACGTCCTACGTAACTACTAAGGACTTACAATGTCCACGTAACTACTAAGGACTTACAATGTCCACGTAACTACTAAGGACTTACAACGTTACGTAAACTAAGGACTTACAATGTCCACGTAACTACTAAGGACTTACAATATCCTACGTAACTACTAAGGACTTACAATATCCCACGTAACGTACTAAGGACTTACAATGTCCTACGTAACTACTAAGGACTTACAATGTCCTACGTAACTACTAAGGACTTATCCTACGTAACTACTAAGGGGTAGAATAGGTCCTTCGTAACTATGCTTGCCGTAAAAAGGACTTACAATATCCTTGTCGTACTAAGGACTTACGGGATCGACTGGTCAGGCTCGCTGACTTACAATATCCTACGTAACTACTAAGGACTTACAATGTCCTACGTAACTACTAAGGACTTACAATGTCCTACGTAACTACTAAGGACTTACAATGTCCACGTAACTACTAAGGACTTACAATGTCCCACGTAACTACTAAGGACTTACAATATCCTACGTAACTACTGAGGACTTGTCACGCCGAAAACCGGGTTCGATTCCTACATGGGTACAATGTGTGAAGCCCATTTCTGGTGTGTCCCCCTCCGTGATATTGCTGGATTATTGCTAAAAGTTATTGATTATTGCGTAAAGTTACTCTAAGTTACTCTAAGTTAGCACACTATGGTATGGCCTGTTGAGTTGAGTTGAGCTGACATGGGGTTTAACGTCGTACTTGAGAATACTTCGCTCATATGACGACGTGCATGCGTGTGTAAGTGTATACATGTGCAGGTGCTTGTACTAGCCCAGACTGAAGCGGGTTTTATAGTGCTAGCTCACTGAGATACCATGCCACAGTTAAGCATGAATACCCCACTCAGACACATTATACTGACTCCGAGCCGACCAGTCCTTGTTGTAACCATAAATGCCGAGCGCCAGGCAGGGACCAACAAGTACCACTATTTAACGTCTTTTGGTAGGACGCGGCCGAGGATCGAACCCGCGACCTTCCGCTCTCCGTATGGCCTGTAATCAGTTACAGTGCATCACAGAGCTATTAGTGGGTAAATGTGCATTGCTATCAAGGGGGCACTGGGTGGATCCCTCCTGCTGTCCGGCAATGGCGATGTTTAGTTAGACAGTGGTGGTTAGAAATATGTCTGATCATTTGAATAAACATGTGTTCTTACTATCGGAAAGGTTAACTGCAAATCGTAAAAAATGAAATTACCGTTAACAATTTAACACCTAAATATGCAGCATATTTTAAATATAACCACTCGTGTAAATACTAAATTTATCTGTACAAATATGCAAAATACATTATTGAACAACATATATATGTTAAACAATGACAAGAAAGTTAATTTAAAGCTAAACATACTACTAGCAGAAGTAAGCTACGTACTTACAGATCTGAAAGATTTGAAAATTATGTCAGCGCTTTAAGCCATGGAATTACCGTTATGCCTTCGCAAAATTTAGACGTGGTATTGCTCCTTAAGAATAGAAACGGGCAGATACAAACAGTTATATGAGGGCAGGGTTTGTTTTAACTGTGATGACTTGTTTGAAGACGAAGAACATGTTTTACTGCAGTGTACTTTATAAGGTGATTTTAGAACAGCTCTTTTTACAAATGTTACGGCCGAAATGTCAACTTTTCAAGATTGTCAAACAACGAAATGTTATGCGTCCTCTTCAAAGACGAGTCTTATCTTACTGCCAAATACCTTTCTAATACTACAGCACAGAAAACATACTGTATATGGATAAAGTAAATATGTGTAAAATATGTATGATATGTGTAAAAATCTGCTAGTATATGTTTTATAACTTAATATAAGTGGCGCTGTATGATATTCCTAGTGTACTAAATCTGTATGATATTCCTAGTGTACTAAATCTGTATGATATTCTTAGTGTACTAAATCTTATGTTTTTAAGATGTACAGCGCGGAAACTATCTGTCTGAAGTGCTAGCGATAATCTTATGTAACTCTTAAGAACTAACAAAGTTTCAAGAATCGTATGCAAAACTGAATATTTCAATATTCACACGTAACACTTAAAGACTAGCGGTAATTCAACTATCTAGTAGAACTGCTGGGGACAGAATGCATTTCAAGTATCTTACATAACTCTTATGGACTGAAGGTATTTCAAGTTTCTTACATAACTCTTATGGACTGAAGGTATTTCAAGTATCTTACATAACTCTTATGGACTGAAGGTATTTCAAGTATCTTATATAACTCTTATGGACTGAAGGTTTTTCAAGTATCTTACATAACTCTTATGGACTGAAGGTATTTCAAGTATCTTTTCAAGTAGGTATTTCAAGTATCTTTTGGACAAGTATCTTACATAACTCTTATGGACTGAAGGTATTTCAAGTATCTTACATAACTCTTATGGACTGAAGGTATTTCAAGTATCTTACATAACTCTTATGGACTGAAGGTATTTCAAGTATCTTATATAACTCTTATGGACTGAAGGTATTTCAAGTAACTTATTATATAACTCTTATGGACTGAAGGTATTTCAAGTATCTTATATAACTCTTATGGACTGAAGGTATTTCAAGTATCTTATATAACTTTTATGGACTGAAGGTATTTCAATAATTTATTTCAAGTATCTTATATAACTCTTATGGACTGAAGGTATTTCAAGTATCTTATATAACTCTTATGGACTGAAGGTATTTCAAGTATCTTATATAACTCTTATGGACTGAAGGTATTTCAAGTATCTTACATAACTCTTATGGACTGAAGGTATTTCTCTCTTATGGACTGAAGGTATTTCAAGTATCTTACATATCTCTTAATGTATTCCAAGTATCTTATATAACTCTTATGGACTGAAGGTATTTCAAGAATCTTACGTAACTCGTATGAACTGAAGGTATTTCAAGTATCTTATATAACTCGTATGAACTGAAGATATTTCAAGTATCTTACATAACTCTTATGGACTGAAGGTATTTCAAGTATCTTATATAACATTTATGCCCTAAAGGTATTTCATTGATCTTACATAACATTTATGGACTAACGGTATTCCATGATCTTACATAACTCTCAAGGTCTAACGGAGTTTCAGGAATCCTTGTCGCCCTTAAAGACTGATTATGTTACACAATTCTTACAGAACTCCAACACGTAGCCACACAATGCTAACAGAGACTTCCGATGAATGCCAAACTTAGACGTTGCTCGAGACATTCGTCGCTGCAGGACTTTACACCACGACACCGCCGATGGAGTTCACCCTGTAATAGCTGTCTCAGATGCAGTTTTGTTGTGGTATGAACTTTCTTTGTTCGGTTTTTTAAGACCGCATCTAGCATGGTTCATGAGAAAATTGAATAATACCTCCCAGACCTGGTCACGCGATGCAACAATAGCTATGGCGCCCTCTTTCTGATTTAAGAGTCATATAGTGCTAATTCTGTCTCTCTGGAACACGGATAAGGGAGTTTCCGGGTCCGTAAACAGAACGTGATACGTGGACGCAATTCGTGAGATTGATGTTACGGGGGGCAGAATATAACGTTGCCTAATGTATGCTGGAGGCTTCATTTGGTATCTACGAATCTGTCTCTGCGTAATACCCCCCTCCCCTTCTCACTATCTTTCTCTCACACACACTACTCTCTTTTCTGTCCGCTCTCGATCTTCTTCTTATATACTCTCCTCTCTCATTCTCTTTTCTCATTTTTCTCTCTTCTTCACACACACAGTGAGTGAGTGAGTGACCCTAACAATCTCCTTGTGTAACCCTAATTTTCACCGATCGTAGAACGCTCTTAAACGTGATGGTGGTGAAATGCAATCTCTGTTCTGAGTGAGTGAGTGAGTGAGTGGCTCGATGCTACGCTGTTACTCTCATAAGACGCTGAGTGCATGTACACCACATTCGGAAATTCGTGAGTGAGTGAAAATTTTATAACGTAAAACATTTTTTCAATCATGTATGGACACGAGATTCTTTTAGTTCATTCGTATGTTTGATGCTTGTCTCCTCTCCGGCCACAACCAGCAAGAAAACTCACAGGCGTAAAAAACACATGACAATGAAAAAATGTTTTCACTATTTTTGTAACATATTTCATGCAATTTTATAAGTTAGATCACTTGGTTACAATCTTTATAGTGATTTATGATATGGATCGAGTCGTAATGCTTCGGAAACATTTTTAAAATCAATGTAGATGAAGAAAAATTAAGCTGAACTGGAGGTTTTTTTTAAGTGTGTGCAAGTTTGAGGACATTTTTTCACATCAAGGTAGACATTATCTCAGTGGAGGGGACAACTGACATAAGAAAGGTTATAATTAATTCGCGTCAGGCTGCAAATTCAGACGGGAGATGGGAAACACAGAAAAAATACGAAGAGTTTAATGGAAGTTCTGGTCAGGTCGTTCCAAACATGGTATAGTAGACATTTCAATGACCTGATTATTCACAGATCGCAGTCATATTACTGAGGGAGTTGTTAAACAACAAGCACACCAAAAACAACCGAGCCATTCATTGGTATTGATATAATACGATACGTCAACGTGATGTTCAATACAATCCAATGCTCTGACCTTTACGTGGGGTCATATAATACTTGCCCTAACCAAATCCAGGCATAAACACATAAATCAATTCTAATTAAATAAGGAAATTGATAATGTAATGGTATGGACATTGGCAATAATTGTTATGGTAGTGACACAATAACGGTAGTGACTTTTTTAATAATAGCCATTTTATATGTTTACTTTAAAAGATAATTTAATGAAATTTGTCAGTTAGATATTTCAGAATGTTTAAAGAATATGGAATAGGCAAAGGATTTACTTATGGATGTCCCTGTCATGTGAAAAAAGTTAAATACTGCATGTTACGGCAGTGGCACTGTCACGGTATATAATGTCACCACCGTAACGGTCCTATCACAGCTGTGTTCTTCTACAGTGTGTGTGTGTGTGTGTGTGTGCGCGTGCGTGCGTGTGTGTGTGTGTGTGTGTGTGTGTGTGTGTGTGTGTGCAGTCAACCAGAAATGTTGTTATAAGCTGTTCAACTTTTTCGATGTGGAAGTATTGGGAGGATACCTTGAGGGGAATTTTCAAACCGAGCAGCTCCTGGGTTGTAATCCATGATAGTTGTCTAAGTTATAGAGGGTGGAAAAACCCCAATAAGGTCTCGCTGACAATAGCAAAACCTGACATGGAATATGTCATTTTGTCACCCAGAAGCAAACTGACCCTAACAATTAAATTACGACGCATCCCACGAAATTGTAATTTCGCTGGGAGAGTGAATGAGTGAGTTTAGGTTTTCGCCGCACTCAGCAATATTCCAGCTATGTGGCGGCGGTCTGTAAATAATCGAGTCTGGACCAGACAATCCAGTGATCAACAGCATGAGCATCGATCTGCGCAATTGGGAAGCGATGACATGTGTCAACCAAGTCAGCGAGCCTGACCACCCGATCCCGTAAGTGACCTCTCACGACAAGCATGGGTTACTGAAGATCAATATTCTAACCCGTACCTTCACGGGTTGTAATTTCCCTGGACAAGAACGAATTGGGCATCGTTATTCAACGCATAAAATGACATTTTTAACACTTTAATCAAATATCGAGTACTTGTGTCATACATACACCCTGTTTAGAATGGGCTCGTCGAATGGTCATCAATATGCTAACACGAAAATTTAATCGAAATGAAAACAGATTTTACATTCTCGAAAAAAATAAACAACTAATTGAAAAAATGATTTCGTAATTTATAATTTAATTTAAAGTGGTATCATTTTGCTTTCGTAAATTCTCATCATGGAAATCGTGTCTTTTAACCAGTTTTAAATCAACAGTGGTATTGATGTAGTTAAACGTAAATCTTTAACACAGGTCTTCTGGGAAAGTAAGACCTCCCCATGCATATTCAAAGATTCTCTCGGCTTTCAGTTTGATTGGATCCAAGTACTTGCTCGAAGGAGATGAACAGATAAAGAACTATCGGGTGACGTCATCGGAGGTTTATAACAGTAAAACAGGGCATGCGTAATATGTTCACGAATATCTGGCAGCATTATTGATATCCTCATACAACAAACGGAACCAGGGCAGTGGTGTAATCTAGTGATTATTGCTTGAATATTGCTAAAAGCGGCGTCCTGCATGATGTTGATCACTAGATTGTCTGGTCTAGTCTCGATTATATACAGACCGCCGCCGTATTGCTGTAATATTGCTGAGAGCGGCGTTCAACAACAAACAAACAAACAAATCTAAAATTCTCCCTCCCCGCTCTCCGTCCCTCCCCCACCTCTCTCCGCTCCTCCCTCTCTGTCTCCCTCCTCGGGGCGGTGAGGTAGCCTAGTGGTTAAAGCATTTGCTCGTCACGCTGAAGACCCGGGTTCGATTCCCCACATGGGTACAATGTGTGAAGCCCATTTTCCGGTGTCGCACGCAGTGATATTGATGGAATATTGCTAAAAGCGGCGTAAAACCATACTCACTCACTCACTCCTTCTCATGAGTGCGGAAACAATATTCACATTACCCTTAAGTATTTTCATTACAGTGTCTCAGTCCTTAACTAGAATTAGAGAAATATACACCCTTAATACATAATTACAACACGCTTACAGACCAAGTCTGAGATCAATCACTACAGCTGTGAAATACATTACATGAAATATACACCCTGCTCCGTCAATCACGAAATGGTCCATAATGACTCAGAGCTAATGGGACTGCATCAATGTATGCCAGGAACTGACAAAGCACACACATTATCATAGATCAGGATTTTCTTTGAAACACTGCTGTGCTGATGATTTAATGAAAAATTAATACATCTGTTTGGAATTATAACACAAGGACATTTGGGGGCGACACATTCCCAGTTATCACCACCCACTAATACCGTATTCTCCGGCCAGCCGTATCATTACTGTGTCCAACCACGCCCTCAATGCGGATAATTACGGGTATTAGGCTCCGTAATTCCCATTTTTAGCGGTAATGACTTATTTTCTCTCCCTCGTGGGCGAAATCATGATATGTCTATTAATAAAAATATACAATGCATATTCAGATTGGCATATTAACTTATGAGATACATGTACGTCGCAAGATGGGCGGATAATTATACTGAGAATCGTACAACCTGGAACGAGGCTATTCTATGGAATATGGTTACGTTGTAGAATATTATTATTATTATTATTATTATTATTATTATTATTATATGATACTTATATAGCGCACATATCCAGGCAACTAGTGCTTGCTCAAGGCGCTAATATTCGACACTCGCATTAGATGGTCGCCATATTTGGTGTCGAATTAATTTATTTTTTATTATTATTTTTGTGTGATTTAACATTTGGTATTCCTGGCCATTAGGAACATCCCTTTAATCCCCTGTTAGCAGAGGTTGTTTACGAAGCAATTTGAGTAATATGAAATTGTAAATCACATCTCGTTGAGATCCTTCATTGGGACTGGTTTCAACTTCATGGTGCTCCCCTCGCGATAGAACTCTCTGTGGAGTAGAATTTTAAATTAGAAACTAACAATTTTACGAGAGTTTCACGGAAGCAACTAGTCGTGTAGGGTAGCACAAACCTCTTCCGATCTTGTTCCGATTAAGTGCATGTTTGTTTTTGAAGCGCTCAGAACATCAGAATAGAAACGAATTAAATAGAAACGCTCTAGCGTTGTATGGCTTGTTAATGAATTTAAATCATCGACATAAGTCTGAAAAGAATAATAAAACTAATAAAGTGTTATCAATTAAATTGAAATTAATATTGTGATTTTAATATGTTTGTCGTGTTAGTGATGTCAATTATATTTGTAAACAGGCTAGATTTTATAATTGCAAATGATACCTGAGATCACGAAAGCAAAAACTTTTCGCCATTCCAAAAATTCAGACCTCAACCTTTGGCAAGAGAACATTCAAACATGTAGCTGCAGAACAATGGAGCTCTCTACCCGAAAACCTTAAATCTGCCTCTTCACTTGAATCTTTCATGTCACAATTAAAGACTGTTCTCTACTCCCAGACTTTTCCTGAAGCGCACAGAGTATAGGGTTGGTAATGATGCGCTAAAGAAATTCATGAATTATTATTGTACCTCACACGGGTACTATGTGTAAAGCCCATTTCTGAAGTCCTCCGGTGTGATTTTGCTGAAATATTGCTAAAAGCGGCGTAAAACTAAACTCACTCACTCACTCATTAAAGTAGCAACTCTTTTACTGCGATAAATAGGTCTCGTCAAGACTACACAATTTGGAAACGAGAAAGCAATATCAAGTTAGTGAAGTAATGAAGTGATGAAAAAATTGACCCTAAACAGATAAATATTAATATAGATATTTCGGATATTTTCACGGGCGTGTTTTTATGTTTGTTATGAATAGGACATTGTCAGGGTTGGTGCAATTGAAATTATTAACGATTGATCCAATTCATTTCTATTCGGTGTTGTTTTCCTTCGCTGGCTCCGTTCGGCCAACATCCGCGGAGGAATATAACCGTTATTGATGCCACAGAAAGGAATTCGGAACGGGCTTCCGTACATCAGATATTTTAAACAGAATCGGCGGAAATATCTATCGACTGGCGGTTGCTGTACACCTCCATCACGTCTAGAGATCAATATAGGATGTAGATTTATAAGCATCACGTTAAGTATTCGTGTCATTCATCCAAAATTCGTGCTTGTAACGTAGCACTGGTTTTGCCATAGGCTGATCAAACATGTCGCAGGCTGCAGAAACTGTGGACAAACGCATCGATCGTGTTGGTTGGACGGGAGTCTGGCAAAATAAATATCACAGTCTCATTTGTTCTACATTACCACAATAATGAGCCGACCTCTTGTTAAAACAACGCCCAGCTTTTTCAAACAAATACATGTGTACGAGGTAATTGAGTTTTTGTGAAAAAAATGTCTCTTGTTAGATTACAAGAAAATGGAGTCATAGAACTGATGTCGCTGTTTCTTAAACAACCGTTATTATCTGGAACTAGCGTCTGTTGGAGGGACATTAAGGACTTAAGATCATTTGTAACACATTCGACACATCTAGATCGAGACATCAGGGTAAAAATAATGATAAATATAAGGACAGCGGCAGGGACCGATAGATGCGTTCGACACAACCGAGAGTTCGTCTCAACCGAGTTCGAGACATTGGGGTTCGACTGTATCTTACTAACGCATGCAGACGCACGCGCGCACACACAGACGCAGACGCACATACATACGCGCGCACGTTTTAAGCTTTTTAATAACTTCATATACATGTCGTGTTGGTCGCCCATGACGGCCAGCTAGCCCGTGGCCAGTAAAAATCCAGTCGGGCCAGTAAATCTCCTCAGTCACTGGCCAGGCTGGCTAGTGACTTTTCATGGGGTCATTTTGTAACTATATCTCTCTCTTCGAGTGACTACAACACACTTTCAAATCCTGCCAGATTATGGCCTGATACAAATGCTCATCATATCAGCAGCTTTATGATGAAACCCGTGTCTACATTCAGATTTCGGGCTTGTGGATTATTTTGTGGGCTAGTAACCTTCAGACCCGACTGGCTAACAAAATTTGGAGACTATTTCGCACACTACCACCACCTACTAGTGGCTGCAAGAGTTGTATACTCCCCAGGGAGTTGAGATTGATAATACGATGTGCCATTGAGATTGACATCCAATGATCGAGGGAAAAAAATATTAGCGCCTTGAGCAAGCACTAGTTGCCTGGATATGTGCGCTATATAAGTATCATATAATAATACTCTCTACACAATCATTGTCACCATTATCATTAAGTACATCATCGTCGTCGACGTCATCATCATTATCATCATCACTATAATTGCATACCCTCCTCCTCAACATCATTATTATAACCATTATCATGAACTACATCATAATCATCATCTACCCTCCTCAACATCATTGTCACCATTATTATACATCATCGTCGTCAACGTCATCCTCTTCATTATCATCATCATCATTACCTAATCTCCTCCTCAACATCATTATTATAACCATTATCATGAACTACATCATTATTATCATTATCATCATTATCATCATCATCCCGTACTCTCCTCAATATCAATGTCACCATTATCATGAAGTACATCGTGGTCGTCAACGTCATCATCATCATAACCATCATTGTCATCAACATCATAACCATCATCATCGTCATCACCTACCCTCCTCATCATCAACATCATTATCACCATTATCATCAACTACATCACAAAATAATAATAATCATCATCATCATCCAGCACAGAATAGCTTAAAAACTAGTTCCCCGATAAAACGGAAACTGGACTGAATGTCTGGTGATTGATTCAAATACATAAAGCTGTCATTCCGAAAGCACTGATCCTCATAAGGTACCTTGTGTTTGTAAATGTACTGTGTCTGTCTTAAGTACGATGACCCACATGAATAAACCATGTAACATTCTACAGAAGAAACATGATGCCAAACGCAAGGCGAAGTTCAAAACCATTACACAATCAACAAACACACAAACAATCGCAGAAAATATAAATCAAAGATATGTATAATACTCCTAAACGTAATGTAACATATGAACGTCAAAAACAACAAGTAATCCGAAAAAAAAAATGTTTTCCTTCCTACCTGTATCCACGGAGAGATCTATCATCAGGAATGTGAAAACCCGTGCTGGGCAAGACCTTATGCTTCTGTATATTCATGCGCTTTCAAACCGTTGGTTGCCAATAGCAACCAGAACGCTACATGCGTTGTGTTTTCACGAGAGCTCTTTTGAGCGCCTCAGAGCAGCCTTCGCGAGCAATCCACGCTCGTAATAGTTCCAGATTTGTCAAAATGAAGCCAACTTTTTGTTAAACCCGCGACATGAGATATGTGTTTTCTAATCATTTCTGTGTCCTCACGGTTAGACAAGGCAATTTACATGCTCAGCTCGTAAAGGCCTTATTCTCAATCCGTCACTAAATGAAGTTCAGATTTTGTAATATCCGCTCTCTCAATCTGGCATGGTGTAATGCTAATAGCTTCTCTATTCCAATCTTGTCCTTCTTTATCTCGATCGATGTTCAAATTTGAGAAAAAGTAATGATTAGGAATTACGGTTTAGCTATTAAATGAAAATAGTCATTCCGGAGTATGCAATGCTATTATAAAATGTTGCTTAAATAAAACAAATGATTAATTTCTCTTTCATTAACTGAAATAAAAAAGTGCAATCTTCACCAAAAACGAACCGGGATCAGTAGTGATTGACACTTTAATTTGTTTATTTCAAGGTTATTACAGTGGTTGGCTCTGTAATAAAATTCATTAAAGCTCGTGTCATCCGGCCCTTTTAAAAAGTTATACGAGTTAAAAGGTTCAAGATGTTAGGGGCGGGGTTAGTTAATCGTGTGATTTGTTGAAGTGAAAGCTCGTTGTTAATGAACAATCGAATAAATGATACCGAAAGGTCACTTCCAGGCTGAGTCGTGGATTTACGACTTGCGTTTATTCATTGCCGGAGTTAATGGTTGGGAAATAGAAAATAGATGGCATCACAAATCAACCAACAGCGTAGTGATGAGTTTGTCCAAACGCTATGAGACAGAAGCCATTATATACATCGGAATCAGGTAATGAGCAAACGCAGAGGCTTTTAGTTTCGGGGAGATTAAATGTAAATGAATGTAGTTTTACGCCACATAATACTCGCGTGATGCCGCACTATTCCAGTGATATGGCGGCGGTCTGTAAATAATCAACTCTGGACCAGACAATCCAGTGATCAACAGCATGAGCATCCATCTACGCATTTGGTGAGTGAGTGAGTTTGGTTTGGTTTGGTGAGTGAGTGAGTGAGTTTCCAGTAATATCACGGCGGGGTCTACGCATTTGGTGAGTGAGTGAGTGAGTTTCCAGTAATATCGAGGCGGGGTCTACGCATTTGGTGAGTGAGTGAGTTTCAAGTAATATCGAGGCGGGGTCTACGCATTTGGGATGCGATAACATGTGTCAACCAAGTCAACCACGTCACCGAGTCTGACCACCCGATCCCGTTAGTCGCCTCTTGTCGCCAACAAGCATGGGTTACTGAAGATCAATTCTAACCCGGATCTTCACGGGTTACATAATACTCGAGCTTTATGACACCGTCAATACATATTTTACTGTACAAACTAATGATTGATAATGAGAGCACGCGCCATGCTCGGTACGATGACATGCTTCCAGCAAGGTCACCGAGGATGGCCATCCGATACACGGGCGACGCGTTCTAGAGTGCCACCCAATCATCAATGTAGCGTTTGCCCTTTGGGTAGTGTTGGATATTTGATATTGATCACGATAAAGTTTGTTTGTTTGTTTGTTGTTTTACGCCACACTCAGCAATATTCCAGCTATATGGCGGCAGTCTGTAAACAATCGAGTCTGGACCAGACAATCAGTGATCAACAGCATGAGCATCGATCTACGCAGTTGGAAACGATGACTTGACGATAAAGAAATACTGCATTCACTGTTTTCGTGTAGGCTGTGGGATAGCTTAGTGGTTAAAGCGTTCGCTCGTCACGCCGAAGACCTAGGTTCAATTCCTCAGGTGGGTACAATGTGTGAAGCCCATTTCTGGTGTCTCTCGCCGTGATATTGCTGAAATATTACCAAAAGCGGCGTAAAACCAAACACACTCACTCACTGTTTTGACTTCGTGGAATGATGTACTCTATTAGTACCACTTAGAAATGTTCGAGTCTGGACCAGACAAACCCGTCATTGAGAAAATGAACAACAACCGTCTCCATCGGGTTAGATGACATAGACGAGTCACAACAGATTTTCGTTAACAAGTCAGTTACTGAATGAACACCGTGTCTTTGGTCGTGGGCAGAGCATCTGTCTGGAGACCGGATTCAATGTTGGTGGTTTGATTCTCGGCCGAGTCAAACCGAAAGATGTTGATAGACGGTACTTGTTGTTTCCTTGCCTGACTCTCGGCATTGAGCTGACAAAACAAGGTCAGTTCCCTGCGGAATCAATGTACCTTTGTTTGTTTGAGTGAGGCATCCTTTGTAAACATGGCAACGTTGTATTTTAGTGGGCCAGCACTGTTTAGCCAGTGGGGCGGTAGGGTAGCCTAGTGGTTAAAGCTCCCGCTAAAGATTTGGGTTCGGTTCCCACAATGGTGCGAGGCGTGAAGCCAATTTCATCTCTCTCTCTCTCTCTCTCTCTCTCTCTCTCTCTCTCTCTCTCTCTCTCTCTCTCTCTCTCTCTCTCTCTCTCTCTCTCTCTCTCTCTCTCTCTATTTCGTCACTTCGCGATACCTACACACAGGCAGCAAGGGAGCAACATTTACTCCATGACCAGACTTTAACAAGGCCCAGTTATTTAATATTTCATAATAGTAATAAATGGCGCTTATATCCAGGCATCCGTGCCTCCTCACGGCCCCGCCTTCAAAATGCAACATAAGGTAATAAATGATATCAAATCGGTCAAATGATGGCAGAAAATCCTCTACCTTGACGAGAGACACTTAACACCGTTACCATGTTGACACCTGTGCGAAGGAGAGACGCGCTCAAAGCTTCTTACTCGGTCGCGATTCAGCATGGTGATGATGAGGAGTACTTACAGCCGCCATCGATCGACGTGATCGGGGGATCGCTGAGCAGACCACGACGACGTCTCTCGCTCCATCGCCGCTGGCCGTCATCACAAACCACATACAGCAAAGGTTGGTGATACTGTCGACTTCCCGAACGCCAGACAACGAAATGACATGGGTAAACAGCTTCGGCCAGGCCTGTCGACCCTCAAGTATCAACGGTCACTAATCAACCCTCAATGTTCTTCCCTTTACAGATAATGAGCGCATGAAAACCGATCGTCAACTCACAGATCTTTTCCTATACGATTTCAACGGGAGTGACGAGATCAAAGCTACCCAGAATTCCAGTTCCGAAGTGTTAAAGAATGTTGTTTTAAAGCAAACTTGGAAGTCTCGGGTTATCAAACAGAAAATATGAATGGATATTTAATTAATAAGTTTATGTAGAACCGTTGTCCTATTCATCAGTGATTCCATTTTGTATTGATACATTTATTGCACGAAGTCTCTGGCATCTGTTTGTATTTTTAAGTTAATATTGACACACAAAGACCTTCAAAGTCCTTTTTCATCACTTTCCGCTTTAGCCTCAACATAGTGTGTACAGGGTGAGATATGGTGGTTCAGTTCACTCGTAATATCCACGTAATATTCCGTTGATTCGTTAACTATGCGAAAGCCATACTCCATCAAAGGGTATTTGGTTGTATCACTTATTTTCAAAGACACAAGTTGCCGTAAGGCGGTCTAGCGAGGTACGCCCTGGAGTCGCCTACACAGAAAAGCCTCACAACTACAACTACTCTGAAAAGAGTGCCTTAAATCCGGCTACATAAGATCTGCCTTAGAGCCGGTTACATAAATGCGCCTCACATCCGCCGACAAGGGAAGGCCTTAGAGCTAGTTACAGAAACGTGCCTCACAACTACTTCGAAAAGAGTGCCTCAATACGGGCAACATAAGAGCGGCTTAGAGCTAGTTACAGAAACGCTCCTCACAACTACCTTGAACAGAACGCCTCAATACGGGCAACATAAGAGCGCCTTAGAGCTAGTTACAGAAACGCTCCTCACAACTACCTTGAACAGAACGCCTCAATACGGGCAACATAAGAACGCCTCAGAACTAGTTACAGAAATGCTCTTCACAACGTCCTCGATAAGAGCACCTCAATTCGGGCTACATAAAAACGCATCAGAACTAGTTACAGAAATGCTCCTCACAACTTCCCTGATAAGAGCGTCTCAATTAAAAGATAAACCCAATAGAAATGGGCTCAAATTATCTGTTTCAACACGTCATCACAAAACTTAGAAACCTTTTCTTGAAAGATTTTCTGGAAGCTTCGGCTGATTTACAAGAAGGATACCCTTATAAGAAATCTTACTTTTGCAAACAGCATATTTGGGCAAATAACAATATACAATGAATTGGAAACAAATCTATATTATATGAAACCCGTGAAGGTCCGGGTTAGAATATTGATCTTCAGTAACCCATGCTCGTCGTAAGAGGCGACTAACGGGATCGGGTGGTCAGGCTCGCTGACATGGCTGACACATGTCATCGGTTCCCAATTGCGCAGATCGATGCTCATGCTGTTGATCACTGGATTGTCTGGTCCAGACTCGATATTTACTTACCGCCGCCATATAGCTGGAATATTGCTGAGTGCGGCGTAAAACTAAACTCACTCACTCACTCACTCACTATATTATATGAACACTACTTAAAAGCAAATGTAAAATTTGTAAATGACGTGTTAAAAGATGATGAATCCTTTCTGTTTTTCACTGAGTTTAAAGAGATGTATAGAGTAGAGACAACTTTCTTAGAATATGCGGGAATATTATTTTCAATAAAACAATATTCAAAGCAAGAAGCTACAATATTGACAGAGCAAAGCAATTTACCCTTTATTTCCCCCGAATGTAAAAATACTCCATGAAAATAAGAAAGGCCCCAATATTTTCTACACAATGCTAGTAAACAAGGCTAACTCTATTCTAAGTTTAGGATATCAATGTAAATGGGAAAAAGATCTAGACCTTCATCGCAATTTTCCACCTGACTTATGGACTGCCTATCATTTTATACCATTTAGAGCTTTTCATAACACTAAGGAAATATGGTTTCAATATTGTATTGTCCACAGAATTCTCACAACTAATATAGATCTATACAATTATTATATAATAGAATCACCACAATGTACTTTTTGCAATACTGAAAAAGAAACCATTGTTCATTTTATGTTTGAATGCAGATATGTAAATAGGTTGTGGCAATACATTTTAAATTGAATTGAAAACAAAACAGTCACTATTATAAACCTGGATCCGAGAACATTCCTCCTAGACTTTCATGAAAAACGCAATGATGTTCTGAACTTGATATTTATCATAACAAAGGAATATATACTAAGCAGCAAGAGAAACGTCAGTTTGGAATTTTCCTTCGCAGAAACGGATAACTGTAAACTCATTTAATGTTTTGATTGTATATTTTTGACAATATCTCCAACTTTACCTGAGCAAGACATTCCTTCCCCAACTCAGAATTGAACTCAGGAAATGGTCTCAAAAACGCAACCTGATCTCGGAGATGGTACGATGTTCTCCATGTTTTTCATGCAACTCATGCTGCACGTGCTGTTCACAAGGACCAGCCCTATAAAATGCACCCCGTAAACCTGGTTGAAACATTCACATTACAACGTCAGCAGGATGCCGCGACTCACGACAGCTCAGAGGAACCAAGTGCTAGGAAGACTTGAAGCTGGCCACACTGCACAAAACCGTGCAGGTCAACGTTCGGACCATCTACAGGCTGCAGCAACGTTTCCGGGCCACCAACACCACAAATGATCGCCCCCGTACTGGCAGACCAAGGGCCACCACAAGACGACAAGACCGCCATGTTGTGCGACAGCATGTACAGAATCCCTTCATGCAGGCATCCGAAACAGCACGCCAGACAGTGGGAACACAGGGAAGATCAATCAGTACTGATACAGTACACCGACGTCTTAACAGCGCGAACATCCATTACCGTAGACCTTACCGTGGACCTATCCTCACCCCTCGTCATCGGCGTGAACGTCTACAGTTTGCCCTACAACACCAAAACTGGCGATACAGGCAATGGAGAACTGTTCTGTTCACAGATGAGAGTCGGTACTGCGTATCAGCTGCAGATGGCAGAACAAGAATATGGCGACGACGTGGCCAGCGTTACTCAGACCAATGTGTTATGGAAAGAAACTCATGGGGAGGTGCAAGCATCATGGTATGGGGTGGAATAGGCCTGAACCAGAGAGTGGGTCCTGTGGTGTTCCAGAACCTTGGTCCAGGGAGAGGAGGCGGCATCACAGCGGTGCGCTACATCGACCAAGCTCTCATACCCCACGTCATACCACATTTCGCACGTCACCGGAACAACATTTTCCAGCAGGATAACCCCCCGGCCCATACTGCCAGAGCTACACGGGACTTCCTACAGCAGAACGGTGTCAACATTGTGCATTGGCCAGCCCTTAGTCCTGATTTAAACCCAATTGAACATCCTTGGGATGAAATTCAGGAGAGACTGAATAATGTCATACCAAGGCCGAACACAGCCGATTTATTGCGCCAGGCCTTTCTCAGAGTGTGGTTCCAGGTGCCAATGGCCTTCATAAATCGATTGGTGCACTCCATGCATAGACGCTGTGCTGCAGTTAATGCCGCTCATGGTGGTCACACTAGATACTGAAGTCAAGGGTCTGAATGGATTGCAAACATTGACGTAATGTCTTGAAATTGTGCTGAGTTATTCATTGATATGTCAAGATATTGTGCACAAAAACGGGTTTGATCCGCTTATTATGTCCATTTCTGTAATGATGTGATTACAGTGCCTATCTAATTCTGAATTTGAATTGAATTTTGAACTCCTTTATGCAAATACAGCAAGGTCACGACTTTCTTGTCATCATGCCACAACGTATTTACATAACCTATCCGATCTCACATATTATGATTGTTTTCATTGTGCTATATATTTGAATAGTGTTGTGTATAAGTGATGTAACTGTACCAGTGCAAAAAAAGAAATAAAGTGAAGAAAGAACAACTTAGAGCTGTATACAGAAACGTGCCTCACAGCCGCCTACAAACGAGCTCCTTCGAGCGCCTTAGAGCTGTATACAGAAACGTGCCTCACAGCCGCCTACAAACGAGCGCCTTAAAGCTGTATACAGAAAAGTGCCTCACAGCCGCCCTGCAAAGGAGCTCCTTAGAGTCGCCAACATCGACGCGCCTTAGAGCCGTTTTCAGAAACGCGCTTGAGTACAGCCAACATAGCCATGTCAAAGAGACGTCTGCAACTTCACCACCTTCATAAACGCGTCATAGAACCAACTACATGAAACCCCTTAGAACGTTTTACATTCCGCCACATTACACCAACATAAACGAACCCCAGACACGTCCAAAAGCCGGATAATAGATAAACCACCTATCATTTCATTCCTTAAATAAAGGGGCGGTGGGTTAGCCTAGTGGTTAAAGTGTTCGCTGGTCATGACTGAGACCCGAGTTCGATTCCCATTTCTGGTGTCCCCAGTTATTAGCGCTGAATGGATACCAACACTAAACAGCTGATTGGCGCTAATTTACTGTTAAGTGTTGGCGCCCATTAATATTTGTCCTTTGCCAATCACACATCAACGCACTTTGTCCAAGTTGACTGCACGTTGCTGTACCCGCAACTAGGTGTTAGCACGTATTCATGTGGCCATCATATGGTCATTTACCAACGGATTCGTGGGTTCTTCTAAGTGCACAGGGTTGTGTACTATACACTAGGGGTTGTGACAACACTGAAAGAGTCTGCACACAAAGATGACTCAAGGGTTTTTACACCCGGCTCGATCCCGACACCTCAACCTCGCTGGATCACTAGCCTGCTGCCTTTGCCGGCTCGCCCACCGCGCCCCCTTATGCTATCTGTCTCATACCATTCATTCAGCTGATGAAGTAACGATATATTCCGAAACGTTGCGTTCCTCAATATAAACAAGTTGACATCAGAAATCTCTCTTCCTTATGTGTATCCCTTCTAAATGCCATTAAAAGTCCTCACATTTGTCGGGTCCAGTTTCGAATATTCTCAGGCTAAAGCACGAGTTCAGTGTTGTGTAAAACAATACTGAAATAAACACACAAACGCCTGTGAGGTGTTGCTGAGGGACTAATGGAATTTGGTACTGCTAGGCAATACAGATTGACATTCAATATTCTACTATGGATAAAAGATATCTCTGGAGGTAAAACTCCAAAGTCACAGGCCGCGATATGATGTCGCGTTGTGCGTAGTTCGACACAAACATGTCAAAAATGTTTCTATCTGGGTAAACTGTAGAATGTAAATAGCGATAAATTATGAATCCATTCGGTACACTACAAACTGGTCGACGGTGTTGAATATGATATTTTTTGTTCCGGTTTATTAGAACACTTTATAGAAACAATACTTTAAGGATACCACAGAAAGCCAACAAAGTGACAATTTAATATGTCTCTTGGCACTGTAGTTCATTGGCGATACCATTTACCTGCGAGGACTGAAAGCGAGATTAACACACTCTATTATGTATATTTCCGGCACATTTGAAACGATTTGTGATTTGTTAAACACACATCAGATTTAAGCATGTTTATGAATTATTTTAATGTCATATAAACGTCCACTATTCAACACACAACACATTCAAGCTCAACACCGTACTATTTGTCTACATACAAAGAAACCATACATTATCAATATTAATGCGTCACGGAAAACAAATCCTTTGAAATATATTTCAAACACGTTGATAAAGGAATTGAACGTAGAACAATGTACTCACGTGAATCGTGTCTTCGTGGATCCCGTTAGACAGCAGTTCTTCACACCTGGTCTGTTCCCGTTTGAATGAAAGGGGTCAGTGCATACAAACACTGCATCAAAGCCAATTTACCGCATGTTCAACAACAACGCTTCTGAAATCAAGGCGTTCTTTACACTGTACTCAAAGTTGAAACACCAAACATTGCAAGGCTCTTAATGCTCAATGAAGCTTTGAACCGAGTCCAAATGTTCCACCGCTGTAACGAGCGATCTCCCACTCTCTTGTGAGCTGTTGTAACGTTTCCCCGAACCCTTCAGTTCAGCCAGTTGTTGTTGTTTTGTCCAATCGATCGTATTGATCAATACCTGCTTTGTCTCCTTGCCTCATTTAGCCAAAGGTCAAAACACATAGCTCGATATATATGTCAAACGCAACGAGACAATTCGATGCTGTCGATATATCGATGAAATTACAGGATCAACATTCATTCAGCATTGGAGGCAGTGAAGTAAGATTTTGATCAACCTATAATCTTCCTTGAACTGTATCCGCGAACAATTCCTGCTTTTAACGTTTACTTATATCGCTATTTTATGGTTAAATTATTTAACCGTTATCACGCACACTCCGTTTCATAACGGTAGAGCGTAGGCGGAGGAAGATCTCAATACTGGGAAAATATAGCCTCGTTTTCTTCTGAAACGTCAATGTTTTTTAGTTATATAACAGCGGTTACGCAATGTCGTCTGAAGTTGCTGGCGAATGAATCAGTTGACAGTGAGAAGATTTAACAAATGGCCGATGGATAATATTTGTTTTCATTAAAATGGTAACGCTGTATAAACATTTTAACTTGACGTTAATACATAATCCACATTAATCTTCTGCTTGTGACTTTTACTTGTTGAGAGTGAGTGAGTTTAGTTTTACGGAGCTTTTAACAATATTCCAGCAACATCACGGCGGGGACACAAGAAATGGACTTCACATATTGTACCCATGGGGGAATCGAATCCGGGTCTTCGGCGTGACGAACTTACACTCACACTAAAGAAGTACGCACACACGCCGCTTACACACACGTAAACGCGCACGCACACATTTAATTACACAACAAAGACAACCACGCACAGAAGCTTAGACACACACATAGACACAAACACACAAAGAACAACGAGAAGCAAGCACCAAAAAAACCCAGGCTCTCACAAACATACACAAACAGACACGTACAAGTACTCGCACAACACTATGGACGTGCAATAATCGTGTACATCAAATTATTCCCATTTAGCCTCACACCTCATCTTCCTGCTCATTAGATAATGGCGTCTGTCTTTAATGAACCATTAACCATCATCACCTTTCAGCTGCACCCTAAGCGCACTTCTACATCTCCAGGTGCTCCAATCATAAAATATTTACTTGCGCGCATCTGTCTTTTACAACCCACGCTTATATCACACTTCAGCAATGGAAAATACATGACACTACTATACTAGACTAACGCTTGGTCTCTGAATATATATAATTTTGAGCGAGTGACTTAGTGAACACGGTTTTACGCCGTTTTTAGCAATATTCTATCAAGATGCAGGCTAAACAATGGCGTTGACGTGTGATTGGCAAATGACAAATGGAAACCGGCACAGTTAATTAGGGCTAATAAAGTGTATGTTTTTTAAAAAACGCCGCATTTCGCAATATTCTAGCAATATCATGGCGGGGGACATCAGAAATAGGCTTAACACATTGTGCGCATTCGATCCGGGTCTTCCGCGTTACGAGCGAACACTTTTACCGCTAGGCTACCCCACTGCACCATGATCTGGCCTTAAAGGCTACGAAAGAATAATTAAACCACGAATAGGTGAGTGATTGAGTGAGTTTAATTTTACGCCGCTTTAAGCAATATTCCAGCAATATCACGGAGGTGGACACCACAAATGGGCTTCACACATTGTACCCATGTGGGGAATCGAGCCAGGCTCTTCAGCGTGACGAGCGAACGCTCTAACCATTAGGCTACCCCACCGCCCCATGATCTGGTCTTAAAGGCTACGAAAGACTGACTGACTGACTGAGTTTGGTTTTACGCCGCTTTTAGCAATATTCCAGCAGCATCACAGCGGGGAACACCAGAAATGGGCTTCACACATTGTACCCATGTGGGGATTCGAACCCGGGTTTTCGGAGTGACGAGCCAACGCTTTAACTACTAGGCTACCCAACCGCTACGAAAGAATGATTGAACCACGAATATGACGCTCAAGAACAAGTAGGCGAAAAAACTCGCCTGACGTCTTCAGGCTGAGTAATAAATAAATGATATGTGTCATATCGAGCGGAGAACACGAACAACAGATAAACCCACAGGACATACATATTTCATTCCCTCTGTTAGTGACATCCCCCTATTTTCCAGGGGAACACAACGTGACTGATTGTTAGAATTATGATTGCGAGTGCTATCATGTATCGGTTAGATAGTACAACTGGCAGAGAAGCGTCCCTGGGGACGGACGGGCGGTTCGGTAGTAAATTAAATGGTCCACATTCATGTAGCATTGTTGGAAAAGAGCAATGCACTTGGAGGAACGAGCTGTTGTCATGCATGGATAACTCTCGGGGAGCTGAGAGTTGGTGTGGATGCTTTTTATGGATATTTTGATTGTTCTTTCAGCGTCATCGTCGTCGTCGTCATCACAATCGTCGTTGTCATCATCATTTTTTATCATCATCATCATCATCATCATCATCATCACGGCAAAGCCACAATAACTCGGCGCGCCTCGTGGCTGCAAGAGTTGCATCATCCCCAGGGAGTTGAGATTGATAACATGATGTTGCCGTTGAGACTGACGTCCAATGAAAAATACCAGGGAAACATACCAGCGCCTTGAATACTTGCGCTATATAAATATCCTGTAATAAAAATGATGATGATCATCAACATCATCACCATCCCTCCACGTCAGCACATCATCATCGCCGTTCGCCGTAGCTGTCGTCGTCAGAATCGTCATCGTAATCATCGCCCTCAACTCTTCATTTCCTGGCATCTTCGTCGTCGTCATCGTTGTCGTCATCATCGTCGTCGTCGTCATCACAATCGTCATCGTAATAATAATCATCTCTTCACTTCCGGTCATCTTCAGCGTCGTCGCTGTCGTCATGACAATCGTCATAATCATCATCTCTTCACTGCAGCGCACTTAATGGATAGTCCCCGTTGGTGAATGTTTTGAGACTTTGTCGTTCAAAAATATATAATTATGCAATTATGCTGAATAGGAAATTATCCACCACAATAATATACATTGTTGCAAGGTTAATTTGTAAAAATACGTATCTCGGAACATATGTTATTACAAACTTCTCCCATATAAGTATCCGAAACACATTCTTAGACCACGCTCCTCCTGCCGACTCCCATTCCCAGAATATCATATGGTGATCCCCTAAGCATTTGTACATTGTGAAAGCCTCTTGTGAACCTCAACTTTGGTCAATGTGTCCTTAATAGAATTTAAAAGAATAATAAAGGCAAATGACTCTGCAAATTGATGGAATTCATTCAGCCCTTCGGTGGCTTCGTTATGGCAATCGTCCATTTAAAAAAAATGACAACATACCCTTGAGAAAAGCAAAGAGCCAATATATTCAAACCCCAACATTACAATCGAACTGGGGCGATATTAATTATTCAAAAGGTTTTGTCTCTCTGCGTTTGACTAACGTTCCCTGATGAAATCCCTTTATCCTCCCAAGACTGTGTGCAATTTCCATCAAAGTCTATTAAAATACTGTTTACACAAAGTAGGTACTTTATTAAAAATGCAGAGTATCACGTGATGCTTTGAAGCTACAGCACGGGATGACAATGGTTACCTGGGTTTTGCTTCACGACTACTTTGCCGTTGTTGCTGTTGCAGTCATCAACTGTGGACGAGAATATTACTCATCACGAGCCTGGTTGTTTTCAATTTCCTCTTCACCACAAGACTACCAGTTTGATGTTATAATGTTTAAATGTTTGAACCCAAATCCGTATCGCCCGAAGGCAAACTCGATAGGGCTAATAATCGTAGTTAAAGTTTTCGAGTTATCTCCCTTTCTTTAGTCACGTGACATCAAAGGCGGTGGCGAGATGTGCTTCGTCGTTTCATTACTCGCTTCTTGTCGCCAATATTGCATGTAGCGATGATTAGTTTTTTTCAAAAGCGTCTGTGTGTAGGAGTGTGATTTGGCTGTGTTATGGAGAGAGCACCTACATTACAGCGGAAGATCACTCACGGCATTGTTTTCCTTGTCGTCTTAGGCGGCCATTACGGAGTATGTTGGACGGAATTGCGTACTTATTGTACCCCGCCGCGCTAAAAAGTAATCCCTTGTAATTTTCGAATTCTTCCACTGGCTGTCGTGATATTTGACATTTAGAAAGGTAAATATCGCAGTTATGTACGTTAACTGAAGGTCGAATTCTGTGATATGTGGCTTGGTTTGACGTAGATTTGAACTATTGCATCATTTTTCACTTTCACAGCCTGTGTTATGTGTATGAGTGAGTATGATTTTACGCCGTCCTTAAACTATTTTTGCAATTTAAAGACAAGACAACAAACATGGTCTCCACATATTGGATCCTTGTAGGGAATTGAACCCAGATCCTGGAACGCACAAGAATGCACCAAGCAACGATTTCACTGTAACCTTTGACACGGATCTAATGTGCAAGGATACCAAATGGGGAAAATGTAGGCATAAAAATCTTGAAACAATCGGATCGTATATCTGCAAAGGCGGGTAACTCTGCACAGAGAAATGAACCATCAAAGGTCCTCCCTCAGTCATCGAAATGCAATAAAAACGGGTTTTGACGAATTCAAAGGGACCACTAGTTTAGTTGATATAACCGAAGGTAGTTGTAGCACTTCTACTAAAATAAACACATGTAATATTTGGGATTACACTTTCTCAGTAAAGTACAAATTCTAGAACTTTTGTTCGGGTGAGTCCCATCAGGGATTCGAACACACACTTTCACAGTCACCTCATCGGCAGCACACTTAGTCAGGAATCTAACCCTCTCAACCACTGAGGTTTCCACAAAAATGGCAGTCGGAAAACTGGTAGTCTTGATCACGGACTTTGTGTACCCCTCTGCCAAAATCGTTACATCCGTTAGTTCGATATACGTCTGTTTGACATCGACGTAGTTTTCTGTACATAATTTACCAACGTTTTAAGCAACTTCGCACTGATGGTACAATATCTCAATTTGTAAATACTCGCATCTCAAAGCATTTCAATACGTTTCATCACTGATATCGTTTATTGTCAAACGCCTCAATTTACTAAAATGTAGACCCAAATATGACGTGTTGATCTTTGGTGTAAAGATAGTTCGTTTTGGATGGACGTAACGTCAGGGTAAAGCATTTTGACCTTGACCCTATGTCCTTTGCAAGGTCACCGTGACAACGATGTTGTCTGGTTTACCACAATAGACATAATTGGCAGTGGTAAATATCACGTGACAAGATGATATATAAACTATGCCCAGACGCGTCTGTGTCATAACTGAAATTGGTTGAAATGATTGCGGAGTTATTCGATCCAACGGGAATCTCCCATACCGTGTCGAGTTCAACAACCAGCGACATTTCCGATAAATGAACATCAAATACAATCGGTTTCACAAAAGGGTTGATTTGTTGCGTTGCCTATTCTCATCCAGAAAACAGGAATATACTATACACTGTGCAACACGCGTTGTTGTGTGTGAATGTAAAAACTATTTCAACTCATGTCTCTATGTATGAATTACAAGCAATATTTTGGTCGAGTCTGGACCAGACAATCCAGTGATCAACAACATGATCATCGATCTACGCAATTGGGATATGATGACATGTGTCAACCAAGTCAGCGAGCCTGACCACCCGATCCCATTACTCGCCTCTTTCGATAAGCATGGGTTGCTGAAGACCAATTCTAATCCGGATCTTCACGTGTCCAATATCATGTCTCTTTACATCTATTACACACAATAAACAGACGCACTAAGCAAGAGAAAACTCGAGTTCAAAGCAGTTTAAACCCAACAAGACAAAAATCTCACGTTTAAATCTAAATTGATTCTCTCAAATTACATTTGAAAAACTTTTCATTTTCATTCTCTGTTTTCTGTGAGATGATAATATGGCGGTATGATTTCTCCATTCTGACGTATTTTACAGAAGAATGTGCAAATACTGAGTGCTAAGTTGAAAATTGAAGTTACCAACTGCAAATGTCCGAATGCAACCTTGAAATTTCAAGTTAACGTTATGACAATTGATTTATTGATATAGATATTTGATCTATATGGCGGCGGTCTGTAAGGTCGAGTCTGGACCAGACAATCCAGTGATCAACATAATGAACATCGATCTACGCAACTGGGATACGATGATGCGTGTCAACCAAGTCAGCGAACCTGACCATACGATCCCGTTAGTCGCCTCTTACGACAAGCATGGGTTGCTGAAGACCAATTCTAACCCGTATCTAATGATCGAACAAATCATGTACATTATAAAATATATAAACAAATAAGCTGTTATTTATTTATTTATTTATTTATTTATTTATTTATATTTAACGCCGTAGACAGCAATATTTCAGTTGCATGGCGGAGAAATTTCAAGAATATATGTTGAAATTTTTGGCTAGTATTTTGAAGTTTCAATATCCTTATCCTGAAATCACAACTGATATGTTAAATTTAGATAATAAGTTGACATATTAACATTACTACCTTGACATTTTGTCTTGGCACTGACATTTTAAGAAAAGAAGTTAATGGGGTTCGCAGTTTCTCATATTTCGCCTGGTCATTTTTCACCCTCGTTATTTGAGCATATATTTCTCTTAGGCAGTAAACATTCATTTGGAATCCGTGGAAATTACAAAATGCAGTTAGTTCTTTCACATCCTGCGGCTGCCATACTACACATCAGATATTGTATTGTTTGTTCTTTATTTTGTGTTTTAAACCCGCATTACCATGGCGACGTGATATCATTCCACGCCGCTGGGTCCAAACAGAAGAGGAACCCATACGAGTCTCGCATCAAAATATCCACAAGAAAACTTAATCGATGTTTTGTATGGAAAATAATATGATTTTACTTCGCCGACGTTTTTATATCTTATCGATCAACACATTTTGAAAAGGTAGGATTACATTCAATATATGATTTATTTATCGCATAGATTTTTTTCTCCAGCACATAAAGATATTTTACGACAATTTGAACATCCTGTTAGACAGACGAGACAGGGTGTATTGAATGGTTCATATGGAATGTTGCACAAGATACCCAGTAAGACGAGATTAAGTGCCAATGGCTTATACAACGCAAGAGGAATGTTGTGAATCGCGAATGAACATTGCTGTAACACGGTGGTACTATTTCGACGTAAAACAGGAAGATGAAATAATGCAAATGTTATTTTGAATCTGTTTGTCATCAGAGCTCTTTTTTTGTTGTAACTACCAAAGATATTGACCAGAAACGCTTTGACCTTTCCTCTCATACCAAGCGAACACTTGTACTGAAATGTTGATCAACCGGCGTTAAACCTGTCTCGCTCACTCAGGTAAAGGGATAATGCTCATAATATTGACCACTGGTTTGTCTGGTCAAGAGTCCATTATTTACAGGCTGTCCGAAACACTATGAGATCGCAAGAATATAATGCTGCGTCACGGCACAAGGCTATAACAACGCAAGACTGACTGACTGACTGAGTTTGGTTTTACGTCGCTTTTAGCAATATTCCAGCAATATCACGGCGGTGGACACCAGATATGGGTTTCACTCATTACCCATGTGGGGATTCGAACCCGGGTCTTCGGCGTGACGAACCAACGCTTTAACCACTACACTACCCCACAGCCCCCCAACAACGCAAGAATACAATGTTGTGAGGCAACAGAAAAACATAAGGTCGCAATGATACGCTGTTGTGTCGTGGCAAGAATGCAATGATGTGTCTCAACGTAATACTATAACATTGCAAGAATAAGGTATTGTGTCTCGACGTAACACTATAACATTGCAAGAATGCAATGTTGTGTCATAAGAGACAACCATAAGAGCACAATAATATGCTGTTGTGTCGTAACAAGAATACGATGATGTGTCGTTACGTAATACTATAACATCGCACGAATACACTATTGTGTCTCGACGTAACACTATAAATTTGCAAGAATACGCTATTGAGCCTCGTCGTAACACTGTACCATTACAAGAATACGCTATTGTCTCTCGACGTAACACTAAACATAGCAAGAATACGCTATTGTGTCTTAACGTAACACTGAAATTGCAAGAATACGCTATTGTATCTCGAAGTAACACTAGAACATTGCTAGAATATGCTACTGCGTCTTAACGTAACACTATAACATTGTAAGAATACGCTCTTGTGTCACGCCGTAACACTGTAACATTGCAAGAATACGCTACTGTGTCACGACTGGTCGCTGTAATACCCCAGGAATCCGAACGGTACTCAGTATCATCACCTTGGAAGATTGTGTCACTGTGAGAGATGCGCTGAGAAATGCTGCAGTTTTGCCAAGATCCGACCAGCCTACATACGTTACGATCATGTCCACTTCGATCGTACGAACACGAGGTAATATGAAATCCAATCCGGCCAATCTGAAGCACTATATATGTAAATCTAAGTTGATGAAACCGTAAATGATCTGTCCACCCATTGTCTGTGGAATCGTTGCTCATTGTGATCTTAAACTGGTTTAAATTGAAGGTTTCTCAATCAGGATATTTTTTAATTCATTTTAGAAGTGGAAATTACGTAATTTTCGTGTCAGTTTGCCTTTACTGGATTTCTCATTTACGTAAATGAAAAAATAATTTGGAGTAAAATATCCGTTTCTGAAAATGATTATAATTACCACGAAACGAACGTCCATTTCTGGCCTCCTGTGTCGTGATCAGGCCCTGAGTTACAGGGCTGGATCCTATTACTCGAAAGAAACTGAAGTTTTACTCAAATTTCAAACTGAGTTTGACAATTTGAAACAGCCGAGTTTCTAACCCAGTTGCATTTCTAAGACCAAAAAGCAAGACAAACTCAGGTAACCTATCTACCAAACTCAGGTAACCTATCTACCAAACTCAGGTAACCTGTCTACCAAACTCAGGTAACCTATCTACCAAACTCAGGTAACCTATCTACCAAACTCAGGTAACCTATCTACCAAACTCAGGTAACACAGGTAACCTATCTACGAAACTCCGGTAACACAGGTAACCTATCTACCAAACTCAGGTAAACCTGTCTGCCAAACTCAGGTAACCTATCTACCAAACTCAGGTAACCTATCTACCAAACTCAGGTAACACAGGTAACCTATCTACCAAACTCAGCTAACACAGGTAACCTATCTACCAAACTCAGGTAACCTATCTACCAAACTCAGGTAACACAGGTAACCTATCTACCAAACTCAGGTAACACAGGTAACCTATCTACCAAACTCAGGTAACCTATCTACCAAACTCAGGTAACCTATCTACCAAACTCTGATTGCCTACTAAATTTAGGTTAATATCAATTTCATTTATTTCTGCAAAACACATTTCCCTGTGTTTTCTCAAATTTGAGAAAAAACTCTAACTTAAGTGAAAACTTGGACTTAAGTTTGTTTCGAGAAATCGGGGCCATAAGTGTTCCATTAAAACAGAGTCAGAAAATGATGTGCTGTTATGGACTCCACTTCATTTTTTAGTGGTATTGCAGCTGCAGTGTAGTGACGGTGTCATTACTTCGAGATCTAGTGTTGTCGAAGGGTACTCATAGTATACTTTATGTATTTACAATGTACCCAAAGTTACAGTTTAGTTTAAGTTTGACCATAGTGTACTTATAATGTACTTATAGTTTAGTTTAGGTGTAGTTAAAGTGTACTTGTGGGGTAGTTATAGTTTGGTTAAAGTGTAATTAAAGTGCACTTAAGGCGTAGTTATAGTTTAGTTTAAGAGTAGTTATTGTGTACGCATGGTGTAGGTATGAGTGTAGGTAAAATGTAGTTATTGTGTAGTTAAAGGTTGTAGGGTAGTTACTGAAAAGATTTAGTGTAGTTTTAGTGTAGTTATAGAATAGATTGATAGATAGATAGATAGATAGATTATTGAAAAGATATAGTGTAGTTTTAGTGTAGTTATAGAATAGTGATAGATAGATAGATAGATAGATAGATTATTGAAAAGATATAGTGTAGTTTTAGTGTAGTTATAGAATAGTGACAGATAGATAGATAGATAGATTATTGAAAAGATATAGTGTAGTTTTAGTGTAGTTATAGAATAGTGACAGATAGATAGATAGATTATTGAAAAGATATAGTGTAGGTTTAGTGTAGTTATAGATAGTGACAGATAGATAGATAGATATATGATAGATAGATAGATAGATAGATGAGATAGATAGATAGATAGATAGATAGATAGATAGATTGAACAGATAGATAGATGTAGATTATTTTGTAGTTTTAGTGTAGTTATAGAATAGATGATAGACAGACAGACAGACAGACAGACAGACAGATAGATAGATAGATAGTAAGATAGATAGATAGATAGATAGATAGATAGATAGATAGATAGATAGATAGATAGATAGATAGATAGACAGATAGATGTACCACTCAAATAAGGTAAAGAACACACTCTTATAAATGTCCGTATCTACATTATTAGCCACTTTAATGGACCAAAAATGGACAAACGGCTCACCTTCTCGGCTGGTATCAACAGGCATCCATTTTTGAACTTGATGCACTTGTTTAGTTACGCCCCTTGAATGTCACAAAACACAACAACAGTGGTTGTAACGTTGCTCGATATAAATCGCTTATTTTCTCTTCATATCTAATTTCTATTAATCATAAAAAAGGTTATACCTGCAATCGGCCATGATGTTTGACGGACTATTTATGCGGAGTGATCTGCCGGGAAGCAGGTCACGCGGTATCACTACGCTACAGCTGTGGAAGGTAATTGATGATAACGGAATATGGCGATTGAGAATGAACAATGGGAGCTGATTTATGGCCGTCTGTATCAGGGTGTGTCTGCTGTTCACGATTCAATTAGTTCGTGTGAACGTTCAATGTGATAATGGTCAGTGACCTCTTTTATGGTAAGTAGTTTTTAATGAATGTTGTTCTGGGCGCGGGGTGGAGGGACAACCAAGGGTTTAAAGTCTTCGCTTCTCACGAGGAATGTCCGGGTTCGATTCCCCAATGGGTACTGTGTGTGAACATCATTTATGGTGAGTGAGTGAGTTTTGGTTTTAAGCCGCTTTTAGCAATATTCCAGCAATATCACGGCGGGGAAAACCAGAAATAGACTTTACATTGTGGGGAATCGAACCCGGGTCTTCGGCGTGACGAGCGAATGCCTTTGACTACTAGACTACCCCGCCGCCCCTGATTTCTGGTGGCACCAGCGGTGATTTTCTGGAATGGTGGTAAATGCGGCGTAAAACCATACTCACTCCTTATGTGCTCATTTGTGAGCTGATGGTTGCCAGCCAACCCGGAGGGCGATATAAGGAGCAGTACTCGTGCCTTAGGTTCCATGACGTGAATCAAACAAGTCTCTTACAGGTTCCCAGGGAACTGGACTAATCCGGATTCACAACGGGATAAGGACGGTGGGGTAGTCTAGTGTTTACAGCGTTCGCTCGTTACGCCAAAGACCTTGGTTCGATTCCCCACATGGGTATATTGTGTGAAACCCATTCCTGGTGTCCCCCGCCGCGATAATACTGGAATAATGCTAAAAGCGGCGTAAATCTCAACTCACTCATTCACACAACGGGTTCAGACGGTACCACGATTGGTAGCTGTGTGACAGTGTACAATGTATGACTAAATACCTTATATTTGTATTTGGAGTGAGTGAGTGAGTTTAGTTTTACGCCGCACTCAGCAATATTCCAGCTATATGGCGGTGGTATGTAAATAATCGAGTCTGGACCAGACAACCCAGTGATCAACAGCATGAGCATCGATCCGCGCAATTGGGAACCGATGACATGTGTCAACCAAGTCAGCGAGCCTGACCACCCGATCCCGTTAGTCGCCTCTTACGACAAGCATAGTCGGCTTTTGTGGCAAGCATGGGTTGTTGAAGACCTATTCTACCCCGGATCTTCACGGGTCTATATTTGTATTTAGTAAGTATATGTTTTGTATATATTCTACACTTGAAATATCACTTTAGTAATCCTTCATGCCATGGCTCAAGCTAATGTAACGCACTTAGCAAAGATAATTTACATAAACCATATGTCATTGAAATTGACCACTTAAAACTCAATCTATTGTTCCATGCACCAGGAAACCCGTGTAGCCCCGGGTTAGGATTGGTTTACTGCAACCCATGCTTGTCGTAAGAGGCGACTAACGGGATCGGATGGTCAGGCTCGCTGACTTGGTTGACACGTGTCATTGCATCGCCATTACGTAGATCGATGCTCATGCTGTGGATCATTGGATTGCCTGGACCAGACTCCATTATTTACAGACCGCCGCCATACAGCTGGAATATTGCTGAGTGCGGCGTAAAACCACAAACAAACCAACCAGCCAACCAATTACTGTATAGACATCCAGACCATAACTGTAAAACAAAACCTAACGAAGCTGATCTAATTATCCTATCACGGTCACGTGACTACCCATCCAAAGACTCATTTCAGCTTGTCAATCAGTTACTATCAGCAAAAACACCGGATCTAAGTCAACCAAGCAAAGTCGTAATTAAAAGACTGATTATATGTCCTGGCCAGTAGCAAAATAATTCCGATATTGATCAGAGATGTTTCAATTATAAAAAGAGGTCACTGTTTTCCTGTCAACACACTTGACCTTACAATAAATATTGAAACATCTCCTTGACCGATCATTGACTTTGGGAATGCTCCATTTCAAAGTAAGTTGTTTTATACAACTCTATGAATTCTGACAGTAAATGTAATGACTGAAATGCATTATTTATGAGGTGAGGTGAGGTGAAATTGGGTTTAACGTCGTGCTTGAGAAAATGTCGCCCATGTGACGACGTGCATGCGTGTGTATGTGTATGTGCGGCTGCTTGTACTAGCCCAGACTGAAGCTGGTTTTATAGTGCTAGCCCACTGAGACACCACGCCGCAGTGAAGCATGAATACCCCACTCAGACACATTACTCCGAGCCGACCAGTCCTTGTTGTACCCATTAATGCCGAGCGCCAGGCAGGGACCAACAAGTACCATATTTTAACGTCTTTTGGTATGACGCGGTTGGGGATCGAACCCGCGACCTTCCGCTCTCCGGGCGGACGCTCTAACCACTACACCACGGAGGCGGTCCATTATTTATGAATAGAAAGTGGCCATATCATGGATATAGTGTATTTGGATGAACATTGCAATGCACAATATCTGGGGGGTAGCCTAGTGGTTTAAGCGTTCGCTCGTCACGCCGAAGACCTGGGTTCGATTCCCCACATGGGTAGGTATAATGTGTAAAGCCCATTTCTGGTGTCCCCCGCCGTGATATTGCTGGAATATTGCTAAAAGCGGCGTGAAGCTAAACTGACTCATTCACTCACTCACTCATAATATCTCAGTCGTTATTGAACATGTAAGTGAATTAGATACGTTATCATGGTTAGTTGTGCCAAGACTGCACTTATAAATGGACACATGAGATGTACTTTCAATAATATTCTGATAGGGAACTAATAAATATTTGGTTCAATGGCAAAGACAGCAACTCCTGAAACTGCCACAGACTCTTTCCCTTACAATAATAATAATAATAATGAATTCACGGAGATTGTCCAACATCTTTTCAGTGGATGCCCTTCCTTGGCACAAAAGCATATCTTAAACGACATGATGGCATGGCTCGTTGCTTTTACTACTATCTCCAACATGCCTGTGGCTTTGACTCCGAGGTCCATCCATGGTACGACCCTGAACATGTCCAGGGCGTCATGGAAAATGATGCTTTCAAACTTCTCTGGAATAGGCCCATATACAGCCTCAGAAGAATTCCAGCCAACAAACCTGGGCTTGTCCTTTTTGATAAAGCCAATGAATTTATTTATAGCATTGAATTTTCTGTCCCTTTTGACACCAATGTGATTGGCAAGGTTCTGGAAAAGCATGATGAATATGCGGACCTCGCCTTTGAAATGTCTCGCTTGCATCCCAAGTACACTGTCGTCAGACTCCCCATTGTTCTCGGTGCCCTTGGTTTGGTACCTCCTGATCTCTTGGCGCAGATCAGGAGAATGCCCGGGTTCTCCACCGAGAGCACAGCCCTTCTGACACTCTGGGTAATGCAGAAGGCTGCAGTGTTGGGGAGCCTTCATATTTTCCGGAAAGTTCTTGGTGGGTTCGACTAGGTAGTGTTTCCTGGGAGAAGTCGCATTCGCTGTCTGGGCTGCGTGTAGAGGGGGCAAGGGCCCTGAGCTGATGATGAGCCTTACCAGCCTGACTGTGCCAGGATCACCCGAACCCTCTCTGCTGCATTTTTCATCTTTCATCTGTAAAACATAATAATAATAATAATGCTAATTTCTGCGCCTAGAATCCAGCACGATGCTGTTCTCCGGTGTTACATTATTACCCTGACGGAATTGTACTGTTAAAGCAGCTACTAAGCGCTTCGCGCGACCGTATACAGCTTGACCTGAGCTAATCTACATATGGATGACCCGGGAGGTCAAAAGGCACAAACGGCAGGTCAAGTTAACTTCATTAAAAAAGGGGAGCAGAGAAGGTTATTAATGCCTAAAAGCCCGAATCGGAAACATTAAACCATCTCTAGCTTCCTTTTTAAAGAAAGTTAGGTCATTGCTGACGATTTCTCGACACTGAGATGTCAAACGGCGACCTTGTCTCGGCTGTTGACAATGAACTGACAAAAGTGCACCCCTTCACAATAATATACCCAACCAGTTGTGACACGGTCACGCAATGCATTAGTATTCACTTGATCAGGTCAAGCTGAACAAACTGTAGGTTCGTACATCCGCTTCTCAGGTACCCATTTGAACAGCTGGGTGGACTGAGTGCAGTGTGGACCAAGTGCCTTGCCCAGGGACACAACACAGCATGAGACCCAGGTCACAAATTTTGGTGTCTCCACCGAGATTCGAACCCCGGCCTTTGGCGTGAGAGGCCAGCATGCTAACCACTACACCACTGTGCTCCACACGTTATCACATCAGCAGTGTCAGCTAAAAATGTAAGCGACATCTTCGAGGAAACCATGTTACCTCAGCAATACATCAGTGACCTTTCCATGTCCTGCTACTTCCATAACTTCAACATCAGCAAAGGGCGGTGTGGTAGCCTAGTGGTTCAAGCGTTCGCTCGTCACGCCGAAGACCCGGGTTTGATTCCCTACATGGGTACTATGTGTGAAGCCCATTTCTGGTGTCCCCCGCCGTGATATTGCTGGAATATTGCTAAAAGCGGCGTAAAACCAAACTCAGTCAGTCAGTCAACATCAGCAACATCCATCACCTTTTGGACTATAACACCACTCAGCTTCTCATGACAAGTCTTGTATTCTCCGAACTCGACTACTGCAACTCTCTCTACTTTAAGATTCCTGGAAATCTACTTTCCAAACTTCAAAGAATTCAAGTTATTGCCCGTGTTCGACGATTTGACGGCATCGTTCCTATTCTCGAGCAACTTTACCCACTCCCTTTATCATCCAGAATCAATTTCAAGCTTCTCCTTTTGACACACAGCTGCATTTATGATAATGACTTTCCCAAATACTAGTATCTTAAATCTTGTAACTCTCCATACTCCCAGTAAATCTCTTTGTTCCAGCAACTCCTCCCTTCTCTCCCAGCCAACCACCAACATATGGGTGACAAGAGTCTTCTCATCTACAGCCCCACACTCTGGAACAGCTTCCCAATCGCTATCAGAGAAATCAACTGTAAAGACTCTTTCAAAAAAGCCCTAAAAACCAATCTGTTCACAATATCCCTCTGATAGTCTTTCATACTTTCTTCTTCAGCGCCGTTGAGCAAATACCTTTTGGGAACAGGCGCTTATGAATTCATGATCATGATAGTTATCATTATATTATTTATATGTGATTTATATGGCGACAGCTGAGGTATAATTGAGACATGTGTGGTTCCCCAATGGTTATAATTATGATGTTAGGTTGAAAAAAGACATATTGTAATTGTTATGCATAGAAGCTCTACCGTTTGAGATGCTAATTCTCCATCGAAATGTGTATATAAGCTTATTGTTTGAATAATTGTATGTATATGTATAACACACTTGACCTCACAATAAATATTAACGCGTCTCCTTGACTGATCGATGACTTTAGGGAATTCTACATTCTATTTTAAGGATTAAAACTTGTTATCCTACAACTTGCCGGATAAGAACTGGACTGTTTGGCGTATTATTGTTTATTGTTTAACGTCGCACTCAGGAATATTCCAGTTATATGGCGGCGGTCTGTAAATAATCGAGTCTGGACCAGACCATCCAGTGATCAACAGAATGAGCATCGATGTAGGTATTTGGGATACGATAAAGTGTGTCAACCAAGTCAGCGAGCCTGACTACCGTTCCCGTCAGTTGCCTCGTACTACAAGCACGGGCTACTGAAGACCAATTCTTGCCCGGATCTTCAATCTTTCCATGCTACTCTGTGTATTTCAATATGCACGTGTTTGGACGTGTATTCTGAAGAAGATGTCAAGAGTAGTCAACAGTGTCACCATGGCGGGATTTTCAAGATGGCGGCACTTCCAGTCACGCGATCCAAGATGGCGGCACTTCCGGTCGTGCGATCCAAGATGGCGTCCATTCCGGTAAGGGGAGATAACTTGGGTTCCGGTTCCGGTGCATGCGCGCGCATCGCAATGACGTCACGTCCGGTTCCGGTATGCGTGCGCACCCCGATGACGTCACCTCCGGGCCAAGATGGACACCCTGTTCAAGATGGCGGCCCATCCGGTTGGATCTCGCGGGATCTCGCGAGCGTAGACACAATTCAAGATGGTGAGCGGACGGGGAGGGAGGGAGGGAGAGTGGTGAGGACGATGGCGTGCGTGGGAAACGATGGAGGCCTGGAGAAGTGTGTGGTTCAAGCTTTGTCACTCAGGTTTTCTTTCGAGCGGGATGGGTGGCCCTGAAAAGGGCCGTTGGCATACGATACCGGCTCTACCACAGACCAGAGGAGAAGTAGTGGATTCACCCACTAGAATCTAGGACCTCGAACAAACAACAATCTGAAGGCTTCCATTTCTTAATCAACAAGACCCTGCCTCACAACCACCCCAACATCTTCAGGTTCATCGAGCTAATCCAGAGGATCGAGACGTCAGCAAAGATGGCACAGCTAGGTTTTGGAGCTGCTGTCCACCCCAAGTGAGTGAGTGAGTAAGTTCAGTTTTACGCCACACTCAGCAATATTCCAGCTATATGGAGGCGGTCTGTAAATAATCGGGTCTGGACCAGACAATCAAATGATCAACAGAATGAGCATCGATCTGCGCAATTGGGAACCGATGAAATATGTGAACCAAATCAGGGAGCCTGACCACCCGATCCCGTTAGTCGCCCCTTACGACAAGCATGGGTTACTGAAGGCACATTCTAACCCGGACCTTCACGGGTGTCCACCCCAGGCAACGGGTGTATCGTGAAAAGGAGAACACACTCGTCAGACTCTGGGACTAACGGGAAACGTCTCTGGAGTTTCTGGTTGCTGCTGGATATCTGTATCCACCAGAGATCTGGGTTGTGAAACTGACTGCCTGTATGGTGTAAATTGTAAAATAAGAGAAAAATCAAGAGTTTCTTTGATATAAAATCAGAAGTACTGACGAAATCTTTTATATGTTTACACTTGTTATAAATATATAAAAAATCTGCTTGTTAAAAGTTCTTTTTGTCGTCGTTTCATGTTGGTCATTCCATTACATACAGAGGTACTAATGGTTCATATGTATGAACAATTTTCATGGAATGTGTTTATTCAATGGGTAGCATGACTAATGGAGTGCCTTTTATCAAACCAATTCTACCTGCAGTCGGATTTCCCATTGTATGTTGGATCATAAAACGACAACATATTGCATATGGTTTGAGTCTATTAACTTTAATGAGGGCTTGGAAGAATGTGGTATGGACAAATTATGTGATCGTAATAGAATCTTAATTATTTTAGTAATGTAAACTTCGAATCTCACGTATGCTATCATTATTTTTGGAAGTCGCGAATCATATTTTCAAAAGTGGTTTAATACAAACACAATCTGATACCAAATGGAGTTAAGTAATGAGTTGCGAAAAGACATTTTTCAAAGGAAATAGAATCTAACCTCTTTGAGCGCCATATATTGTCAGTATCATACAGCACACAGACTTGTCATTTCGCAGCCAGATTTGCAAGCCGCGATTGGCGATATGCCGGGAACAAGAGCAGTATCGATTACCTATAAATTATAGATAATCTCCATCCAAAGTCACAAGACATTATTCACTTCGCGTTCGCGAGTCTTTGAAGTGGAATAGCTTAACAACATCAGTAGTGAGAACGACAGAAAACCCATATCGAGTTATTGTAAATCACAAGGTATGTGTGTAAATGCAACCTTTTTTAGTGGAGATGCTTGTCTGATAAATATGCATACACGTGTATGTTTACCGGAGCCTAATAATGGCAATGTTTACTTATTATTGACTAAATAGCATCTGTGAAATCCAGTTGTTTAATGTTGTCTGAACTGTCAATCATCTGGGTGTAATAACCACCTCCCCAGGGACACTTCAGGTGGTGATATATTTTCCCCACTTTTTTTACTGTTACATCGAAATGCATGATGCAGTTTGCAAATGCAATGAGTCGGATGGGTCGCAGGTGTGAGCTATTGATGTCAGGCGAGCACCCAATGCACGTCCACGCTGGATATCAATGGACGACATGCACGTGCTTCACGGATGGTCCAGGATTGATGTAAGATGCACGTGCTTCACGGTATGTGGGAGACTGGTGAAAGACATGCACGTGACTCACGGTATGTGAGTGACTCGTGAAAGACATGCACGTTATTCATGGTATGTGAGAGACTAGTGAAAGACATGCACGTGACTCACGGTATGTGACTGACTGGTGAAAGACATGCACGTGATTTGGACCAGACAATCCAGTGATCAACAGCATGAGCATCGATCTGCGCAATTGGGAACCGATGACATGTGTCAACCAAGTCAGCGAGCCTGACCACCCGATCCCGTTAGTCGCCCCTTTCGACAAGCATAGTCGCCTTTTGTGGCAAGCATGGGTTGCTGAAGACCTATTCTACCCCGGATCTTCACTGGTCACATGTAAAATGTCTCTTACAGTGGACCGACATGTATGTGGGGAATCGAACCCACGTGTGGACCGTCATAAGCAAACGCTTCAACCACTAGACCACCCCAATATGAACATATTGAGTACACGCTCCTGGACAAATTATCGATGTCTCGTAAATTCCTTTCAGAATTCAGCCGAACACGCTTGTCTCAAAATACGATAACGCGAGTTACAACAACTTAGACAAACATTGCAATGGATATTTCCAAAGGAAACAGCTGACACCCCACCGTTCATAAACTGAATAAACACCAGGTGGTAAATTGACGAAAAATAAAAGCTCTGAAAATATATAAAATACGTTCCACAGCAATTTCAGCTCGTGTTTAAGAAAATTTCTGTAATTGTTTACCCCTTAATATCCTCCACACTCGTTCATATTTCTTATCAATTTGAGTACCTTTAGTGCGAGTGAGTTATGGAGTTTAGTTTTACGCCACATTTAGCAATATTCCAGCAATATCACGACAGTGGACACCAAAAATCGAACCTGAGTCTTCTACGTGACGAGCGAACGCTTTAACCACTAGGCTACACCGTTGCGCTAGAGGTTGTACGTGTGAAAGAAAAAAAGTAAAATCTGATCTGATTCTTGTAAAATCCAACTGATTCGTGCCTTGTTTACGCTTTATGAAAAACTGTTTCGTAATTGGAAGCCCTAGGCCACAGTACAGTTGACAGATTAGTAAACAGCTGGTACAGTTCAAAACACGAAGTACAACGCCCAAGCAATTGGCAGAATTAGTCCCCTTGTTCGAATATCCTTTTCGACTTTTTATGAAGAAAGGGGAAATTGGTTCGTTAAGGGAAGGACACCACAGTATACGTGGATGCTGGGGATCTATATCTGTATCTGGGATACCCTTGGGGAGGCAAACATAGGTTGCTGGGGATCGATAATCTTACATGTAATTCCAGCTGGCTCTTTGGTGTTACTGGGACAACTTGATAGAGTCTGATTAAGCTTCCTTAACCTACTTCCTCATCCGTACCACACACCAACACATACACGTATAGATATAGATTTATCTGCTCTCTCTTCCGTCCTCGCTCTTCCCGCATAACACACACACACTCTCTTTATATATATATCTTACACTCTCCCTCTCTCTCTCCCAACTACTCTCCCTTCCTTTCTCTCCGATCTCACATAGCAATATCTCTCTCTCAGGCTCGCTGACTTGGTTGACACATGTCATCGGTTCCCAATTGCGTAGATCGATGCTCATGCTGTTGATCACAGGATTGTCTGGTCCAGACTCGATTATTTACAGACCGGCGCCATATAGCTGGAATATTGCTGAGTGCGGCGTAAAACTAAACTCACTCCCTCTCCCCCAACCCTCCCGCTCTTTTCTGTCTCTCATCCTCTTACTCTTTCTCCCTCTCTTGTTGTCTCTCTCACCAGACCGCTTCCGTGGTGTAGTCGTTACAGCGTCCGCCCGGAGAGCGGAAGGTCGCCGGTTCGGTCGCCGACCGCGTCATGCCAAAAGACGTTAAAATATGGTACTTGTTGTTCCCTGCCTGGCGCTCGGCATAAAGGGTACATCAAGGACTGGTCGACTCGGAGTCAGTATAATGTGTCTGAGTGGGGCTAGCACTATAAACCCAGCTTCAGTCTGGGCTAGTACAAGCAGCCGCACATACACATACACAATCATACACATCATGATATGAGGGAGATATTCTCAAGCACGACGTTAAACCCAAATTCACCTCACCTCACCTCTCTGTCTCACCCACACAGCTACCTTCTCTCACCCCTTCTCTGTCTGACACACATACTCTCTCACACTCTTCTCTTTCGTTCTCTCTCTCTCTCACACATGTACTCTATCTCTTTCCCTACCCTCTCTCTCCTTCTCTCTCTCACTTCAGATGACGCTATTTTGAAAGTGACAACGCTCGTGTTCATCATCTTACACATACATAACATCATGACTAACACGTTATATTTGGTACACGACATTTTCAAATTACGCTTCAAACACTCCCGTGACCGGAGTGTACTTACATTGTGTAATAGTGACAAACATGTCCTTTATGTCCATCATCTGACACAGAAACACCTACATACGAATCAGATATAACACTTACATGCTATGGCAAATATCCATATTTAGGTTCACTCGATGATACAGTTCAGATTACAGCGTGCTGCCCACATACAGTCCATGAATGGTAAATCTCATGACTGGACTTTACAAGAGTAAATTCAAAACCACATCAAAACCCTGACTTAATTTAACCTTGAATGAATATTCTTTATTGTTTAAATTTGTTCATTTTATGTCAGTTTTGTAAACTCAAATGTCGCATACATCAGTACTTAAATCAATGTTCTTTTCGAAAAAATTACCATTTCAGACACACATGCTATCACCCAGCTCTCACAAAGATATGCTCAAATTCTCAAATGCGCACAAACATTATAACACAGATTAAATTACAGATGTGGACTAAACTGCGTGTCATGTCTGACAAATGGACGGTTTTTCTTGAAGAAGTGGGAGATGTGTGGTTTAGGTGCAACCTCCGCATACTCACAAAAATAAGTCATTAAAAACCTGAACTGTTTGAGAGGCATTCTAGAAGTTGTAAGTAATAGGAATGACAAGTCTTTATGGGTGATCAACTTCTTTAATGATCAATAGCGACGTTCCGGTGTACCTACTTATATCGTACATTGTCCTCATGCTTGAAAAGGTATAATTAACTGTACCGAAACGACGCTATTGCACAATAAGAAGTTGATCATTCATCCTATTAAAAATATTCATCTGTTTTAGTTGCTGAGAAGAGTGTCTTGCTAAAATATATTATAATTATATTGAAGACTCTTTAAACATATCGATTATATACTAAATAATGGCATGGTAACCCCTCTTCAGGCAAACATCCACTTTAATCTAACCTTGTGCACTTGATACATGAGTAACCATTAAAATGTTTTTTTATGGAACCAATCAACCATTTTGCAAATCATGGAACGAGTCATTGACAAAGTACACAATACCTGTGAATAGCTTGGGTATGGAATCCACAAGATGCAGTGACATACTGAAACCTAGGACCCATGCTTACAATAAGCTTAGATATTGAAACCAAATTAGACCCCACATCATAGTTTTCTGTTGAATCAATGGATTTGATCCTTAGCAAAGTGTGAATTTTGTGTTATTATTACGTTTTACAGATTAATATAAAACGTAGCAGAGAGGGTTCGAGGTGAACCTGGCACTGTCAGTCTGGTAAGACTCATCGTCAGTTCAGGCTCTTGCCCTTCTACACGCAGCCCAAACAGCGACTCCCAGGAAACGCTGCCTAGTCGAACCCACCAAGAACTTTCCGGAGAATATGTAGACTCAGAAGGGCGTCTTCCGGTGGAGAACCCGGGCACTCTCCTGATCTGCGCCAAGAGATCAGGAGGTACCAAACCAAGAGTACCGAGAAAAATGGGGAGCCTGACGACAGTGTACATGGGATGCAGGCGACATATTTCAACAGCGAGCTTCGCATACTTAACATGTTTCCCGAATCTTGAAAATAACGTTGCTGTCAAAATTAAATACATTCATTGGCTTTATCAAAAGGATAAGATCAGGTTTGTTGGCAGTATATTTTCTAAGGCTGTATTAAGAAGTTTCAAAGCAAGATTTTCTATGACGCCCTTGAAATGCTCTGGGTCGTACCATGGATGGACCTGGGAATCAAAGTATCAAACAAACCGAAGGTTATTAAAGGAAACAGTCAGTCCTTCATGTCGCTTATGATATGATTACTATCATTGTTATCATTAACGGCTAGGTTTAGGGTTCCACATATTCATCACTACAATGCATGAGTATATAGAGCCTTACCTTTGCACATTGGAAACTTTCAAAACTAAGTTGAAGACTTTCTTTTTTTCCAAAGCGTATCCCTAAAATCAATCTTTCTGTCATCAATTTCAATGTATATTTATTTTGCTATTTTATCCTCTGTATGCATTGTATGTATGCTTTTATGTAGCGCCTTGAGCATGTATCAGTGGGTGGAAAATGGCGCGCTAAAAATATCCATTATTATTATTATTATTATTATCTTCAGTCACCCATGCTTGTCGTAAGAGGCGACTAACTGACTTGGTTGACACATGTCATCGGTTCCCAATTGTGTAGATCGATGCTCATGCTGTTGATCACAGGATTGTCTGGTCCAGACTCGATTATTTACAGACCGGCGCCATATAGCTGGAATATTGCTGAGTGCGGCGTAAAACTAAACTCACTCACTCTCCCCCAACCCTCCCGCTCTTTTCTGTCTCTCATCCTCTTACTCTTTCTCCGTCTCTTGTTGTCTCTCTCACCCGACCGCTTCCGCGGTGTAGTCGTTACAGCGTCCGCCCGGAGAGCGGAAGGTCGCCGGTTCGGTCGCCGACCGCGTCATGCCAAAAGACGTTAAAATATGGTACTTGTTGTTCCCTGCCTGGCGCTCGGCATAAAGGGTACATCAAGGACTGGTCGACTCGGAGTCAATATAATGTGTCTGAGTGGGGCTAGCACTATAAAACCAGCTTCAGTCTGGGCTAGTACAAGCAGCCGCACATACACATACACAAGCATGCACGTCGTCATATGAGGGAGATATTCTCAAGCACGACGTTAAACCCAAATTCACCTCACCTCACCTCTCTCTCTCACACACCCAGCTACCTTCTCTCACCCCTTCTGTCTGACACCCATACTCTCTCACACTCTTCTCTTTCGTTCTCTCTCTCTCTCACACATGTACTCTATTTCTTCCCCTACCCTCTCTCTCCTTCTCTCTCTCACTTCAGATGAAGCTGTTTTGAAAGTGACAACGCTCGTGTTCATCATCTTACACATACATAACATCATGACTAACACGTTATATTTGGTACACGACATTTTCAAATTACGTTTCAAACACTCCCTTGACCGGAGTGTACTTACATTGTGTAATAGTGACAAACATGTCCTTTATGTCCATCATCTGACACAGAAACACCTACATACGAATCAGATATAACGCTTACATGCTATGGCAAATATCCATATTTAGGTTCACTCGATGATAAAGTTCAGATTACCGCGTGCTGCCCACATACAGTCCATGAATGGTAAATATCATGACTGGACATTACCAGAGTAAATTCAAAACCACATAAAAACCCTGACTTAATTTAACCTTGAATGAATCTTCTTTTATGTTTAAATTTTTTCATTTTATGTCAGTTTTGTAAACTCAAATGTCGCATACATCAGTACTTAATTCAATGTTCTTTTCGAAAAAATTACCATTTCAGACACACATGCTATCACCCAGCTCTCACAAAGATATGCTCAAATTCTCAAATGCGCACAAACATTATAACACAGATTAAATTACAGATGTGGACCAAACTGCGGGTCATGTCTGACAAATGGACGGTTTCGCGAAGAAGTGGGAGATGTGTGTGTTTAGGTGCAACCTCCGCATACTCACAAAAAATAAGTCATTAAAAACCTGAACTGTTTGAGAGGCATTCTAGAAGTTGTAAGTAATAGGAATGACAAGTCTTTATGGGTGATCAACTTCTTTAATGATCAATAGCGACGTTCCGGTGTACCTACTTATATCGTACATTGTCCTCATGCTTGAAAAGGTACAATTAACTGTACCGAAACGACGCTATTGCACAATAAGAAGTTGATCATTCATCCTATTAAAAATATTCATCTGTTTTAGTTGCTGAGAAGAGTGTCTTGCTAAAATATATTATAATTATATTGAAGACTCTTTAAACATATCGATTATATACTAAATAATGGCATGGTAACCCCTCTTCAGGCAAACATCCACTTTAATCTAACCTTGTGCACTTGATACATGAGTAACCATTAAAATGTTTTTTTATGGAACCAATCAACCATTTTGCAAATCATGGAACGAGTCATTGACAAGTACACAATACCTGTGAATAGCAGTGACATACTGAAACCTAGGACCCATGCTTACAATAAGCTTAGATATTGAAACCAAATTAGACCCCACATCATAGTTTTCTGTTGAATCAATGATTTGATCCTTAGCAAAGTGTGAATTTTGTGTTATTATTACGTTTTACAGATTAATATAAAACGTAGCAGAGAGGGTTCGGGTGAACCTGGCACTGTCAGTCTGGTAAGACTCATCGTCAGTTCAGGCTCTTGCCCTTCTACACGCAGCCCAAACAGCGACTCCCAGGAAACGCTGCCTAGTCGAACCCACCAAGAACTTTCCGGAGAATATGTAGACTCAGAAGGGCGTCTTCCGGTGGAGAACCCGGGCACTCTCCTGATCTGCGCCAAGAGATCAGGAGGTACCAAACCAAGAGTACCGAGAAAAATGGGGAGCCTGACGACAGTGTACATGGGATGCAAGCGACATATTTCAAAAGCGAGTTCGCATACTTAACATGTTTCCCGAATCTTGAAAATAACGTTGCTGTCAAAATTAAATACATTCTTTATCAAAAGGATAAGATCAGGTTTGTTGGCAGTAAATTTTCTAAGGCTGTATTAAGAAGTTTTAAAGCAAGATTTTCTATGACGCCCTGGAAATGCTCTGGGTCGTACCATGGATGGACCTGGGAATCAAAGTATCAAACAAACCGAAGGTTATTAAAGGAGAACAGTCACTCCTTCATGTCGCTTATGATATGATTACTATCATTGTTATCATTAACGGCTAGGTTTAGGGTTCCCACATATTCATCACTACAATGCATGAGTATATAGAGCCTTACCTTTCAAGATCGATCGGCACGACTCCATTCAGCAAAGGGGTCACGACATCGTCCTTGCTGCTAAATCTGTCTAAATATCCCCGATAGAGAAATCGCGAACTCTCTCCCCAAGATCTGACATCCCAGCAAATCAACCCAATCGCCTCAGCCATGTCATCAACCCAATTCCGCTGTAGGCGGCCTCAATCGACGACGGTTCAAGCTTCGCCGTCAACAAATGGCCAGCATCATCGTCCCACTTTGCAAAAATAAACAATGCTTTGTCATTTTTTATTCTTTACAGATGCGTCACAGGGCCTTAAAGACTTCGTGAGTCTTTTCAATGTTTAATAACCTTTGATCGTCTCGCATGAAGAGGTTTCCGATAGTACCAAGTGCAAAGCCGTTGTCGGGAACGTCGAGCCACTTAAAACCTCTGGGACTCTTTGTGATGTTCTCGAAACAAAGGCGGTAAACAGAGCGTACATTTCACGTATTTTTATGGTAGTCGTAATTTGTTAAATGAGCAAAAATCTAATACGAAGCTTTTGTAGACGTTCAATTGAAACGAATCGAAACATAATTTTATTGGTCAACGTGCATCGGTATGCATCCATTTTAAAGATGAAAGGCAGACTGTTTTATTGTTATTGGAAAGTCAACAGACAGACTATGACGGTAGTACGATAACGGAAATCGTGTTGCCGAGACATTATCTTTGATCATTGTTTAAACAGAAGCCAACAATGTCCTGGAAACCTCCGAGGGATGACTTGTATGTTTGACTTGTATGTTTGACTTGTATGTTTGACTTGTATGTTTTGTATGTCAGAAAAGAACAGAATTCAGCCACGTCAAATATCCCACGCAATACACTTGAGAAACCATTCTCCGGATTCATGAGGAAGATATGAATGAAGTTAGTGACTGTAGTTACGTCCACATTTCTATCAAAGATTCTTTGCCCTAAAATATATAAGCAGATGTTATCACACGTTTAAAGAGAAAACAATAAATGAAAATGATGGGCTTCTTCTCAGAAAAAAATGTAAATGGATGTGAAATTTGGAAACGGCATTTCGGCAAGACTGAGGGATCCCTCTTGAGTAGATCGATGCTCATGGTGCTGATCACCGGATTGTCTGGTCCAGATTGACCTCGCACAGACAAAAGACAGATACTGAACACTGATAGAGGCAACATGTCTTGCTGAAGCCAACCGTGACAGCGTTGAATATTGATTTCACCATATTTTATATCGAACCAGTCGTATAGTATGATCATTATTATTATTATTATTTATAAATGATTGTTAATATATACTACTCAAAGGAATCCAAGGAACAGTGGTAATGTTGGATCAGAAGCTTTTAGTTAATATGCTGGAAAATTTACAGAGATTCGGTGCAAAATAAGTATGTCATTTGATCGACAACTGGTAATGGTTTAAAGGTCACATTATGTTAGGACGATAAACCGATAGAATTTTGAAGGGTTTGAAGTTGGAAATTAGACATTTTCACGCATTTGTGAGTTGCAAGGTGAGGCTTCCATATGTCTTATTCTCCCGAATACACCCAAACCTGCCCATGCACGTGGTAGTGCAAATCTCCCTGATCAGCATGCACAAATGTCCCTTATAAGCAGCGCCTGGAACACAGTTCAATCACATGTTGAAAACCATGCCTCAACGTCTCCGTCTAAGCATTGCTGACAGGGGGAGAGCTTTTGGGTGGATCCAGGGGGTATTGCCATACGTGAGGCGGCGAGGGGACTTTGTTCCTGCAATGAATTGTCCTTAACCACCGTATCATCGTATCGTTTTCTTTATAATAAAAACCTAGGTGTTCCTTGGATTCTTTGAGTAGTATATAAGATACAGAGGAACTCCATGAGGTCGAAGTTGAAGGGACCTAAGTATGCTTCGAGTTATCCGCGGTTCAACATCTCCTCAAAATAACGGTATATGTGGTATGGAATACGCAGCATTATCCTTCGAGCCAGCCGTAGCTTCGACACATCAACTGGCGGTGGGGTAACCTAGTGGTTAAAGCGTTCGCTCGTCACGCCGAAGACCCGGGTTCGATTCCCCACATGGATAAAATGTGTGAAGCCCATTTCAGGTGTCCCGGCCGTGATATTGCTGAAATATTGCTAAAAGCGGTGTAGAACTAAACTCACTCACTCACTCGACACATCAACGTCCGATACAACAGTCTTTGAATCTACGAATGTACGGCGAAATCAACCCAGCCCTACGGAATAATATGAGGGATATTGTGAACTTCAAAATGTCACCAAAACAAACCAAATGTAAAAGCGCTTTAGTGAGTGAGTGAGTGAGTGAATTTAGTTTTACGCCGCACTCAGCAATATTCCGGCTATATGGCGGCGGTCTGTAAATAATCGATTCTGGACCAGACAATCCAGTGATGAGCATCGATCTGCGCAATTGAGAACCGATGACATGTGTCAATCCAGTCAGCGAGCCTGACCACCCGATCACGTTAGTGGCCTCTTACGACAAGCATGGGTTACTGAAGATCAATATTCTAACCCGGACCTTCACGGGTAAAAGCGCTTTAGTACAGTGAGGCAATACGACAATTAGACCGCGTGTTGCATTGTCGCTTTTGGATAATATGTTTTACCTTCACCAACGTCGCAGCATTGCGACAAAGCAATAATGTCCTTTCAAGGATTCTTCGATAAAACCTATGGTTGTTAGCCAACGTTGTATACTCGAGTAAGATCAATTTTAACCGTTGTAATGCACCGTGTCTCACAGACAGCAATGTTAATCATCTTCCCAATGCACGTACTGACTGTTTCAGAAGACACTAACTGGTTCGCTTGCGAATACCACTCAAGTGCGTTCTGACGTCATAACAAAGGTTGAGTAGATCCGAAACATCTTAATGTAAGTCAAAGCCTTTCAAAGTTAAAACCGTGGAGTGAAGTACTCACACAAAGATCCTTCACTAATTGCACTGGTGAAGTCCCAGCGAGCACGCCATCTTGGCATTGCGAAAGGTCACATGGCCGTCTATTCTCTTTGGGCCGGTAGAAAGAATGTACCACAACGAGTTAGATTTATGGAGAGAGCTAGTAAGTCCAACGTATCATAAAAGCGAGTGAGCTTAGAACACGATGGAATATATCTCTGGTCTGTTAGAACTTGGGATCCATTTCAGCCACGTGACAGATCTTATTGTTCGCGCGTGTTACGCTAGTAATGAATGCTTACCATCTCGCGTTTAATGCTTTTCGTGTCAGCCATCATGCTGGACTGTAGTTTTGTAGAAGTTTAAACAATTCGATCCGTGTGAGAAAGTGTTTTGTTTTGGGGTTTGTGCGGTTTTTATTCAACGCATTATTCACCAACAGTCTTCCTCCTGCAAATCATGACATTAATGCGTCACCAGGTTAATGCGAATACGGACCCTGGTTTTAAATACGTCATGACATTGATGGAATGGTGTTCATTTGAAAATATATTCAAGCCTTTTTCGATTGATACTATTAACAACAGTAGCAGTAATGTGTGTGTGTATGCTTGTGTGTGCATGTGCGTGTGTGTGTATTGTGTCGGGGGTATAGGGCTTGGCGTGGCGTGTATGTGCTGTTTGTGTGGTATGCTGTGTGATGGTGTGTGTGGGTATTGTGTGTGGTGTAGCGTGTATATGCTGTGTGTGTGTGGTGTAGCGTGTATATGCTGTGTGTGCTGGTGTGGTGTGCGTGTATATGCTGTGTGTGGCGTGGCGTGGCGTGTATGTGTCTGTGTGTAGTGTTTGTTATTGTGCTGTGTGATTGTGTGCGTGTGTGTGTGTATGCGTGTGATGGTGTGTTGTGTAGCGCATGTCTGCTCAGTGTGTGGCGTGGTGTGAGGAGTTGTTGAGAGAAGGAAACCAATAATTGTTTTCACGAATGGAGCCAGTGTAGGGAATCTTTTACCACTGAGCTACCCAATCGCTTCGTCCCAAAATGTTTTATATGCTGTTATTCATGAGAGAAATACATTTCTTCGCCAAGTATTTACTATTTCTACAATCTATCTCTCCATCTGGAGCTGATGATTTCCTAACAATGAGTTAGTTGAGTCCAAATTTGCCAATAACAGACTGCAACGAAAATAAATATATTTCTGTGGGTAGTTATTTCGTCAATTCTTTTACAAAATGCATTTTGTAACTATACTGTATATTTCAGAAGGCAAGAGTGAAAATAATTATCTTAAACCTGAGTAAAATAGGTCAAACATCACAACCTCTGGCCCCTTTTATCGAACTTCCTGACCTATGTGAACCCGACTAAGTGAGTGAGTGAGAGAGTGAATGAGTGAGTGACTTTATAAGTGAGTTTATTTTTACGCCGCAGTCAGCAATATCCCAACTATATGGCGGCCCGCTAAAGTAAAAGTTCATAGAGATTACCGTTCTGGAACGATCCAGTTCATTAGGACAGACTACAGCTAATTGTACATTTGTTTGGAATTCGATGCAGACCCATCGTAGATGAGATATGTATTATTTATACATGGAAACCCCTCCTCAGAGCACTCGTTTATTAACGGAAATATGAGGTGTTTAGATTTCTATGGGACTACATCAGCGCTCCGAACACATTAGGTTTATATCCCTAATGACATGCTACCAAACACCTGAATAGATCGGATAAGGTGAGTGGCTTAACATGGGGTTCAAGATTATCCCACTATTACGTTAATTATTGTAAGCCCAGTCCCTAGTCCGTAATATGAATATAATCGTGAGTGGAAGATTATTCATTTCATGTCGTTCGTTTTTGTTTTTAACGCCACATCAATTATATATTTACCTGAGTTGGAGTGGGTGAGCGAGTGACTTTCGTTTAACACCGCTTTTAGCAATATTCCAGCAACATCACGACGGGGACAACAGAAATGGGCTTCACACATTGTACCCATGTGGGGAATCGAACCCGGGTTTTCGGTGTGACAAGCGAACGCTTTAACCACTAGGCTACCCCACCTCCCCGACCGGAGTTGGAAATAATCGAGTCATGTCTGCTCAATCCAGTGATGGAAGTCATGAGCATCAATCTACACCTTTGGGATAAAATTACCTGTAACACCAAGTAAGCGTGCGTTCCAGCGATCCCGTTAGTCGCCTCTTACCACAAGCATGTATCTTAAATAATTAAATGATATTCACATTTTACGTTTCCACCTGACAACCCAGTGATCGACGTCATGAGCATCAATCTGCGCGACTTGGACACTATTACATTAACCAAAACAACGAGCCTGACCATCTGATCCCTTTAGTCGTCTCTTACAACAAGCATGGCTTACTGAAGACCAATTCTAACCCGGGTCTTTACAAGTAACGCCGTACAAGCACGCCCGCACGTGTGTGCGTGTACATGTGCGTCTGGGGCGGTGGGGTAGTGTAGTGGTTAAAGCGTTGGCTCGTCACTCCGAAGACCAGGGTTCGAATCCCCACATGGGTACAATGAGTGAAGCCCATTTCTGGTGTCCCCCGCCGTGATATTGCTGAAATATTGCTAAAAGCGGCATAAAACAGAACTCAGTCAGTCAGTCAGACTGTACTCGTCCACTCTTATAGTTTTCTAGTTCTACATCACCGAGATACCTTAACTGCCGACATGGACACGCAACTCAGATAGATAGTGGTGTAGCCTAGTGGTTAAAGCGTTCGCTCGTCACGCCGAAGGCCGGGTTCAATTCCCTTCAGTGTACAAATGTGTGAAGCCCATCTCTGGTGTCCCCCGCTGTGATACTGCTGGAATATTTCTAAACGCGGCGTAAAACTCTACTCACTCACTATAAACTGTATATGCATGTAAGTGTGGGTTTGATGGTATATTCAAACCAGAGTTACATTTCCTCTCTGCTGCGAGGCGGTGGGTCGCCTAGTGGTTAAAGCGTTGGCTCGTCACGCCGAAGACCCGGGTTCGATTCCCTACGTGGATACAATATGTGAAGCCCATTTCTGGTCTCCCACGGATGATATTGCGTTAATATTGCCATAAGCGGCGTAAAACCAAACTCAGTCACCAACGACGACAACAACAACAGCGACGTCAACAACAACAACCAAAGGTGTCAACGCTTTTGTACACATCACAAATGCCTCATATACATGCAACTGCATCAGTGAAAAAGCATAATGGCTGCCTTGAAGCCTTTAAACAGATACTGATGGAATTCCATTGAAGTCTACAAACATGCAGATCCGCACAAACCTCAGCTTGTCTCGTGAGACAACTATTGCATTATACATGGCAAGTTCTTGAACAGTGGCATCATTCAGCAAGAGATTTGAGCCTTTCTTTATTCCCTGTAAAACTTGCCCTACTGAGCTTATGTTATATTTCTTGCCGATATTAACTGCTGAAACAAACATGAGTGGGAATACTAAAAGGTATTTAGGCAAAAACTGTTTTCCTCTTTGATACCATCGACATTTCTACCGAAATGATATCCTGATCCCACTGAAACTAAATACAGTTATAAACATCGGCCTTTCTTTGATTACAGGTTCTTTCTCTTCCGCCATCATATTGCGCATCTCAGTTTGGTCAGTGGCATTTTGTGGTTATATTAATAATTGGTAAATATTTTCAAAATTAAATCCAAGTTCATACAATCTGCTCCAGGGTTTGGTGCAGCCGCGGTTAACTGTCAATTTCCATATTTGTCCTAAATGTGATTTATTGCCGTCAACATCTTGATTCAAATATGGATATCAAAAACCAAATGTAAACCAAACAAAGGCCTCCGGAGCTCTCATCCCCAGCAGCAATGTCCAAATGCAACTCATTCATATTAATAAAGACATAAATGATGACAGTTGACTAGTCCACCCAGCTGTGAATGGGTACCTCGTACGCCTAGTGCGCCTAGTGGCTGCAAGACTTGTATGCTCCCCAGGGAGTTGAGATTGATATTAAGATGTGCCGTTGAGACTGACATCCAATGGTCGAGGGGAAAAGTACCAGCGCCTTGAGCATGCACTAGTGCGTGGATATGTGCGCTATATAAGTATCCAATAATAAAAATAAATAACTAGTTTAAGAGTTTGGGATTAGGGTTACAGTCTTTGGTTCATTGTTTGGGGAAGGTCTAGGGTTCGGGTAAGGGTGTGGGATAAGGTTGGGGAAGGTCTAGGGTTCGGGTAAGGGTGTGGGATAAGGTTGGGGAATGTCTAGGGTTCGGGTAAGGATGTGGGATAAGGTTGGGGAAGGTCTAGGGTTCGGGTAAGGATGTGGGATAAGGTTGGGCAATGGTAAAGTTAATGCTAATGTTAACGTGGTTTGTATATTATTTGTGTTTGTGGTATGTTTGTGTTTGTGTTATTTTTGTGTTGTTTGTGTTGAGTTTATTTTTGTGTTATGCTATGCTATGCTATGCTATGCTATGCTATGCTATGCTATGCTATGCTATGTTATGTTTGTGTTTAGGGTTAAGGTTAGGTAGTACAAAACCCACGTGCATAGATTTGTTTCCTGTACAGGATCGTACAAAGGATCAGCATATGATTGAAACCAGTGATATTGGAATCTTGGCATACTGAGGCTCCGTATATTCTGAATCACTGTGACATCTTGCTATTCATCTATAGTTTACGAAGTGATGATTCTTCGACGAGTGATTAATCTAGAGGAGAATTTAAAATGCTGAACTGCAACATATAGACGGCATTATCAGCTACGTTCCCATTTTCTTTTACTCACATGTATTATTCAGCCTGGCCCCTTCCAAAAACTATCAAAACCCATTCTCAGTTTCGAAGTCAGAAACAGACGCTCTTTCGAGAGAACAAAACAACGACTCGTTTAACAATGTAAATAAAGTATTGAATAGATAACAATGAGATCGTGTTACTGTATATTTCAACTGAACAACAAGCGCTCAGTAATGTAAGATTAATCAAAATAAATATTTCATAAAAAAGGAATATATTTGAAACTTTGGATTTTTAACTTGTTTCTGCTGGTATTTCAACCCATAACAATGCATAAAAGATGAAAAGAAACCTCCTTTTGTATGGGACTATCAGAACAATGGTGTTTAACCAAAGTAGTATATGGCTTGACCTATTTGTAAATAAGTAAAGTGGAAAGTGAGTGAGTTTAGTTTTACGCCGCACTCAGCAATAGTCAAGCTATATGGCGGCGGTCTGTAAATAATCGAGTCTGGACCAGACAATCCAGTGATCAACAGTATCGATCTGAGCAATTGGGAACTGATGACATCTGTCAACCAAGTCAGCAAGCCTGACCACCCGATCCCGTTAGTCGCCTCTTACGAAAGTAAAGTGAAAAATTCAATATCCCGTCGTCACAACAATATGATCACATGACGTTGGGATCACAATACGAAATCCAAGTTCAGGAGGCAATGAGTAACTATGCTTCTTACACAACAAACTTCAAGGACAGCATAACGGAGGGATGGGAGCATCGCCTGTAGCACGGACAGAAGCTATTTGTTCAGAACAACCTTTTTTGATTATCAGCATGTGTGGTTTCGAGTATACTGACACACTGTAGGACGGTAAACCGCGAAGGGAAAATGCTTATTGCAATTAACAACGAAGACCCGTTAAAAGTAAGGGCATGTCCCCAGCGTCTAATATTTCTCGTCATTTCATCAATGAGAGTTTATGTTCCACGCTTCTGTTCACACGGATAATTAAAATACAGTGGAAAATCAATCATCGCATCAGGTCTCTTTGTCATATATGTAGCATCATATATGTAGCTTGCATCCGTGAAGATCCGGGAGTGAGTGAGTGAGTTTAGTTTTACGCCGCACTCTGCAATATTCGAGCTATATGGCGGCGGTCTGTAAATAATCGAGTCTGGACCAGACAATCCTGTGATCAACAGCACGAGTATCGATCTGCGCAATTGGGAACCGATGACATGTGTCAACCCAGTCAACGAGCCTGACCACCCGATCCCGTTAGTCGCCTCTTACCACAATAATGGGTTACTGAAGATCAATATTCTAACTCGGACCTTTACGGGTCGTGAACATCCGGGTTCTAATTGGTCTTCAGCAACCAACTCCTGTAAGGGGCGACTAACGGGATCGGGTGGTCAGGCCCGCTGACTTGCTTGATGCAGTGTATGAGATAAGCCAAAAATCCAGCCAGACATCAGGGCTGGTAACTTCAAAATGTTACCAGCCAAAAATGGATTTAACCAGACCAAATATGGTGAATTTATGGAACATCTAAAAGTTTTACCAGACCATCAGGCTGGCTAGCTGTACATTTAGACCGTCCTTCAGAAATCTAGCCCGTCTCGGGCGGTCGGACGGGCCTTATTTCATACACTGCTTGATGCATGTCATTGTTTCCCATGCTCATGATGTCAATCACTAGGTTGTCTGGTCCAGACTCGATTATTTACAGACAGCTGCCATTTAGCGGCTCTATTGCTGAGTACGGCGTTAAACAACTAACAAAAAGCGTATTATGCCAAATGCCTTTTTAATTATATCCAAATACCAACAATATGTCCGAAAAGACGGTCAATAGTGTACCTCGCAATCAATCGTCTGGGGCGGTTGGGTGGCCAAGTGGTTAAAGCGTTCGCTCGCCACGCCGAAGATCCGGGTTCGATTCCCCACATGGGTACAATGTGTCAAGCCCATTACTGGTGTCCCTCGTCATCACTCGTATGGGGCAGTGGGGTAGCCTAGTTGTTAAAGCGTTCGCTCGTCACGCCGAAGACCCGGGTTCGTTTCCCTACATGGGTACAATGTGTGAAGCCGTGATGCAGCAGAAATATTGCTAACAGCGATGTAAAACTAAACTCACTCACTCACTCACTCATCAATCTTCTAGTTTACAGACATCAACTGATTCCAGGTTTTGGTTGGAACACCCCGAAAATTACCAGCAAGCATTTCAGTGTTCCTCTCTGAGAAACTCATTGTGTTTACAAGGAGACACGCTTGCTGGATATCAACAATGATCACACTATGAACGTGATTGTATTATTACGGAATGTTTTACGGTCAGTTGTGTCTCACATTTCCAGCTATGACGAAATAATCAAGCTAGAGATTGACATCATGAGCATTGAAACGATGTTGGTACGATGACATGCATCGACTAAGTCAGAGAGCCTCAAAACCCGATCCCGTCGCTTACGTCAGAACGCTATGTAAATTATACATTGGTTTTGGGAATTGGATAAAATCTCATAATTGATGATTGGTTCATTACAACCGATCAATCATCTAAATTAATTGGTCAGCATCATTGATCAAATTTTTCTGGTTATGTTTGTTACTGCACAAAAAAACAAAGAAAAAACATGTAGTTCTTATGAGTCTTTTTGCAAATTCCACAAAATGCATGTGCAAATTGAACATCTTTAAAGGATGACTAGTATGTTAGGAACATACATTTCCTGGACTCTTTAAGATATATTCAATCCTGACTTGGAACGAGCTTGTAATGTTTATGAAATGTAACAGACAAAACCAACCTTGTGAAAAATATTGTTAATGCAAACAAGTGTTCCAGAATTGTTTGTGTTTGATTATTAGAAAACATGATCGATTGCTTGGTCGTTTAGTCATTGCGACCAATCTTCGATTATTTCAATTAATCGGACCACCACTAGTATACAATCCTGAAAACTAAAATTTGTTGAAATATAATACCACGAACGTTTACTGAATCTCAACACGTCGACTGCATATCACGAGTATACTCTAGTTTTGCCACTACGACTTATCTCGTAGTTACATCAGTGGTATTTTAAACCAAATTTCACAAGTTGGCAAAATAGGCACAATAAACAAATGTCTCCTGGCGGTAACAAAGGACTGACACCACGGGTATACTCGTGATAGGCAGTCAACGTGTTAACGCAAACAATATCATACAATGACATCATTGTTTAGCAATATACTCGCACATAACCTCATCAATATGATTTTTGTCAAAATATGCGTCCCCAAGTTGTGTCAGTGATGTGAATATCTTATACAGATTAAATTCTTGTCTATTTAACCCCAGCTCTTACTATTCCAACTGTATAAGAACAGTTGATTTCTATATTTGACAGTCACATAATCCGATAACGTCATAACCTAACTAATTCAAGGTTTCAAAGTTAAGCCGAAATATTTTTAAAAACAATTCTGGAACACTCAAACACACACCTGCTTCAATCAGTACGTTCTTCTCGTAATATCTTTGTAAGTTCTCGTAGGATATACGAACCCTTTAGGTACATTTTTAGCAAGTCTAGCACATAAGCTATTTATCTAACACGGTTGCTAAGACCCCTATAATAGAATTATACTGGAAGAAATGTAGTTCATCGATTTTGGACCATAATATGTACACAAAAAGCGACCTTTAGTACATATGTTTCAATACATGGCCCTTCTAAAAGCCTATAAGGGTTCGGTGGGGTAGCCTAGTGATTAAAGCGTTCAACACGCCGAAGACTCGGGTTCGATTCCCCACATGGGTACAATGTGTGAAGCCCATTTCTGGTGTCCCCCGTCGTGATATTGCTGGAATTTTCCTAAATGCGGCGTAAAACAAATCTCACTCAGTCAAACCCTTTAAAACACATTTCGTTTGTTTAATTTCACAATCTTACGATAGTAAACAATTGTGAATTATGAGACGAAATATAGCGAAGCGACGAGCATGAAGAGCGAACAGTTAAAAGACTCTGACATTCAAACGACCTTGAAACATTCATTAGGACGTCGTGTGTCCTGGAACAATATAAACGTTCGCTAATTATGCAATTCATTGTTAATGTATGCAAAGAGCTTCATTGTCCCGACTAGACCGCACACCAATATGAACCAGTTCTCCCCTTTGTCGTCTATTTCCATAGACTTGTCGGTACATTACAAAAGATGAATCGTGTCCATTGATTCCGAACGCCGGTGAATCAGTGCTTGCTTCTTGGATAAACCAGAGTTCAAATTGATCAAGTGTGTTTAACTTCGTATCTCTCTGGTGTTACGTGTTATTACAGTAAAAGGTTCATACAAGTTTCTGAGAATGATCTTCACTTGTAAACAAAGGCTCATTTGTTCCAACAAACTTAGATAAATCTACTTCTAAGGATGCGTGGTCACGACACGAGGCAAACTTTGATCTCTGAAGGTATTAGTTCAAAGGGACCCTATATATTTTTTAAATGGCATTGTGTATTTCTATATATTTTTGTTGTATATGTTTTTTGTTTTCTAAGTTAGGTGCACGTGCCTCTTCATGGCCGATGTTATATAAGTGAACTTTTTTTGATTGAGACGTCAAACCATTTCACCTCCTCTCACGCACTATTGTCGGTCAAACAAGTATACTTCCATGTTTGATGGCTATGAACGAAACAAACAAAACATGTTTATTGGATACTGTTGTATCGCAGACGTGCTTTACACATTACTTTTTCAGTATTTCGGTGATTGTTTTCAGCCTATTACCTTTGGATAATGCCTGCATGTTTTGGTAAAAATTACATTAAACGGGTTTTTTTATGAATAAGAAAAAAACCCATTCAAAATCATTAGAAATTTCTGCTTTCATCTTCATCATCATTTTCATTATCATCTTCATCATCGATATCATCATCATCATCATCATCATCATCATCATCATCATCATCATCGTTACCAACACGGGGGCGATGGGTAGCCTAGTGGTTAAAGCGTTGGCTCGTCACGCCGAAGACCCGGGTTCGAATCCCCACATGGGTACAATGTGTGAAGCCCATTCTGGTGTCCCCGCCGTGATGTTGCTGGAATATTGCTAAAAGCGGCGTAAAAACCAAACTCAGTCAGTCAGTCAGTCGCTACCATCACATGCAGAGGCAAGGCAATTTATTCACCATAAGTCACTCGATTTAAGGAATCGCATCAGACATTAATATACACGAGCAAATAAAAGTCACAGTTGTTCTGAAACACTGAGGGGCGGTGGGGTAGCCTAGTGGTTAAAGACCCGGGTTCGATTCCCCACATAGGTATAACGTGTGAAGCCCATTTCTGGTGTCCCCCGCCGAGATATTGGTGGAATATTGCTAAAAGCGGCGTAAAACCCAACTCACTCACTTCGAGACGCCGTCTAAATATCACAGGAGTGGAACGTGTATACTATAAGTACATCTGACACCTGACACCTTATCGTTCTTCTTTTAAAGGCAGCACATCAAGTTCAATCAGTGCTAGGAGATACGACACTATGCACACACTGTTGTCCTAGGATGCGTAGAGATGCTGCCACAACATCGTAAATCGTGATCCAAAAGAATTGGGTCAATCTCATTTATGGCGAATACGGTAAAGAGAGGGATATCTATGCATGTTATGAAATCCTGCATATAAAGCGCTGTCAACGCAAATGGCGCTGGGTCATGGATACGAGATTCAAGACCCACACACGGAACAGGCGACGTAAATCGAAGATGAACACAGATGCTGCGTTTTGGCTATCCGTAACATGGCTCTGTTTCTAATAATGTTTTCGCAAAAGGTTCTCTTGAACACCGTTCCTAACATGTGTATGTTATTGTATGAGAGTTACAATTACATGTCCGTTAAAACACGAATTAATGCTATATGTAGAAAACTGCGTGTTCCAAATGTTGAAATATCATACAAAGACGTTTGAAGAATTAACATTTTGCAAAGTGCTACTTTTGCTATTTGCGACAGGCCGTATTTGACGTCATTTTGTATCACGTGACAATACAATCTATGTACAATCGGTGAACGACCAATGCAGTCATATAAATTTCCACTCGCATTATTGAAGTGAAACGGATAATAAAAGAAATTGGAAATTAAAGCTACTACCGACACGTTTAATTTCTTATATGAACAGACTCCATGCCACTAGATAAAAATCCACTTCAAGCTGACAATTCGCCCACCTATCACCATAAAATAGACATTCTTAGAAATAAATTACAGATTTTGTCCTTGGTTGACATAAATGACTGTGTGTAGTTTTGCGAAGATTTTAGCAATAGTCCGAAACATCAGGAATGGTCTTTAATCAGTTTACTCTTAAGGGGATCGAGCCCGGAATTTGGGCTTTAACATCTTGGCTAACCCTCGAGTAAGAGGGAATGCATCTTTGGAAAATAATTTGAACAGTTTATGTGTTTGCAGACTGATAGAAACACCCCTCCAGCAATCTCGCCAAAGATGGGCGTCGACATTGTATCTATGTCTGGAACAACAGGTGCGCTCAGTATTCCTGCAATATCACGGCGGGGACCCCAGAAATGAGCTTCACACATTGTGTCCATGTGGGGAATCGAACCCGGGTCTTTCGGCGTGATGAGCGAACGCTTTAACCACTAGGTTACCCCACCACCCCAAGCATATGCAAGAGCACGGGTCACAAATTAGTTGAAGTTCGGCAGCTTTGATCGCGGGGCGTTCTAAAATCGATGACCATGTTTATCAACTTGACTCCTGAGAGTTTCCAGGCCTGTCACACAACAAAGCACTTGTGGTCTTACCTTAGGCATGTGAATTTGTTTAAGACTGTCCTGTTCATTTAGCAGTGAATGGGTACCCGGTAGGATGAGATGGTTACACAGACAGCTTGGGTTGTACTGTACATTTATCCACTGACCAGGGTAACATTGTTAGCGTTTTGAGTATACACCTTGTGTTTGGAAGTTAGGGCAGTATAAGTACAAACTTTATTGTTTTGATACAGAAATGAAATAAACATTCCCAAATGTGAGGAGTTTGATCAGGATTTATCGTGTGAGTGAGTGGGCATTGTTTTACGTCGTCTTAGCAATATCACATCGGGTTCCCTTCCTCTAGGAATCTCCAAAACGTTTTGCCAGATTTTCCAGCAATAACAAGGCCAGGGACATTAGAAATGTTTCATGCCTTGAATCTTTGCCAGGAATAGAACTTTCCACTTTGGCGGGATAAGCAAACACGTTCCCCACTTCCCCACACATTACAACCAAACTAAAGTGAAAATGACATTTCTGTCATGACAAATACTTTTTTACAAGAAATTTCCCATTCAAATAAAATATGTCTTCAAAATATTTTAACAATATGATTTTCCACAACAGAAACACTTGCAACTAACGAAGAACCATAAACGCCAGGTTGAACCAGCCTCAGGGACTACTTCGACAAAACGCTGGTCTCAGAGACATTGTTTATTAACGCCCACAGTAAGCAAGTTTGTTTCGCAACAGACCAAATTTCAACGTTCCACCAACCAGCTGCAACCAGCCAGACAGATCGATCGATTCGCTGGTCTTAAAAACATTGTTTCCTCACGCCAGAGAATACGCAAGTTTGTTTTGCGACAAAGCAAAATTTCAACGTTCCACGAACCCAAACAGAACAACCAGCTTGGCAGATCGATTCGCCAAAACGCACCGCCTCAGAAACATCGTTTCTTGACGCGGAGCAATACGTCTGTGTGTTGAACACTGGGGCGATCAATTAATTGCCCGGGGTCAATTGAGGTCAACTCTCTACACGTGAGATATAACGTTGGGTGAAGCTTTGACATGTGCTCTCACATTTGGAGACCGATGAAATTAATAATGGCCCCAGATCACCTTGAAAGGCTGCCGCTTGACCAACCGGCTTTGTTTGACCTGTAAACATGACATGCCCAAATGGACCTTGGCGATGAGTTAGTCTTCTAGGTTTTCTGGACAATGCGATCCCATAACCCCCAAGCTTTGGACTGGTCAAGGCGCCTCGTGGTAGGAATGATTTACTGGACGTTGGTTATGAGTGATGTCTTCGGTCAAGGTTAACGTTTAATAGTCACCGGATCCTTTGGGGATCGTTAGTGGCGGAACGTCGGATATAAAAATCGTTTTTTTGTTTTTAAAAACAATCAACACGACTCAAACTGGGAAAGTCATTTTTTCATTACAAACGTGTGTCTGGTCATTAGTGGTTCGAACACCGTTAAATATTCCCATGATTCCGAAGTAGCATCACTGTTAACTGAGGCTGACGCCGCTTTTAGCAATATTCCAGCAAAATCACGGCGGGGGACACCAGAACTGGGCTCCGTTTCACAAAGCTCTCGTAAGCCTAAGATATCGTAACTTTTCTCATAGCATTCGTACCTCCTACACTGTAACACTGACTTACAACAGTTGTAGCGCTACGAGAGCTCTTTGAAACGGGGCCCTGGGCTTCACACATTGTAGCCATGTTGGGGATCACTTCGGCGTGATGAGCGATTGCTTTCACCTCTAGGATTCCCCCCTGCCCTTGTTAACTCACATGGTTCATGCATCTCAAAACTCGTGCAATTCTGATTATTTTGTTGGTCATGATGGCCACACAGAAATCCCCCACCACGACCATCACTACAAAAAAGGGAAAAAAAGAATTAAAATATCCCCAACCATGTAACACAAGATATGCCCAGCTACTCTGCAATGCAATGCACAAAACAGTCATTAAACAGAGTTTAAGTGGCGGCTCAGGGGGCGAGTGGTCCGGATGACTGATTTCATTGATGCAGGTGCCAGGCCGGGTGTAAAAACCTTGGAGTCAACTTTGTGTGCAGACTCTTTCAGTGTTGTCACAACCCCCAGTGTACAGTACACATCCGTGTGCACTTAAAAGAACCCACGAATCCGTTGGTATATGACCAGATGGTGGCCACATGAATACGTGCAAACACCCAGTTGCGGGTACAGCAACGTGCAGTATACTTGGACAAAGTACTGTGACAATGTGTCCCAGTCCACCCAGCTGTGAATGGGTACCTCGTAAGGATGGGAAAGCCACAATAACTCGGTGCGCCTAGAGGCTGCAAGAGTTGTATGATCCCCAGGGAGTTGAGATTGAGAACACGATGTGCTGTTGAGACTGACATCTAATGATCGAGGGGAAAAATACCAGCGCCTTGAGCAAGCACTAGTTGCCTGGATATGTGCGCTATATAAATATCATGTAATAATAATCCCACTTCGCGTAGATCGATGCTCACGATGTTGATCACGGGATTACCTGGTCCACACAGGATCATTAGCAGACAGCCACCATATAGCTTTAGTACTGATTGCTTTAAACTGAAATTTGATAATAGGGAGCCAAAGAATGATTTCAGAAACATCTGTAAATACTCCAAGTATGACAACTAGAGCTGTGGAGATATGTTGTAGTATCGATCATCGCAATACTTTATCTGACGATACTTTCGATACTTTATTCGTATCGTTATATGTAAGGCTGAGCTTAAAATTATTAATGTCCACTAGAAATTGACGATTATGTCAAACGTTACACTGTTACTTGCTATCAAATATGTCTTTTTAAAGAAAATAACTAAAGGTACCATATCGTGATATTCATCGAATCGAATCGTATCGTTCCAAGATATCGCGATATGTATCGTATCGTCACACCTCTAATGATAACCCTACTATTTTCTCAAGACACACAAAACTGATTCTAATGACATTTTGAGTGTATATTTGAACAGAATGACATCGATGTCCGTTTATCTTTACCAAACGTTGAGCGGTATATTTGCTGCAGGAACGACTGTCAACGTCATTTTACTCGTTTCACTGATGATGTTTTGTGAACTTTCTGATAAAAAAAATTAAAGACTGCAATATGCAAACATTGTTTTACATGGTTAATGATCGCTCGAATTTCGATTTCTTGGATCTTTGAAGTCTTTTTTATCCATTGAACCAGATCCATTGAAACTACGTGAAAAGGATCTTGGACTCGTTTAACTGTTTAAAATAGATGGAATACAGACAATAAAATAATGGCAGAAGAGACTGTATTCAAAGAAATTTGAGAATTTGTACATTTTGTAATAATGATGTCATTAGGATTATCCGTTTTATGTTGAAATGACATATATCTATTACGATTTTGCGACAGATTTGTTTCCAAAAATGTAGATTGACACAAAAAGATACGTTACGTATATACTCAATTCTGAAAATTCAAAGACTTTAATTAATTGTTCAAAAACTATCATTGAAGCATTATCAATATGTTGCCCATTATTGTGAGAGTATGTCCTTGATATGTACAGCTTTAAAAACACATCGTGTTGTTTGTATCTATTGTTTGTTATGAACTGTACTTGTGAACGTGGCCTATTTACTGAAAACCAAAACTAAATACAAATACAATTTCTCATTTCAAACGGAATTGCAATCAACACCGGTTTAGCAGATCCGTCGTTTCGTTCTCAATCACCACCTCTTCAACTGCACGCCAACAGACAACGTCACGCGAAGCTATTGTCCTGGTGAAATGGATGCCTCTATCAGTACCACGACGGTGGTGTAACTTATGAAATGTACAAGCGAAATACGTGCCGAAATGCCAGTCATTTCTATAGTGATGTGTGTCTCATTACTGAAATGTACACATGTAATGCATCCCCTTCCTTCCTAAAATGACATTGATGTGAGTTTGATCGGTCTCCAGTATGCTGTGACATCGTAAAACCAACAGTAGGGAGACTATGTAATTTGTGAAATGTACAAAGGATGTACGTGCCGCGGTGTCAATCAGTCTGTGGTGGCGCGTCTCATTTCTGAAATGTACATATGAAATGTACATCTCGTTCTGAAAGTGACATTGATGAGATATTGATATTGCTTACGTATACGGTGATCATTTACAGACTTTATGAACCTGCATGCAAAATAATATTCCTGAAACAAAGGGCCTGTCGCTTTAACAGTGTGTTTCATGTGACTTTGAATCAAGCTTAGAATAGTTTGTGCTGTTTACCTAAAAGCTAATTTTGACTATCTGTGTAGGGACACTCCCTGTGTGTATTGTCTATCAAGTTGAACATCCGTATCGTTTCCAATCCATACATGAAAGTAGAACAGTAGCACAGGAATAATAGTAGATGAAATGAAAATAGTAGTACTAGTAACATTAGACGTAATAGGAATAGTAGCAGTACCAGTAGTAGTAGCAGTAATAGTAGTAGTAATAGAATTAGTAGCAGTAATTATAGCAGTAACAGTGAGTGAGGTTAGTTTTACGCCGCATTAAGCAACATTCCATCTATATGGCGGCGGTCTGTAAATAATCGAGTCTGGTGCAGACAATCCAGTGATTAACAGCATGAGCATCGATCTACGCAAGTGGGATACGATGAAATATGGTAACCAAGTCAGCGAGCCTGCCCACCCGATCCTGTTAGTAGTAGTAGTAGAAGTAGTCGGAGTGTTGGTGTTAGTAGTGGTAGTAGTGGTAACAGTAGCAGTAGTAGTAGTGGTCAGAGTGGTGGTGGTGCTAGTAGTAGTAGTAGTAGTAGTAGTAGGTGCCAGCAGGCTGCTAGCAGTAGTAGTAGTAGTCGGGGTGGCGGTGGTGCTAGTAGTAGTAGTAGTAGTGGCAGTATAGCAGTAGTAGTAGTTGTAGTAGTAGTGATGGTAGTAGTAATAGTAGTAGTAGTGGTGGTAGTAGTAATAGTGGTAGTGGTAGTAGTAGTAGTAGTAGTGGTGGTAGTAGTAGTAGTAGTAGTGGTAGTGGTAGTAGTAGTAGTAGTAGTAGTAGTTGTGGTAGTAGTAGTAGTAGTAGTAGTGGTGGTAGTAGTAGTAGTAGTAGTAGGAGTAGTGGTGGTGTAGTAGTAGTAGTAGTAGTTGTAGTAGTAGTAGTAGTTGTAGTAGTAGTGGTAGTAGTAGTAGTAGTAGTAGTAGTAGTAGTAGTGGTAGTAGTAGTAGTAGTAGCGGTAGTAGTAGTAGTAGTAGTGGTAGTAGTAGTTCACGTCATCACAATATGTTTAAGAGTTTTCCAGTTTTCACGCATAGCTTGATAACGGTGTATGGATCTACATCTAAACTTCGCTCTGTGCAATAAACAAGAAATTGTAGGTTTCAGATTTTAGTTTTATGAGTACTGAAAATCGTGAACACACCACCGAGAAGCCAGATGGCCAAGCAAAATGAAAACGAAAACATCCATAAAGATCAGATCAACATCCATGACCGTTGTGTCGATGCTGATATGTCACGTATGTACATGACGGCTAGATATCTCATTCCTTGAGTGTCGTAATTGGAAATTGAGCTGACAATTAGAAGTCTTCGCCAGCAAGGAAGTGTCAAGTCGCACAGTGCAACTGTCATTATGTCAGGTGCTGCAGAAGTCTCCATAAACCATTTGACAGATCTGCATGTGGAAATGTCAACATGTTGGATCCAGTTTATATGTTGCATATCGCTCGCGATACTGTTTGCATAGAGGCAGTTTTCATAGTCTTGTGGTGATGGTATGATATTGACCCTCACTCACTCACTCACTCACTCACGTAGCCTGCTGGTTAAAGAATTTGCTCGCCACGCCGAAGACACGGGATCGTTTCGCCACTCAGGTACACTCATATTGTACAAGAGACGAAACAAATTCTAAACCATCCTTTCAGCAATATTTATAACCATAGTCCCTATACACCAGAAACCATGTGCAGGCATATATAATTTCAAACGTTTACCCTAGTGTACCCAAGGGGAAAAAATAGAGAAGACTTTTTCAGCAATATGTTAATATTGAAAACGGGCCGTTGGTAGCCTTGAGGTTAAAAGGGTTTGTCCGTCACGACGAAGACACGGGTTTCATCCCCATGTGGACAGCGTGCGTGAAACCCATTTCTAGTGTCCTCCGCCGTGATATTCCCAAATCACTCATTCACCCAACATTGTAAAGCATCAGTAGAAGTGAACTTGATTTTGTGTATGGAAGTATGTACAGTGAAACATTCTTGTGCCGAAATTTGATGCATTAAACTTACGGTTGAAGTAGGTGAGTGATCCTTTGCAAAGAGCTCAGGTCACAAGTCAGTTGATACGTGAGTGACGAATGCTATCCATTCTCTGTATCGCCTTAACAAGACATTACTAATCTATTTTCTCGTTTCAAATTCTGTTAACAAATCTACGAACTTCTGAACTAAATGTCCAGGAAAGTTTGTATAATTGTATATAGTGCCTTAAAAATCGATGCCATACCATCCCTCATTCAGGGTAATATTATAAAATGTAATCCGTGGCTGAGCGATTTCGTCCTGAAATTAATTACACAGATTCGCCTAATGAAGACTGAGGTAAAAATGAAGTTTTATGACTCCCTACCATGTTTGAAAAGAACATTTATTGATCTTAGATACTCATCACCATGTACAAACATCATGCTGACATCACTGGAATGTTATCATGAAAGATAATAGCAATGGTTTTCCTTTCCTGAGATTAGGTGCTTCGGTGACACACGAACGCCAACATTATAAACTGGGCGTATGACTAAATATAAGCAGACTACATCTACCACAACGCCAGAACACTGTGATTTATAGGAGACGGAGTGTCTACATTTTAAAATGTATTAACGTGCGAACAAATGCAGTTTTTCACATTTTAGTAAGCAGGGCATGTACTGGGTAATACTATAGATATTTGCACCTCGGAACATATTACAGAAGATTACATAAAAATGTCTTTTTCCCCATTTCTCAAAACTACAACGTTTGTTAATAAATTAACAGGTAATTGATATTCCAAACAACAATATTCTTGTAAAGCATTAGTTTTCCTTGTACCTTTCTTACTGTAAGAATCCTCGTTTCAGGAAGTAGTGTACACCTGGAAAACATTTAATCAATTTTAGCGGCTAATATGGAAAAGGCAAACGGACCTAAACCACATCCCTGGCTTACACCGGCATTGCATAAAAGGTTTCTGAGATAAAGCAATAGCTTGAACACGGTGTCTTAACCATTAAACACACATTTAATACATCTTACCATCTTCGGAAGGATGTCATTTGATCTCCTACAAGATAAGAAAGGCCGATGCCGATGCAGTCCACTGCCTTCATCTTTGATTATTTGATTTAATGTTCGTGCGAACGCGTTTTGCTAATGGACAAGGTTAGACAAGTGTTGTTATGAATAAAAATACACGCTTCACAGAGACTTGCAAAGACAAAGGATTTGCTTTGATGACATAAAATTTATGAAAAATATATAAATGTATGAAAGAAAGTATGCGCTGTAGTGGTCTTAACGCTAACCCAACCTAGGCTCTGTCAATGAGGTCATAAGCATTAGATACAAATCATTAAAGATAATATACCTTTAATTTTGGCATTTTTGTCATGTTTTAAAGATGTATGTGTAAATATGTTTTACCAATCTTGGCATTGTACTCTTGGCAACAGTTCACGCTACAATTTGTATAGAGAATGTAAGAGTTTACTAAAACCTGAAAAATATTTAAGTGTTATACATGAAAACAAATATTGTAATATTCTTATAAAATTCGTAGCAGGCCTATAACGATTAAAAATAAACGAAGGAAGATGGTTAAATATTGATGTATCTCTACGCACATGTCCTGTTTGTAAATTCGGTATAGAGGATGAAGCATTATTAAATTTATGCAAATTCATATATACTGCTTATAAAAAGAGACAGACTTTGTTAAACTCTTAATGGTTTTACATCATGTTTCCGATATATTTTGATTGTATAATATGTTATATGTATATGGGCCGGTGGCCTCCATGCATAATAAAGATCTTTGATACCTTTAATTTTGGCATTAGATTTCGATAGAATACAGTATGAAAATACCACAAATACAAGTCTTAGAGTACACGTGCCAAAAATATATTACCGTGGTTTCAGTAAACTATTCACATGCAATGCAGTCGATTAAATACAGTTTAGTCTTAAAAATTGCTAAGTAATGTTTACTAAAAACACTGAGTACTGTAAATCCCTCCATGTTCTGAGGCAGAATGTAATTAGCCATTTTATATGCCGGAACGATCATTCCGAGGGATCGTGTATTTGGAAAACACATACAGTCAAATATGTCATTTAACGACATTGTAATATACTGAGGAGCAAAAGAAAGTGTATAGAGTTTGATTTTAGCGTGAATAAATACTGGCGGATTCTCGTTGCATTTGATTAAGATTGCAACCATCAGTCATTCCTGCACAGTTTTGAGTGAAAATACATTTATGAAGGCTTGGATAAGAAACTATGTTCCAGCTTAATAACTCATACCGTGATTGAAACTGGATTCTTTTGCACAAATAGTATCTGTTACGATTTTCAAACATTGGATGTCTGCATCAGGCAGTCTTGATTCTTTATTTCAGTAGAGATGTGCGCCAACGGCCAAGGGTACAACATTGATTGGTCCATTACATATACGTATGTACATACATGTGTATTCCAGAGAATGTACATAAGGTATGAGGTTGTGAGTTTACTTTACTATAGTGTGTCTCGGTTGCGAGGCATGGTAAATATAACGGGCTAAGTTTCTATCAACAGATGTTTGGTTAGAAGACATGGACATATTAAATTCTGTCACATAAGGATATTCGTAGTATTTCTTGGCCATATATCGTTGACGTAGATTGTCAATAACTGCACAGATCAATAAAAATGATATTCTGTCTCAATATGACCACAGTTACAGACTTTACAAATTCTTTCATTCCTTGGTACATTTATTTTAAGATATCAATGGCTATATACATGTGTATGTGTTACAGAGATGTACAAGAGGTATAAGGTAGTTAACTTTACTATAACCTGTCCAGGCTGCAAGGCATGATAAATAAAACTGGCTAAATTTCTTACAACAGATGTTTGGTTAGAAGGCATATATTAAATTTTGTCACAGTAGGATATTCGTAATATTTTTTGGCAGTGTATCATTGACGTAGATTATCAAAAACAGCACAGATCAATAAACAATGATATTCTGTCTCAATATAACCACAGTTACAGACTTTACAAAGTCTCTCGTTCCTTTGTACATTGAGATAACCGCCCTCGTCAATAGCTAAATACATGTATATGTGTTAGAGAGATGTACAAGAGGTATGAAATAGTTCACTTTACTATAGCATGTCTAAGCTGCGAGGCATGGTAAATAAAACAGACTAAATTTCTGACAACAGATGTTTGGTTAGAAGACACGAGTATTTTAAAGTTTGTCACAGTAGGATATTCAAAATATTTCTTGGCAATGTATCGTTGACGTAGATTATCAAAAACTGTACAGATCAATAAAAAATGATATTATGTCTCAATATAACCACAGTTACAGACGTTACATATTCTTTCATTCCTTGGTACACTGAGATATCTGCCTTCCTAAATGGCTAAAGAATGTGAGCTACAGCGAAATTAAGCAAGTGCCAGTCGAAACTTATGGACTGTAATTACTGAAAGATAAAATTCTGCTTCAAAAAGTTGTTTGTACAACATATACGAGGTAGACTTAGAGCTATTAACTAAACATGTACGCCATTCTTGTTCATATGAACATTTCAGACGGAAAACAAACTCTGAAAGAAAAACTTCAGCACAATCTACTTTTTGTCTTTCCCAAATGTATCCAAAACCATATTCATACAAAAGGGATCTTATTCCTGAAGTCCAGTTACACTTTCCATTAACTGACAATTGCAACAACATAACCAGGAATATTAAATAATTTTAACCAATAGTTTATACAATTTTTATAGACGGTTATAACGTGATTGGAAGTAGCGGACTTAACACCCAATAAGCGTTTACACGCAAGAACATGTACTGATTCAATTTGCTTAAAATATGACAGACACCAAATCTCCACCCAATACTTTAAAATTGGCACAACTTTAGAGTAACAAATATTTTAAAATAGTTTCAAAGGCAGTCAAGTCAGTCGCTTTTGACAACAAACATAGATTTGCTGAAGTTCAAATCTAACTCGGATCTTCACGGATCCAAAGTTACCCAAGGTCCAACCCCAAACTGAGGTACATATTACAGGGGGTATCTCCTATAGCAAGTGACATGACATTGTGCCGCGTAGGTATCAAAGGATGTGTACTCCCACGGAGCTGAGAATGTCAGTTTCTACCCACTGATCCATGGACCGGTGTTATATTGTAGCACTTTGAGCACATTTTAATATATACACCTGGAACTTAATTAAGCACCCCCCCTATTTTCTGGATGATGAGAAACAAAACTTGCTGTAACTCTCTCACTATTCCAAAGATAGTGGAACCTTAGCTACTGTGAAACATACGAGCTATTGGCAAATGAAAAACAAGACAATGATTCCAATACGTGTTGTTTTAATAGCGTAACCAATGTGATTTGGTCACTATTGATTTTTTGATGAAAATAGTCACTGAACAAGTATGGTCGTAGCATTGTCAATGGCTGACTATTACAAGAAATGATGCACAAGGAATGTCACATGTTAACATCTGATGGGTCTGGCATCAGTATCGGTTGTATCCCCCACGTGCTTGGATGACAGCTTGAATCCTCCTCCTCATGCTACTGGTAAACCTTCTGATACGATCAAGTGGCAATTGCCGCCATTCTTCATGCAATGCAGCTTCCAGCTGTGCAAGATGCTGGAGAGGGGGTTCTCTCAACCTCACACGGCGTCCAAGAAAGTCCCAGATGTGCTCCAATGGATTCAAATCGGGGCTCATTGCTGGCCAAGGTAATGTCATGATAGCCTCATTCTGGAGATGTGCGGACACAGCACGTGAACGATGCAGCCTGGCGTTGTCGTCCATGAATATATGGTGAGTAGCCAACGGGTGGTTGTCAAAGTGAGGCACGACAACTGGATGGAGAATATCCCGGATGTACTGCTGACCATTAAGCTTTCCTCGGACAGTCACCATTTGAAGTTTACAGTCGTGTGAAAGACAACCCCAGATCATAACCGATCCTCCACCATAAGAAACAGTAGGGTGGATATTCCTGGGCACGTAAGCAGTGTTTTTATGCCTCCACACTCTCATTCGACCATCTGTAACGTGGAGGAGGAACCTGCTCTCATCTGACCAGTGGACCCTCCTCCATGTCCTCAGGTTCCACTGCCGACATGCCATACACCACTCCAGACGTCGTCTCTTATGGAGATCAGACAGAGCAGGACGTTTGATGACTCTTCTGGACCTCATACCAAGTGCCCTAAGGCGATTTCTGACGGTTTTGGTGGATAATTGTCTGTAGGGCAACCACAGGCGCTTCAAAACCGAACTTGTGGCAAAGGGTTCTCGCCTTACCAGACGTGCCAGGCTGCGATCATCACAGGCCGTTCTCTTCCTGGGTTGTCCAGGCCTTGGACGATCTCTCACATCTGTCATCTGATGTTTTCGGACAAGTCGGCTGATGACCGAGTGACTGTAGCCCAGCTGTCGTCCAATAGCTTTGAAGGACATGCCTGTTGCATGCATGCCGACAATTTGCCACCTTAGTGCTTCAGAAAGTCTTCTCCTCGCCATTTCAGTATTCATTAATGGAGACAGTTGCAAATTTGTCTGCTTTTATGCCCATAAATTGCATGTCAGAGAAACTGAATTTTGGGAAAAGTGTGGGTTGTATGCTTCACGTGCACAAGGGATGCGTTGTGACGAGTGCAATGGAACTGAAACACCTTTTTAGACTACTAGAGATGTGTTGTAATACAGAGATATCATTCATGTTTAACGATGGTTAACAGTTGCTCTACTATCATGAAATATATCAGGGGGTGCTTAATTAAGTTCCAGGTGTATATTATTGTGTTTTACATGCATGCATCAAAGTGGGTATAGATGATCCTGGTAGAGTCTAACTCATTATCCCCTTAGGGCCCTTGCCCCCTTTACAGGCAGCCCAGATTGTGCTTGAGTTTTCGCGCTCAAGAACAGTCTCCTGACTACGTGAAGACGTGATGCCTCGGGTTAGAATGGAGTTAAATCCGTCACGGTAAGCCCCATTTTAGATATTTTGAATTCTAATCCACCGTTTAGTTCTCAACAATAGTTCATTTTCGAACCGTTTAGCTCGTGCACTGTCGATTTAAGCTAAAAATATCTGCCCCTATCTCTTTCGCGGCTAGGAAATAACCTAGTAATTTTCACTGACGACGGTGATCCCGTGTTAAATATAACCAGCAAGGGCCCCACTGTGTCATTTAGGAGCCCTAATTTGCTCTGTTTTTCACAGAGCTTGATGCGGTCATTTACAAAATGTGGCATTTCACTGACATGGTATTTTAACCGTATCGATCCCCCGCTGGAGGCCGTCAGAAAATGCTTTTTGGAACGTGAAAAAGGGTTGTAAAAACTGCTCCCAACCTATAACTGACGAAGAATGAACTGACAGAACTCTGAGTGGATTGTTGTCGTCAGTCGAAACACGGCAACTGCCTGTGGCTACTCTCAACTCCTTACAAAAAACGACGTCTGTATTACAAGAACGTAATTTGGAGTTTGTGAGCGTCTGAAGATTTGTACAACAAGGCTCTGCGACTTGTCAAACATCATATTACACAATTTTCTGCATCAGAGCAATGTTTTGTTTTAAAATCTTAGGCCAAACTATGTATATTTTGTGAGGAATTATTGTTCTCAATTGGTCGTTAATGGAGGTATACACCACTGCTCCCACTATGTAAATTCTAGAATTCACAAATATGGTTCTTATAAATATAATATACCATTTAAAAAAGTAGGGGATATCGGATTTACAAGATTGATAAAATGCAAATGATGAAACTAAGGAGGAAATGGACGATGAAGAGAAATTAAGGGAAAATGTGACAATTTATTCCATTCCTTTGGACATCTTTTGTCTGTATGGATATTTATAATAATACAAATTACTTTTCTCATATGCATTGGCATTGGCTAGTGGTATGCTCGCAAAATGGAATATCCCCTACTTTTTTTAGGGGTGGGTATTGCAGAGAAATTACATATTGCGATATATTGCGATGCGAAAGCATGTATTGCGATATGTATTGCAATATATTGCAAGAAGGTTTTTTAACACTAAACTACTTATAATCGAGTTAACGCTTTTTGTAAAGCAAAAACACAACAAAATCACTATGCTTGATTAAAGCTTTAATAAAAACTTTTAATCATGACAAAATAAGAATATACATGATATTTAAATGTAATTTTCACCACGATCATTCCCACCACCACCGCAATTGCCACAATCATCAAGGTTTCCGAGTGTTACGAAGTTTTCCGAATGCATGTCAAAAACGGTTTTCGATCAGCATATCGCAATACGTATCGTTTTCATGTCTGAACCGGTTAATACCGGTAAACCGGTTATATTGCGCAACCCTACTTTTTCTTAATGGTATAAGTCAGCAGTAACAGGTTCCAGGCTCGCTTACTTAATCGTTGACACATAACGAAACTGTATTCGATACAAAATTAATGTCATCAATCAGTGCAAAATTACAACTGAAGCCCCGCCCACTCTATCATCAGCCAATCAGAAAACAATAGTCCGCTAGTGGGCGTGGCCTTAACCTATTTCTGATTTAGGAAACATTAAAGTTACTTGCTTGTTTAACCAATCAATCGCCGGGGAATACTTAACAATTTATAGATTGTAAATTAATGTCTTGAGACAGAAATACTCAATTTTCATCATTACTGTTTATAAAAAGGTTTTGGAGAAGTTGACAACGATGCACGCTGACAGAGTACGATGAACATAATTTCAGTCATTTTGACCACCCGATACACATTGGTCGATCTTTGAAAGCATATATATAGGTTTGTCATTGATCATGAATGGCTTATAATGACGCCAACAAGCTAATGAATACATTTTAACGGTACGTGTGAAGGCGAAACAATACGCTTACATGCTAAACAATACCCAAACTAAGCTATATGTTTACAGGGTAACCAGGTCCCCCAAAAGCTAAAGAATATTCATACAGGCTTAAAAAGGAGGATTACAGGTTAAACAACGTGGGGAGGTTACACCAAATGTTTTTTACGCTGAACGCTAACTTCACAGTCTACACATGTACAATACCCACATAGATTAAGCAATATGTGCATAGACGAAACAGTAGGTACAAAGAGTGAGTGAGTGAGTTTAGTTTTACGTCGCTTTTAGCAATATTCCATCAGTATCACGGCGGGGACACCAGAAATACGCTTCACACAATGTACCCATGTGGGGAATCGAGTCCGAGTCTTCGGGGTGACGAGGGAACTCTTTATCCACTACCCCACCGCTCCACGTACACAGACTAAACTGTACATGCATTGACTAAACAGAACGTACATAGACTAAACAATACGTACATAAACTAAACAGTACGTACATAGACTCAACAGTACGTACATTAACTAAACAGTACGTACATAGACTACAAACAACAGTACATACATAAACTAAACATTGACTAAACAGTACAGTACATAGACTAAACAAACAGTACGTACATAGACTAAACAGTACGTACATAGACTAAACAGTACTACATAGACTAAACAGTACTACATAGACTAAACAGTACTACATAGACTAAACAGTACGTACATAGACTAAACAGTACTACATAGACTAAACATAGACTAAACTGTACTACATAGACTAAACAGTACTACATAGACTAAACAGTACTACATAGACTAAACAGTACTACATATACTAAACAATAAGCTGAGTGTATAAGTATTAAGGTACACTGAAAGACTATTCGATACGCATTTAAGGGTAAAGGCACAATTTCACACATTTTTCGACAATAGTTTGGCCTATATATCCTATAATGTTGTCACCCCCTCCCCAACCCAATCCACATACTACCCACCCCTTTCCCAGTAAAAATGAAACTCACTTTAGCTTCCTATTGATGCAATAAAATACTTATTGTCCCTTACGACTTGCCTGAAATCGATAATTGAAACTTCGAGGCAAACAGCTTCCAAACTGAAAACTCTTGCCATATATGGAATGTGAACATTTGCTCCGTACATCGAAAACTGTCGCACGCGGTGTTGTCGGTGTTTGCCGAACTGGTTTTTCAATCACAGTTGTGCGTAGGATATTCGTAAAGAGTGCTCCAAGGGACATAACTCTATGGGATTCGCTTGAAATAATGTTCGGCCTGTACAGGGCGCGAGAGTCGATTTAATGCAACGTTGCATAAATTCATTCGAACTTTTTAAATTACTATTGTAATCTAAACGTATTTAGAATAAAAGGGGGGAATACATTATAAGGCAGCTTCCCTGAGGGCTGATAGCTAGTATTATTGAAAGAACTGCATTATATATTTTTAGAGAAGTGTGGTGTGACATAGTGCCTTTAAAAATGCGTAGAGGTTATACACGCTTTCACACAAAACAACACGCTGACTATCTAAACAATCCTCGTACAAACAAAACAATGAGCTGAGATCAGTTGTCTAACAAGCTCGAAGTATACGGGGAAATACTGCCTTCGTAGAGGTGGCTGACCTGTTTTTCAGAAGTTAAAGAAGTGTAAATGTGAAAAACATATTTGGAAACTTTAGGCTTGTGAACAGTATAATGCTACTTGATACATCTGGAGCGTTGGAGCGCGCCAATGACAAGTGAAACGTCAAACGAAAAAGCCGCCCTGAACATGATGTTGGCAGGTATGGTTTTAAGAGCGAAAACTGTCAGAATTGCAAGATAAACATTTTCGCATGACATGGTGCAGTCTCAACAGTTTTCTGTGTGCCCAAAGTTAGATTCAAAATGTTGATTTGAATAATATAAGTACTCCCTCGCAGATATACATGAAGATTACAGGAGTACAATGTTTTCAGAAGAAAATACTTCTAATGACAGAAACATGACGGCATGTCCGATATTTCACTTTGATATGATACGCGCCATCATCAGGGGTATATGCTTATGACGTCAATACATGTTTGATGCAGTTTAATTTCAGTGGAACATCAAACCCATCACTTGAGACACTTGCATATTTGTCATAGTGCAAACCATTTCAATAAGGTTACTTTAAAGTTCATATACTCAAACGACCTTATTGTCTCAATATATTACCAAAGTGCACTGGAATTCTATCTCCTTTGTCTGTTTAATGCATTCAGCAAACATTCGGTTTACCCCCTCTTATCATAAACCCCCCATATGGCAGGACTCATAATTCTCAATGCTATCGTTAAATGTCAATTAACACATCCCTCCGTCGTCGGATCTTACATACGTGCATGTGCATGGGTCAGTGATCTAAAGCTTGCATCACATGGCGTAATATCTCATCTTGGGCACCAAAACGACGGGGTACACCCCAACCCATAAAAAACTGGATGTGTTGGTTTCTGAGCCAGTCAGACGTGAGCTATAATCTAATACCATTCGTCTTCATCTCAGCATCTCCTCGATACAGAAATGTTGATAACAACCAAAGGCAACCGCAACAGAACACAAATAACACATCCACAGAGGCCCTTTTGTTTGAAAGAGACATGGCGCTCAGAAACGACATGATAACATCATTTTTCTCTTGTGGATTTCCTTGATTACATTCGTTATCGAGATAAAGCAACCAGATATGCGTCTCTGAATATTTTATTCTCTTGTGCTTAGCATTTAGAGACCTCAACGCTGACTGGTTGATCAGAAAGTTCACCTGCGGCAACCTCCAAAGCTCAGATCGTAAGATAGAGAGGTATGGTATCTGAGTTAAAAACCCTCCATTAACTGATGGGTAAATACGACCTCTAATGGTAATGCGTTTCTAATATCTCATCAGTTAATGGCAGCAATTATACAGGATGACCAAAGTTGTCATTACACCACAAAGAACAACGGATACTCTCAGTGTTTAATTTCAGTGGCTACAAAATGGAGGTATTCATATAAAATTCCGTTTTTGTAAAATACGCACTTTTTCATATTCCTCCTGCCTGGCATCTGTCATGAGGCACCTGTAGCAGCAGTTCCTTTGGCACCAAAATTTGGTAAGGCATCATTAACAAAGGGTATCGCTTCTGACATCCATGTTGTGCCATTAGTACGTATTAGACGACATGTCTGGTTAAAAGAGGTCAATGGTACTCAAAAACCCCTTTACATTAATGGTTCGCTAATGACGTCAATAAGTATTTGATGCAATTAAATTTAGTGGCACATCAAACACATCACTTGAGACACATATTCCACGCAAATAAGTCTATGGTTTTCGGACCCATGCAGAAGAAGACCCCGGTGCTGCTTTGAATAAATAGATAAGTTGTCCAATCTCCACGTCGTATGGGCAAGGATTAGTTGTAAAGATTTCCCCTGTAGTATTTCCAGATGCGCTTAGTCTCAAGTTCCAATTGGAACAGACAAATTTATCACAACGTTTACCATTATGACTTGAAAGCATTATCGCGGCCACTTCAATTATTATGTTCCGACATTGTATGAGGCCTTGCGTCCCCATTATTTGAACATGTTAGACTTTCAAACTTTCCTGTCTCTTCTGCGAATTCGTAACAAATCCGTTACAAAGCAACATGGTTACGAGGGTGTCTCGATGACGAACCAGGGGATTACTGTTTCTGACTACAGAGTGTTGTTATTCGTGATGTTTCATTCCTGGCTTTTACACATGCCACTCAAATCAACCATGCCAAAAAATCCCCGGCTAAATGTGTGGATTTAAGCTCTTTTAGAGATCAACACTTCTTGCATATTGTGTGCATTTATGAATTCGGAAAACATAAGTTGTTGGGATACATGATTACATTCGGCAGGTTACAGGAGCGAAAGAAACACTGTCCCTTTGTAAGCGTATGTGTTTCATTAAAGAATCTTAACAGTGATAGAATGGACGTCACGTTTCTCAAAAGCTGAATGGTAGAAGTAATTAAACGTTACACATGATCTTTACTGAAGAGAAATAACCACTTGATATGCTTATATTAAACAGCAAAATGGTTGGTTTGTAGAGGCGACATCTCATCGACTGTTTGTAGCTAAACAAATTATGAAAACCTACAGGAAATTGAGACACGCCAGGTTCGCAAAAACAAACCTCCCCACCAGCTCCTCTTTCCGATAACACCCGGTGTCATAATAACAAGTAATTAATAGTGTATGATGTGCACGTTGTTATATACTCGCCACATAAAGAAAGTATGCACATCGGAAATCCAAATAAATACTGGAACTATATGTTTGAAATGACGGACGTCCACGTGTCTACGGACGTCTTGGGGACGTTATGGGCAAACCTGTGTCATGGAGAGAAATTGCTTTTGGCGTATTTCCGTGATGATGATGATTTGGACAAGTGGACGTCAGGGAACCTATTTAGCTGTTGTTCAGGGCAGTTTGACAGGCATGAGGTTAAGGGATCAAATCCTCTGACCATGGCATCTCCGTCACCATCAGGATAATGCCCGTTCTCACGTTTTGCAGTGGCTTTTTGTCAATGTTCAAGTACTGCCTTTACATGCAAACGCACCGGATCCTGCAAACGCACCGGATCTACCTCTATAGAATAGATGCAGGATGAAGTGAAACGAAATCTATGCCGTGTAGCAAATCGTTTGATAGCGTTCATGAGATGCAGGAATACTGCTAGCTATTCCACAATTCACCCGTGCCCGTTTGATAGACTATAAATAGGCGATGCACTGCTGTGCTCTCTGCTTACGATGGGCATACTCGTTACTGAATTTGTGAGAACTGAAATTGTGACATTGTTTGCTGCCCGACAATGCATTTTTTTCTTTTCTTTTTTTTCATGGGAAATATGACACTCAATGAACTCTGTTCTTAGTGAATATTACCATGAAAATTAATGTCAATCGTGCCTGGAATTTTTTTTATCTCATGAGGCCATTGTGTGCAATCAAAAATGTTACACGTAGAGAAGACATTAAACTCGTCAGGTGCCTGCTCGTGACAAACCCAGCTTTGATTGTAGGACAAACTAGGCAACTTGCCAATGACAATAGCAGCACCAAATCACATCAATTTCCAGAGAAGTGTCATTAATTTCCTTTGTACCTATGAAGTTACTGAACACGGGTTGCTCCATGAAGATGTTAAGTGAAAGGTGTTCGAGAAATTACTTTTGCAACATCAGCCTCAGTGAAAAACATTCAAACAGATGATTAAATCTGAGATTATCAAAGTCATGTTTCACAAGAAATTACTTTCCAGAAACTCGTTACAACATCATGTTTGCAAGTAGTTTCGGAAAATTACGTTTTGATCTGAAGTTCTGTAAAAAGTACTTATTAATCATGCCAGTGTAGAAAAAAACACGATTTAATCAGTTCTGTAGAAATTGGTAATTTTACTCTTTTTTCCCCAGCCGATAGATCTACATACTCTCGAGAAAAGCGTAGCAACTAATGAAATGACGGCGAATGTGAACTGATGATGAATGTCGTGTGGACCGATGTCTTGTGTGTCCATGTTGGGCGACACACGCGTCACGCCTTGAAGAATTATATTCTGAGTATTAATTTACGTACGACAGACTGAGAAAATTCTATTCGTACATGTGGCCGATTTTCAACAGTTCTACCAAGAGGTGCCTTGAAAATACGGAGAACGTAAACGTTCCGATATTATGCAGAATCTGACGGTTTGGTCTTTGTGCGGAAGAAATTTTGTAACAATAATGACAGTTTAAACAACACATTTGTATCATTTGTATTAATGAGAGCAATGAACGTTCCGCTGCGTCGTCTGTGGAAATATTGTGGAATGTAATTTTACTTAAACAGGTATATTCAGGAAAGATTAAGACAACGTAGTATTCCATTTCGGTAAGAGTTCCTCCCGTTCCCCCATCCCAAATAATATTATAAATTAATATATACTTAAATAATTAACAAAACCTAACACAACAATTACCAGAGAACTCACAAAAATAACTAAAGGAAGGAAGGAACTCTTTCCTAAATTTCATTGACATTAATGGCGTATTGGTTACTTTGGTATTGCCCGCCATTTTACCGGAAGTGCTATTTTACAGGAAGTGCTACCCAAAGCTGGGGAGCACTAACGGTTTCTTGGGCTCTTGTCTGCAGTATCCAGGTGCACTTGCAACCCAATCATTTTGACGTCACACATATTGTACCCAAGATGCGCCGTTTTGTCTGTTGATGGAGGAGAGCAAACATGCGCTCAGCTCAATTGCATTGGTGATTGTCGTAAACAATCCGCTGCCACAAAAGAAGACTAAAAGTTTTGACAATTTAATGAAATTGATGAACATATTATCAAACAATTACTCTGCAGAAGTTACAAATACGCATTAACTAATAACATAATTATTAAATTTGATCTTTTCACAGATTGTCGTAACAGGTTGGTTCACAATCCATGTATATGTTTGTATCAAAAACAGTGTAACAACGAGGGCGTAACAGCAATCGGGAGAACAGTCATCTGTGACCTGCACGAGGAGCATGAGCATGACAGACGGTAGGTGTACATGCCTTGGCGTCAGTGACCACGTGCCTCACGTGCTGTTCATGCGTGATGTGAAATCGACTCGATGTTTTCAGGTGTAGTATGACGCTACGGTATTGCAAATGAGTGAGTGAGTTAATATTTTAAGTATGTCACATCAGCAGTATTTCAACCATATCGTGATTACGAAAGTTGTAAATTTATAAATGAATAGAAATAAAGTTAAATATTATACTTACCTGTGTGCAAAGGACAGTAAAACAACTAGATTATAACAGAAATAAATTTAAATCTAGTAATTAAACCTAAAAGATTTTAACTATAAATGGCAATACAATGTAAAACAGGTTGTATATTGCCAACAAATGAAAGTAGATCACCATACTAGGGACCATGGGGACTTACAGTACATTTGCTTCCTGCATGGACCCAAGCTGGATTTACACCATCCTTCAGCCGTTAGCAGTTTAGACAAATCTAGCCATACATTAAAAAGACACATATTCTGCGATTAAAAAGTGGAAAGTTTTAATGTACTTTGAATGTTTTGTGACTTACGCACCGGTATTGAAATATCCAACTCACCGACAACAACTTCCAGATGATGCACAACTTATTTTTGGTCAGTTGTGTACGTATACCATGCTAAATGTCACGGATTGTGATAAAACGCAAAGCGATAATATTTGCTGAAATAAATATTACTAGATTAAATATTATTCACACTGAGAGTGTGTCTGATGCAATGCGCTTTGAGGATGGAAGCTCAAGTGACAACGAACCCGAATTTTATTATCTTTGTGTAACGCTGAAAAATTAATGCATTTTAGCCGTGTGGCAGAACCTATCACAGATAAGAACTGAATCAAAACAACTTTGTCAGAATGACGGTTGTGCATGCTTGCTCGGTAGAATATTGTAAAATTAAATATATTTGAATTGGCTTGAAATAGAATCACGAGCTGTTAGGAGTATTGATTACCGAGTGCAGTGGCATGTGTTTTAATACCTCTAAAATTAAAACTCGACTTTTCGACGATAAGGTATATAAGCAAGAGAAATAACAAGAATTGTAAAGTTTTTTAATATAAAATTAATCTATTTGAAAGTATTTTAAATATTAGGTCTTTGAACGAAGCAAACATCACAGGTTTGAACACATTGGCACAATATCGATGATTTGAGTGAGTGAGTGAGTGAGTCATGTTTTACGCCGCATTCTGCAATATTCCAGCTATGTGGCGGCGGTCTGTAAAAAATCGAATCTGGACCAGACAATCAAGTGATTAACATCATGAGCATCGATCTACGCCTTTTGGAATCGATTACATGTGTCAACCAAGACAGCGAGTCTGACCACCCGATCCCGTGAGTCGCCTCTTACGACAAGCATGGGTTCCTGAAGATCGATCCTCGCAATGGGAATTATAAGACTCGCCTTTTTTACGTCATATAACTGTAGTACGGCGTTAAACAATAAAAATATGCAAATGCCCAAGGGACGATTATGTAGCCTTCTGGTTAGAGCGTTTGCTCTTGTAGAAAACCCGGGTTAAATTCCCCACGTAGGTACAACGTGTCACGCCCAATTCTGATGTCCTGTGATATTGCTGGAATATTGCATAAACGTAAAACCAAAATCATTAACTCACTTTTTACTCCCATTGAGAGAACTGTAAGTGTTGATCAAGGAACACAAATTTCTACAGAATTAATGTGATATGTACTTCTTTGTGTGAAAAACCACACAATCCTCATTTCAATCCGCTCTTCCAGGAAGCAATGAATAAGAGAAACCATTTCTGGAACCCTCTCGGGGACGCTTAGAATGACAATGCTGAGAGTTTAAGACCTGTTTGCCACGTGGGAAATAACTGACGTCGTTGGAAGATGGTTGCCTGTCTTTTGCGTCTGTGTAAGCCAAACATCGCTGACACATCTCATCCTTGTCAAGGGTCGTTCAACCCTCGCCTCTCCCTGCAGCAGCATCAACTCCATTAGAAACATCTCCAGGGACGACTCAGGAGCCATACTGACATAAGAAAACCAAGAGAGGTAAAGTGTCTTTGTGTTTGTCTACACGGAGCAGCGGGACTCGTATATTACACTTTAAAGGCACCATGTCACACCACACTTCTCTAAAAATATATAGTGCATTTCTCTCAATAATACTATCTATCAGCCTTCAGTGAAGCTACCACATAATTTATTCAAAACGCCCCCCACACACCCACACACACCACCACCACCCATGAAAACTGAAAAGTTAACTTCAAGATTACAGTGTCAAATTGAAAAATTCGAATGGATTAATCTAAAGTTGCATTAGATTTGCTCTCGCGCCCTCTACCGGCCGATCATTATTTCAACAGAACCCCATATCCCTTGGAGTTATGTCCCTTACAGCGCTGTTTACGAATATCCTACCATTACTTGTGACTGAAAGCCAGTTCGACAAACACCAACAACACCGCGTGCGACAGTTTTCGATGTACGGAGCAGTTTACATTCCAAATATGGCAAGTCTTATCTGTTTTGGGGCTGTACGCCTCGAAATTTCAGTTATCGATTTCAGGTCGTAAGGGATAATAAGTCTTTTATTGCATCAATTGGGAAGCCAAAGTGAGTGCTTATGCCCCAATATATATAATATAGGCCAAAATATTGTCGGAAATGTATGACATTGTGCCTTTAAACGGTGTTTTTACGCACGAAAAGACCATCAATTTCGGAGAGCTAGGTACTGCAGCTCACTGGAAATGCCAATTTTGAAAACTACGGAAAACATTGAAATACCGTTACAAAATCAATTATGGAAGGCGTTTACATAAATTACACCTATTAATATTTGTGTGTTTTATTGTGTTGCATAAATAACACCTATTAATATTTGTGTGTTTTATTGTAAACAACGCTGGAATGTTTATAGGAGTAGGTATGTTAGTATGGCTAACATTAGATAGAAGCCGTTGTGCAAAATTCAAAAGAAAGTCCTTCGTTCTTAGAGAATATCTGATGATAAGTTTGTCTTCACCCATACCTCTCAAATTTCACCTTAATCAGAAAACAAGTCCATAGAGAAAGACGACGACATGCAAATTTAATTTGACCGAGCAATTAAAAACGTCCCCAAAACGTGACAGACAGACAAACAGACACACTGTACTATTTAATCCTTACATCCACACTCCGGCACAGCGATGACTAACATAACATCACTGCCACAGGCTAATTTGCATATCACGTGACCGGACTTTTCTCTTGTTTGTAAACAAACGCGCATATTCATAATAGAAGAGACTGGACTCACGCAAGCTTTTCGGCGCTCTCTTCATAACGTTTTACATTGTTACATATATATTCTTCCACAACTGCGACAGTAAGGTCTATGACAGAACCTATTTAGATATCAAACTGGCTGCATCGTTTGCTCTCCATCAGCTACGATGACAGCACGTGGAGCCGTACAACCTATGTAAACAAAGGATCGCTACGCAAATCGAAATAGTGTTACATGTTTTTGGATATTTTTTCAGTGAAACTAAACCATTCTATTAAAGATGATTAGTTAGATGTGTACACTCGTTAAAAATAAAATAGTAAAACAATCTGTACATAATATTGAATGGACATTGCAAGATGTGACGAATCGTCACATTTTTCTGGCCTGTGGCAGAGGGTCTATGCTGGCTTGCCGCATGGAACTCTGGGTAGGATAGTGCCTTACATCATGACTTACACCCGTGAAGATCCGGGTTAGAATTGGTCTTCAGCAACCCATGCTTGTCGTAGGAGGTGACTGACGGGATCGGGTGGTCCGTTTCGCTGACTTGGTTGACACATGCTATCGTATCCCAGTTGCGCAGATCAATGCTCATGCTGTTGATCACTGGACTCTGTGGTCCAGACTCGATTACGAACAGACCGCTGCCATATAACTGGAATATTGCTATTCTTAGCCGTGGTGTGTCAAGCAAAATTCAATTCATTGTACGTGTATTTATCTAAATGCGGAAAAATACGATGCTGTTCCGATTCAGTTCCTTATCACAACCATCCCTCCCCAGATCGTATCCCTTCAGCCTTGCATCTGCACCTCATCTGGAATCTAGTTCAAAGCGGCATTAACCTCGCTCACTCAAATCGCTAACACAACGTTTGAAGATTTGTCCTGACAAATAATGACTACTTCTTTCTTTACACAACGAATCTATAAAGGCTTCCATATCCCCTATATCATCGCGATTATAAACGTCAAGACGTGAGTTTAGCCACTCTACTCCTTTGCCTCCCGTCATATCCCGTTCTTGAACCGTCTCAAGAAACCGTCGCTCGCCCAAACTGAATAAACTCAATGGACACGTGGCTCCTTAGCCGAAGATCTCCACCAATTTGGCGATGCGCGGAGCTTGCTATCATTCCTCACTGAAAGGATACCATTGAATGAAGTGAGCATAGATAACTTCAAGTTAATGACTAGATTCGTGTGCTTCATACTCTCGCGAGTATCTCCCTTACAAAGGGCAACGAGTCGTGGTTAATAGTCGATACTTGTGCTGCTTTTAAATGACAGATTTCGGCTCCTTTCACTGTCTGTAGGGCTCGCATTTCTGCTCCGCCGATCGCTGATGTAGTTTTGATGTAACTCTCCCAGCTTTGCGTCGCTAGGACAATTGAACTCTTTACACTGTTTGTGGGATTCGGGTTTTCACGTGAAAGATCGCTGGAAGGCTGAATATTTAGCTGAGATGGATCAACGTCGTGAATATACCGAAACCACGAACGGAAGCAATGTTGTTTTACGCCACAACAGGCAATATTTTCTTTTCTCTGCATGTGATAAGAGGCCATTGAAAGTTGTGGTTTATGTGAGGATCACAGTAAATGACGTGGAAACTACGATGGAAGCAAATGACATAATGGTTCTCAAAAACACCAAACTCCTATCGTTTTACCTCCAGCAGCTTTTGAATTCAAGATAGAGAGGTGAGGTCAGGTGAAATTGGGTTTAACGTCGTGCTTGAGAATATTTCGCTCATATGACGGCGTGCATGCGTGTGTATGTGTATGTGCGGCTGCTTGTACTAGCCCAGACTAAGGCTGTTTTATAGTGCTAGCCCACTGAGATACCATGTCGGAGAGAGCGCATTACAATATTCTTGTCAACCGGGTTTGATTTATGCTTTGTTTGTTTGTTGGATGTTTAATACTTCACTCACCGTTATTAATCCGGAGATTGCCCAACACATTTGGGATGCGATCACTTGCATCAACCAAGTGATCCTGTCTGACGACCTTCGATCGTCATGCCCACCAATGAATTGTTGAAAATCCATTCTAAGCTGGACAGAATCTTCACAGGAGTATGATGATTGGGGATATGTATGTGTAGGCAATGGGATCATTTATACATTATACATGGGTTGTTGAGTGGTGTAAAATAATTTGTTAATTCTATGGCCCGTTTATATTTATCTATCGGGAGGTTGGGTGGTTTTCAATGCACGTTTTGCGTTAATTTAAAACAAATAGGTCATTAGATAATCTGTGGCTTATAATTACATTTCCACCTATTATGTAAGTACTTTGCTGGCGTCGTTATCTTGTAGTCATTTATTCTGCTTATTACTCACGTTTGGCAGTAAAATTCCTTTGGAATTTCCTTCGCCGGTCATGTAAGATAGCTGGGTATCTATCGTATGGCTTGGCTGTCCGCCATGGTGGCTGCGGAAGCGGAAGGTGTGTAGTGAAGCGGAAGGTGTGTAGTGCCGCAGTGAAGGTGTGTAGTGCCGCAGTGAGGGTGTTTACTGTTGTTTTAGCTAATAGTAACACTTCGTCGTGACCTTTCGGAGGGTAGCTCACGGCGTATATAAAAGCCTGATGCAACTGATATCATTGTCTTGCGCATGGGTGATCAGAGCATGTAAGTTCGCTGCCTTTACGGGGGATATTCCCTCCGGCTCGGTAGGTTTCCCTAAGACTTGCTATTGATGTAGTGGTGTTATTCGGTAGTCGGGTGGGGTAAACTAGAGGTAGGAAACATGTAGCAGTTGGTTATCATAACATAGTATATTATTTCAAGGTATTTATCATGTACCGGTAGGTAGTGTGGGTTGGGAGAGTAAGTAGTGAATGAATGAAGTAGGACACATGTAGAATGGAGGAATTAATATAGGAAAAGGTTTCTTAGCTATTTTGTTCAGTTTTGTTATCATTTTGTTTCTTTTCCTTGTTTTCTATTTAACAGAATAAATTATTATTATTCACATTTCTGCCCTGTGTCACATTTTCTTGAAAGAGGTGACAAATGCCATCGAGCTGAAGAAGATTGAACACTGTTCCTCTGGTTTGAAGTTTTCCATCACATTAAAATTCCACAACACAAAGTCCACAATAAAACCATGAACAGGGTAACATCTACATTGAAACTCCTGTCACTGGGCTGCCTATTAGAGAACACCTATTACAGATTTGGTGCCGTCACCGGGATTTGTCATTTTCTTAGAGATACTTAATTGATTCTTGTCAGAATTTGTAACGTCGTCTCATTAAAAATACACACAATAGGTGAGTGAGTGAGGGTTTTTTTTCTGTTTAAAGCGCCGCACTAAGCAATTTTCCTACTATACGACGGCGGGAAACAATCGAATCTGGACCAGACACTCCAGTGATTGATGTCCTGAACATGGTAGAATATCTTGTATCAAAAGTCAACAAACGTGACCTCCCGATGGAGGCTGTCGCCTTTCTCTCACCCTAATTCTCTTTCCCCCTCACCCCCTCACTCACTCCATGTCCCCTTCTTCCTCTCCCATCTCTTACAATGTTTTCTTCTCTGCTGAATCCCTTTCAAATAATATTTTGAAAAGGTATATTGACAACGGCATTTTGGTTTTGCGTCATACCTTAGCATTGCTTAAAAACGTTTCAAGAAGTTGACATCAACAGCTTCTGTTTGACCGTATCAAATACCACAGTTTTAAAAAAAACACTCAATAATCTTATTAGACACGGATGTCATTAACAAGCATCTGGGTTCGTATGCTACTTCACAACGACACCCAATCCTGTTTGTATTGTTAAACTGATGTACCCTGCATCCTTTGTGTGGTATCACATCTCCTTCATTGGCTTCTCTTAATTCACTGGCTCTGCACTCGATGGTAAAGTGTCACTGAAGTGTTAACGAATCATTGTCCGTGATCTGCTTGTTTCAAAGGAACCACCTGACAAGTGCTTCAGAAATATCTTTACCACATAACAGTAGCGGTTTGCCTTTATGGGTTGTTGAATATATAAAGATTGTGAAAGAAACGATCTCAATAGAATGGCACCTTAAAGGCAAGTAATGCAATTCCTACAGAGGTTGGGTATCTTAGTAAGAACAGAACACACCCATATCTTACAAGACTTTAAAATCAAGTTATACAATTTCACAGTGGTTCTGGATGTGGTATAGTTTGGTGAAACACATATATTTCATAAAGTATGGCGACTTTGTAATCACGTTCTACAGTTCTCGCAGAGGCTTGATGTTATAGTCAGAACAGAACACACCGACAGCTTACAAAAAAAGGAGACTTCAAATTAAGTTATGCAAATCTCACATATTGGTGAAAAAACACAGATTTCATAAAAAATGGAGATTTTATAATAAAGTAATAAAATTCTCATAGAAATTCAGGATGTGTTCTAAACTAGTGTCCAAAAGAAACGATACCACGTTTTTCAAAGATCACTAAATGAAAACAAAACAACATGGACATTTCAAATTGATATCTTTCATTAGATAATTGATTTTACGGCATGTGTACAAAAAGTCATGGCAACCAAATATATACAATCATTAACACAGGGCTTTAAACGAAGTGTGGTGCCCAAAATTGAAATTTCATTTTAGCACAGTGGAGGAGGCTAGTGAGGGTAGTCTCTGAAAACCGGGTACTACTTTAGTACAGGGTATGTCCACCAGCAGCTGCGATACATGCCATGACACGCCTCCGAGCTGATGACGTCAAACGTCGGATGACGTTAGGGGCGATTCGCTGCCACTCATCCTGGAGACAATGTTCCAATTGTTGGAGGTTGGCTGGGGGCGCAGGGCGTTTTCTGATTTTCCGATTGAGGTGATCCCATATGTGCTCAATGGGATTCAAATCCGGTGAACACGCTGGCCATGGCAAAACCTGTATGTTGGCGTTGGCAAGGAAGTTCTGGGTCAATCTTGCCGTATGAGGCCTAGCGTTATCGTGCTGGAACACGATTCCTCCTGGATGCTGTTGGGCGAATGGCTGCACGACTGGTCGTAAAACCTCATCCTGGTAACGCTGTGCATTCAGGTTCCCCCGAATAATGACGAGCCTCGTTTTCACATCACCACAGATACTTCCCAACATCATTACACCTACGCCTCCAAATGCATGGACTTGCTGGATGCAGTTCGGCGCCAAACATCCACGAACTCTTCGGTATACTCGCTGCCGACCATCGTTCTTGTAAAGGCGAAACCGGCTTTCGTCCGAAAACAAGACGCGTGCCCAGTTTCGACATTGCCACCGCCGAACACGCCTGGCCCATATCAATCGGTTGACTCTGTTTTGACATGTCAGGTAGACTCCGCGGTAGGGGCGACGTGCACGGATACCATGTGCCTGCAGTCTCCTGTAGACGGTTTGTCGACTGATCCGGTGTCCCAGTCTCGTCGCCGCCGTTAACGTCGCAGGAATGAAGCGGTTATGTAGGTGAAGTAACCGGATGTAGTTGTCTGAAATAGGCGTGGTCACCCGGGGTCTCCCGCTTCTTGGCCTGTCTGTTGTTCGGCCTGTTTGACGCAACCGTCGCATTAACCTGGTAACGATTATGCGCGCGCATCCAAACGTTCTCGCTACAGCGGCGTGTGATGCTCCCTGTCGGACAATTCCAACGGCTTATTCTCTCTCGATCGTTGTCAAATGTGCCATTTCTTTTGTGTGCATTTTACTGCTGTGGACACAACGTGTCGGACCAGCGGTTTTATACAGTTCATCTGCGCGTGCATTTCGTGCTACACGACTTAGCATCATTTTGAGTATTCGTGCGATTGCTTCTTAAGTGAATAAATGTTACCGTGTTTTTCGATTGAATACGTTTGGTTAGGTACGTGGGATACACAGAAATATGTTTTTTCTCCAAAAAGTATCATTAATTTAAAAATATTGAAAAAAATATTTGGTATCGTTTCTTTTGGACATGAGTTTATATTGATGAAAACACCAAGATCTCGCAGAGAATGACGACTTTACCATAAAGTTGTATAATTCTCACAGAAGTAATGTGACGTCATGACCATTGATCTACGCAACTGGGATACAATGACATGCATCAACCATGTCAGCAGGCCTGACCACAGATCATGTTAGTCACCAGGTGGACAAGCATGGGTTGCTGAAGATCAATTCTAAGCTGGATCTTCACAGGTCTTTTTATGCTGATGAATTATATGTTTGAGCTACTTGTTACATAGACTTGAACGATATCCTCATGATGACTTGTATGAATTAGTCAAAGACAGAAGCAGTATCTATTCGCTCTACATCTCAGCATTTTCATAAAATGTGATATCACGGACACAGTAAATACAAATGTCCAATGACAATTAATCAATATCGATTATCCGACACGTATTCCACTGGGCACAAAAAGTTAAACAGTATGGGAAAGCATATGAATGGATCACTTAAAACTCAGTGAACACAAAAAGTGTTGAAAAATTTACACCTATGACCAAACCATTTATTTGGTTTGCAAAACACTTGGGAATAAAGAGCTACATCACAATGGCATTCTGTTGGTGCATCTTCTTGTAACACCGCATGAAATCAGGCATGAATCAATAGAGTGGCTTTATAATTATACAAAGTTGTCACCGAATTGTGGTTTGATCACTTACGTTTTCCACCTACCCCGAGGGAATGGGAACAGTTACCATATATCCGTGACACTTAAAAAGCAAATCGCTTGAACGGTTGGTGAGTGTAGCGGAAAAAGGGAGCTTTAATGATGAAACTCAGGTGTGCAGTTTCTCAAAGCTGTAATCGACAATAACATGATGGGTTTCCGTGCAATAAAATGGCATGGCCAAACGTGTCATTCAGTCCAATCATTGTTGTTACGTGTTAGGCGAAGTCGTAACTGTTAACGGTGATGTTGATGCTCGCGTGACACATGATTCCGCCGGAGGAAAGAAACAAATTGATTAATTGTTTAAAGTACACAGAACCTTTTATTCAGTTACCACGCCACCCAACACAAAGAGTGAAAGACCAAGGGAGTATTTAGATTGGTAAATATGCCCACTGTCGCTGCTTTCCATTATATATGTTATTTATAAGAGATGTTACTTGGAGGGGATTCGAACCGGGCGTAATCGGATCCTGGCATTGAAGAGCGATACAACACTGCTAAATTCGTGTTTTAATCTATTCTCATATTGTACTGTTGTGTCGGAATCGAAATCTGGCTCATGAGCGAACACCTTATCAACTGTGCTAACCGAACGCCTGTTATCCAAATACACCCACCCACTCACCCACTCACTCACTCAAATACCATATCACACCCTAGGTTTCAAAAACACAACTTGATGACGAAAATGAAAGTTTTCGCGAAAAGCGCTTGTTGTCAGACATAATAAATCATCTTTCTTGAGCTATAAGCATCATGCTATGTTTTATAACAAAGCTCTGTTGAGAGTTCACAATCGTTTTCGTCCTGGCAGAACTGAAAGGAATAATATTGTTTCAACAGTGTACAACAAACTTTACATACAGCAAACTATAGTTATAACGAACTCATAGGGAACACTGATTTTGTTCGATAAAACTGTAGTTCGTTATACGCATTGCGTTATAAAATTAATATGCAGTATTATGGTTTAGAAATTGCCGTGACAAATCTATAATATTCAATAATATATTGACAGTACAGAATTCTAATACAATACTATTGAGTCTCTAATCTGAAATATTGGGTCACAAATCTAAAATATTAACTGAATGTCTATAGTTACCACAGTCTTGATGATTGATGATTGCTGGAAAGTATGTAAATGAGGTGAAACTTGAGTGGTCGATGTTAGCGGACAGATGAGCGTAAATCCGAAGTAGTCCCTAAAGTCGTGTCGAACAACTGAGCAACCTAGTACACTGTTCTCGAATTTTGAAGCAGTAGCCACGCCTCAGTACGACCACTTAGATCACACTATGACCAGCTTCTCAGCACTTTGAGAATCAGACCGCAAGCAAAGAGGAGATAACTCTGAGCGAAGCTCCTCAGCTTACTCAGGTTAAATTACGTCGTCCAAATCAAAGATGTGAGTTCAAATCACTCCCAGTGCTATAAACCTTTGTGACCCATAATAACTAAAAGTTAATTAAAGTGACATCATTAACAAAAACACATCCTCATAACAACAGCAAGTGTTCAAAACAAAAACAGCTCATTATATCGTCAGTTCGACAAAAGTGTGTTCTTTATATAAACATAGTTTGTTTTAAGAAATTCCAGGTGCAACATTTGCATCGGAAAATACCTCAACATCCCCATCTTCAACAGCAGCAGGATACTTCTTGGTAAACGCCATTCTCAGCAATATTCCAGCTATGTGAAAGGTCCGGAAATATTCAGTCCAGTGATTGACATCATGAGCATCGATTTTAGATTAAAGCACAGTTATACCCCTTCACTTTTATCAGCGAATATATATACATCTTTTGTATTTGACTGATTTCCTGCTTAATTGTTCTGAGTATATTTTGTATCTGGTATTTTATTCTTTTCAGGTAGCAATGCCATTACTACGACCAACAAAGAGGCCACATCGCTGCCTTGGAGGATTTTTAGAAGTAAAGAAATTTAATTAACTTACACATTCATTTCGCGTTTAAGTTCCATTTGTTTTTCAAAATAAATCGATTCAGTGCTTGAGGGAGTAAAAATCTTTATACCTAATGTGACAAAAAAGGTTTCAAAGCTGCTTTTAAAGGAACAAACGATGACGAAAAAATATATATGCAATTTTTGAAGAGCTCTCTGCATCAACCAAAAATAGGTTTTCGCCTGTGGCTACACCATGTTATGTCTTATAACAAAACCAAGCTTGGAGTTTACAAGCGCTGGCCATTGTAATAGGAGTTCAGTTCTGTCAGAAGTTAACTTAATACTATTGTTATAGACATGCAAATCTCCTGAACTTTTCCTCTATGAGAAAAAAAAATACAATGTCGAGTAACAACCTGAACATTATCGATCAAATAATCTAGTTTACAGTTACTGTTTCTTTGTATTCTGAGAAAGGGGAATTAAAAGTAAATTGAAACCTATTTAAACAGCAAAGGATGTATTTCTTTCTGAAATATCTTACTGAAGAAAACAAGTTTGGTATGTTTTTAAAGTAAGTGCCAATTTTGATTAAAATCCCAGAGAGAGGGATTTTATGTGTCTGGTTTAATTGTTAAGACCAAATACATGTGTATATATATATATATATATATATATATATACATACAGTCACGTGTCTGTCGAATGTAAAAGCAAATAAGGAATCACAATATCGGTACAGTGTTGTCATTGAGCCATTTGGGCTTGATTCAATTTGATTCCCATCTTTCACATTGAGATCAAATCATTTCGCCTCGCTTGGCTATTTACATAGATGTGTGAGTGAGTGAGTGAGTGAATATGATTTAGCAATATTTCAGAAATTTAACGTCAAGGGACAGCAGAAATGGGCTTCACACATTGTACCCATGTAAGGAATGGAACCCGGGTTTTGGGGCATAACGAGCGAATGCCTTAACGGCTTGGACACCCCAACCGCCCCTGAAAGTGGGAAAAATTTCAGCTACACTCATGGGCAAAAGAAAGTATAAGCAGCAAGATAGGACTGACTGTCTAGAAATTGTAATATTCAAAAGTGTCCAAAGGTAAGTTAATAAACTGAGGGTTACATTGCATCAGGCTTACCTGGCAAAACGTTCACACTGTTGGCAGTGAAAAAGTGACGGTGAGTCGCACTGTGGGTTGGTGAGCGTGGTGCTGTTAGAAGATGGTCCAAGGGTTTTGTTTCAGGTACGGGAACAGAGGTGGTTAGCCTATAACGAGGATAGGTGTTTCCAGTGTTTACCTCTTTTTGAGGAAGAACTTTCCCATTGGCTACCCCGTAAAGAGGAAGAACGTTTCCACAGGTTACCTACTAAAGAAGGAGAGAATTTTCGTTGCTTACCCGGTAAAGATGAAGAGCTTTTGCAATGCTTACGAAGAAAGAAGAAGAGCTTTTCCAATGCTTTCCGAGGGCATGTGGTAACCACCTAGTGGAACTCATCCCCGTATTGTAGCGGAAACATTGCGGCGTGCGCCTCGGCAGTAAACAAACACATGTTGAGGTACAGAAAACAAGAATGGGTTCTCCTCAATGAGTTACTTATTCACACCTGCTCTCAATATTCGTCCCATATCATTTCAAATGCCATGTATTGATACACAAATCAAAATGTCATTCAAATCGAGGAGACAGACTATATAAAGTAATTGTGGATGTAAGATCGAGAAAATCCTCATGGCTAAACGTTGGGCATTCGTTAAAATTACGTTGCCTGGCAACGCTCATATGGGCATTTCGAATCGACTGGACTTGGACCAATGGGTCTTTTTGTTTAATGTAAAACGTATGAGTAATATTATGTTTTGTTCACACAATACATGTGTCTATCAGAAAATCAGATACAATTTTTCCGCTGAGTTGCAGTTTCTAAGCCAATTTCATGGCGCACATTGACTCTTATGTATCAACATCTGGATGCTTCCAGTAGTGCAGAGCTTGTTATTAACTTTTATGAAGTTCCATGTTTTCGGAATCCTGACATTAGTGCTATACCGTTCGTGCAAAATAGTGACAATGTGGCATGACCATCAATCTTAGTGAGTGAGTTTAGTTTTACGCCACTTTCAGCATTATCACGGCAGGGCACACCAGAAATAGGCTTCACACAGTGTACCCTTATTTTGAAATGATATGTAGAAAAATACTTCGAGTTATCCGATGATATGACTGGCTTCCGCTGTTGTGACTGGCACCCGGTGACATCACAAGCACCTGATGATATGACTGATACCCATCTGTAAATGTTTTCAGAAGTGATCATATGTGAGTTTACCTGTGTGTGTGTGTGTGTGTGTGTGAGAGAGAGAGAGAGAGAGAGAGAGAGAGACAGAGACAGAGAGAGAGAGAGAGAGACAGACAGAGAGAGAGACAGAGAGAGAGAGAGATAGAGAGAGAGAGACAGAGAGAGAGAGAGAGAGAGAGAGAGAGAGACAGAGAGAGAGAGAGAGAGAGAGACAGAGAGAGAGAGACAGAGAGAGAGACAGAGAGAGAGAGAGAGAGAGAGAGAGAGAGAGAGTTTTAAGCTGGACCAGACGGTTCAGTTACTGATGTCATGAACCTGTTGGAGGCAGGGTTTTTTCTCACTCCTTACGTCCCTCATTTTCTTTACCCCTCACTCACTCACTCCATTTCCCTCCGCTTTCTCTCCCATCTCTTGCAATGTTTTCTGCTCTGCTGAGTCCCTTGAAACAATATTTTGGAGAGATACATTGACAACGACATTTTGGTTTTGCGTCATACCTTATCATTGCTTAAAAACTTTGAACAATTCAAAGCGTTAACATCAACAGCTTCTGTTTGACCGTATCAAATACCACGGTTTTAAAAACACTCCATAATCTTATTAGACACGTATGCCATTAACAATCTGTAATATTAATTGTATACGCATGTTTCTATGCGTGGAAAATAATACACGTCAATTGTTCGGGTGCTTTCGAATTGCGGACATTGTGAACTATTCAATAAGTGAAGAGTTTCTATATTCTAAAATCGTTGTTTTGGTTCTCAGAGCAAAATAAAAGCTTTATAAAGCGCCTACAGTGAAAACATATCAACTGAAAATAAACCTTTTTGTAACTGACAAGCATCTGGGATCGTATGCTACTTCACAACGACACCCCATCCTGTCTGTATTGTTAAACTGATGTACCTTGCATCTTTTGTGTGGTATCACATCTCCTTCGTTGGCTTCTCTTAATTCACTGGCTCCGTACTCGATGGTAAAGTGTCACTGAAGTGCTAACGAATCATTGTCCGTGATCTGCTTGTTTCAAAGGAATCCTGACAAGTGCTTCAGAAATATCCTCACCACATAACAACAGCGGTTTGCCTTTATGGATTGATGCATATATATACACTGTGAAAGAAACGATCTCAATAGAATGGCACCTTAAAGGAAAGTTATGCAATTTACAGAGGTTGGGTATCTTAGTAAGAACAGAACACACCCATATCTTACAAAGAATTGCAACTTTAAAATCAAGTTATACAATTTCACAGAGGTTCTGCATGTGGTCTATATTGGTGAAAACACATATATTTGATAAGAATGGCGACTTTGTAATCACGTTCTACAGTTCTCGCAGAGGCTTGATGTAATAATCAGAACAGAACACACCGACAGCTTACAAAGAATGGAGACTTCAAATTAAATCTCACAAACGTTCTGGGTGTGTTCTACATTGGTAAAAAAACACCACACAGTTTTCATGAAGAATTGATACTTTATAATCAAGTCGTGTAATTTTTACGAAGACTCTGGGTCAGTTTTATATTGGTGAAAAACACAGATTTCATAAAGAATGGCGACTTTATAATAAAGTAATGGAATTCTCACAGAAGTTCGGTATGTATTCTGTATTGACGAAAACACCCAGATCTCACAGAGACTGGCGACTTTATCATGAAGTTGTATACTTCTCACAGAAGTAATGTGACGTTATGACCATTGATCTACGCGACTGGGATACAATGACATGCATCAACCATTTCAGCAGGCCTGACCACAGATCCCGCCAGTCGCCATGTGGACAAGCATGGGTTGCTGAAGATCAATTCTAAGCTGGATCTTCACGGGTCTTTTTATGCTGATGAATTATATGTTTGAGTTGCTCGGTACATAGACTTGAACGATATCCTCATGATGACTTAAACAATAATTACACATATTACATTAGAATATCGGAAATTGTATGAATTAGTCAAAGACAGAAGCAGTATTTATTCGCTCTACATCTCATAATTTTCATAAAATGTGATATCACGGACACAGAAAATACAAATGTCCAATGCCAATTAATCAATATCGATTACCCGACACATATTCCACTGGGCACAAAAAGTTAAACAGTAGGGAAAAGTATATGAATGGATCACTTAAAACTCAGTGAACACAAAAAGTGTTGAAAAAATACCATCTGTAAGCAAACCATTTATGTCATTTGCAAAACACTTGGGAATACAGAGCTACATCACAATGGCATTCTGTTGGTGCATCTTTTTGTAACACCGCATGAAATCAGGCATCAATCAATAGAGTGGTTTTATAATTATACAAAGTTGTCACCGAAGTGTGATTTGATCACTTACGTTTTCCACCTACCCCGAGGGAATGAGAAGTTACCATATATCCTTGACACTTAAAAAGCAAATCGCTTGAATGGTTGGTGAGTGTAGCGGAAAAAGGGAGCTACAATGATGAAACTCAGGTGTGCAGTTTCCCAAAGCTGTTATCGACAATAACATGACGAGCTTACGTGCAATAAAATGGCATGGCCAAACGTGTCATTCAGTCCAATCATTGTTGTTACGTGTTAGGCGAAGTCGTAAATGTTTAAGGTGATGTTGATGCTCGCGTGACACATGATTCCGCCGGAGGAAAGAAACAAATTGATTAACTGTTTAAAGTACACAGAACCTTTTATTCAGTAACCACGCCACCCAACACAAAGAGTGAAAGACCAAGGGAGTATTTAGATTGATAAATATGCCCACTGTCGCTGCTTTCCATTATATATGTTATTTATAACAGATGTAACTTTAATAAAAACTGGTGAAACTCGAGATGATGGCTGCGGTGCAGGCGAACCATAACATATAATGGAGGGGATTCGAACCGGCATAATCGGATCATGACACGATGAGCGGAACAACTCTGCCAAATACTTGTTTGAATCCATTCTCATGTTGTATTGTTGTGTCGGAATCGAAATCTGGCTCATGAGCGAACACCTTATCAACTGTGCTAACCGAACGCCTGTTATCCAAATACACCCACTCACTCACTCACCCACTCACTCACTCACTCACACACCCTATCATATTGTTTCCTGGAGACCCATACCATGCTTTGAGAAAACGTGTCGATTCAATGCCTGAGGCAGTCGAATGCAAAATGTGAAAAAGGTTTCAAAAACACAACTTTGAATGATGACGAAAAAAAAGTTTTCGCGAAAAGCGCTTGTTGTCAGACATAACAAATCAACTTTCTTGGGCTATATTCATCATGCTGTGTTATATAACAAAGTTCTGTTGAGAGTTAACAATCGTTTTCGTCTTGACACAATTGAAAGGAATAATATTGTTACAACAGTGAAACTCTACAGTCCCTTGCATTGTACCATAAAACATTTTATCTTTTTCTGTGATTTCATTTTAACAGGAAACGTCTTATCTTTAATGAAATCGTTTCAGGATGAACATTATCGGCAAAATAATTATGTGAAAAATTCTGTTATTTAGAGTATTGATGTCAACAGTGACAACCTTGGCCATACATTGTGAGAGTTACGAGATTACGTCTGATCATAAGTCCTAACTTTACATACAGCAAACTATAGTTATAACGAACTCATAGGGAACACTGATTTTAGTTCGATAAAACCATAGTTCCTTATACGCATTGCGTTCTAAAAGTAATATACAGCATTACGGTGTCGAAATTGCCGTGACAAAAGGTTTGTGAGTCTCCTTCAAACCAGCAAAATAACACACAGACAAATCTATAATATTCAATGATGTATTGGTCTTGTGTATTATTATATTGACAGTACAGAATTCTAATACAATACTATTGAGTCTCCAATCTATAATATTAACTGAATGTCTATAGTTGCTACAGTCTTGATTTTGCCGATGTACTGATTGAAGATGGTTGACTGCTGGAAAGTATGTAAATGAGGTTTAACTTCAGTGGTCGATGTTAGCAGACTGATGAGCGTAAATCCGAAGTAGTCCTCAAAGTCGTGTCGAACAACTCAGCAACCCCTAATACACCTATTACACTGTTCTCGAATTTTCAAGCAGTAGCCACGCATCAGTACGGCCACTTAGATCACACTATGACCAGCTTGTCAGCACTTTGAGAATCAGACCGCAAACAAAGAGGAGATAACTCTGAGCGAAGCTCCTCAGCTTGCTCAGGTTAAATTACATCGTCCAAGTCAAAGATGCGAGTTCAAATCACTCTCAGTGCTTTAAACTTTTGTGACCCATAATAACTTAAAGTTAATTAAAGTGACATCATTAACAAAAACACACCCTCATAACAACAGCAAGTTTTCAAAGCAAAAACAGCTCATTATATCGTCAGTCCAACAAAAGTGTGTTCTTTATATAAACATAGTTTGTTTTAAGAAATTCCAGGTGCAACATTTGCATCGGAAAATACCTCAACATCCCCATCTTCAACAGCAGCAGGATACTTCTTGGTAAACGCCATTCTCAGCAATATTCCAGCTATGTGAAAGGTCCGGAAATATTCAGTCCAGTGATTGACATCATGAGCATCGATTTCCTCAGTTGGAAGATGACATGCATCCACAGAGTCGCGAAGCCTGCCTCGGTACTGAACTTGTCATGTTAAAGCATTGAGGAGAAAAAGGACCCAATATTATGCAATTTTAGATTAAAGCACATTTATACCCCTTCACTTTTTATCAGCGAATATATATACATCTTTTGTATTTGACTGATTTCCTGCTTAATTGTTCTGAGTATATTTTGTATCTGGTATTTTATTCTTTTCAGGTAACAATGCCATTACTACGACCAACAAAGAGGCCACATCGCTGCCTTGGAGGATTTTTAGAAGTAAAGAAATTTAATTAACTTACACATTGATTTCGCGTTTAAGTTCCACTTGTTTTTCAAAATAAATCGATTCAGTGCTTGAGGGAGTAAACATCTTTATACCTAATGTGACAAAAAAGGTTTCAAAGCTGCTTTTAAAGGAACAAACGATGACGAAAAAATATATATGCAATTTTTGAAGAGCGCTCTGCATCAACCTAAAAAGGTTTTCGCCTGTGGCTACACCATGTTATGTCTTATAACAAAACCAAGCTTGGAGTTTACAAGCGCTGGCCATTGTAATAGGAGTTCAGTTCTGTCAGAAGTTAACTTAATACTATTGTTATAGACATGCAAATCTCCTGAACTTTTCCTTTATGAGAAAAAAAAATACAATGTCGAGTAACAACCTGAACATTATCGATCAACTAATCTAGTTTACAGTTACTGTTTCTTTGTATTCCGAGAAAGGGGATTTAAAAGTAAATTGAAACCGATTTAAACAGCAAAGGGTGTATTTCTTTCTGAAATATATTACTGAAGAAAACAAGTTTGGTATGTTTTTAAAGTAAGTGTCAATTTTGATAAAAATCCCAAAGAGAGGGAATTTTATGTGTCTGGTTTAATTGTTAAGACCAAATATACTGAAAGGCAAAAGAAACGTCGTAATATTAGAAATGACATTTGAGTATCAATGGAGTATTTTAACCTATTTTTTTAAATATACACCAGAAGTCAAGTTTGAGGAAACATGAATCGTGGTCGTATAGCCTGCATTGCCCAATAAAGTATTGTTTGAGATTGAAGTTAGAAATGTTTTTGTTTTTTGGAGAGGGAAAAGTTCCCACAAACACAACATTGAATTCGAGTTGCACGTGCATCATAAATGCATTCAGGCATAAATTGCCGGCTTAAATGGCAATCGTTCACTTGTTTTCTGAACACAGCAGCTATGACTAGGTTAACGAGAGATCAACCACAACAAGCTATTGGACGTCTGCACGCTGGTCAACATGCTCGAGTCATTGCTAATGACTCCAGTTGCAGCGTACGAACGATAGAACGTCTTAGAGTGCGATACAACGCCACCAGCAGCACTGATGACCGCCCACGTAGTGGTCAACCCCGTGTAACAACACGTCGCCAGGACCGTCATATCGTCCATGAACACGTGCAAGACCTATTTGCAAGTGCCAGAGAAACAGCTTGGGTGACCAAAGGAAACCACCAGCGACCAGTCAGTGACCTAACATTCGGCGACGTCTCCATGCCAGGAACCTGTTTTGTCGATGTCGTGCCAGGAGACCCATATTCACCCAACGTCACCGCCGGGAACGTATCCAAGTGGACACAACAGCGGCAAAACTGTCGTGGGGGACAATGGAGAGGGGTTATCTTCTCTGATGAGAGTCGGTACTGCATTTCAGTGGCGTATTATTTTTAAAAAATAGGTTCAAATGTTCCATTGATACTTAAATGTCATTTCCAATATTATGACATTTCTTTTGCCTTTCAGTTTATATGTGTGTGTGTGTATATATATATACATACAGTCACGTGTCTGTCGAATGTAAGACCTGTGAAGATCCGGGGTAGAATAGGTCTTCAGCAACCCATGTGCTTGCCATAAAAAGGCGACTATCTTGTCGTAAGAGGCGACTAACGGGATCGGGTGGTCAGTTTCGCTGACGTGGTTGACACATGTCATCGGTTCCCAATTGCGCAGATCGATGCTCATGCTGTTGATCACTGGATTGTCTGGTCCAGACTCGATTATTTACAGACCGCCGCCATATAGCTGGAATATTGCTGAGTGCGGCGTAAAACTAAACTCACTCACTCACTCACTCACTCACTGTCGAATGTAAAAGCAAATAAGGAATCACAATATCGGTACAGTGTTGTCATTGAGCCATTTGGGCTTGATTCAATTTGATTCCCATCTTTCACATTGAGATCAAATCATTTCGCCTCGCTTGGCTGTTTACATAGATGTGTGAGTGAGTGAGTGAGTGAATATGATTAAGCAATATTTCAGAAATTTCACGTCAAGGGACAGCAGAAATGGGCTTCACACATTGTACCAATGTAAGGAATGGAACCCGGGTTTTTTGCATAACGAGCGAATGCCTTAACGGCTGGGACACCCCAACCGCTCCGAAAGTGGGAAAAAATTTCAGCTACACTCATGGGCAAAAGAAAGTATAAGCAGCAAGATAGGACTGACTGTCTAGAAATTGTAATATTCAAAAGTGTCCAAAGGTAAGTTAATAAACTGAGGGTTACATTGCATCAGGCTTACCTGGCAAAACGTTCACACTGTTGGCAGTGAAAAAGTGACGGTGAGTCGCACTGTGGGTTGGTGAGCGTGGTGCCGTTGCAAGATGGTCCAAGGGTTTTGTTTCAGGTACGGGAACAGAGGTGGTTAGCCTATAACGAGGATGGGTGTTTCCAGTGTTTACCTCTTTTTGAGGAAGAACTTTCCCATTGACTACCCCGTAAAGAGGAAGAACGTTTCCACTGGTTACCTACTAAAGAAGGAGAGAATTTTTGTTGCTTACCCGGTAAAGAGGAAGAGCTTTTCCAATGCTTTCCGAGGGCATGTGGTAACCACCTACAGGAACTCATCCCCGTATTGTAGCGGAAATATTGCAGCGTGCGCCTCGGCAGTAAACAAACACATGTTGAGGTACAGAAAACAAGAATGGGTTCTCCTTAATGTGTTACTTATTCACACCTGCTCTCAATATTCGTCCCATATCATTTCAAATGCCATGTATTGATATTCAAATCGAGGAGACAGACTATATAAAGTAATTGTGGATGTTAGATCGAGAAAATCCTCCTGGCTGAACGTTGGGCATTCGTTAAAATTACGTTGCCTGGCAACGCTCATATGGGCATTTCGAATCAATGGGTCTTTTTTGTTTCATGTAAAAACGTATGAGTAATATTATGAGAGTTGTGTTTTGTTCACACAATACATATGTCTCTCAGAAAATCAGATACAATTTTTCCGCTGAGTTGCAGTTTCTAAGCCAATTTCATGGCGCACATTGACTCTTATGTATCAACATCTGGATGCTTCCAGTACTGCAGAGCTTGTTATTAACTTTTTATTAAGTTCCATGTTTTCGGAATCCCGACATTAGTGCTATACCGTTCGTGCAAAATAGTGACAATGTGGCATGACCATCAATCTTAGTGAGTGAGTTTAGTTTTACGCCACTTTCAGCATTATCACGGCAGGGCACACCAGAAATAGGCTTCACACAGTGTACCCTTATTTTGAAATGATATGTAGAAAAATACTTCGAGTTATCCTATGATATGACTGGCTTCTGCTGATGTGACTGGCACCCGGTGACATCACAAGCACCTGATGATATGACTGATACCCATCTGTAAATGTTTTCAGAAGTGATCATATGTGAGTTTACGTGTGTGTGTGTGTGTGTGTGTGAGAGAGAGAGAGAGAGAGAGAGAGAGAGAGAGAGAGATAGACACAGAGAGAGACAGATACAGAGAGACAGAGACAGAGAGAGAGAGACAGAGACAGAGAGAGACAGAGAGAGAGAGACAGAGAGACAGAGAGAGAGACAGAGAGAGACAGAGACAGAGAGAGAGAGACAGAGAGACAGAGAGAGACAGAGAAAGAGAGACAGAGAGAGACACAGAGAGAGACAGAGAGAGAGAAGGAAAGAGAGAGAGAGAGAGAGTTTTAAGCTGGACCAGACGGTTCAGTTACTGATGTCGTGAACCTGTTGGAGGCAGGGTTTTTTCTCACTCCTTACGTCCCTCATTTTCTTTACCCCTCACTCACTCACTCCATTTCCTCCGCTTTCTCTCCCATCTCTTGCAATGTTTTCTGCTCTGCTGAGTCCCTTGAAACAATATTTTGGAGAGATATATTGACAACGACATTTTGGTTTTGCGTCATAGCTTATCATCGCTTAAAAACTTTGAACTATTCAAAGCGTTAACATCAACAGCTTCTGTTTGACCATATCAAATACCACGGTTTTAAAAACACTCCATAATCTTATTAGACACGTATGCCATTAACAATCTGTAATATTAATTGTATACGCATGTTTCTATGCGTGGAAAATAATACACGTCATATGTTCGGGTGCTTTCGAATTGCGGATATTGTGAACTATTCAATAAGTGAAGAGTTTCTATATTCTAAAATCGTTGTTTTGGTTCTCAGAGCAAAATAAAAAGCTTTATAAAGCGCCCACAGTGAAAACATATCAACCGAAAATAAACCTTTTTGTAACTGACAAGCATCTGGGATCGTATACTACTTCACAACGACACCCCATCCTGTCTGTATTGTTAAACTGATTTACCTTGCATCTTTTGTGTGGTATCACATCTCCTTCATTGGTTTCTCTTAATTCACTGGCTCTGTACTCGATGGTAAAGTGTCACTGAAGTGCTAACGAATCATTGTCCGTGATCTGCTTGTTTCAAAGGAGCCACCTGCTACAGAAATATCTTAACTGTATAACAACAGCGGTTTGCCTTTATGGGTTGATAGATATATAAACACTGTAAAAGAAACGATCTCAATAGAATGGCAACTTTAAAGGCAAGTTATGCAATTCCTACAGAGGTTGGGTATCTTAGTAAGAACAGAACACACCCATATCTTACAAAGAATTGCGACTTTAAAATCAATTTATACAATTTCACAGAGGTTCTGGATGTGTTCTAGATTGGTGAAACACATATATTTCATAAACAAAGGCGACTTTGTAATCACGTTCTACAGTTCTCGCAGAGGCCTGATGTTATAGTCAGAACAGAGCACACCGACAGCTTACAAAGAATCGAGACTTCAAATTTAGTTGTGCAAATCTCACAGACGTTATTGGTGTGTTCTACATTGGTGAAAAAACACACAGAATTGATATTTTATGATCAAGTCTTGTAGATTTTACGAAGTCTGTTTTATATTGTTGAAAAAACACAGATTTCATAAAGTATGAAGATTTAATAATAAAGTAATAACATTCTCATAGAAATTCGCGATGTGTTCTATATTGACGAAAACACTCAGATCTTACAGAGAATGACGACTTTATCATGAAGTTGTATAATTCTCACAGAAGTAATGTGACGTCATGACCATTGATCTACGCAACTGGGATACCATGACATGCATCAACCATGTCAGCAGGCCTGACCACAGATCCTGTTAGTCGCCATGTGGACAAGCATGGGTTGCTGAAGATCAATTCTAAGCTGGATCTTCACGGGTCTTTTTATGCTGATGAATTATATGTTTGAGTTGCTCGGTACATAGACTTGAACGATATCCTCATGATGACTTAAGCAATAATTACACATATTACATTAGAATATCGGACATTGTATGAATGAGTCAAAGACAGAGGCAGTATCTATTCGCGGACGTCCATGCTCTACATCTCAGCATTTTCATAAAATGTGATATAACGGACACAGTAAATACAAATGTCCAATGCCAATTAATCAATATCGATTAGCCGACACATATTCCACTGGGCACAAAAACTTTAACAGTAGGGAAAAGTATATGAATGGATCACTTAAAACTCAAAAAGTGTTGAAAAAATACCACCTGTAACCAAACCATTTATTTGATTTGCAAAACACTTGGGAATACAAAGCTACATCACAATGGCATTCTGTTGGTGCATATATTTGTAACACTGCATGAAATCAGGCATCAATCAATAGAGTGATTCTATAGTGATACAAAGTTGTCACCGAAGTGTGATTTGATCACTTACGTTTTCCACCTATCCCGAGGGAGTGGGAACAGTTAACATATATCCTTGACACTTAAAAAGCAAACCGCTTGAACGGTTGGTGAGTGTAGCGTAAAAAGGGAGCTATAATGATGAAACTCAGGTGTGCAGTTTCCCAAAGCTGTTATCGACAATAACATGACGAGTTTACGTGCAATAAATAGGCATGGCCAAACGTGTCATTCTGTCCAATCATTGTTGTTACGTGTTAGGCGAAGTCGTAAATGTTTACGATGATGTTGATGCTCGCGTGACACATGATTCCGCTGGAGGAAAGAAACAAATAGCTTAATTGTTTGATGTACACAGAACCTTTTATTCAGTTACCAAGCTGACCAATCCAAAGAGTTAAAGACCAAGGGAGTATTTAGATTGGTAAATATGCCCAATATCGCCACAGTATTATAGTTATTTCCAACAGGTTTTAACTTGTAATACAATGGCGAAACACAAGATGGTGCAGGTGAAACATAGATCATAATCGAGGCAACTAGGGGATTCGAACTGGGAATAATCGGATCCTGACACGATAATAAACACAATTCTGCTGAAAACTGTTGCGGTTTAAACCAGTTCACATTGTACTGTTGTGTTGGAATCGAATTCTGGTTCATGAGCGAACGCCCTATCAACTGTGCTAACCAAACGCCCCAATAAATTATTGAATGTCTCAATGAGTATAGTTTGACAAGACTTTTTAACAGTATTTTAAGATGACGGTTTGGAAATTAGAAATTTCACCGATGTAAGGTGAAGACCCATATTTTTATTTCTTTTCTGGCAACATGTAGACTCTAATCTCCATGGAACATTTTGAAAGACGTAGGTAGATGCTTTTAGTAACGCCGTTTACAATATTTCGTTCCATAACATGGTGCCAGGTCTATATGAGTATCGTACACGTCACAACTTTGCAGTACTGGACGTGGCGTGTTGAGACACATCGATGATATTTGTGGAGAAGCTGGACTTTCTTTTCAGAATCTGAAAAAAGGTTTCAAGAACGACTTTCAAAGGTCAACTGACAAAAAAGAATCTCAATATGAAGGTACCAGCTGGAATTACAAATCAATATTTATAATTGAAAACATACAAAGAAGAAATGAATGTTAAAGTAAAGACCCATATTTTGTTTTTTTCTGGCAACATGTAGACTCTAATCTCCATGGAACATTTTGAAAGACGTAGGTATAAGCTTATAGTAACGCCGTTTAGAATATTTCGTTCGATAACATGGTGCCAGTTCTATATGAATATCGTATACGTCACAACTTTGCAGTACTGGACATGGCGTGTCGAGACACATCGATGCCATTTGTGGAAAAACTGGACTTTGTTTTCAGAATCTAAAAAGGTTTCAAGAACGACTTTCAAAGGTCAACTGACAAAAAACAATCTCAATGTGAAGGCACCAGCTTGAATTACAAATCAATATTTAAAATTGAAACCATGCAAAGAAGAAATGAATGTTAATGAACATAAAAAACAGTGATGAAAGAAGATGTTCAGGAAAAGGATGGGCGTCTCGTTCCTAACCGATTGCAGCCTCTCCTCACACGGGCTTTATATAATGTAATTGCCTCTTCACTTTGTTTCTGTTTTAAAGATACCCGTCAGGAAGAACTTGAGGTGTACCCTTCTGTGAAGTAACAAACTCTACCTTTCGAAGCTTAGCCATATTGCCATACTGTCCTAATCTGGGGCAGCACTTTTTATATCTGACATCAATGCAATGAGATTTACACATACTTTACAGATTTAATTGTTCTATTTAGTTCAGAGGTACTCCACTTACGTTATCAGAAGAGTTGACCCCTTTCATCTTGTGAGGATATATTCAAATGAAAACATATCGTGCATCTTTAAACGTAATCCCGCTTGTACAGTTCATGTCATTTACTTCTGAATACAAGCTAGGTGTACGCAGCAGGGAACACTAATTAGGACTGTTCCATTTCAGCCATGGGTGTTGTCTTAATTAATCCCCTTCAACAGTGTCTAAGTTATGGCTGTCTAAGATTTGGCAGTCTAAGTTTTGGGAGATAACCTCCCTGACGCCGCTCAGCTGTACTGTTGTCGAGAAATGTAGGCTTGCAAACAAACCAGACAATCGACTGATCGATGGATTAGTAAATCGAATGATATGAAGGACTCAGTTTGCTCATATTAATTTTAATTACAGCTAACTGAGTCCATTATTGGTTAAAAAGTCAATTGTAAATGTTGTCTTTGTCGCACTTTGATGAAACGAACTTATGACTGTCTCGAAGCAATGGCTTCCTTCCTGCATATTTAGACATCACCTCGCGGATGTATCGGACTTCGGATGGCTCGAAATATTTACGTAGGTCCCTTTATCATGGACACATTATACCCTTGTAAGTAATCGAACTCGTGTCTTTGGCATAACGAGAACGCGATAACCACTAGGCTACCCCACCGTCCCCGTTCTTTGAGAGACAGATAGACATGCAGAGTATATTGTGCAATCCGGCCTCCAGGCCACAAGACATACAATGTACACACCTACAGATTATTATATTTAGTCAGAAATGATGAATTGTAAAAAGTAAGACTGACTATGGGTATCGGATTATCATAATTTCAGATAGGAATAGTCCGATACGTGTTCAAGTCTTCGCACACTCTGGTGGCATTACAGATGTCGCAGTGGTAGGATGACAACAGGTTTGTTTTGTTTGTTGTTTAACGACGCACTCGGCAATATTCCAGCTAAATGTCCCTCCCTAATCCCAAACCCCACACTCACTCACTCAATATTTTTCCTGGAGACACAAACCATGCACACAAACGTGTCGATTCAATGCCCGAGGCAGTCGAAAGCAAGATGTGAAAATGGTTTCAAAACATCTCTTAAACTTCGCATCATAACGAAAATAAAACGGTTTTCGCGAAAGCGCTTGTTGTCAGACATAACAAATCAACTTTCTTGGGCTATATTCATCATGTTATGTTTTATAACAAAGCTCTGTTGAGAGTTCACAATCGTTTTCGTCCTGACACAATTGAAAGGAATAATATTGTTACAACAGTGAAACTCTACAGTCCCTTTCATTGTACAAAAAACATTTTATCTTTCTTATGGTTTCATTTTAACAGAAAACGTTTTATCTTATATGATGTCGTTTTAAGGTTTGTGATTTTTTTTAGAAAATGGTGAGAGATACAGGAAAACAAAAAGCAATGTCATGCTTTCAAATCAGTTATTGGGAGTATTGATGTCAACAGTGGCAACCTTTGCCAGAACGTGTTAGAGTTACTAGAGTATGTCTGATTATCGTCCAAATTGTACATACAGTAAGCTACGGTTAAAATGAACTCATAGGCAACACTGAGTTTAGTCTCGTTGTAACCGTAGTTCCTTATACGCATTACGTTAAAATATACAAAAAGTGGTCAAGACAAAACAGCTGGTTATGTCGTCAGTTCGACAAAAGCGTGCTCGCTATAAACATATGTGTTCGCTATTTACACATGTCTCAAGACATATTGCGCGACAATTGCTTCACCGGAATCGTCCATGAACTCCTCAACATCCTCATCTTCAACAGCAGCAGGATGCGTCTTGGTAAACGCCATTCTAGGCAATATTCGAGCTACGTGACGTGACAATGGTCCGAGAATAATCGAATTCGGATGACAAACCTGTGATTGACATCATGAGCATCTATTTCCTCTATTGGGATAAGATGACATGCTTCAAGTCGCGAGGGCTGACTAGGTAATGAGTGAGTGAGTGACTTTCTATTTATGCCGCATTTAGTAATATTCCATCACGGCGCGTGACACCAGAAATGGACTTCACACATTGTACCCAAGTGGGGAATCGAACCCGGGTTTTCAGCGCGACGAGCAGACGCTTTAACAACTAGACTATCCAACCGCCTCCGACTAAGTTCATGAAGGTGTCATAATAAAGCACTAGGGAGACCAAATATTATGTAATTTTCGACTAAAGAACATGTATTTGGCTTTATAATAATAAGCTTTTTAACAAGTATATGTACATCTTTTGTATTTGGCTGATTCCGCGTTTAATTACTGTGAGTATATTTTGTACCCGGTATCCTTAAAAGCACACATCTGCAGTTCCATTCTTGTCAGATAAAAATACCATTACTACGGCCAACGAGGGCACCACATCGCTGCTTTGGAGGATTTTTAGATGTAAAGAAAATAAATTAACTTACACAGTGATTTCGCGTTCAACTTTCAGTTTTTTCAAAACAAATCGATTCAATGCTTGAGGCAGTACAAACCTTTTTGTATCAGGTGAAAAACATGCTTCAAAGCTACGTTCAAAGGAACAAAAAGATGAGTAAAAAAATATAAACAATTTTGGAAGAGCACTTTGCATCAGCCAAAACAGCTTTACCTCGCCTTTGGCTATATATGGAAAACATCATGTCTTATAACAAAACAACTTGGAATTTACAAGCGCTTGCTATTCTGATAGAAGTTCAGTTCTGTCTGAAGTTAACTTAATACTTTTGTTATAGTCATGTAAATCTCCTGAACTTTCGTTTTATGAGAAAAAAAGAATTATAATGTGGGTAACAACCTGAACATTATCGATCAGCTAATCTTTGTTTTACAGTTGCTGTTTCTTTGTTGTAAAAAAAAGGATATTAAAAAAGTAATTTGAAATCGATTTAAACAGTGAAGGAGATATTTTTCTCTGATTTACTTTACTGAAGAAAACAAGTTTTGATTTGTTTTAAATTTAGTTTCTATTTTCAAGAAATATCCCAGGAGAGTGGGATGTTATGTTTCTGGTGTTATTGTTAAGCGCAAATATATATAGACAGTCACGTAGGGTAGCCTAGTGGTTAAAGCGTTGGCTCGTCACGCCGAAGACCCGGGTTCGAATCCCCTCATACATATGTGTGGGAAGCCCATTTCTGGTGTCCCCCGCCGTGATAAAGTTGCTGGAATATTGCTAAAAAGCGGCGTAAAAACCCAAACTCAGTCAGTCAGTCAGTCAGTCGAAGGTAAATGCAAATAAGGAATCACGATATTGATAAGTGTCATCATTGCGCCATTTGTTTTTACTGAATTTGCTACTCATCTTTCATGTTATGTCCAAATTATTTCGACTCTCGCTTGCCTGAGCAATATTTCAGAACGCTCTCACGTCGGGGCACCAGAAATGGGCTTCATAGATGGATAAGTAAGCAAGTGTATGAGTGAGTGAGTAAGTTTGGTTTACGTAACTTTTATCAATATTTCAGCAATACCACTGTTGGGAACACAAGAAATGGGATACCCACATTGTAAAATACATACAGGGGAATCGAGGGGTCTTCCGTGTGACTAGTGAACGCCTTACCCACTGGGGTACCCCCATCGCCCGTAGTCGTGGAGATGAATTTCACCTACACTCATGGGCAAAAGAAAGTATAAGCAGCATGATATGATGATCACTGAAAGAGAGACGAGATTGACAAGAAGTCGTAGTCTTCTAAACCGTTTAAAGGTAAGATAATAAACTGAGGGTTACACTGCATCTGGCTTACATGGCAAAAACGTTCACACTGTTGGCACTGAGAAAGTAACGATGAGTCGCACTGTGGGTTGACGAGCGCGGTGCTGTTGGAAGATGGTCCAAGGGTTTTGTTTCCAGGTACGGGAACAGAGGTGGTTAGCCTATAACGAGGATGGGTGTTTCCAGTGTTTACCCCGTAAAGAGGAAGAGCTTTTCAAGTGTTTACTCAATAAAGAGGAAGATCGTTTACAGTGGTTATCCAGTAGAGAGGAAGATCGTTTCCATTGGTTACCCAGTAAACAGGAAGATCGTTTACGCAGCAGGGAACACTAATTAGGACTGTTCCATTTCAGCCATGGGTGTTGTCTTAATTAATCCCTTCAACAGTGTCTAAGTTATGGCTGTCTAAGATTTGGCAGTCTAAGTTTTGGGAGATAACCTCCCTGACGCCGCTCAGCTGTACTACTGTTGTCGAGAAATGTAGGCTTGCAAACAAACCAGACAATCGACTGATCGATGGATTAGTAAATCGAATGATATGAAGGACTCAGTTTGCTCATATTAATTTTAATTACAGCTAACTGGAGTCCATTATTGGTTAAAAAGTCAATTGTAAATGTTGTCTTTGTCGCACTTTGATGAAACGAACTTATGACTGTCTCGAAGCAATGGCTTCCTTCCTGCATATTTAGAGACATCACCTCGCGGATGTATCGGACTTCGGATGGCTCGAAATATTTACGTAGGTCCCTTTATCATGGACACATTATACCCTTGTAAGTAATCGAACTCGTGTCTTTGGCATAACGAGAACGCGATAACCACTAGGCTACCCCACCGTCCCCGTTCTTTGAGAGACAGATAGACATGCAGAGTATATTGTGCAATCCGGCCTCCAGGCCACAAGACATACAATGTACACACCTACAGATTATTATATTTAGTCAGAAATGATGAATTGTAAAAAGTAAGACTGACTATGGGTATCGGATTATCATAATTTCAGATAGGAATAGTCCGATACGTGTTCAAGTCTTCGCACACTCTGGTGGCATTACAGATGTCGCAGTGGTAGGATGACAACAGGTTTGTTTTGTTTGTTGTTTAACGACGCACTCGGCAATATTCCAGCTAAATGTCCCTCCCTAATCCCAAACCCCACACTCACTCACTCAATATTTTCCTGGAGACACAAACCATGCACACAAACGTGTCGATTCAATGCCCGAGGCAGTCGAAAGCAAGATGTGAAAATGGTTTCAAAAACATCTCTTAAACTTCGCATCATAACGAAAATAAAACGGTTTTCGCGAAAAGCGCTTGTTGTCAGACATAACAAATCAACTTTCTTGGGCTATATTCATCATGTTATGTTTTATAACAAAGCTCTGTTGAGAGTTCACAATCGTTTTCGTCCTGACACAATTGAAAGGAATAATATTGTTACAACAGTGAAACTCTACAGTCCCTTTCATTGTACAAAAAAACATTTTATCTTTCTTATGGTTTCATTTTAACAGAAAACGTTTTATCTTATATGATGTCGTTTTAAGGTTTGTGAATTTTTTTTTTAGAAAATGGTGAGAGATACAGGAAAACAAAAAGCAATGTCATGCTTTCAAATCAGTTATTGGGAGTATTGATGTCAACAGTGGCAACCTTTGCCAGAACGTGTTAGAGTTACTAGAGTATGTCTGATTATCGTCCAAATTGTACATACAGTAAGCTACGGTTAAAATGAACTCATAGGCAACACTGAGTTTAGTTCGTTGTAACCGTAGTTCCTTATACGCATTACGTTAAAAATATACAAAAAGTGGTCAAGACAAAAACAGCTGGTTATGTCGTCAGTTCGACAAAAGCGTGCTCGCTATAAACATATGTGTTCGCTATTTACACATGTCTCAAGACATATTGCGCGACAATTGCTTCACCGGAATCGTCCATGAACTCCTCAACATCCTCATCTTCAACAGCAGCAGGATGCGTCTTGGTAAACGCCATTCTAGGCAATATTCGAGCTACGTGACGTGACAATGGTCCGAGAATAATCGAATTCGGATGACAAACCTGTGATTGACATCATGAGCATCTATTTCCTCTATTGGGATAAGATGACATGCTTCAAGTCGCGAGGGCTGACTAGGTAATGAGTGAGTGAGTGACTTTCTATTTATGCCGCATTTAGTAATATTCCATCACGGCGCGTGACACCAGAAATGGACTTCACATTGTACCCAAGTGGGGAATCGAACCCGGGTTTTCAGCGCGACGAGCAGACGCTTTAACAACTAGACTATCCAACCGCCTCCGACTAAGTTCATGAAGGTGTCATAATAAAGCACTAGGGAGACCAAATATTATGTAATTTTCGACTAAAGAACATGTATTTGGCTTTATAATATAAGCTTTTAACAAGTATATGTACATCTTTTGTATTTGGCTGATTCCGCGTTTAATTACTGTGAGTATATTTTGTACCCGGTATCCTTAAAAGCACACATCTGCAGTTCCATTCTTGTCAGATAAAAATACCATTACTACGGCCAACGAGGGCACCACATCGCTGCTTTGGAGGATTTTTTAGATGTAAAGAAAATAAATTAACTTACACAGTGATTTCGCGTTCAACTTTCAGTTTTTCAAAACAAATCGATTCAATGCTTGAGGCAGTACAAACCTTTTTGTATCAGGTGAAAAACATGTTTCAAAGCTACGTTCAAAGGAACAAAAGATGAGTAAAAAATATAAACAATTTTGGAAGAGCACTTTGCATCAGCCAAAACAAGCTTACCCGCCTTTGGCTATATATGGAAAACATCATGTCTTATAACAAAAACAACTTGGAATTTACAAGCGCTTGCTATTCTGATAGAAGTTCAGTTCTGTCAGAAGTTAACTTAATACTTTTGTTATAGTCATGTAAATCTCCTGAACTTTCGTTTTATGAGAAAAAGAATTATAATGTCGGGTAACAACCTGAACATTATCGATCAGCTAATCTTGTTTACAGTTGCTGTTTCTTTGTTGTCTAAAAAAAAGGATATTAAAAAGTAATTTGAAATCGATTTAAACAGTGAAGGAGATATTTTTCTCTGATTTACTTACTGAAGAAAACAAGTTTTGATTTGTTTTTAAATTTAGTTTCTATTTTCAAGAAATATCCCAGAGAGTGGGATGTTATGTTTCTGGTGTTATTGTTAAGCGCAAATATATATAGACAGTCACGTGGGGTAGCCTAGTGGTTAAAGCGTTGGCTCGTCACGCCGAAGACCCGGGTTCGAATCCCCACATGGGTACAATGTGTGAAGCCCATTTCTGGTGTCCCCCGCCGTGATGTTGCTGGAATATTGCTAAAAGCGGCGTAAAACCCAAACTCAGTCAGTCAGTCAGTCGAAGGTAAATGCAAATAAGGAATCACGATATTGGATAAGTGTCATCATTGCGCCATTTGTTTTTTACTGAATTTGCTACTCATCTTTCATGTTATGTCCAAATTATTTCGACTCGCTTGCCTGAGCAATATTTCAGACGTTTCACGTCGGGGGCACCAGAAATGGGCTTCATAGATGGGATAAGTAAGTAAGTGTATGAGTGAGTGAGTAAGTTTGGTTTACGTAGCTTTTATCAATATTTCAGCAATATCACGGTGGGGAACACAAGAAATAGGATACCCACATTGTACCCACATAAGGAATCGAGGGGTCTTCCGTGTGACTAGTGAACGCCTTACCCACTGGGGTACCCCCATCGCTCCGTAGTCGTGGAGATAATTTCACCTACACTCATAGGCAAAAGAAAGTATAAGCAGCATGATATGATGATCACTGAAAAAGAGACGAGATTGACAAGAAGTCGTAGCCTTCTAAAGTGTTTAAAGGTAAGTTAATAAACTGAGGGTTACACTGCATCTGGCTTTCATGGCAAAACGTTCACACTGTTGGCACTGAGAAAGTAAAGATGAGTCGCACTGTGGGTTGACGAGCGTGGTGCTGTTGGAAGATGGTCCAAGGGTTTTGTTTCAGGTACGGGAACAGAGGTGGTTAGCCTATAACGAGGATGGGTGTTTCCAGTGTTTACCCCGTAAAATGGAAGAGCTTTTCAAGTGTTTACTCAATAAAGAGGAAGATCGTTTACAGTGGTTATCCAGTAGAGAGGAAGATCGTTTCCATTGGTTACCCAGTAAACAGGAAGATCGTTTACGGTGGTTAGCCAGTAAAGAGGAAGATCGTTCACAGTGGTTACCCTCTGCAAAAGAAGAGAGTTTCCAGTGCTTACACATGAAAGAAGAAGAGCTTTTCCAAGGCTTACAGAGTCAAGAGGGTGTTTGGTAGTTGGTTACCTACCGATGACCAGGAATCGTTAAAGTGGTTACCGCCCAATGAAGATAGGTTGGTTACAATGGAAGTCATTCCTGTGTTGTAGCGGAATTATTGCAGCATGTGCCTCATCTGTAAACAAACACATGTTGAGGTACAGAAAACAAGAATAGGTTCTCCTTATTGAGTTACTTATTCATATCTGCTCTCAATATTCGTCCCATATAATCTCAAATGCCATGTATTGATACACAACTCAAAATGTCATACGATTCGGGGAGACGCACTGCATAAAATAATTGTGGATGTTAAACCAAGAAAAATCCTTCTAGCTGAACTTTGGATATTCATTAAAATAACGTTGCCTAGCAACGCTCTAATGGGTTTTTCGAATCGACTGGTCTTTGATTCCAATGTGTTTTTCTGTTACATGTAAAGTCGTAAGAGTAATATGATGGGGGTGGTGTTTCGTTCGCACAATGCATCTGTCTCTCAGCAAATCAGATAACATTTCGGGAAAGCATAATAGTATTTGTGCAAAAGATATTTCAGAATAAAACATCCTGTCTTGTATTTTTATTAAGAGAAAAGAATTCACTCGTTTTTTTCTGCTGAGTTGCAGTTTCTAAGCCGATTTCATGGCGCACATTGATTCTTATGTATCAACATCTGGATCCTTCCAGTAGTGCAGAGCTTGTTTTAAACTTTTTATTAAGTTCCATGTTTTCGGAAACCCGACATTAGTGCTGTAGCGTTCCTGCAAAAATAGTGACAATGTGTCATGATCATCAAATGTGTAAGTGAGCTTTGTTTTACGCCGCACTCAGCAATATTCCAGCTATATTCCTACAGTATGTAAATAATCGAGTCTGGACCAGACAATCCAGTGATCAACAGCATGAGCATCGATCTACGCAATTGGCAACAGATGACATGTGTCAACCAAGTCAGCGAGCCTGACCACTCGATACCCTTAGTCGCCTCTTACACGACAGTCAAACAAGGACGATAAATCAACTACAGTAAAACACTGGTAAGTCGAATTTGAAAAGATATACTACCCATCAAAAGTATAGACTCACTAGTATAAGTGGAGCCACTTACTTCAGTCAACTGTTCTAAACTTTTCAAAATATTCCATTGTCTTTAAAGGTAATGTTTATACATGAACTGATGTATTGTAAACAAATACGTAACGTTGAAAAGATTAGTAAAATGGGTTCAATAAATGATGAAATTTAGTGAAAATGGGCGAATTCTTACAAAAACCTTAATACCAAAAGGCAGCTGTTCACATAAACGTTATTTCCACATGCTTTTCAGATGTTTGATGCATGATCCTCGTACAATTCATCTGCATAAGGTGTGCAGTTGGTTCCCCAAAGTTAGTGAAGAAATTCATCTTCGATGTAACCGTATGTATACATAACATATAGTGAGTGCTTTAAGTGAGTCTAAACTTTGATGGGTAGTCTGTATACGGAAATACTTCGAGTTATCCGAGGTTCCACACAACGAAAAAATGACGTTCGAGACAGCTGTAACCTCGACACAATGATGTTTGAACTGTTGCATGTCCCGCCCTTACTGGTAATCCGATTCATGATGCTTTTATCTTGCCTCGGCTTGTCTCGTGTATATCTATGCTTCTTTACACATTCTTAATCATCCTGTTTATCATACATTGTTTTTGTTTGCCCCCCATGTATGCTGTATAAATTCTAGTGGTGGTCCGATTAATTGAAATAATCGAAGATTGGTCGCATTAACAATATTTTTCAAGCAATCGATCATGTTTTCTCATAATCGAACACAAACAATTTGGAACACTTGTTTGCATTAACAATATTTTTCACAAGGTTGGTTTTGTCTGTTACATTTCATAAACATTACAAGCTTGTTCCAAGTCAGGATTGAATTTATCTCAAAGACTCCAGGAAATTTATGTTCCTAACATACTAGTCATCATTTAAAGATGTTCAATTTGCACCTGCATTTTGTGGAATTTGCAAAAGGACTCATAAGCACTACATGTTTTTTTCTTGGTTTTTGTGCAGTAACAAACATAATCAGAACAATTTGATCAATGATGCTGACCAATTAATTTCGATGATTGAACGGTTGTTATGATCCAATCATCAATTATGAGATTTTATCCAATTCCCAACAATAATAAAATCACCATGTCTTACTTGAAAACGGAAGCATCATCACTCCTACGACAAAGTTTGACTGTATTACGCAAAAATCATCATCATCATCATCATCATCATCACTCCGATTGCAGTCTCTACTAGTAGGATCGGCTCGGAGTCAGTATACTGTGTCTGAGTGGGGTATTCATGCTTCACTGCGGCATGGTATCTCAGTGGGCTAGCACTATAAAACCAGCTTAAGTCTGGGCTAGTACACGCAGTCGCACATACACATACAAACGCATGCACGTCGTCATATGAGCGAAATATTCTCAAGCACGACGTTAACCCCACCGTTTTACTGCACGCTTAAACTCTATTGGCCAATTAAAATTGGAAACGTGGCGTTTTGTGCATTAGTACACGGACAGCATGAAGACAATTTCGGACAACTGCGTGCTGCACGTGTCTTACATGGAAAACGTGCTGCACTATTAAATATTTAGAAACTCGTGACAGTCCATTTTGGGATGTTGTTTCTTTGAAAGAATGTTCGGCTCGTCTTTCAGTGTATCGTATAGCAGCTCCTGTTAATGTCGATGATACACGATGATACACGTCACAAAACAAAGAACTTCCAGATTACTGCGACGAGAAGACAAGTGTTAAAATGATAAAACGTTAAAAGATATATTTCCTCGGCTGAAGGACGATTCTGATCATGCTGCATAAACCGAAACCTCGTTAATCTGTACTACCCGTCATACAGGTGGCTTCTTGTGGGAGAAACATAAAAAACTGTGTATTTAATTAATACGTTACGTTACAATATGCGGTTATCGGTGGCAAAGTCGTAATAATTGGCTGTGGATATTTACCTCCCATGTGCACTCTAGAACTTAACAATTCCGGGTTCGATCCCAGGTTCAACCCGCATATGTGTTTAGGTTTGTACATGTGGTCGTGAGTTGTAAACGCCTCTGGCACAACTCCGGGCCTCATCTTAACACCGAATGACGTAACAACTGAGCGGCGTTGAAGTACCCACCTCGCTTACTTACATTGCTGTGTTCCAGGAATCGTAATACCAGACGTTCGTTTATACAGACAAATTCATTGGGTTCAGCGCCTGTTATGGTGTATTTAAAGTCTCCAGAATGTGTATAGTTTATAGTTCATTTAAGGAAGAAACGTTGTAAAATGTGATTGGATTAAAAAAATCGTTTGAATACATTCGAAGTGTATAATCTAGTTTCTAAGGTAAGTAACACTCTTTTTTTCAATCCCATATCTCGGCATGTTGTGTTTTTTCTTTAAAAACTTGCGGATTCGATTAAAACTATTTCGTACTTCAAGAAAATAAGTTTGCAACATTTAGCATTTGTGTCTCGTTTCAGACCGTAATCAGTACATGTAATAAGATAAGAATAAGTCGAGGGGTTTAACACAGACTTTGAAGAAAATAGTGCTTTGTGGAGGACTTTCATCACCCGCTGTCGTTGTGGCGACAAAACATTCTCGAGAGGTCGTCGCAGTAAGCACATCTTGGTACAACACAGAACTGGAAACGAAACAGGCAGAAAATATAATAGACGTAAAATAGTAAGACAACTGGTTTATCAAGGTATCAGTTCCTACTTCTGCCAGCTGTTTATCCCAACGGTCAAACTAATCGTCGTCGTCGCGCACAGGTCAAGGCTACAGTAATTGAAAGTCGGTCCACAGGCCGGAATTCCTCAACAGGCTGCCTTTGATCCCATCGTAAAAAAGCACCCACGTGGTTAAAGACTCACGTGACAACAACATCACGTCATTACGTTCAGGGTTACGTCATAACCACTCAGAGTGACGTCAATCTCTCTCACGGCTGTGACCCGTGAAGATCCGGGTTAGGATTGGTCTTCAGCAACCCTTGCCTGTCGTAAGAGGCGACTATTGGGATAAGGTAGTCAGACTCGCTGACTGGGTTGACACTAGTGTTGGGAATTGGATAAAATCTCATAATTGATGATTGGTTCATTACAATCGACCAATCATCGAAAATAATTGCTCAGCATCATTGATCAAATTTTTCTGGTTATGTTTCTTACTGCACAAAAAAAAAACAAGTCGTGCTTGAGAATATTTCGCTCATATGACGACGTGCATGCGTTTGTATGTGTATGTGCGACTGCGTGTACTAGCCCAGACTTAAGCTGGTTTTATAGTGCTAGCCCACTGAGATACCATGCCGCAGTGAAGCATGAATACCCCACTCAGACACAGTATACTGACTCCGAGCCGATCCTACTAGTAGAGACTGCAATCGGAGTGATGATGATGATGATGATGATGATAAATTTTGCGTAATACAGTCAAACTTTGTCGTAGGAGTGATGATGCTTCCGTTTTCAAGTAAGACATGGTGATTTTATTATTGTTGGGAATTGGATAAAATCTCATAATTGATGATTGGATCATTACAACCGATCAATCATCGAAATTAATTGGTCAGCATCATTTATCAAATTGTTCTGGTTATGTTTGTTACTGCACAAAAAACAAAGAAAAAACATGTAGTTCTTATGAGTCTTTTTGCAAATTCCACAAAATGCAGGTGCAAATTGAACATCTTTAAATGATGACTAGTATGTTAGGAACATAAATTTCCTGGAGTCTTTGAGATAAATTCAATCCTGACTTGGAACGAGCTTGTAATGTTTATGAAATGTAACAGACAAAACGAACCTTGTGAAAAATATTGTTAATGCAAACAAGTGTTCCAGAATTGTTTGTGTTCGATTATGAGAAAACATGATCGGTTGCTTGGTCGTTTAGTCACTGCCTAGTCTTCGATTATTGCAATTAATCGGACCACCACTAGTTGACGCATGTCATCGTATCCTAATTGCGTAGATCGATGCTCATGATGTTGATCACTGGATTGTCTGGTCCAGACTGGATTATTTACAGACCGCCGCCATATTGCTGGAATATTGTTGAGTGCGGCGTTAGACACCAACCAACCAACCAAATCACTCATGTGATTTGAATACAGAATCCTTTGGACAATTTCTAAACAAAGACCTCTAACATCACTAACTTTTGAGAAAAGCATACATTCGCTTTATGAAATAAAACGCGTTATTAATACAATTTAATAATTTAAAAACAAACAAACAACACACACACACACACACACACACACACACACATACACACACACATACAAACCCCACAAACAACAACGTACCCGAGAAGCACGTTATCTTTTATCCAGTCCTATGAGCCATCTTGCCAAGCAGTTAAACAAATAAACATTTAATCTTGTAAAAACCTACATGTGCCACAAATTAATCTGGAACCATCAACGTTCGGTACGCTGTCCACCATTCACGAATAAGGTTTGCAAAAGGAAATGAACGTCAATGAGTTTTGACGAAACTGATACCATCATTAGTTACAGCGTCCATTTGGAGCCTTGTAAGGAATCAATCGACGTGTGTCGTCCACTCGTCCATTCCATATATGTGTATCTGTAATCATTCCTGAAACAACGGCTTCAGGTGAAACCGTTGTAGCACAACAGGACCAAAGATCTCAGTTAATTTATGCAAATTCCGTCATGTGTGATATAAATTCCATTGTCTGAAATGTCTGAGATATTAGTGAGTCGTAGTAAGCATTGCGCCGTCATGTCTTTTGATTACATTTGCCAAAAAAACCATGACAGAACCCTTTTCCGACTTTCGAATACTTTTTGGGGGGTTCAAAATGGTGAGAATGTTAGGATAAGAGCTGGTGACTGGAATTAGGCATTGCGCCTTTATGTTTTTATTACATTTGCAAAAGGAATTGACAGAAATGGTGAGAATGTTAGGATAAGAGCTAGTGATTCGTATTAAGGACTGCGCCTTTATGTTTTTATTACATTTGCAAAAGTATGACAGAAAAAATTAATGGTGAGAATGTTAGGATAAAAGCTAGTGACTGGTATTAGGCATTGTGCCTTTATGTCTTTTGATTACATTTGCATAAAACAACAACAACAACAACAACAACAACAACAACAACAACAAAAATAGGATAGAACCATATTCCGACAGATACCAAATCTTTCGGATAAATTTAATTGTTCAAAATGGGATTAAATACACAAATGATCGGACCCCTCCAACAGAAAAAACAAACACAAGGGTCGTTATATCCGACTTCGTTATAAGCGTGGTCGTCATAAACGTAGTTAAATGCATACGATACTACTAATAATAATAATAACGGCATTTGCAATGCGTTAAATTACACACCACGGAGTTGCATGCTCAAAGCGCTACAATATGATTATTATTATTACCCAGGATAAACCAAGCTGCATGTGAGATATTAGAAGGTTAATAGTCACATGACTTATCCCACCGGGTACCCATTTTCTGCTGGGTGAACATTGGCAAGTTTGAACATACTCACTTGCCTGAGGTGAGACCACATGTATCACATGTGTTTCGTTGTGGGGTAGGACTGAAGTCATAGAAACTCTCAGGAACACGGTCACCCATCCAAGGACTCTCCGCGCCCAGCTTTGCTTAACTTCACATGATTTGTGACCTGAGGTCTACGCACAAAACCATAAAACAAACCACGCTGACACACCTTCAACTAAGTCACAACACCTGGACACACAGGCTGTCTTCCACGTCTAGCTTGGCTCGTCACGCCGAAGACCCGGGTTAGATTCACCACAGGGGCACAATGTGTGAAGCCCATTTCTGGTGTCCCCCGCCGTGATATTGCTGGAATATTGCTAAAAGCGGCGTAAAACTAAACCCAGTCAGTCAGTCAGTCAGTCCACGTCTAGCACAGGGTCCCGATCAACAAAGCGTTCGTAGCGCTACGTCATTCGTAAGCCTATGATAAACTATAGAAGTACGACAGGTCGTAATGTTACGAACGCTTTGTGGATCGGGGCCCAGGATCGTGATAGACAACCAGCAGGCGAATCCACTTGAAGATTGAATTCAGTATCTATTTGAAAAAATTCAAAGTGCGAATCTACAGAAAAAGCTACAGAACAGGTTGCCATGGTGATGAGGAATGTCTACCACCAGAGTCTGCTGTATCATTCCGACTATATCATAAGCATGTGTTTATGGACTTCCATCACACAGCAATGATAACAAACAGGGGTAAAACACGTGGAGCATATTTCAGGATGATATCCTCCACACTGGAAACGTCAAATTTTCTGAATCCTGGTGATCAGCTGGGCACACTCCAGAACAAAATGGACATATGGGTCAATGTATAAAGCCCGTTTCTGGTGTCCCCCGCCGTGATATTGCTGCAATATTACTAAATAGCGGCCCTCACTCACTTGTTGTGTTTCACAATTGACTCAGCTACGTTTCAGTTACACGACGGCGAGTGGAATATAATTGACTCTGCACCAGACAATCCTGTGATTTCTTAATTTCAGTATTCTTTAAGTATTAAAGCGACATAATCGGTCCAGACAAATAGAATAAGATGATATGCATCAGCCAATGTCTGCTACCGGGTCCGCCTGATCCCGTTAGTCTGAAGACAGGCATTGGTAGCGTATGACGACTACTCATCCTGGTGCGGATCTGCGCGGATTTCTAAATGTTTCAAGGTAATCGAGGTCTGGAACAAAGCGAGAACAAACACCAAACAAAGCGGCGCAACATAGCCAAACAAAGCCCAGACAAAGCGACCTAACATAGCCAAAGAAAGCCCCTAAAAGCAGTATAACACTGCCAAACAAAGCGACACAACATTGCCGAAACAAGGCCAAATCAAAGCGGCACAACATTGCCAAGCAAAGCCCAAACAAAGCGACATAACATAGCCAAACAAAACCCAAACAAAGCGGCATAACATTGCCAAACAAAGCCCAAACAAAGCTCAACAAAGCCCAAACAAAGCGGCATAACAAAGCCAAACATGCCCCAAAGAAAGCGTAACAAAGCCTCCCAAAAACTGAACAAAGTGCACACAAAGTACAGATACAATCCGAACAGAGTACACATACAATCCAAACAAAGTACACGTACAATCCAAACAAAGTACACATGCAATCCAAACAAAGTACACATACAATCCAAACAAAGTACACATACAATCCAAACAAAGTACACATGCAATCCCAACAAAGTACACATGCAACCCAAACAAAGTACACATGCAATCCAAACATACAATCCAAACAAAGTACACATGCAATCTAAACAAAGTACACATGCAACCCAAACAAAGTACACATGCAATCCAAACATACAATCCAAACAAAGTACACATGCAATCCAAACAAAGAACACATGCAATCCAAACAAAGTACACATGCAATCCAAACATACAATCCAAACAAAGTACACATGCAATCCAAACAGAGCACAAAGAAAGCGCTAAGAAAAACGCAACAGAATCCACACAAAGTGCAAATGATGGGACAATCATCTTAGCGCTTGAAGTATGAAATGCCTCTGCTCATGATCTATGCGCGATATTATTGTGCAACGATTGAGATCGGCGGGGCCTGTTCTATTCACATTTCTGTATGCATACATCTTTCGCTTTCTTGGGTCTTGGCTCCTCATGAGAAATACTCCCAATTTTGAAAAGTCTCAAGTGACATATATTGATATCAACTAATGGCCTTCACTGTGTTAACAAACACGTGTGTCACGATTCAATTTGCTTAATCCAATTTCAAACAATAACCCTCAGTTCCTCATTCATGAGTAATCTGGAAATCTAAACCATATATAGTGTCAGGAATCGTCCCATCAAAACGTGATGATACAAGGTGTTCAGAAAAAGATGACCGTATTCTCTGGCTCCGGTGTCACAAATGCATGCAAAGGCAAGTTAGTTGTTGACAATGTATTCTGGGATGCCTTTTAATGCAATTGGGTAAACAAGCTCATACTAGGAATCGTCCCATCAAAACGTGATGATACCAGGTGTTCAGAAAAAGATGACCGTATTCTGTGGCACCGGTGTCACAAATGCATGCAAAGGCAAGTTAGTTGTTGACAATGTATTCTCGGATGCATTTTAATGCAATTAGGGGTAAACAAGCTCATACTAGATTTAATTTTAACAAACAGATGAATGATTTGTACTGATTGAATTCATGGCGCAGTTTCACATTGAACGTCTTTTAATCATAGCCTTAGCATAAATCTCGTAAATACTTGTAGCCTGAGACTTGTATTATGTCTTGTTTCTAATTTCGACTAATGCAAAATCATTACAATATTTGATCTTTTTTTGTCAGCAAGAAAACTATTCAATATTACAGCGGAGCTTCTTTCAAAAGGTCACGATTCAGAATTCTAACTCAGACATGTAGTCCCAGTGTGGGGACACGAATTTATGAACATGTTTAATGACGTTGTACCACTGTCAGAATAGTGATTTGGGAATGTAAAACAAATCAACTACAAAACCTGACACAGCTATAATTAATTACGCACAATTACACAGAAATTCGACACGAACTATAACATCGTTTAAGTCTGAGAAATCGCTGAATGAGGAGATTGTTTTGGGGCTCAATGATTGGAAAGGTTATCAGGTTTTCAAAACCATTAATAGTCATGTATCTAAATACTTACAATGCTGTTGCATACGTAGTAAATCAGGAAAGTTATATTGAAAACAAGTTTTTATCTCTGGTAATATTGCAGGAACTGTTGATTCCAATCTGTGCTCGTTGTTTCTGAATCACTGGAAGGTATGACAAAAGCGTGTGAAGGGACCATATCAAAACCATCGAACGTCACAAAACCAAACAGTTGGCAAATATATATCTTATGATAAAGAGATTGTCGTAACAGGACAAGTGTTCTCTTTCAGAACATTTCAGATGCAATACTGAAGTGGAAATGAAAAATGACCAAACATACGCTTTCAAAACAATTTCGCAAATGTAACGAATCATCAATGTCCTTTAATTCTCCATGGCATTGTACATAAAGACAATACACATTGCATTGTACAAATCACATTGTACATAAAGACAATACAAATTGCATTGTACATAAAGACATACAAATCGCAGTGTACATAAAGACATACAAATCGCATTGTACATAAAGACATACAAATCACATTGTACATAAAGACAATACAAATCGCATTGTACATAAAGACATACAAAATTGTACATAAAGACATTGTACATAAAGACATACAAATCGCATTGTACATAAAGTCAATACAAATCGCATTGTACATAAAGACATACAAATAAAAACATGAGCATGAACATAAACCTTTGATACATAGAACCTTATGAAAACAATTTTCGTATTCATTAACAACATAGCGATAGATTAAAACCAGGCGGATTAATTTTTTTACATTACATTCGGTCATCGCTGAAACATCTCCTGAAATATGTCCATGGCGAAATGAATTGTCAGTTCTGACATGCCAAATATAACAAGAATAAACAAACGCATGCAAAGTCAAGTCAAGTGTTCAAATGAACAAAACATTGGGACGTATGGTGTAAGACGAAATGGACATTTGCGGGAAGGAACTAATGGCACACTCCACATTTTGATAACAACTATCTTGCCGTTTCACAAAGTCAGTGGATTCGTTTGTATGTTTTACTTTGATTTGGTGTTGAACACAAATATTTCACGGCATGACCTTTCTTTCTGATTATATTAAGGTACATCAGAATGAAACCAACAGGTCAAGCAATCAAGTGAATGTAAACAACCATCCCCGACCGCGTCATACCAAAAGACGTTAAAATATGGTACTTGTTGGTCCCTGCCTGGCGCTCGGCATTAATGGGTACAACAAGGACTGGTCGGCTCGGAGTCAGTATAATGTGTCTGAGTGGGGTATTCATGCTTCACCGCGGCATGGTATCTCAGTGGGCTAGCACTATAAAACCAGCTTCAGTCTGGGCTAGTACAAGCAGCCGCACATACACATACACACGCATGCACGCCGTCATATGAGCGAAATATTCTCAAGCACGACGTTAAACCCAATTCCACCACCACCATCTTGGCCAATTTCAGATATGCTCAAGTAAGGTCAAGCGATGTGAAACGGTACCATCAGCGTGATGAGGAGGCGCTTGACAGGATTAAAAAATAAACCCCAAATGTTTTGGTATGAACGGTAAACAAAATTGGTCCGTGAACAGACCCTTGAAGTCCACCACATTCTCAATTATTCAGTTATGATTTCAAAAAACGCATATTGATAACGATCAACAAGATAAGAGTGGAACCAGTGATGCCAATTCCACCAAAACCATGTCTTCAAAAGAGTGTTATGCGAACAGTTATTTTCTACAGTATACCCTAAAATATTCCGATGTTTCACAAAAATCTACCCCTGGGTGTAAAGAGCATTTGTATTTACTTAACTTCTTGGTGTCAGATTTTTTCACCATTTGGAGAATGGAATCAAGATCAGATTCGAAGCCAGTAATCACATGTACCACCAAAACTACGCTACAACGAGCTGGATGAGGCACCTTTGGCAGTCATCGGATGATGTGACTGAGATATCTAAAACAGACGGAAAATACAGGTTAGTTACGCAACCTATTTCCCTCATGAAAGTCTTACGGTTTCAGGACCCGTGAAGGTCCGGGTTAAAATACTGATCTTCAGCAACCCATGCTTGTCGTAAGAGGCGACTAACGGGATCGGGTGGTTAGGCTCGCTGACTTGGTTGACACTTGTCATCGGTTCCACAGATCTATGCTCATGCTGTTGATCCCTGGATTGTCTGGTTCACACTCGATTATTTACAGACTGCCGCCATATAGCTGGAATATAGCTGAGTGCGGCGTAAAACTAAACTCACTCATAATCATTAGTTAGTGAGTGAATAATGCTGTCAATAAAGAACAGAAAAAGACGCATTGTTGCGTCATATTTGGCCTCAAGGTAATAGAAAGGACACCACAGTGACCATGTTTTGGTCTCAAAAGAGTGACCATTTTTTGTCTCAGATTACTGTTTTCCCCGCAAACAAGCATAACTGAAAATGCGTTTTGAAAATGTCCAACAATAAACATTTTTACAAAAATTATATGAAGAAGCGGTTATTTGTGTGTACATACAATGTGGTTTTGCTCAGTTTTCGAGTAGATAATCATTGAATGACTGATCGGACCATGTGTTGAAGGAATTTAGAACAGATGGAAGGAACAAAAGTGACGCAAAGAAGACATCTCGGAGTATTGTTTGACAGCTGATGAATGGCGGTGATTATAGCCAATGTGGACTGAATATATACGTGGCTAACTTTGAATAGATTTGTGTCACAAACATGTTATTAAAATATCATACAGCGAATAACAGTGAAAACAATTTCTGACTTTTGTATCAAATTTATAATCGAATTTGTCAAAGTCTTTTCCAGATTCAACAAAAATATAATTTAAAATTTGTTTAATGTTTTTTAACTGAAACACCCAATCTTCACTGATGGATTCTGTTAAAGATGGTGCATTGGATTGTGACTGACATAAACTGAGCCAACCACTCAGAAATGATGTTTGCGATCCAGACCCAGCATTGACTCATAAACTGGAACACTCCATGGCAGGCTATTGTGAAATAATCCGGTAACGGAAGAAACGTGAAATTAAATTGAGACACTGCACCTTGGGATCTGCTCCAGTGCCAGACTAATGGGACATTAACTTTTACACAATTTGGGATTGGCGTCACAGGCCGCCAACAGTTTGATGGCCGCTGTGTCTCCGCCGCTGAGTTTCCTTCGTCAGATGGACGGAATCGTCCAATCGAACGAGACTTCAGTCATTCTTTGGGTCTAATTCGGTTAGGTGAACTCATAAATGGTATATTAACTGCAACAGTTAGTTTGACACCTGTTTTAAAGTCGATTACGTGAAATGTGAGAGAATACAACACACGCCAAAAGAAACGTTACCCTCCTACCTTTATGAATTACTGAAAAACTATCAAAGATATGTTAGAAGGTATTAGTTTACAAGAAAGCTTAAGAACACGGCTTTATGCAAATCACGAAAAGAAATTCTCAAATGCATTCATATTCAGGTGAAATGCATCCTTTTCAGAAAAATTAAATTCATATTTTCGTCCATGTCGAAATAAACAAACAACAGTGATTTAGACGTCCAAAAGAAACGTTCAAATAAAATTCTACTTTGAGACAAAGATAAACCATTTAAAGTCATCATTTTTCAACTGTTAAAAGAAGAAACAACTGTTGTAGAGTGTGTAAAATTCGAAAATATTCATTCCTGTGATTACAGTCTTTTAAAACAATTTCTGCTGATTTCCATTAGTGAAAATAAGTGAAACGTGTCTTTGGTATTGCGAAAAAGTGTTTCGGAACATCTAAAATTAGCTTTGTTAACATTTTTGCTTGCAAAGCAACATTTTTCCATTTTCTGTTTACACATAGCAATAGCAATCGCCTAAACGCAGCAATATTCAAGCAGTATTTGCATCCATTTCACATGTGGAATTATTCTATAGGGTATAAAGAGAGACTAGAATGCATGATATGATACACAAGTACGAGAAATATGCCACCATTAACAGCTGAAGAGAGAGAAAGAGCCATTGGGATGGAGCAGATGGGGTCGACATGCAATGCTGCTGCCAACGCCCTCGGATGCCATCGTATCACGGTTATAAGACTTATTCAGGGCTTCAGACATTCTGGGGTCACAGTAGACAGACCAAGAAGTGGACGTCCACGCATCAAAACGCCAGCTGAAGATAGGTACCTCCGTCACTAAGGCAGGGGGTAACGTTTCTTTGGGCATCTAGTGTATATATATATATATAATATATATAAGCTCCTTTCAGTTGGCGAGTCTGTCTGAGAGACAGTCTGATGGTCAACACGTTCGGTCGTCTTTCTTAATGATGATAATAGAAACAGTCTCGTTTCCTGTTGACTGGGTTCCGTCCTATTGGGCAAATTAGTACGATAACCAGTCCAGAATTTTGAGACCAATTCATTTAACTGGATACATAAGTATTAATCAGTATTATTTGATACATCTAAGCACTAAGTCTTGCCTATTGCAACACTACGCTCCTTATATTCCTTGCAAACATGTCGTGCAGCGTGCTCTGTCGTACACGAGCACTGCCAAACAGAAACCTGGAAACCATGGAAATCTCAAAACGAGGCTCTGCCGCTAGAAAAGTTTGGCGGTCTGGTACGGACTTGATATTATATCACATTGTGCGTTACAGAACTACACTGAATAAGCGCCCAAAAAACACATAACATGTGTAACCAGTGAGCCAGATGCATTTTGAATCATTTTATGACCTCATCAAACTTGAGCAGTCTGTGACGTCTTAGTTAAGGTCATGCTGCCTACACATCGCCATAAAATATATAAATACAATTAGTAGTCTAAGGGGTCGTGATACAGTATGTAAAGTTTCCTCCCTTTGGAATGTCAGGATCCGCAAACTTGTCCTGTAGATGCAGCTGCTGTTTTTTAGCACCATAAACTCTTTCGTCGGTTTTGTGGTCATAATCTATCTTGCTGCAGTAACCTCAACCTCTTATACCATATACAAAACGTATTGTCATATAAATGTTCTACCATTCCCAACATAAAGCCTAACTCACTCTAATTAATCCCAGTTTTCCTGTATTTCCAACCGGGACGTGGTGTCCACATTCCAATAAGCCAGGATACTGGTTAAGGGTTCGCACCCAGTCTCGTTACTATCATACACTATCATCAGCAATATAGCCGCGATAGAGGTTTCACTCATAAACAGTCGTCAATCATCATCAGAGCAGGTTACATTGACTTGTCGTGAGTTATCTGTTCCAGGAGTTGAAGAACAAGTCCTTTGAGAAGGAAACGTTTTAGTTCGAATTTCTTAAGCTTAAATCACATTCATTTTGAGCCACGCTATTCTGTGATCAGCCGCGCACTCTAGGGCAGATTTCTTGTAAAGTTTCAATTCAATGCTGCGATGGACTGACGTTTGAAGAAAATACTAAATTATTGGGATGAGTTTAATCTACCACATAACACAACTTCAGTGGATGGTTGTTTATCGCAGTATGGTGTTTGTTGTGTACACAGTTACAAAACTGAAAATCATATTTCCAATATGATTACTTTAACTTTGCTTGTTAATAAGTCACCTGTGTATGATTAGGATCTCGTTTTGGCCAAGGAGAAATTCTTATTCTAACGCTTGGTGAAACTTTGAAGTTTTGGGTTTTCAAATGACATTTTGGGCTTAACGTGTAGGGAAAAACTTACCAACTCAATCTTTGACGTAAACCGCTTTCAGTGTCAATGGTCTGTCTGGCCTTATTAAAGGAAAAACGTTTTCTGAAAATGTCAAAATCTCAAAAGTATCCGCTCTTATTGCCGCGAAAGATTTTGCTCGATTTTTTATTCTCTTGAACCCATGGGCCCAAAATGACTGTGTCTGTTTAACTGGTGTTTAACTCGCCAAGGCTCGGCACTGTGAACATTATTTCAACTCGGGCATATTTCCCGTAATCACTCGTACGTCGTTGGTTATTCTCTAATTATCTTACCTATATGTAAAATCTTTTAATTTCATTGGTCAATGATGCTTTAACAAATTTCCGTGTCACTCCTCCTAGTAGGGTGACAACTGGAAAAATATTACTCGCTGCCACGGTAACCGTCAAACTCTCCGCCGAGAGTATCGCTAAGAATCGTATGACGTCATAATATGACGCAGGCAGTGCGTGGAGTTCGAAAACCATTCAATTAGTTGTTTTTGAGTTCACTATGTACACATTTATTTTACCGACTTTCATTTAAACTATTTTATACATTGCATCATTTGCACACTCAAATTAAACATAATTAACCTTTTTTACTGCAATTTTAAGCTTGTCAGAATATGTTTCACTGATATTCTAACCTAGTGGAGAGGCACACGCCATTTTGTTTGGATGTCATATATAGTCGGTAGCAAGATTATCCAGCTTCAGAATAAGATAAAATGATAGTTTGTACATTTAACATGGCGGTAAGATGTACACGTTGTATACTTCTCACTCGGGTGACACTGCTACAAAGACGCATACAACAGACCGTATCGGGAGAAGCATACAACTTATATTATCTTCGCACTTACGATAACATGTGTCAGCCAAGTCAGCGAGCATCACCATTCCATTAGTCACCTCTTACGACGAGCATGGGTTACATGAGACCAATTCTTTGTGGATCTTCACGGGTCTACAAAACTGTGAAAATCACATATCCCTACAAATCCTATAACTAAAATAAAGTTGTGAACAGTTCTGTTTTTTGAACTTTATATTCACTCTTTACATGAAACCATGACACCTCTTATCGTTTGTGTTCGAATTCAAGACAATGTGTGTTGGCGACTTTCAAGGTGGTAACTCCAAATCACCTTCGTGTCAATGCAGTGATTAATATCAATCTGGTCCTATGCTCCACGCTCAATACCCCAAAAGGAAAATGAGTATCCAGGTAATACGCTGTTAACGATTAGTCAACTAATACATGGGATGACATATGTCAACTTTCTGTACATTCAGCCCTTCTGTGATAATTCCTCAATTATTTCATACAGTATTAATGGATGTGAATATATTCGCGACAACCCCTAATTGTAATTCCATTGAAGTTAGAGATGGGATTTAGTTGCAAGGTCTTCAAGTACACGTTTATGGAAAAAACGAAGTATACAACATCTCTGTTATTGCGGTAATACAATATGGCGATTCTTGCAATTTAGCTTGAAAATGCTCCTTTTAAGTTTTTTAATAAATTTTTTTCCCAAACTTGCAAATCGTGTTGATGTCAAGAATGTTCAAGTATTTTGGTCGCTACAGAAGGCCACAACGTGATAATGGCATGCACGTCCTCGTGTGAAAAAAAACTGCCACCTTTCTTTATTTTTGCTTTGTCAGTAGCTGTCAATTTGACGTCAAACAAGAAAAAGAGAATAACTTGAAATGATGATGGAATAAAGGGACATGTGAGATATGATTCAGATATTGATAACATACTCATGCCAATAATCGTTGTCACCCCTTCAATTGTTTTAATTGGAGAGGGGTGTGGGGTGAGTGTGGGTGGGGGTGGGGGTTGGGGTTGGGGGTTGGGGTGGTGCCAACCATTATTGGCATGAGTATATAACGAGAATATTTAGAATGCCGCTCTTTGTTCCATGGCGTGCCGCCCCTCGTTACATTTGACGTGCTACGATGAGTATGTTCGAAAGCTCATAGTGACGACGAAGACAGTGTTAGTGATGACGACGATCATACTAATGATGCTTGTGCGTCGATGATGAAGACAACAAAGATCTGATGTGTATGCTGTACCGTGTCTGGAGAAGTTGACAATAATCATTGTATTGACGATAAGGATTCTTAATATTGCTACGATTACTATGTACCGAAAATGACGACGAAGATGATGGTGATGAGACAACAAAGATCAGGATGGTAATGATGATGTTAAGAACGATGATGAAGGATAATGTAATGACGATGATTACATTGTTTGAGATGATGATCATGATAACAATAATTGTGTGATGACGACGAAGATGACAAGAAGACGACGACGATGATGGTGATGATAACACATGTGCGAACGGTGCGCTAATCTTTTCGGGAACACCTAATATGGTTCTTGGTTGGTGAGTGAGTGAGTATGGGTTTGCTTCGCTTTTAGCAATATTCTAGCTTCGTCAGACAAGGTGACCCCACAACTTTACCAATGTGGGGAATCGAATCCGAGTCTTTGGCATGACGGGCGACTGCTTCAATAACGACCCCCACTGTGCTCGTCATTGGTAATAGCGATGATGATTAATAAGCACATGCTTATGACAGAGTCGGATACATATAACGGATTCAATAAAATTCCAATCATTCTGCAAATGATTTTGTTAAACCGTATGAAATGTGAATGTACCTGATAAACCAGTCATAGAGTACCGTATGCATTAGTTCTTTTGGCTTTCACAAGTGATCACGAACAAGAAGTGATTTGTCAATCACCCCACGGCTGCATCATTAGTCGAACATTTCTTATATAAACCAGGTAAAGAGCTCACATGGGTCAATGCAGGCTTGCATCCAGTTCCTTTGATGTGCTGTCAATTTTGGGATCTATATATTTCTGTCAGTCAGTGTGTTATATTATCACCAGGAAACCAGAACCCCGTTGTGGCAAGGACATTAAACCGGGAAGTCTCCACGAGAAACTGCTGATTATCCTGGCCGAGGTACCTTGCACATAATTACCCTTTTGTTGACAACCGTTATATACATTTCAAACATGTCAGATGTAATTTACGTCTTTACTCGGCACATTAAAAATATGATTACCGGACACAACCTCATCAGTTTTATGGTTGTTCCGTTACTTAATGTGTTGAGAATAATGGCGCATGTTCACGATCACCAGGAATACATTAGGAGGTTACATGATAGCGCGACTAATCTCTTTAGTGATGTTTGACGTTGTGTATGTTGCTACAGGTTGATGGAGTCCACTGTTTTGTATTGAAAGAAAATCACATCAGCAGTTGATGAGGTTTCCCCTGTTGAGTTGATGTTTCTTAAACAGAATATGAAATGAGTGTTTATGGACTGGACAAAGCAAGACATGTTTTAGAAAGTCATCAGATTTAACGAGTTATTGTGACGAGCTTTGCATGTTTCCTCCTCTTGATGCGATATTTGAATGTCTTCGTTACTAATGCATGAAACTTTATTTAACTTAGATTGCTCTTTGAATATTTATAAGTTCATTTAACAAGGCCGAACATATTGTAGGCAGTCAATGTGAAAATACTTTGGAGCGTTATAAAAACGTGTCAATCTGTTTACAGGTTACCTTCGTCATGGTAACATTTTTTATTCCAAAGTTTGTTTGCTTGTCTAACCCTGCACGCTGAATGACTGCAGTATGTAAATAATGGACCAGATAATCAAGTGATAGGCATCGTGAGCATCCATCTGTACATGTGTCATTGGGATACAGAGTCAATCAAGACGGACAGGTTGACCTATCGCCTCTTACGATAAGCATGGGTTGCTAAAGATCAATCGCGACTTGGATCTTCACGGGTAGAATTCTGAAGTAAATCTATACATATGGCATTTTGTTGCATTGAGAGGTGGTGTGGTAGCCAAGTGATGAAAGTGTTCGCTTGTAAAGCCGAAAACCCGTGTTCGATTCCCCACCCGGGTACAATGTGTGAAGACAATTTCTGGAGTGCCCAATAGTGATAGTGCTAGACTGTTGCTGTCTTTATTATCTACATTACAATTACCTGACGGAGATCTGAACATAATTCAGACTACATCCACAAATCCAGTGATTTATAACTTTTTTTGTTTACATTGCTAGACATGTCTTGAATAAGCTTAGCGAAACCTCTTCATCTGAACTCTTGGTCCCTACCTGAAGACAATGCTTCACAAACAGTAGTCATTAATCTACACTTGTATTAATCTTGAAATTTTCAGTAAAAACACAACCGTCAGGATTAACATTGTTTCACCTTAACAAGAATCTGAACCCATGATCGTTAATACGGACATGTGTTGATCTGGACAATCTCATCGGGAAGTGATTGTCCGTATTAATGAGTTTTAATTGCTGATATATATTTACGGACAGAATATACTGACTGGGGACCTTCAGGTTGCGTTTTGGACGTGACTTCTATGATCAGCTGAAAGTTACGTTACAATATCCGCAGAATGGTGCGTCACTGGTTTGAACCCGTGGTCGTCTAAATACATTACCCTGTCTGGTATTCGGTTTGACTGGGGCCTTGTGAAACTGCTTCATAGTATCTGAGTTGGAAAGGTCAGCAAACTATTCTTGTAAAGAACTCAAAGCGACCACTAAGTCCAGTTTCATCTAACTTAAGTCATTTCTGTTTACATCAGTTTGCGTGGATCAAAAGTACAGTTTGGCATTCATATCGTTGCAAGTGATCTTGTGACACATGTAGTAGTAACATAAAAAACTGCACACATGCAAATAAACTGACAGACAGACGAAGACACAAACACAACCTTAAAATAAATAAAAGCAACACAAATATGTCACGTGCGTTAAGTGGAATATTACTGAGCTATTGAACTTGATGCACATTAATATAAGAATGACTAATAATTATAACAACTGAAATATGATCTTTCAAGAGAGTGAGTGAGTTTAGTTTTATGCCACACTCAACAATATCCCAACTATATGGCGGCGGTCTGTGAACAATCGAGAGTCGACCAGACCATCCAGGGATCAACAGCATGAGCATCGATCTTCGCAACTGGGATACGCTGACATGTGTCAACGAAGTCAGCGAGCCTGATCACAAGCATGCATATGGGTTACTGAAGATCAATCCTAACCCAGATCTTCAGGGCTCCTTTCATACTAACACACGACGTATTAAATACTAACCCTTCGCAATGCAGTTTTGCTCAAATGACATTCTCTGTGTCGACTGATGAGGTGGAAGGTCTCATGTGCCCCAAATGGACATGGGATGACGTAGACGTGTCAGTGTCCTTTCAGATCGTATAATGTTTCAATTTCTTCTTCTTATGAAACTAAACAACCTCCAGTGACATAGTTTCATATTTGGTCATGATTATTGCGTAGGTTGAGAGTCCAAGTATTTTGTCACGTTTCCATCGTCGTGAGTAATGGATATTTGATCAACTACAGGAAAATGCGTTTGCAGCGAACAGGCTTATACCGAACTGTTTTGGTCTCAGGAATTTGCTGTATATCCTAATTGAAAATGAATATAACGAACTGCGTTTTGAACGAGCTAAACTTAGTTTTCCCTTAAAGTCGTCGAACACGTAGTTCAATGTAACTTTTGTTGTTCTTTCGAAGAGTATTGTTCTAGTAATTCTGAAGCCGACATATCTGTAACGAAAGAGTGGTGGCTTCAGGGTCACCTACGTCCAGAGTTATCTCCTCTTTGTTATGCCTCTGGTGTAAGACTGTGGGATTCATTCCAGTGATTTCTATAAGGTTGTTGTGTGGTCTAAATGGCCGTAGTGAGGCTTGGCTACTGCTAGAGTTCCCCAGAACTGTATAATAGGTATATAAGCGGTGGTTGTTGAGATCTACGGGGGACTACTGCTTTGTAATTACGCTCATCTGTCTGCTAACATCGGCGTTTCACCACTCAAGAGACCTACCACTCGTCTACATTGAACTTCCAACAACCTCGTCAACAACCTTTAATCAGAGCATCTGTTTACACTGGGAATAACAGAACTTTGGTGAGTTAACATTTTGATTTGTTACTCAATATTTTAGATTTGTGACCCAACTGTATAGTATTGGAAATCTGTACTGTCATTCTTTGTAACCTTGTTTATTGTTTATTCAATATATTATTGAATATCATAGACTTGTCTGTGTTCTATTTTGCTGGTTTAAACGGTACTCAAGACTTTTGTCACGGTAATTTCTAATCCGTAACAATACGTTCCGATAAATCTCCACTAGTACCCGATAATTGTACTAGTTACCTCCCTTTGCTGGCTTGTTATCCAATCGTTGATCTACGTTGGGAAGTTGAGCGTACCAATACCAAGGCTTCCTCTTCTTCGGTAAATAGTAATGTTAAGAAGTAGGAGGAGTTCTTGCATATATTTTTTTTTAGGTTTCAGTCCTTTCAATTTATCTGTACGATTTTTTCCCTAAATCTGAGTCGCACAGCAATCAAATCTTCTCGGCTGCGGCCACCATGTTTGTTGACACTGGCAAGCTAGGTTGTAACGGCTTCTCTGATTGGCTACTGTAAGAAGGCGGAGCCAGCAAAGGGAGGTGATGCAATGTTGGGGCCGAGCCGAACATGTATCCAGAGTACAAGTGGATATTTATCGGAACATATACCCTGGAGATTATTGAGTGAGTGAGTGAGTGAGTTAATATTTAACGTCACATCGGCAATATTTCAGCCATAGGAGATTATTGAGGATGATATGAGGTGAGCTACGCTTAAATGTCGTGTTTAAGTTACTGGGATTTGATTTCTGTGTACATTTCAAACTACACTCAGAGTAGAATCAACGCCTGATCATGCTTCCGATATCCCATTATCAGAAACCAAATGCAAGACACTCTCAGCACGGTTATTACACGCTGATTGCTTCACTTACTTTTTATTTTGCCGTAATGTAATAAAATATGTCTGCTGTGAATAATATTATAGTTATGAAACATGCCGGCTGGCTTTAATATTGCAAGACAAAATATGGAAATTTGCAACTGGACCATATGTTGTGTGTTGTCAAGTACAGCATTTGTTGCACAGGTGGAATAAATGCAATAATTATCAATTCTGTAGCGAGGAATATTGTAAATTTTCCTTCGCTTACGTTTTGTTTTTGTTTCGTAGGTTAAAAGGTTTTAGCATTCGCAGTGTTCGCACCGAAGCCCTTATTGTATGTCCATATATTGCAAGTTTAACATTTCGTTATATTCCTTCTTGACATGGAAGAGTAGTGTATAATTTCATATCTGCTGTAATCCCTTTAATCTTGACGGTACACGATCAATGAGAATACAAAGCGCGAACACAGTGCGTACGAAGCGCGAACAAAGCGCGAATGATGGGATCATATGTGATCATGATCTATGGGAGATATTTTCGCACAACGATAGAGATCGACGGGACTTGTTCTTTGCACATTGCTGTATGCATACATCTTTCACTTTCTTTGGCCATTACTCCTCAGCAAATATGCATCCAGTTTTGAAACGTCTCAAGTGAAATGTACAGATGTCCACCAATGACCTCCACTGTGTTAAAAAACACGTGTGTCATGATCTAATTTCACTCTTACCAGAATGTGAAAATAAGAAATGCCTTGAAGACAAAAACTCCAAAACGACAACGCTCGCAACTCTAATTTGAAATACGTTCTTTTCATTCCAGCGTGCACGAAGTATATACATATGTCAAAATGTAGACGTGAAATATAATGTGTTTGTACTTTGAAACACATTCTGAATTGCGTTGAAACATATTAGGACTTGCGTTGCAAAACTCTTTCATTCAAAGTAGTTGCAAACTCCATGCCCCCTGAATTATATAAATAGAATGGAGTATCGCCAAGAAAAGTGAATATTCTGCATACCAGCTATTGTGTTGATGGATATGATTCGCTTGTGTTAATGTTGCAAATATTCGGGACAACACCCCGTCTCTGTTGTGGAACAGAAAGCAGAAGATCAGTGGTTGCAACCCCTATTGAAACAATGTTGTCATACCTTGCTGTCAGGCAAGGTAAAAACCAAAGCAAGTACAGAGATTATATAACAGGAAAGAGTGTATAACAGAAGTCGTGCAAACAAGACACACTGACTGAACCATATTTAGAGTCGACAAGGCACACCACATTTACCAATAACATGTCCACATACACGGACACACGTTGATACGTACATAGATATACAGATATGCATACTCTTACCCTCCATCTCTCTCTCTCTCTCTCTCTCTCTCTCTCTCTCTCTCCTCGCTCAATATCTCTTGTAAATTGAACATCCCGCTTTCAAACATCAATTTTACTCTAAACAGACGACGCACACTTTCCTCATTTACATGACAGCCAATTGCACAAAGTATTGATACCAGGTTTTCGCAAGATGATGAGCGTATCCTTTTCCACCGGTGTCACAAAGACATGCAAAGGAAAGTCAATGGTTGGCAGTGTATTTTTGGATGCCTTTTAATGCATTTGGGTAAACAAGTTCTAACTAATTTTCCATTTTAACAAACAGATAAATAATGTATATAAGGCTAAATTCATTGTGCAGCTCCACGTTGAATGTGTTTTATCTATACGCTTAACATCATTCTCATAAGTACTTGTCACCCGTGACAGTACTAACATTGCAGGAACTTTTCATTCCCATAGGTGTCTGTTGATTCTGAATCACTGGATATGATGAAAAAACCCCGGGAAATTAAGATCACCAAGTGCCACAAAACTAAACAGCTCGCAAATATATCACTTATGGAGTTTGATAGGGAGGTTATTCTCACAGAACAAGCGTTATCTTTCAGAATATGTCAGTTGCAATACTGAACCGGAAATAATAAATGTAACGAACAATCAATGTCCCCTAATTCTTACTGACATTGTACACAAATGCTGTGATACACTGTCGAAAGTATCAGAAGAACCTTATCTGAAGAAAGTGCTGGTTTTCATAATGAAAGTATCAGAATAAAAAAGAATAAACACAAGAACATGAAAATGAACTTTTGATATGAAGGACCTTATCATTAGAAAATGTTGGTTTTCATAATGATAGCTTGTCTGATTTATCATCATAATGATAGCTTAATACCAGACGGTTTAAAGATGTATATAGTCATCGCTCAACAACATCTACTTATGTCCAAATGAATTGTCAGTTCCTACATTCCAAGTATAACAAAAACAAACAAACGCATGCAAAGTCAAGTCAAGTGTTCACATGGACAAAAAAGAAACACTCCACATTTTGATAATCATTATCTTGCCGAATCACAAATTCGGTGGATTCGTTTTTATGTTTTACTGTCATTTGATGTTAAACTATTTCACGACATAACTTTTGTTTCTGCTTAAGTTCCACGAGATAATCAAAACAACATGTTAAGTAATGAAGTGAATTTAAACAACCATCTTGTCCAATTTGAAATACGCTCAAGTCCAGCGATTTTGTAAAAAATGGTACCATCAGCGTGATGAGGAGGCGCTTCTTAAAAATAATCCCAAACTGTTTGGTATAAAGGGCAAACAAAACTGGTCCTTGAACAGACCCTTGCAGTGCTCCACATTCTCAATTATTCAGTTATGATTTCAAAGCATGCATAGACTTAGTGATAACAATTTACAAGATAAAAATGGAACTAATGATGCCAATTCAATCAAAACCATGTTTTCAAAGAGTGTTATGCTAGCAGTTATTTTCTACAGAATACCCTAAAATATTCCGATGTTTCACAAAAATCTACCCATGGGTGTAAAAAGCATTTGTATTTACACAACGTCTTGGTGTCAGATTTGTTTCCCCTTGGATCACTGGATTGTCTGTTCCACTCTCGATTATTTACAGACCGCTGCCATATATTGCTGAGCGTTAAGCAACAAACAAACCAACTAATTGTTATGGTCAATGGGTTATCAGCACTCAAGACGTTCTGGGGACGGTAGGCTTTATGAAAGGCATGCACAATTCGGAGGTTACAACTGACACGCTTTCATATAACTGACATATTGTCCATCATTAAACCACGGTAGAATATCCACGATATTCATCCTAAAATTTTAACATGGCCCCCTTTTATCTACTTCGAGAGAAAAACAATAAATGAAATGCGAGATACGAGCTACAGAGGCAGTGACGACAATCGGATGTATCCTGGGAAAGAAGAGAAATAACCTACACTCGATGCAATCATTCCACCCACTCACATGGCCCACTTAATTAGCCATCTCACACATACCCAACAGCCTCACTCAGCTCACTTACTTCTAAATCATTAGTGAGTTAGTGGATTATGTTGTCGATAAAGAACAGAAAATGACGCGTCGTCATTTTATGTTTTGCCTCAAGATAAAAGAAAGCACACCACAGTGACTATATTTTGGCCTCAACAGAGGGACTATATTTTGGCCTCTAAAGAGGGACTATATTTTGGCGTCAACAGTGACCATTTTGTGCCTCAAGTTACTGTTTTTTGCGCAAACGTGCACAACTGATAATACGTTTTAAAACCATTATATGAACAAGTGGTTATTTGTTTGTGCATACAATGTGGTTTTGCTCTGTTTTCAAGTAGATCATCATTGAATGATTGATGTATTGAACAAGTTGGAAAGAGATGGAAGGAACAAAAAGTTTAGACGTTTCAGTGTTTGATGAAACCTCGGGGCGTTGTTTGACAGCTGGTAAAGGGAACTGACTATAGCCATTGTTCTCACTGTGAATTGAATATACACGCGGCTACCTTAGAGTAGATTTGTGTTTTGGAAACAAGCAACATGTTATTTAAAAATCATACAACGAAAATACAGTGAAAACAATTTCTGATTTTCTATCGGATTTATTATCGAAATTGTCAATGTGTTTTCCAGATTTAACAACAGCATGATTTAAAACTTGTTTAATGTTTCTGAAATGAAACACCCAAGTTTCACTGATGGATTCTGTTAAAGATGGTGCATTGGATTGTGACTGACATAAACTAAGCTAACCAATCAGAAATGATATTTGCCCTCCAGACCTGGCATTGACTCATAAATGGGAACAGTCCATGGCAGGCTATTGTGAAAGAATCCGGTAAGGCGAGAAACGTGAAATTAAATTGGGACACTGCACCATAGGATCTGCTCCCGTGCCAGCCTAATGGGACATTAACTTTTACACAATTTGGGATTGGCGTCACAGGCCGCCAACCGCCTGATGGCCGCTGTGTCTCCAGCGCTGAGTTTCCTTCATCAGATGGACGGAATCGCCCAATCGAACGAGAATGGTGTTCTTCTTTTTGTGTCATTAGGTTATGTAAACTGGCAAATGGTAATTTAACTGCAACAGCAAGTTTGACTATTGTTTCAAAGTCGATTACTTGAAATGTCAGAGACTAAATATATATAATATATAAGCTCCTTTTAGTAGGTGAGTCTGGCTGAGACACAGTCTAATGGTTAATGCGTTCAGTCGTTATTCTTAACGATGATAACAAAACCAATGATGTATTTCTACAGCACCTAAAACCAAACAGTAAGGTGTTTAGTAGCGGTGTACAAAGTTAAAAAGATGTAACACATCTAGTGGTCAAATATAGCGTTCACTCATCACACCGAAGACCGATTCCCATCATGGGTACATGCAGCGTGTGAAGCCCATGTTAGTGTCCTCCGTCATGGCATGATTGGAATATTACTAAAAGCGGCGGAACAACTCACACAAGTAGACTAGTAGTCTAAGGGGTCGTGATTCAAACTGAAAAGTTTCCTCCCTTTAAGGTCAGGATTCGCAAATTTGTCCTAAAAATAATGCTGCTTTAATTTAGCAACGTAAACTCTTTCCTGGGTTTTGTGGTCATACTCTGTCTTGCTGAAGTAACCTCAACCTCTTATCCCAATTAAAAAAGCATTTCCATATAACAGTAGTACCATTCCAAACATGAAACATAACTCACTCCCGTTAATTCCAGTTTCCTTTATTTCCAACCAGGACGTGGTGTACTCACCAAATAATGTTTCCCCAAGAACTCAAGAAACTGACTACGGGGTCGAACTCAAAATCGTCACTATCGTATAAACCAGCGATATATCAGCGATAGAGGTTCTACCCATAAACATCCGTCAGCCACCATAAGACTATGTTATGTTGACTTGTCGTTATATAACTGTTCCTTGCTAAAAAAAACTGGCATTAACCAACAAACTGTTTAGCTCGAAATTTTCAAGCATGAATCAAATTCATTTCGAGCCACGCTATTTTGAGATCAGCAGTGAAATCTAAGGCAGATTTCTTGTAAATTTTCAATTCGGTGTTGCGATGGACTGACGTTTGACGAAAATCCTGAATTGACAGGGATGGTTTCATTTTGACACATAACACAACTTCAGTGGGTCGACGTTTATCGCAACAGAGTTACAAACTGAAAATCATCTTTCCAATATCGTCACTTTAACTTTGCTTGTTAATAAATCACAGTCTATGATAAGGATCTCGTTTGGGCCAAGGCGAACTTCTAAAATATAACGTTTGGTGTTTGAGTATGATCAAACATTTTCAAACGGCATTCAACATTTTTTTTTCACTTTGGATTTAACATGTAGAGAACAACTTACACTGCGTCAATCGTTGACATGACATGCTTTCAGTACCAATGGTCTACCTGGCCTTATTAGAGAATCCTAAAAATAAGACAGACAGACAGACAGATTTATTTGTATAAGTGGCCCTGAGGCCAATAGTACATGTGTAAAATAATAACAGTGCATTTATGCGCAGACTGTAAATACGCGAGTTATAGGAACATCAATAAATCCATAAACACCCATTTACAATTAGGTCTCTCAACCTAAGTATGTGGTACAACACAAGGGCTACCTTAAACAACAAGTCAATATTCTCAGTGCGAAGTAGCATACAGAATTTATGTCTCGACGGTTGGTTGTAGAAAAAATAAGGCAAATATGTTTCTCTTATTTCTAAATATGTCGGGCATATAAGTAATACATGGTACTCATCTTCTTGCAATAAATTGCAGAATGGACATTGGATATCTATTACATTTGATTTTTTGGCAAATCGTGCCGCTTGGACTTTGAAGTTGTGAGCGTTACATCTAAATTTAGTAAGCGTACGCTTAAGTTGTGGTGATTTAAACTTTGAAAGGTAAATTTCTGTATTAATACAATATTTATATTCTGAATAAAAGTTGACACAGCTTGATGACGTTATTTTATTATACCAGTCTTGTTGATAATGTCTTTGCATCTCTGCTTGAATACTTCGATGAAATATTGTGTATTACATACATTTTGAGCGAGCCATACATTTCCAAAGCCATGACTAAAAAGAATAGTTCTAACGAAGGAAACTCAATTAGTATCTCTGGTATCATCTAGTGTTTAAGCATTTCATAACTACATTTTGAATATCGTGAAATTGGTTGTCTCATCAATCTTAGCCAATATGAAATAACCCGACAACGGGCGTTAATAAACAGTGGAAAACGTCCACATTCAGCTAAAATAACCTTGTTCGCACTTCTGTAGCCAACACGCAACAAAAACTTTCAGGACTTTGAATGTACCTTTTAAAATGCTTGTTTATGTTAATGCCCCATATTTCAGAGCCGTACTACAAAATTGGTTGAATTTTTCCATCAAACAGTTTAAATGATGAATGGATCGGTAATTCTTTATATTTACATATGAATTTCGTTTTGACATGTAGGGCTCGTTCAGCTTGCATAGATAATGTTATTCTGCTTTGCACTTTAGCTTCATTCTCCTCATGAAACCTCTCATAGCCTGCGTTCGAACTCGGCCTAAAACTAAAAAAAAAATCCCTTGAGGACAATTTGAATTGTGGCTATCAACTCCAAATCACATTGGTGTCAATGCAGTGATTAAAGTGATCACTCTGGCCCCATGCTCCACGCTCAATACCCTAAATAGAAAATGAGTACCCGGATAATACGCTGTTAACGATTAGTCAACAAATACAGTAAGCTTATATAGGATGACATATGTCAATTTTCTGTACATTCGGCTCTTCTGTGATAATTCCTCCATTATTTCATGCAGTACTAATGGATGCGAAGATATTCGCGACAACCCTTAATTGTAATTCCATTGAAGTTAGTGATGGGATTTAGTTGCAAGGTCTTCAAGTACACGTTTATGGAAAGAACGAAGTATACAACATCTCTGTTATGGCGGTAATACAATATGGCGATTTTTGCAATTCCGCTTGAAAATGTACCTTGTTGTCGAAATATGTTGTCTCCAAATCTGCGACTCATGCTTGAATTACATGTGCTGAAATCAAGATGTGAAAGTATTTTGGTCGCTACAGAAGGCCACAACGTGATATTGGCATGCATGCGGCCTTCGTCTTTAATTTAGCTTTGTCAGTAGCTGGCAATTGACGTCAAACAAGAAAAAGAAAATAACTTGAAATGATGATGGAATTCAAGGGACATATGAGACTGAGGCCAGGTTAAGCTTCTAATGCGATCCAGATATCGATAATATAGCGAGAATATTTAGAACATCTATTTTTGTTGCATGGCGTGACGCCCCTCATTACATTTGACGTGCTTCATAGTGCGTGTGTGATTATAGTTTTACGCCGCTTATAGAACATCATGACTGGGTACAGAAGAATATGTCTTCACACACTGTAGGCAAGTTGTGAATCAATTTGAATGTGGAATGGAATGGAATATGTGGAGATCTGCCAGAATCTGACTGTGGAAGGATTACCCTTCGAAAAGGATTTCATGGGAAAATGTCAACTACGAGATTACTTCCTGTGAGAGAAAATCCAGGGCGATAGAACTATTCTGTAATATATAAATCTGATATGTATGCTCTAACGTGTCCGAAGAAGTTGGCAATAATCATTGTATTGATGATAAAGACTTATGTAAATGCAACGATTTCAGTGGACTGGAAACTCACAATGACGACAAAAACAGTGTTAGTGCTGCTGCTGGTGGTGGTGGTCGTGCTGCTGTTGCTGCTGATACTAGTGACAATTGCGCATCGATGGCGAAGACAACAGAGATGTGAATGTTAATGACGATTTTAATGACAATGATGAAGGTGAATGTAACGACTATGATTATGTTGTTTAAGATGGTGATCATGATGACAATATTTGTGTGATGATGAAGAATATATCAAGAAGACAACGACGACTATGATGATGATGACGACGATGATGATGACACATGTGGGTACGGTGCGCTAATCTTTTCAGGAACACCTAATATGGTTCTTGGTTGGTGAGTGAGTGAGTATAGTTTTACTCCGCTTTTGGCAATATTCTAGCTAGGTCTAACCGGGTGACACTAGGAATCGGCTTCACACAATGTACCCATGTGGGATATCGAATCCGGGTCTTTGGCGTGATGAGCGACCATTTCAATCACGATCCCCATTGTTCTCATTATTGGTAATAGTGATGGTGATTAATAAACACATGCTTATGATAGAGTCGGATATATTAGACCGATTCAATAAATTCCAATTATTATGCAAATGATTTTGTTGAACCCTATGAATGTGAATGTACCTCATAAACCGGTCGTAGAGTAGAGTATGCATTTATTCTTTTGGCATTGACTAATCGAACACGAAGTGATTTGTCAATCATCCCACGGCTGTATCATTAGACGAACATTTCTTATATAAACCAGGTAAAGAGCTCACATGGAGCAATGCAGGCTTGCATCCAGTTCCTTTGATGTGCTGTCAATTTCGGGATCTATATATTTCTGTCAATCAGTGTGTTATATTATCACCAGGAAACCAGAACCCCGTTGTGGCAAGGACATTAAACCGGGAAGTCTCCACGTGAAACTAATGATTATCCTAGCCAGGTTACCTTGCACATAATTACCCTTTTGTTAACAACCGTTATGCACGTTTCAAACTTGTCAGATGTAATTTACGTCTTTACTCTACACGTTAAAAATATGTGAATCGGACACAAGCTCATTAGTTTTATGGTTGTTCCATTACTTAATGTGTTGAGAATAATGGCGCATGTTCACGATAACCAGCGATATATGGGGAGGTTACATGATAGCGCGAGTAATCTCTTTAGTGAGGTTTCACGTTGTTGATGTTGCTACAGGTTGATGGAGTCCACTGTTTTGTATTGAAAGAAAATCACATCAGCAGTTGATGAGGTTTTCCCCGTTCAGTTGATGTTTCTTAAACAGAATATGAAACGGGTGTTGATGTAAAGGTCCCAGCAAGACATGTTTTAGACTGTCATCAGATTTAACGAGTTATTGTGACAAGCTTTGCATGTTTCGTCGTCGTACTGTATTTGAATGTCTTCGTTACTAATGTATGATACTTCATTTAACTTAGATTGGTCTTTGAATATTCATTGGTTCATTACACAAAGCCGAACATATCGTAGGCAGTTAATGTGAAAATACGTTTCAGCATTTTGAAAAATGTGTCTCACTCATGGGAACATATTTTATTCCTAAGTTTCTTTGCTTGTCTAACGCTGTGCGCAGCAATAGTCCATCTGAATGACTGCAATCTCTAAATAATGGACCAGATAATCAAGTGATTGGCATCGTGAGCATCGACCTGTGGGATACACAGATATATCAATCAAGTCAGCCTGGTCAACCTATCGCCTCCTACGACAAACATGGGTTTCTGAAGACCAATACCAGCTTGGATCTTCACAGGTAGAATATCTATGTTGATATATGATGGCTGCACCAAAGATCCAGTGATTTGCAACATACACTCATGTGCCATATTCAAGTTCACAAAATGGCCACTGTGATTCTTGCCAGCAGTAGCTGGTTATTTTAAATGAAAGTTTATTTCATCTTAGCAATAGTTATAGGGTGTTTATGTTCTGGTCCAAGCAAAACATGTTTTAGAAAATCAAGTTGTTGTAGGAAAAGATCAGAAAGTTTATGTTGGAGGAGGATATATGAAGAAAAGTGGAAACCCCGGTTGTGTGTATAGGGATAAAAATGCCCCACGTCTCAGTGTTATGTTCTGGCGATGCATTTGTTTTGAAGGTGTTGGAACCCTTGTCGATGTAGATGGTCGTATCAACTCTACAAAGTATATAGATACACTGGAGAGCAACCTTTGGCCAGTAATAGTCAAAGTTCCAGCATATCGGGGCTATATATTTCAAGAGGACAATTGTCCTGTCCATGTTTCTAGACAGACAATTCTGTGGAAACGTGACAATGACATTCAGACAATGAATTGGCCTCCTCAGGTCCTAGACTGTAATATCATTGAAAATGTGTGGAGAATTCTGAAAATCGGGCTACAAAGACAGTTACATGAAATAAAAACCAAGCAGGATCTGATAGATCACGTTCAAGGTATCTGGACATCACTTACTCCAGAGTACATAAAATCACTGTATTCTACGCTACCTAAGCGACTGAGGGCTGTTCTTGCAGTAAATGGCTGTATTACTAAATACGGTAAATATCAGGTAAGTGGCTTCAGGCATTATTTTGAAATCAAACTTTATTTACTTGTCATTACAGTTAGAGAAAATTACATGACGGCCATTGATATGGCACATGAGTGTATGTTTACAGTAGTACAACGGTATTATAACGAAAAGGAATGTAATTATCTGCATAATCAAAGCCTGTGATCGGGACCGCCGATCCCGTTAGTTGCCTCTTAGGACAAGAATTGTTTGCTGATCATGACGTTCTATTCTCATCGGGATCTGCATGGATTTCCAAATGTTACAAGGTAATCGAAGTTTAGATTCGGGAATTATATGGCTTTTTGTTTTTATTGCAAGGTATACATGTCCTGAATAAGATTATTGAAAACTTTTCATCGGACATTTCAGTCCAAACCTCGTAAAACTGAAGAGGACATAGTCCTTAAAAACCGAAAATGTACATTCATCTGGAATGTTTCAGTAAATACAACCGTCCGGACTCACATGGTTTCACTCTTACATTAATCCGAACCCATGATTATCAATTCGGACACGCAATAATTCATACGATCTCATGGGGAATGGATTGTCCGTATTAATGAGTTTCAATTGGTTATTGTCAATATATATTTCCGGACAGAATATTCTGAATGGGGACCTTCAGGTTGGGTTTTGGACGTGAACTCTATGATCAGCTGAAATTCACGTTACAATATCCGCAGTGTTGCGTGCCTGGCTCGAGACCCTGGTCGTCTAAATACTTTAATCTGTCTGGAATTAGGTTTGAGTGGGGCCTTGTTAAACTGCTTCATGGTATCAGAGTTGGAATGGTCAGCAAACCACTCTTGAAAAGAACTCAAAGGACCACAAAGTCCAGTTTGATATAACCTAGGTCATTTCGATTTGGATATACATCAATTTGCCTGTATCAAAAGTAGAGATCCATATATCCGTCAGTTCATTGCACGTGTTTTCGTTACAGTGAGTGCGTGAGTTGGGTTTACGCCGCTTTTAGAAATAGTCCAGCAATATCACCCACGTGGAGAACCCAGGACTTCAGCGTGATGAGTGAACGCTTTAACCACAAGGCTACCCCACCGCCCCTCAATTTTAAGAACACATACAACCAAATGATGAAATTGCAGTTGACTCCCATTCGGGGCTTTGATGTCAACACTGAACATGTTAGAGCCTTTTAACTTACAAAACTAAAACAAAACGTAAGCCAAGAATAATTCAAACTATTCCTCCTCACATAATTGAAAGTTATAACATTTATTAATTTAGCATTTACTCCACATGTGCAACGAATACTGTACTTGATTAAAGCGCCACAACACACAACAGATGGTCCAGTTGCAAATTTCCATATTTTGTCTTGCAATATTAATGATAAATATGCACACACAAAAAGCCAACCGGCATGTTTCATAATTATAATATTGTTCACAGCAGACTTATTAGATTTCATTAACGTCAAAATAAGAAGTAAATGAAGCCATCAGCGTGTAATAACCGTGCTGAGAGTGTTCTGTGTTTGGTTTCTGATAATGGGATATCCGAAGCCTAATGTACACAAGATAGATTTTAATATCTGTGTGTGAAGGCATTGTGTGTGAGGGTGGGGGGTTGGCGGGTTTGGGGAGGGGAGTGAAGGAAAGGGTCTTGACTGAAAAAAGATGTGTTCTTATTCACTGAATTCTCTCGTGCCGTCTCGAATATTTTCAGGTCGCCGTCATGTAGTTCCCATGTCATTGTGTTACACGCAAAGAAATAACAAAGAAAACAAACAAAAACACATATGCTTACTTAGGAATTCTAGCCGTGAGGATCCGGGTTAGTATTAGTTTTTAGAAACCCATGCTTGACATAAGAGTTGACTAACTGGATCGCGTGGTACAGGCACACTGACCACGTTGTACGTCTTCGTATACCAAATCGATGCTCATGCTGGTGATCACTGGCGTGTCTAGTTTATGCATTTATCTTGTGGTTGCAGTCATATAGTTGGAATATTGCTGCGTGCAGCATTAAACACAAAACAAAACAAAACAAATTGGGGAGACAGTATGTTACCGTGACCAAGCTAACAATAGATCGAAAAAAAATTTAAAATGCTGTAAAATATGCTGACTAGCTACAAAATGTTCGCCTTTGTATAATGAACTGATGAATATTCTAAGAGCAATCTCAGTTACTTGAAGTCTCATGCGTCAGTAACGAAGACAAAAGGAGAACGATATCTGCAAAGCTCGTTAAATCTGATGACAGTCTAAAACATGTCTTGCTGGGACCTTTACATCAACACTCGTTTCATATTCTGTTTAAGTAACATCAACTGAACGGGGAAAACCTCATCAACTGCTGATGTGATTTTCTTTCAATACAAAACAGTGGACTCCATCAACCTGTAAGCAACATCAACAAAGTGAAACCTCACTAAAGAGATTACTCGCACTATCATGTAACCTCCTCATATATCGCTGGTTATCGTGAACATGCGCCATTATTCTCAACACATTAAGAAACGGAACAACCATAAAACTAATGAGCTTGTGTCCGATTCACATATTTTTAACGTGTAGAGTAAAGACGTAAATTACATCTGACAAGTTTGAAACGTGCATAACGGTTGTTAACAAAAGGGTAATTATGTGCAAGGTAACTCGGCTAGGATAATCAGCAATTTCTTGTGCGGTTTAATGCCCTTGCCACAATGGGGTTCTGGTGATAATATAACACACTGATTGACAGGAATGTACAGATCCTGAAATTGACAGCACATCAAAGGAACTGGACGCAAGCCTGCATTACTCCATGTAAGCGCTTAACCTGGTTTGTATAAGAAATGTTCGTCTAATGATGCAGCCGTGGGGTGATTGACAAATCGTGTTCGATTTGTGAAAGCCAACAGAATTAATGCATACGCTACTCTATGACTATCGTTTATCAGGTGCATTCATATTTCACAGGGTTTGACAAAAATCATTTGCATAATGACAGGAACTTTATTGAATCCATTACACGATTCCGATCCTACTGCAAGCAAATGTTTCTTAATCATAATTACTATTTACACTGACTAGGGCGGTGGGTTAGCACCCTGGTTGAAGCGGTTCATTATCATGCCGAAGATCCAGATTTGATTCGCCACAAAGGTACAATGTGTAAGGCCAATGTCTGGTGATGTACCTGGAATATTGCTGAAAGTGGAGTAAACCCATGCTAACTTACCAAACAGTGGTGATTTCAGGTGTTTGTGGAAAGCCTACAGCACCCAGATTTGTCAGAAACACATGCAACGTCAAGACAATTATTCAAAAGCAAACATGGGAATACATGGTACCAATCGAAATGGGATATTACACCCAGGATTCGTTAGTATAACAGGTGGTGAGCTAACAGTTTTATCTTAGCACCATCTTGACCATCACATTCTGTCATTGTCTGCTATTGTTCCAATTGAATCACGTGAACATCGTGAATCTGGTCCCATGACTTGATGAGGAAGCACGCTCACATTTCAGCCAATGATTGCACAATGACAAAGTTTGTTTTAATTACAGATGAAGAGCAGTGATTTCTAAACCACGATGTCTTAACAAAGAAAATACGTACATTAAAATTAGTGATAAATAATCGTTACCGTTCGTTTGCGGTGGTATATTCAAACTTGTCTCGTTAATGTTATGTGCGCTGCCAGGTTTGAACGAAAAGTCCGTGCTCAAGGCAGGTTACGCCAAACTCAAAGGTTAAATGCATACCGCTAAAGAAAACAAAGCAGCTGTTGAGTTAAAGGCGTGGTTTTGGCCGTTACAATGTATATGTATAATTATACACGAGTGTTCCATATTTAAAATACATATAACGAAATGATAAACTTGCAACAGACATTCATTCGGGGCTCTGATGTAAACACTGCAAATACTAGAGCTTTTTAACGTACAAGACAAACAAAAACTACTAGAGCGAAGGATAATTCCGCGTCACAGAATTGATAGTTATTGCATTTATTCCACCTGTGCAACGAGTGTTGTACTTAATTAAGGCTCCACAACTCACAGCATACGGATCACTTGCAAATTTCCATATTCTGTCATGCGATAATAATGGTAATTGTGCACACAAAAACGACCAGCATGTTTCATAATTATAATATTATTCACAACAGACCTATTATATTTCATCAACGTGGAAACAAAAAGTAAGTGAAGCCATCAGCGTGTAATAACCGTGCTGAGAGTGTTCTGTATTTGGTTTCTGATAATGGGATATCGGAAGCATGATTAGGCGTTGATTCTACTCTGAGGGTTTCTGAAATGTACACAGAAATCAAATCCCAGTGAGAAAAGTGATGTTTTTATCAGGTGTCAATCGAGTTACTTTAAATTTCACACAACTGCATCTGCTCGTGAAATGTACGCAAGTTAGAGTATAGTTTCACGCTATACTAATGATAGAATGCTCGGATGTGTCGGAGTGGCTTTTGAAGCGAGTGTCTGTGTAGCGGGGAACGATTTGGGGAAGTCGATGAAGGGGTTAATACTGAAGACAACTCTGTTGTTAATCACTGGATTGTCTGATGCAGTCTCAATCATTTTCGTGTCACCGTCATGTGTAATGTGACTAAATAATCAACTCTTAAAAAAAAAGCAAAAAAAAGCACATATGCATTTGTGTTTTTAAGAATACTACCCGTGGAGATCCGGATAGTATTGATCTTATGCAATCCATGCTTGCCATAAACGTGGCTAACTGATTCTCTGACCTGGTTGACACATGCCATAGTATCCCAGTTGATCTATGCATGCGATGTGAGTCACTGGATTGTGTGATCCAGACAGGAAAATTTACAACCTGTCACCATATAGCTGGATACCCGTGAAGCCCCAGGTTAGAATATGGGCCTTCAGTAACCCATGCTTGTCGTAAGAGGCGACTAACGGGATCGGGTGGTCAGGCTCGTTGATCACTGGATTGTCTGGTCCAGACTCGATTATTTACAGACCATCGCCAAACAGCTTGAAAATTGCTGAGTGCGGCGTAAAACTCAACTCACTCACTCACTCACTCACCATATAGCTGAGATATTGCTGAATGTAGCGTTAGACAACATGATTGAAACCTCTTCGTATCCCAATTACGCAGATCACTGCTCCTGATGATAATCACTGGATTATCTGGTCTGGACTCGATATTTATAAATTACATACCGCAGTCATATAGCAGAATATTGCTAAGTATTTATGAGAACAGCTTTAAACAAACAAATAAATAATGACGAAACATTTTTAAATAGATGGACACATTTTCTTTAAAATGCTGATAATCATTTTCACATTGACTGCATACAGTATTTTCGACATTGTAAAATGAACATATAAATATTCAAAGAGCAATCTCAGTTACATGAAGTCGCAAGCATTAATAACGAAGACATTAAAGTATCGTATCAATAGAACAAAATATGCAACGCATTCACAATTGCTCGTTAAATCTGATGACATTCTAAAACAAGTCTTGCCTGAACCTTTACATCAACGTCCGTTTTATGTTCTGTTGAGAAAACATCAACTCAACAGGGGAAACCTCATCAACTGCTGATGTGATTTTCTTTCAATGCAAAACAGTGGACTCCATCAACCTGTAGCAACATCAACAACGTCACACATCACTAAAGAGATTAGTCGCGCTATCATGTAACCTCCTCATGTATTCCTGGTGATCGTGAACATGCGCCATTATTCTCAACACATTAAGTAACGGAACAACTATAAAACTGATGAGCTTGTGTCCGATACACATATTTTTAACGTGTCGAGTAAAGACGTTAATTACATCTGATATTTTTGAAACGTGTATAACGGTTGTCAACAAAAGGATAATTATGTGAAAGGTAACTCGGCCAGGATAATCAGCAGTTTCTCGTGGAGACCTCCCGGTTTAATGCCCTTGCCACAACGGGGTTCTGGTTTCCTGGTGATAATATAACACACTGATTGACAGGATTGTACAGATCCTGAAATTGACAGCCCATCAAAGGAACTGGACGCAAGCCTGCATTGATCCATGTAAGGTGTCATTATCATCATCGTCATCACCATCGTCGTCGTCTTCGTTGTCGATTTCGTCGTCGTCACACAATCATTGCCTTCATCTTCATCATCTTCAACAACATTACCATCATTATTGCATCCGCCTTCATCATCATCATCATCATCATCATCATCATCATCATCATCGATATCATCAACATTATCATCCTCATCTGCAAGTATCTTTATCATCCATTCAACTTCTCCGGACACGTTACTGCATACAATTCAGACTTATAGATTGCAACATATTACGACGTTTCTTTGCCTTTCAGGATATTACAGCAAATGTCTATCTTCCTGGATATTCGCTCACAGGAAGCAATATCCTAGTTGACATTTTCCCCTAGAATTTCGTTCCAAGATGATACTTCCACAGTCAGATTCTGCAAGATCTCCACATATATTTACCTCCAGAAACTAAATGACCTTGAAACATAACTACATACAAATTCCAGTGTTCTCTATAAGACAAGTAGAGATGGAGCAGCCGTCATGTTAACGTATATGGTGGTCACGCCAAAGACCCGGGTTTGATTCCCAACATGACTACAATGTGAAGACATATTCTGGTATTCATGTTTTGGCAAAAAGCGGCGTAAGACCATCATCACTCGCTCACTCACTATGAGCCACGTCAAATGCAGTCAGAAGCAGCACGTCATGCAGCAAGGAATGATATTCTAAAAATGTTCTTCACCCTGTCGTTATCTGGATCGTATTTAAAACTGAATCTGGCCTCAGTTTCCTTATCATAGCCATCTCGACAATTATTACAATCATCTTTATCATCGTACACGGAAAGGGGCGGTGGGGTAGCCTAGTGGTTAAAGCGTTGGCTCGTCACGCCGAAGACCCGAGTTCGATTCCCCACATGTGCACAATGTGTGAAGCCCATTTCTGGTGTCCCCCACCGTGATATTGCTGGAATATTGCTAAAAGTGGCGTAAAACTCAACTCAGTCAGTCAGTCAGTCGTACGCGGAAAAGTTCAAAGGAACGTGTGTAACACAATATTTCATCACTAGTGTGTGATGACATATTCTGGCAGTCAACGTCGTAATATTGCTCGAATGTGTTTTTGCTAAAAGGGCGTAAAACCATACCCACACACTCACTATGAGGCACGTCAAATGCAATAAGGGGCAGCATGCCGTATAGCAAAGAATGATATTCTAAAAATGCTTAGTATATTTGTCTGGATCACATTTAAAACTTAATCTGCCTTCAGACTCAAATGTACCTTAATTCCATCATCATTTCAAGGTATTCTTATGTTTCTTGTTTGACGTCAATTCCGTGGCTTTCTGAGCGACCATAATACGTTAACATCTTGAGTTCAACGAAGGTAATTAAAGCACGAGTCGCAATTTTGGAAAAGAAATAATTCAGAATAGCAGTATTGCTAGATGTGTCATATTGTATTACCGTCATGACAGAGCTGTTGTATACCCTGTTCTTTCCATAAACGTGTACTTGAAGACCTTGCAGTGAGTGAGTGAGTGAGTTTAGTTTTACGCCGCACTCAGCAATATTCCAGCTATATGGAGGCGGTCTGTAAATACTCGAGTCTGGACCAGACAATCCAGTGATCAACATCATGAGCATCGATCTGCGCAATTGGGAACCGATGACATGTGTCAACCAAGTCAGCAAGCCTAACCACCCGATCCCGTTAGTCGCCTTTTACGACAAGCATAGTCGCCTTTTATGACAAGAATGGGTTGCTGAAGACCTATTCTACCCCGGATCTTCACGGGTCTGAAGACCTTGCAACTAAATCCCATCTCTAACTTCAATGGAATTACAATTAAGGGTTGTCGCGAATATCTTCGCATCCATAAATACTTCATAGAATAATTGAGGAGTTATCACAGCAGGGCTGAATGTAAAGAAACTAGACGTGAGTCATCCCATGTCAGCTTTCTGTATCAGATGACTAATCCTTAACAGCTTGTTATCAGGTAAGACCGGTTTCCATTTAGCGTATAAGACCAAACTGACGCTTTAATCACGACACCAGTTTGGACAATTTGATTTCAGTTATAATATGTGTATAAGTGTATTATCACCGTCAATTTGGACCTATGAGGATCCGGGTTAGAAATTGTGATCTGCAGCCCATGCTTGTCAGAAGAGGAGGCAAATGGGATGGTGATGCGCGCAGACTTGGTTGACAACATGTCATCATACGCACAATTGCGAAGATGATGTTGATCACTGGATTGTCTGGTCTAGACTTGATTATTCAGGGACGACCGCCATGTAGCTGGACAAATGCTGAGTGCGACCGCCACGTTAAACATCCAGCCAACGAAGACACATATATAATCATTTAGGGCCTATGGGTTCAAGAGAATCAGGACCCGTGAAGGTCCAGGTTAGAATATTGATCTTCAGTAACCCATGCTTGTCGTAAGAGGCGACTAACGGGATCGGGTGGTCAGGCTCGCTGACTTGGTTGACACATGTCATCGGTTCTCAGATCGATGCTCATGCTGTTGATCACTAGATTGTCTGGTCTAGACTCGATTATTTACAGACCGCCGCCATATAGCTGGAATATTGCTGAGTGAGGTGTAAAATTAAACTCACTCACTCAACAGAATCAGAAAAACGGGGAACTATTTCGCTGGGACAATAGAGGATCTGCTTGAGATTTTGGACATTTTCAGAAAACGTTTATCTGAAAACTGAACAAGAGCAAATGTCTGACCCACTCACAAGGTCAGACAGACCAATGATACCTCAATTGGTTTAGGTCGAGGGCTGACTCCTGTAAGTGTTTCTCTACAAATCAAACCAAAAGTGACAACAACAAAAATGTCTAAGTTTCACTAATCGTTATAATTTAGAATATCGCATTGGCCGGAAAGGGACCTTATGAAACGCCCTGCTTTATCAAGAAGTAACGTTAAAGTAACGATTTTGGAAATGTGATATTTTAGTCTTGTCACCGTGCACACAGCAAACACCTTGTTCTAATAAACGTCGATCTACTGATGTTGTTTTATGTGGCAAATTGAATCATTCCTATCTATTTATCATTTTCTTCAAATGTCAGTACATTTTAACATCGAATTGAAAATTGACAAGAAATCTCCCTGGAGTGCACGGCTGATCTCAGAATAGCGTGGCTCGAAATTAATTTAATTTAAGCTTTAAGAATTCGAACTAAAAGTTTTATCTCCACGGAATTTCAACAAGGACCAGCTGTCTCACGACAAGTCAACTAAACCTGCTGTGACAGCTGTCATGCAGGATTGACGGATGTGTATAAGAGAAAGATCTATCGCGGATATATTGCTGATATTGGTATGTATGAGAGATTTATTTCCTATATTGGTATGTATGATAATGATGATTCTGAGTTCGCACCCATAACCAGTATCATGGATTCTTGGGGAAACATTATTTGTTAAGTGGACACCACGTCCTGGATGGAGATAAATGGAATTCTAATTAAATGAGTGAGTATAGGTTTTATGTTTGAAAAGGTTCTTCTGTTATATGGTAATGCCTGTTTTAAATGGGATGAAAGGCAGAAGTAACTGCAGCAAGACTGTCTATGACCACAAATCCCACGATATATTGTATGTTGCTATAATAGCAAGAATCATCTTCAGGACGAATTTGCGAATCCTGATATTCGAAAGGGAGGTAACTCTTCCCACTGAATTACGGCCATTTGCAATAATAGTCTACTTGTGTGAATTTGTACGCAGCTATTAGCAATATCCCAACGGTACCACGACAGGGGACACAAGAAATGGCCTTCACACATTGTACCCACGTTCGGAATCGAAATCGGGTCTTCGGTGTGGTGAATGAACGCTTTATTTAACCACTAGGTGTTTTTATGTTTTTAATGAGCATCTTACTGATGGGTTTTAGGCGCTATAGAAATACATTATTGTAATTATTATTATCATTAAGAATAACGACCGAACACGTTAACCATCAGACTGTCTCTCAGCCAGACTCGTCAACTAAAAGGAGTTTATATATTATATATATATAGTCTCTGACATTTCACGTAATCGACTTTAAAACAATCGTCAGACTTGCTGTTGCAGTTAATATACCATTTACCAGTTCACCTAACCGAATGAAACCCAAAGGATGACAGCAGTCTCATTCGATTGGGCGATTCCGTCCATCTGATGTAGGAAACTCAGCGGCGGAGACACAGCGGCCATCAGGCTGTTGGCGGCCTGTGACGCCAATCCCAAATTGTGTAAAAGTTAATGTCCCATTAGGCTGGCACGGGAGCAGATCCTAAGGTGCAGTGTCTCAATTTAATTTCACGTTTCTTGCGTTACCGGATTCTTTCACAATAGCCTGCCATGGACTGTTTCAGTTTATGACTCAATGCCAGGTCTGGAGGGCAAATATCATTTCTGATTGGTTAGCTTAGTTTATGTCAGTCACAATCCAATGCACCATCTTTAACAGAATCCATCAGTGAAACTTGGGTATTTCATTTCAAAACATGAAACAAATTTGGAATGATATTTTTGTTAAACTGGAAAACACTTTGACAAAGTCGATTATAAATTTGATATAAGAGTTTGATAAATTGTTTCCAATCATTTTTGTTGGCTGTATGATTTTTTTTAAATAACATTTTTGTGACGTGGTTTTCTTATAAAAACACAAATCTATTCGAAGTTAGTCACGTATATATTCAGTTCACATGAACAACCGCTATAATCACCTCTATTTATCAACTGTTAAGCAAAACCCCGAGGTCTCATCAAACACTAAAACGTCTTCACTTTTTGGCATGCATTCCATCTGTTCCTGATTCGTTCAACACAAAGCCTGATAAGTCATTCAATGATTATCTACTCGAAAACTGAGCAAATCCCGAATTTATGTACACACAAATAGACACTTCTTCATTTAATGTTTTGAAAGTAGTTTATTGTTGAACTCTATATTTTCAAAACGTATTTCCAGTTATGCTTCTTTGCAGGAGAAACAGTAATTGTAACACTGTGTGGAGGCCAAAATATGTTCACTGTTTTGCCTCTCTCATCTTTAGTCAGTGAGACGTGTGAGTTGGTGAGTGGGTGATGACATCTTCGTGTATCGAGTGAATATTAATTCTTTTCTTACCTGGGGACCCGTGAAGATCCGGAGTAGGACAGGTCTTCAGCAACCCATGCTTGCCTCAAAAGTCGACTATGCTTGTCGTAAGAGGTGACTAATGGGATCGGGTGGTCAGGCTCGCTGACTTGGTTGACACATGTCATCGGTTCCCAATTGCGCAGATCGATGCTCATGCTGTTGATCACTGGATTGTCGGGTCCAGACTCGATTATTTACAGACCGCCGCCATATAGCTGGAATATTGTGTGCGGCGTAAAACTAAACTCTATCACTCACTTACCCTGGGTACGTCCATTTGACGTCTCTGCCTCTCTAACTCGCATCTCGAGCTTCACCTAATGTTTATTTCTTGATGTAGATTAAGGGGCCTAGGCCATGGTACTTGTTGTTCACCTGCCTGGTGCACGACATTAAGGGGAGGTCATTACAAGAAGGGCAGGTTGCCTCGGTGGTTGAGGGGTATGGTGTATCAGGAGCCATAATCTGTTAATCTGTCATTAGTTTAGATTAGTACATGCAGCCAGCCAACGGCATGCGCATACACACTACTACACGCGCACACACACACGCACACACGCACACACACTCATGCCTGTCTCTGTCTCTCTCTCTCTGTCTCTGTCTCTCTCTCGCGCGCTTTCTTGCACACACCCACAGACACATATTCACACACAAAGACTCATGCACATACACACATACACGCATACACACGAACACACACATACCTTCATAGTCAAAAACTCTCACGAACATACATAGACACACATGTCGCTGCAATAGCGCAATAATCGTGAACGCTAGATGTTACACACCACTTCAACTAACCTCAAGTCTCACAAAGAAATCTGAACAAAGCTTCAGATCTAATCAGCGATAACAGGTGATGTCTTATTGCCCATGCAAGCTACACGTTCTGACCTGCAGATGTAGCACGATACCATCAGGGATGTTAGTCAGTAAACAGGTTGAGTGAACACTGTCTTAACGAGGATGGACGTTCCGGGAAACTCAAGGCTTGTATAAATATTTGTATGATTGCTTGAGTTACCGGCCTGCCCATCTGTTTTGTGCTAGGCATAACATAAATTAGTCTAAAGCAGAACTTTGAATCTTGGCATATATATACTTATATTTATCATCCAAAACTGTGTTCCACAGGATATATTGCTTGTGTGACATCAAACGATAGCTCCTAGGAGATATCCTTTTGACAGTAGGATTTGTACAATGCCCTGACAATGCAATGACGTCATGAACATGATGACGTCACAATGTTATGACATCCCTGCACTGTCTAATGGCAGTACCGTGTTCAGTGATGTACATTTGTCACTGAAAACTAATGACGAGTGATTTTTGATGATACATGTCAATAAAATCTCATCCTCGTGTCTTCTGATATCAAATATATCAACACTCGTTGATAAAGGTAAAACTTTCCACTGCAAACCTCGGCTATTTTTAACTTTATCAACTCGTGGTGATATATCTGATATCAAAAGACACTTGTGTGAGATTCTCTATATATCCGCTCCCAGACACCTACTTGTCTCACTGAATATAAAGCTGAAACGTGTTGGAGGCTTGTGAATATTGTGTGATTATGCTTATCTTTTTTCCACAGTGCATGACATAAGGAGACAAACTTAGAATATCTGTCACCACCCAATGCTTCAACTCTCAATTATACACCCATCATCACCCAATGCTTCAACCCTTCATTATACACCCATCATCACCCAATGATTCAACCCTTCATATTACACACCCATCATCACCCAATGCTTCAACTCTTCATTATACACCCATCGTCACCCATTGGCTCAACTCTCCATTATACACCCATCATCACCCAATGCTTCAACCCTTCATATTACACACCCATCATCACCCAATGCTTTAACTCTTCATTATACACCCATCATCACCCAATGCTTCAACTCTTCATTATACACCCATCGTCACCCATTGGCTCAACTCTCCATTATACACCCATCATCACCCAATGCTTCAACCCTTCATATTACACACCCATCATCACCCAATGCTTCAACTCTTCATTATACACCCATCATCACCCAATGCTTCAACTCTTCATTATACACCCATCATCACCCAATGATTCAACTCTTCATTATACACCCATCATCACCCACTGGCTCAACTCTCCATTATACAACCCATCATCACCCAATGCTTCAACCCTTCATTATACACCCATCATCACCCAATGCTTCAATCCTTTATTATACACCCATCATCACCCAATGCTTCAACCCTTCATTATACACCCATCATCACCCAATGCTTCAACCCTTCATTATACACCCATCATCACCCAATGCTTCAACTCTTCATTATACACCCATCATCACCCATTGGCTCAACTCTCCATTATACACCCATCATCACCCAATGCTTCAACCCTTCATTATACACCCATCATCACCCAATGCTTCAATCCTTTATTATACACCCATCATCACCCAATGCTTCAACCCTTCATTATACACCCATCATCACCCAATGCCTCAACCCTTCATTATACACCCATCATCACCCAATGCTTCAACCCTTCATTATACACCCATCGTCACCCAATGCTTCAACTCTTCATTATACACCCATCATCACCCAATGCTTCAACTCTTCATTATACACCCATCATCACCCATTGGCTCAACTCTCCATTATACACCCATCATCACCCAATGCTTCAACCTTTCATTATACACCCATCATCACCCAATGCATCAACTCTTCATTATACACCCATCATCACCCAATGCTTCAACTCTTCATTATACACCCATCATCACCCAATGCTTCAACCCTTCATTATACACCCATCATCACCCAATACTTCAACTCTCCATTATACACCCATCATCACCCAATGCTTCAACTCTTTATTATACACCCATCACCACCCAATGCTTCAACTCTTCATTATACACCCATCATCACCCAATGCTTCAACTCTTCATTATACACCCATCACCACCCAATGCTTCAACCCTTCATTATACACCCATCATCACCCAATGCTTCAACCTTCCATTATACACCCATCATCACCCAATGCTTCAACCCTTCATTATACACCCATCATCACCCAATACTTCAACCTTCCATTTCACATCCATCATTACCCAATGCTTAAATCTTCAACCATCCATCATTCACCACCCGGTGCTTCCCCCTCCCACAAGACACCGTCCACCCAAACATAGCTTCAACCTTCCACCAGACATCCTTCACCCAAACATAGCTCCAACCTTCAACAAGACATTCTTCATCACTCAATACATCAACCTTCCACCAGAGATCCATCATTCAACATTACACCCAATGCTTCAACCCACAATTACACATCCATCATCACCCAATGCCTCAATCTTCCACCTGACATTTATCATGCACCATCCAATGCTTCAACTTTCCACAACACATCCTTCACCCAAACATAGCTTCAACCTTCAACAAGACACCCTTCACCCAAACACAGCCTCAACCTTCAACAAGACATTCTTCACCACTTAACACTTCATCCTTCCACGAGATAACCATCATTCTTCACTCAATCGTTAACGCTTCAACCATCAGCTCTAACATCTCTGGAATCGTAATATTCCATGGCAACTATGAGCAATAGCTTGTGTTTTAATACCAATCCCCGTCATACATCACAAACATTTATTGCAGTTGCAAGGAGATCTCAATCCAGCTGTCACACCCGCTGAATTATCTTCAAAGATTTTGGAAAGAAATGTCCTTTTATTAATTAATGATACATTTCAGAATACGACGGATGTGAAATATTTCCACAACAACAACCTCCTTGACAAAGCAAGACCTTGTCTGCAAGATCAAAGGGGATGACTCAGTTGTGCCTTTGTACTTCCTGTGCTAATTAAGACGATAGCTCTCGGAATAAGACACGCTTTCTACAAAAGAACAAACTGAAACTGTGACCGAATGAAATCAATACTTTGCTAAGGTTAAGATCTTCTTCCTATTCTTAGAATTGGTCCGGATTATTTGGATGTGTAAATATTGTTTTCGCCTTTCGCCTTTCGCCCACTGAATGTCAGTGTATAGCTCGTACATTTCTCGTATATTTCTTAGTACAGGGCAGCTGAGGTAGTTTGTATTTTTACATTGAATATATCTCAATGCTTCTGTGTGCTCTCTCCCTCTCTATTGTGCCTTTGTATCCATTCTCTCTTCGTCTCTCATTGGGTGATCTCCTTTTCTTCCTCTGTCTCTACTCTCCCCTTTAGCTGTCTCCCTTTTCTATCTCTCTCTCTCTCTCTCTCTCTCTCTCCCTGTCTCTCTCTCTCTCTCTTTCTCTCTCTCTCTTATCTCTTCGTTCACTCTCTCCCGTCTCCTTTATCCGTGAAGATCCGGGTTAGCATTGGTCTTCAATAACCCATGCTTGTCGTAAGAGGCGAATAACGGGATCGGGTGGTCAGGCACGCTGACCTGATTGACACATGTCATTGTATGCCAATTGAGTAGATCGATGCTCATGATGTTGATCCCAGGATTGTCTAGTCCAGATTTGATTATTCACAGACCGCCGCCATATAGCTGGAAAATTGCATAAAACGACAACCAAACCAAACCTGTCCCTTTTATCTCTTTGATATCTCTTTCTATCGTTTGTATCCTCGCTTATCTCTTTCCTCTGTCCTCTCTCTCGTCTCCCCTCTCAATATCGTCCGTCATTCTCTCTCCGGTATGAATATTCAAAGTTCATTGCGTGTACAACATTAGCTTCCCGTTTTAGTGATGCATCTACGTTTTTGGCATATCTGCACATCGATTCTTCGCATGCATGGAGTAAAACGTCCTTTCACATTGAAACGTTTTCTGACATGTACAAATGTCGCAAAACAATGACACGACACAAGAAAACACACAAATCAATACCCTTTCGTAATGTCACGACCCAAAATAAAGCACAATAAGAAACAGTCCATTTGCAAATCAAAGAAGGTACCAGAAGAAACCGAGCTGAAAGAATACTTGTAGCCGAGGGGCAAACGTCACATTATGGCAAGGATAATTACAACACATTCATCTACCTGCCAACCGGCGCGAAAACAGGACGACAGCGGCAGTGGTGGAGATGCGTCAGTGATGTCAACATGCGATAAAGTTTCATGTATCTTCCAGTTTGTACGCATCCTTCCGGTTAATCTATATGAGTACTTGAAGCTATCCAACCAGCATTAGCATCTGTCATCCATCATTTGGACATCATCCGGTTATCTTTTAGCCATTATCCTCCAGACATCATCCATACGTCATCCATTCATTCAGTATCTATGTCAACATGCATTTAATTTACATGTAAGGTAACAAAACTCATCTTGGGATTTTGTTTTCTGACTTTCTCTCCCTATATCTCTTCATCTCTTCCTGCGTAGTTCAATGCTCATGCAGTTGATCACTGGGTTGTCTGGTCCAGACTCGATTATTTACAGACTGCAATGTTCTCATGTATGTACCATTGATTATGGTCATGTGATACAGAGAACGTATTCAACAACACACGCCCACCCAGTGATCAACATTATGAGCCCCCGCTACAACGACATGCCATCAACCATTTCACCAACCGCTGTATCCGGTTTGTTCCTTCATTCCACCATTCCAGGCCCCAATCCACACAGAAGAGTAAACACCGACCGGAAGGATCGGAGAGTCATACTTTGTGGCCTTCGTGTCAATATGTCGTGACGGCGCCATGTCAGTGTATTTCATTACGGGTTTGTAAGGACTAGATTGTTTATAGCCAGCCGTTACGAAGATGCAATGTTGCTGGGTGTGATATAAAATCGTCCATCATCCTTATCCATCATCCTTATCCATCATCCAGCCATTATCCAACAAGTAACAGATTACAGATTACACTAAATCAATGTTACGTTGATGAATCGTTGAATAGCGATTAGACGTAACAGTCACTCCTAAGGTGAGTGAGTGAGTGATTGGGTGGGTTAGTGAGTGAGTTTGAGGTCATTTTGAACAGTGTTTCAGTTGTCAGCTGATGAGGCAGGACAGTTCGACGTTCGTTTGTTTGTTGTTTTACGCCGCACTCCGTAATATTCCAGCTATATGGCGGCGGTCTGTAACTAATCGAGTCTGGACCAGACAATCCAGTCATCAACAGCATGAACATCAATCTACGCAACTGGGACACGATGACATGTGTCAACCAAGTCAGCGAGCCTGACCACCCGATCCCGTTAGTCGCCTCTAACGACAAGCATAGTCGCCTTTTGTGGCAAGCATGGATTGCTGAAGACCTATTCTACCCCGGATCTTCACAGGTATACGACAATGTTAAAGTCACAGATGTGTTGCTAACAAGCCAAAAACGTAACGTGATCGGGATTCGAACCCACTATCAAAGTTTCCTTGGGTACCAAAGGGAGGCAACTCAGCACATCAAACTGCGGCGTTTCAAACAACTGCACCATTGGTGCCCACTACACATATAATGTTCGCAGCCTATTTTCTTTCTGGTCTTTGGAATTCGTAGCGACATTAACAACGATAGACGTCGCAGCTTTACTGTTCAGAAAGTAAGACAGTTACACAAGGCTGTCCAGCCTACTTCCTGGTTGGGATGGCAGCAGTACCATGCGGGATAAGAATTGGCTATCACTGGATGTTTTGGCGACCTTCAACTGCCTGCGGGAGACAGTGATTTGATTGGCTATGGATTTAGATAGTACTTGTAGTGGTTGTGGAGGTAGCCTAGTGGTTAACGCGTTCGGTCGTCACGCCGAAGACCCGGGTTCGATTCCCAACATGGGTACACTGTGTAAAGCCCATTTCTGGTAGTCCCCGCCGTGTTATTGCTGGAATATTGCTAAAACCGGCAAACTCGCTCACACTAGATATAACTTGATGTCGCCCTGCGCGCGATTGAGAGTCAGTGTAATGTCAATATGATGCTGTACATATGAAAACTACCTGTAAAACACCTTTGGATCACGACCCACCTACCCCGTGCAGCATCACACATTGGTGACGTGGTATCACACATCGGTGACGCAGTATCACACATTGGTGACGTGGTATCAGACATTGGTGACGCAGATTCACACATCGGTGACGCAGTATCACACATCCGTGATGCAGCATCACACATTGGTGACGCGGTATCACACATCGGTGACGCAGTATCACATATCGGAGACGCAGTATCACATTGGTGACTAAGTATCACACATCCGTGATGACACATTGGTGACGCGGTATCACACATCGGTGACGCAGTATGACGCAGTATCACACATTGGTGACGAAGTATCACACATCGGTGATGCAGTATCACACATCCGTGATGCCGTATCACACATCGGTGACGCAGTATCACACATCGGTGACGCAGTATCACACATCGGTGACGCAGTATCACACATCCGTGACGCAGTATCACACATCGGTGACGCAACATCACAGATCAGTGACGCAGTATCACCAATCCGTGACGCAGCATCACAGATCAGTGACGCAGTATCACACATCGGTGACGCAACATCACAGATCAGTGACACGGTATGACACATCGGTGACGCAGATTCACACATCCTAGACGCAGTATCATACATCACCCTCAGTACTTTTTAAAGACTTGATAGTTTGAGAGAATGTATGAAAAACAACATTAACGCGGGTTTTGAATAGAATGTAGAAGTGATGGACATAAGGAAGAGATTTCTTTATAGATGTCAACTTCTTTATCATGAGACATACAACGTTTCGCAGGTAATAAACAAGCTGACATCCATAAAAGTCTCTTCCTTAACATTAACACACTGATTACCCGTTGTCTGTCAGTGTAAATGTCACATCTACGCTCGTGAACAATAAAGGTTATTTCTGACAGGAATGCGCAAACGCATCAAAAAGGAATCGAAGAGAAAATATGAAGCACATTTTGACCGTTTTCAATTATAACGATGTCTTTGGTTGACATTCACAAATTGGGGAACATGTTGTTAACATGAAAACTTTTTATGGACGGCAAGTTTATATAGTGACGTTTCTTGAAAAGTTATGGTAATGTACAAACACATGTTAGGGTTAATGATAGACCTGATGAACGACTTCATGGATTTATATGTGTGGGAGAGAAAGAGAAAAAAACGGAGAGAAAGAGAGATACACAGAGAAAGAGAGACTGAGTAAAGATCATGAAAGAGTAAGAGAAAGATTAGAGAGATAGAGAGAAGGAGAGAGTAAGAGAAAGAAGAGAAAGAGTTGGGTAGAGAGAAAAGAGAGGGAGACAGGCAAAGAAAGAAAGAAAGACAGAGGGGAGAGAAAGAGAGAGAGATGTATGGGGGTGGGGTTGGGGTGTTGCTATTCCAACCTTTTCAGCCAGAATAAGACAGAGTTAGAGAAAATGAGAGAGACACAGAGAGAAAGAGAGGGTAAGAGAAAGATTAAGAGAAGGGAAGAGGAGAGAGAGTAAGGGAGAGTCAGAGAGAGAGAGAAAGAAAGTGATAAATTAAAAGAAAGAAAGAGTACGGGAAAGAGAAAAAGGAGGGAGACAGACAGAGAAAAAAGAAAAGAGAGAGAGTGAAAGAGAGAGAGAAAGAGTGAGATCTTTGTTTGAGGGAGGGGTGTTGCTGTTCCAACCTATTCAGCAAGAATAAGAAAGAGTTAGAGAAAGATGAGAGAGACAGAGAGAGAGAATGAGAGAGAGTAAGAGAAAGAGAGAGAGAGAGAGCGCCAGAGAGAGAGAGAGAGAGAGAGAGATTAAGAGAGGATAAGAAAACATAGAGAGAGTAAGAAAGAGAAGGGAGAGATATGAGTGTGCAGAGAGAGAGGGTTTTGCTAAGGAGAGATTCACCAGAGAGAGAATGAGTTAGAGTAAGATGAGAGAGAGAGAAAGAGAGAGAGAGAGAGAGAGAGAGAAAGAGAGAGAGAGAGAGAGAGAGAGAGAGAGAGAGAGAGAGAGAGAGAGAGAGAGAGAGAGAGAGAGAGAGAGAGAGAGAGAGAGAGAGAGAGAGAGAGAGAGAGAGAGAGGGAGAAAGAGCAATAAGGGTCTGCAGCCATCAAATAGCTCAGATATCCTCTTGTTAATGAAGCTTAAGAGAGGAGGGGATTCGCGAAGAAGAGTCCATGAAATCTTTCAACTGCCACCTCTAAGGTATATGTTGATGAAATACATGACCTGATTGTGGACAACAGACTACTTACCACATCACATCACAAATTGAGTAGGCATCTCTAATGAGAGAGTTGATAACGGTCTGACTAATGAGCTATGCATGGTTACGCAGCAGTATGGTATTAATGCCTCTAGGTCAGTTGAAACACGTCTCCTCATATGAAGTCAAAATCTGTTCCAGCAGCTGGCGAAGTGGTGATTTCAGTGATTTCCAGAGAATCCTGCTTGTGGGTACTTCCCGAAAGGACCGAAAGTACTTTAATTAGTCAATGATATGATACTTTGTTAGGGCATTTGCGATCTTAAAGCAAGACATGGTTGGAAGATCTGACTACAACTCTTTTTCCGGCCGACTTCGATGCATGAGAGTGGTAATGAATACAATGAACATCCTCCGTGTAGGATTTCCTGATCTTCACAAACTTTAACAAATATTATACAATGATGATGAAGAAGAGTGAGTGAGTGAGTGAGTGAGTGAGTGAGTGAGTGAGTGAGTGAGTGAGTGAGTGAGTGAGTGAGTGAGTGAGTGAGTGAGTGAGTGAGTGAGTGAGTGAGGGAGTGAGTGAGTGAGTGAGTGAGTGAGTGAGTGAGTGAGTGAGTTTAGTTTTACGCCACTTTGAGCAATATTCCAGCAATATCATTGGGGGACACCAGAAATGGGATTCACACAATGTACCCATGTGGGGAATTGAACCCGGGTCTTCGGCATGACGAGGCTACCCCACCGCCCCTCCATTCAGGAAAGCGTCACTATTTATGTAGTAAACTATGGGTATAACGAACACAAAGGGACCAATAATGTTGGTTCGTTATAACAGTGGTTTGGTCTACGTATACCGAAAGAACAGTGCGATGTACAGTCCGTTCGTTATTAGCGGGTATATTATACAGCGTTTACTGTGGTACGTGTCGACAAATGGACATATAGATAGCTTTGTGTCGATTTGGGGCCAAAATCAGACTTTTTTCATAGTGTTTTTCTACATGTAGCATATGTTATAAAAACGCGAATAATTCGGTATGTGGGGCTTGATCGAGGCCGTTATGACGAGAACGAACCCCACGAGCAAACATTGTCGACTTTTAGGTCCAAACTTTTAAAACAAGGTTACACAGCCACTTGAGATTGTTTTAAATTAAACAAGTTTTGAAAGACTCAGTTAGTGGGATAGTTTACAATAAGAGTCGATTACATCTAATGGAACATGTTACGCCTCACCTACATATTCCCGTACGTGACAAAATATACTTCGTTTTAAGTTCGAGAAAGCCCCTAGTCCGTCGATTAGTTTCGCTCGTGAAGCTGGTTCTCTGACTAACGGCCTCGAACGAACCTCACGAGCGAAACTAATCGACAGATTTCCTGCTAACTGAGTCTTTCAAAACTATAGAGGTCCCAAAATAGTCGCTAGTGGCTACCTACACTAAATGAAGTCTCATTCAGAAAGCGGGCTGAACTAATGTCCACTCGATATGCACGTGAAATGATATTTGTTATATTTATTTTCTTTACGTGTAGAAAAGAGTCACAAAGAATTTTCTGCGTGACACTACCAACGATTAAAATCGATTCAGAAATGATGGAGGATAAATGGACATTTGTAGACAAATATTGGAAGGTGAACATGAACAGACATTTGGAGGGTGAACATTAGCAGAAAACGTTTGGAAGGTGAACATTAGCAGACATTTTTAACGGTGAACATTTAGCAGAAAACATTTCTTTGTTTCTTTTTTTTCTTTTTCTTCATTTTTTTTTTTCTTTTTGTTGTTATTTTTTTTAAATTACTTACTTGTTTTTGTATTTTGTTTGCAATGTTGTTTTTTTTGGTTTAACGCCGCACTCAGCAGTATTCCAGCCACATGGCGGCGGTATGTAAATAATCGAGTCTGGACCAGACAATCCAGTGATCACCATCATGAGCATCTATCTAAGCAATTTGAATTCGATGACATGTGCCAACCACGTTAGCCAGCCTGACCACCCGCTCCCGTAAGTGCTCTCTTACGACACGCATAGATTGCTCAAGACCAATTCTAACCCGGATCTTCACGGGTATATAGTAAAACGAGGTAAGCAAGACACTGCTTGGGCTTACTTTGGAGCGGAAAGAAATGCAGCTATGTCAATGGTCAGGAACAAACAAGGTCTATTTTTTTCTAAAACCGATAACCAAATAAATAACAGCAGAAGCAATAACATCACAATAATATTGTGGGGACACCACTATTCAAAGAGGAACAATGGGCCTAAGACGTTTCCTGTAATTAGCTGTACCGGTAATATCTATAATGATACAAATCCATCGTTGATGTAAAGAATGAATTTTTCAAAGCACAGACAACAATAGCGTTCCCTGACAAGATCCCCCAAACGTCGATTCTGCTAATCAAGTATATATAAGCGATATTGTCCTCACTTTTGATGACGTTAAAGATATCCTACTGTCTGTGGACTCAACAATAGGCTGGACCAGACTGTATTGGTAATAAGGTATTGACTTCGCGCCTCAGCATTGTGTTATCCACTAATGTGCGTTAAATAAATCTCTCATGCTTCATATTTTCCCTGACAAATGGAAACAGACATCCGTTATTTACCTACAGACCTGTTACTCTTGCAAGCTGTTTGTCGAAAGGTGGAAGGTGTGTTTCTAAGCACGTTCTTAAGTGTTTTAGAGATAACAACAAACTCTCAAGCATACATTCTGGTTTTAGGCCAGGTAATTCTGCTGTTTATCATGGTAAATTGGTTATCTCCAGAATATCTTCTGCTCTCCTTCCCATGAGTGTTTCCACTTCAAGCAATTACTTGTTAAAGAATAGTTCCAACTCTAAGTTGTTAAAGGCGGAACAGAAAACTATGAAAATCACTTATTTCCACTGCCACGAACTTTTGGAACAATCCAGCTTTGACCTATGAGGGTTCCATAGGGTATTGTAAACGAATCAATAACATCCATGATTATACATAAAATTTGGACCTACCTATAAAGAATATATCACATCTATCAGCCGCGATTCAGACCCGTGAGGATCCAGGTTAGAATTGGTCTTCAGTAACCCATGCTTGTCGTAAGAGGCGACTAACGGAATTGGGTGGTCAGGCTCGCTGACTTGGTTGACACATGTCATCTTATCCAAATTGCGTTGATCGATGCTCATTTTGTTTATCACTGGATTGTCTGTTCCAGACTCGATTATTGACAGACCGCCGCCATAAAGCTGGAATATTGCTGAGTGTGACGTAAAACTAACCTCACTCACTCTGTAACATCCATGATTATGTATAACATTTTGACCTACGGGTCCAGAATATGTCAGATCTATCATCCGCGATTCAGACGTTTATACAGAGACCCGAATGCCCATACGTGCGATAGACACATTTCTGAAGACCATTAACAAACCTGCAGTTCGGAATTCCAGAACAATCCTCATGTTCTATTTGTCCAAATTAGAGCACCATAATGCATGCTACTATACTATGGGTTATAACCTCAACTCTATACTGTGTGGAAATTCATCGGAAACCACAAACATAAATCAACCGATTTTGGCATCCGTTCATGGCCATATCACCCACACAAAGGATTTAAAATGATCACTAAAATATGTATACTTTATTATTCACGCACGAACCACATTCACTGGACTGACTGACTGACTGAGTTTGGTTTTACGCCGCTTTTAGCAATATTCCAGCAATATCACGGCGGGGGACACCAGATATGGGCTTCACTCATTGTACCCATGTGGGGATTCGAACCTGGGTCATCGGCGTGACGAGCCAACGCTTTAACCACTAGGCTACCCCACCGCCCCACATTCACTGGAATTATCGAAAGTCTATTTCTACCTAGTTTGTATTATTGGAGCGGTACTTATTTAAATCTCAGGGCTTGTTTACCAATCTAGTCTGTGTACACTGTAGGGACATGAATACGTTTAAACTGTATCAGCGTATCTCAATTGCGATGCCGAGTGCTCATGTTGTCGATCACTCGATTTTCTGGATTACATTCGACCATTTGACAAAAATCCGCCATATATCTGGAATAGTGCTGGGTGGGGCGTTAGTGAAACAAGCAAATCATAGATGCTTGGATTGTGTTTTGTTGAGTACGTGTAACGGCCACAATACGTACATTTATTATGGAATATGATTTGCTTGAATAATTTGTTCCACCAATCTTTTACTATAAGGAGTGAGTGACTGAGTTTGGTTTTACGCCGAACTCAGCAATATTCCAGTTATACAGACTTGGTCTGTAAAGAATCGAGTCTGAATGAGACAATTCAGTGATCAACAACATGAGCATCGATCTACATAATTGAGATACAATGACACGCGTCAACCAAGTCAGCGAACCTGACCTCCCGATCCCGTTAGTCGCCTCTTATGATAAGCATGGATAGCCGAAGACCAATTCTAACCCGGACCTTCAGGGGTCTTGTGACAGCCCCTCTGTCAGCATACATAATGCTTTGCAAAAGAATGTTTTCACTTGATCTTTGTTTGTTTCAAGGAAATCAAGCATACACATTGATGGTCTTATAATTTATCCAAGATAGCGACCGAAAATATTTTCCTCAAATAAAAACACTCAATCTAATGTTTCATCAGCAACGAGTTTGCATAACTGTTTTCGAAACAATATGGTCGAGTTTTTACAAATGATCAAGACACACGTTTTTGTATTGATTGATGGCGATAATAATCATTTTAATTTGCTTGCTGGTAACGGCGCTCTTATTTCAGCCGTTTGACGACAGTCTGTTTATAATAGAATCTGGACAAAACTATTCGGTGATTGACATTCGAATATCGACCTACGCGATTGTAATTCCATGACAAGTCACCGCCGGCTAAGTCGGCGAGCCTAACCGATTCCAATTGCTGTTCTTTTCAAATGTTCTGTGTTATATAATTTACATTCTAGAGAGGTTTTATAAAGAATTAGTTTCCTCACATTTACGGTGAAATTGATTCTTTACTGTTTGCTGATAGAATGGACGCAAATGATTACATATCTACCATTTACTGACAAACAATAAATCATTGGTTTAAAGCCACGTCGTTTCTTCCAATCTACTGCACTAACTCGGTGTTTAAATGCATAATAAAATTCTGTATTTCGGGTACGAAGAAGCCGACACTGCTCATGCTGTTATTGTAGTCACAAGCTGCATCAACCACAACTCTCGTGATGACTTCACTAAACCGCGGCGTCTCGGCGAACTGTATCACCATCACCAGTTCGGGGTCGACCATCTTGTATTTCTTGCACATGGGATTAGTGCGAGACAGAATGGTTCTCGGTCGATACACTAATTTAATTTAAGGACGTTCTCAGCTAGGATCCACAAATATTAAATATTAAACGTCAAGGCAAGATAATAATCACCTTGAGTGTCCTCTGGGACAAATTCTGTTGGTGTAAAAGACAAAATCGTGAAACATATGGCTGGATCACCAACAATAAGTGGTGAACACTTGTGTTCAAGAAAGGTTATTACATATAGATATAGGAATTCTTTGGGGATTTATTTGTTCTACCTTCATCTGCAGGTAATGCTATCAGTCACTTCGCTGGTTCATGCATGCATTCTCTGGCGATGTCGGTCAGTTATTAATGTAGAATGTCTTTGTGATATATTTTTAACATTCGTTGTATAGTTTTCTTATACCCAGTAATTTTCCATAAACAGAACCGTTAAGCCTACAAATGGAAACAACCAGCCAGTTAACACAATCCTCTTAGTGGGTAAAAGTTAATTGACATTACCGATGGAATGATTAATATTGGCCACCTCTGGTCAAAAGTCAAAAAGCCGTCGAAATATGTTTGTCAAGTGTTCAACGCGGTGCATACGATTAGCACACGTGGGTAGGTTCCTCACAAGTGACAAACAAATTGCACACGAACAGCTCACGCGAAGCGGACGTGTTCTCAACAGCCGCTTGTAGTCTGTTAGTAATACAAACCAAAAATCACAGAAAACTTACACATCATTTGTCGTTCATTATTCTGTGTAACTTCCATGCTGCGTCACAGTAAACATTCAAATCCAGCCGGACCTTGTCAACTGTATCTAACCAATCAACAGATATTAGTGTTTAATATTGCAGGCATCGGTTTTACAGCTGTGTTTCGATCTATTTCAGTTATGTGCATTGCCAAATGTGTTATTGACATTAACAAGTGTGTTACAGGCTTGGTGGAATTGATCATATCAAGTGTCACTCATTTGAGCATATTTGTACAGTGGTAGCATATGTCGCAATTTTTTTTAAATGTTTGGATAACACCTTGCTCTGTCCGTGCCTAACATGAGTAGACTGGGCTCGGGCGAAGTGTTTACACACGATAAATCTATTATCTACACAAAGAACTTAATTATATATAAGTACCCCCCGTACTTTTGCAATGATATGTTTTCAACACCTGCGTAAAAGTTTCCATTGGTGACCGAAATGGAAAAAAACATGAGTTATTCTGACTTGCATGATCCTTTGACTCATAAAAAGGACAAAATGATTGGAATCCAGGTTGATTTTATCATGATAATTGCTCATTTAAAAACAACAACACTGATTTTCATACAGAACCATTTCTGTACAAGTTGGCACTGGAGTGTTTAATGTTGAATTTATTGCAGAATGTGAACATTCAAAATGTCATTTTGTGTCTTACGCGATTCAAGGTCAATACCGAGTGTAACCTCTATGTGACTGTATGACAGCCAGCACTCTTCTCCTCATACCCCCTGTCTGCCTCCTGATCCTCTGAAGGGGCAGTCTACGCCATTCATCGTGTAAAACAGATTCCAGTTGGTCCAGGTTCTATACAAGAGGATCCCTTTGTTGCACACGACGACCAATCATGTCTCAGATATGTTCCAAAGGGTTACGATAGGGACTCGTTCAATCCTGAGCTATGTCATGGGGTGCTTAACCAAGTTCTTTGTGTATATGATAATTAATATTGAAATGCGATCCATTCACGGAAACAGGAGCTGTACTTTGCTAAGTATGTGGTGATCAGTCAGTTGTAGCGAAGGTGTGTTGATGAGGGTTTGTTTGTGACAGTGATATGTGATCAGTGCAGCACTAATGTGTGATCAGTGTAGCACTAATGGGTGATCAGTGAAGTACTAATGTGTGATCAGTGTAGCACTAATGGGTGATCAGTGGGGTACTAATGTGTGATTACTGTGACACTAAAGTAGCAGTGTTGAGAGTGGGCGAATAATGATCAACAAGGCTGCCGCTGTGAATCCTCTTTATTCGTGAGTGAGTGAATTTAGTTTTACGCCGCTTTGAGATATATTACAGCAATATCGCGCCCGAAAAAATTAAGACTTCACACATGTAACCCGGGTCTTGGGCGTGGCGAGCGAACACTTTGACCACTGAGCTACCCTATCGCCTCCAGGATGCAATTCCTTACACTGTAATACCCGTAAAGATAGGCCTTCAGCAACCCATGCTTGTCGTAAGAGGCGGTTAACGGGATCGGATGGTCAGGCTTGCTGACTTGGTTGACAAATGTCATCAGTTCCCAATGGCGTAGATCGATGCTCATTTTGTTGATCACTGGATTGTCCGGTCCAGACGCAATTATTTACAGACCGCCGCCATATAGCTGGAATATTGTTGAGTGACAATAAACAACAAACACATCAACCAACAACCCGAGGTATCCTAATAAACACCCCTTTGGGATGTAAATTATCTAAGTGAGGCAGAGTTCAATACGTCAAATACAGTATTTTGCATTCCATGAAACACACAATAATATACTAAGGAAAAATATAATGGATCACATGTAAGCACAAGTGTTCCTTTATTTTTCCAGGTTTCTTCACAAGTGTTGTATTGCATAGCTTGTGAAGAAACCTGAAAACAAAATAAAGGAACAGCACTTTCTCATGTGATCCCTCTTATATTTCCCCTCATTATGTTTCTTTGACAAGAATTAGAAAGACTTATGAAAGCATACAGTACAGTTCACCACACAATGTGACTACTAAACTGGCTGCCGTTGTACAAAGCGAGGGGGCGGTGGGGTAGCCTAATGGTTAAAGCGTTGGCTCATCACGCCAAAGACCCGGGTTCGAATCCCACATCGGTACAATGTGAAGCCCATTTCTGGTGTCCCCGCCGTGATATTGCTGGAAGCAGAAAACATACACATCATTTGTCGTTCATTATTCTGTGTAACTTCCATGCTGCGTCACAGTAAACATTCAAATCCAGCCGGACCTTGTCAACTGTATCTAACCAATCAACAGATATTAGTGTTTAATATTGCAGGCATCGGTTTTACAGCTGTGTTTCGATCTATGTCATTTTGTGTCTTACGCGATTCAAGGTCAATACCGAGTGTAACCTCTATGTGACTGTAAGACAGCCAACACTCTTCTCCTCATACCCCCTGTCTGCCTCCTGATCCTCTGAAGGGGCAGTCTACGCCATTCATCGTGTAAAACAGATTCCAGTTGGTCGTTACAGAGGATCCCTTTGTTGCTGACGATGTCTCAGATATGTTCCAAAGGGTTACGGGGTGAGCTTAATGTCATGGGGGTGCTTAACCAAGTTCTTTGTGTATATGATAATTAATATTGAAATGCGATCCATTAACGGAAACAGGAGCTGTACTTTGCTAGGTATGTGGTGATCAGTCAGTTGTAGCGAAGGTGTGTTGATGAGGGTTTGTTTGTGACAGTGATTCGTGATCAGTGCAGCACTAATGTGTGATCAGTGTAGCACTAATGTGTGATCAGTGTAGCACTAATGTGTGATCAGTGGGGTGCTAATGTGTGATTACTGTGACACTAAAGTAGCAGTGTTGAGAGTGGGCGAATAATGGTCAACAAGGCTGCCGCTGTGAATCCTCTTTATTCGTGAGTGAGTGAGTTTAACGCCACTTTGAGATATATTACAGCAATATCGCGCCCGAAAAATTAAGACTTCACACATGTAACCCGGGTCTTCGGCGTGGCGAGCGAACACTTTGACCACTGGGCTACCCTATCGCCTCCAGGATGCAATTCCTTACACTGTAATACCCTTGAAGATAGGCCTTCAGTAACCCATGCTTGTCGTAAGAGGCGGCTAACGGGATCGGATGGTCAGGCTTGCTGACTTGGTTGACAAATGTCATCAGTTCCCAATGGCGTAGATCGATGCTCATTTTGTTGATCACTGGATTGTCTGGTCCAGACTCAATTATTTACAGACCGCCGCCATATAGCTGGAATATTGTTGAGTGACATTAAACAACAAACACATCAACCAACAACCCGAGGTATCCTAATAAACACCCCTTTGGGATGTAAATTATCTAAGTGAGGCAGTGTTCAATACGTCAAATACAGTATTTTGCATTCCATGAAACACACAATAATATACTGAGGGAAAAACATAATGGATCACATGAAAGCACAAGTGTTCCTTTATTTTTTTCCAGGTTTCTTCACAAGTGTTGTATTGCATAGCTTGTGAAGAAACCTGGAAAACAAATAAAGGAACGCTTTTACTTTCATGTGATCCCTTATTTTTTTCCCTCAGTATATTTCTTGACAAGAATTAGAAAGAATTATGAAAGCATACAGTACAGTTCACCACACAATGTGACTACTAAACTGGCTGTCGTTGTACAAAGCGAGGGGCGGTGGGGTAGCCCTAATGGTTAAAGCGTTGGCTCGTCACGCCGAAGACCCGTGTTCGAATCCCCACATGGGTACAATGTGTGAAGCCCATTTCTGGTGTCCCCGCCGTGATATTGCTGGAATATTGCTAAAAAGCGGCGTAAAACCAAACTCAGTCAGTCAGTCAGTGTACAAAGCGATCTTACCACTGTGGTGACCGTAAGACCCCATACCTTAACATAGACCGTAGTCTTAGCACTGTGGTTGTTTTGTACAATATCACCCTGAACACTAATACTTTGTCTAGGCGACTAACGGGATCAGGTGGTCAGGCTTGCTGACGTGGTTGGCACATGTCCTCCAATCCCAGTTGCGTAGATATATGCTCATGCTGTTGATCACTGGATTGCTACTACCCCAGGCTCTCTCGGGCTATGGCCACTGAGGACTTACATCGATTGATGTAAACTTTTGTTTGCTGTAGGATTGTGTAGACAAAAAGTAAAATTCATATCAAAGAAAATTTTGTAAATATACTCATGCCAATAATGATTGTCACCCCTTCAATCTTTTTTAATTGGAGAGGTGGTGTGGGGTTAAGGGTGTAAGGTGGGGGGGTGGGGGTGGGGAGGGTTGACAACCATTATTGGCATGAGTATATCTTGCAGGACTAAGAAGCTGTCTAAATGACTTTGCCCTAGAACTGTTTGACATTATTCACGATGTGATGAAAAATCTCCGTGACATGTGGAGAATTCATAGACAAAAACCGTTCGAGAATGACAGTAACGCACATTCATCCTACGAAAACTATATGTATCGATCTACTCTGAAAACAATACCTGAACTGTTTGACTGCTCTCTTATCCATCCAGAATTAACTACCCACATACCATGGAAAATAGCCTATGTTCTTCACCAATTCCAAGTAAAACTAGCACCTGTTGTAAAAATAGCTTGCATGAAAATCTTTGCGAGACATTTTGCCCTATGTGACAACTGACAAGTATGCACAAAACTGCGCAAAACATGTACTGTGCTACATTCAATCAAGACAGAAGTAGCGTCTTCGCGGCACTTGCATCAATGCTATCAGTGCATGATTTTGTTACATTCTGTGACCAGAGTGATGAAAAGATCATGAACTTTATGCTAAGTGGGGAACATAATGAACATAGTCATTTGGACTTTCGGGTTTGGATTCAAGTAATCTCAAAACTATCTGAATTCGTTCACAAATGTAGACTAACAGCCTCGCTGACTTGGTTGACACATGTCACCGTATCCCAATTGCTCATGCTGTTGATGACGCCATATAACTGGAATACTGCTGAGTGCGACGTTAAACAAACAAACAAACCTACAAATGGCGTGTTCCTTGAACGACTCAGATTTCATCACAAGTGACGGTCTGTTATTCGGGATTGTTACAGATGATACTAAATCATATACACAATTCAGACATCGAATGTTATCATCCTGCCATCTATGAATAAATCAATCACAAAATAGCGACCTTGGCAGGTGCGTGAAAATCTCGAGGCGACCCGCGACTATGACACCGACAAGAAATGTACACCCATCACGTGGCATCCTGTCAACGGGCGAGGCGTGATGCAGCGGGTGACAGGCGCTCGTCAAACAGGATGCAACAGACAGGCTTTTTACGATCGCACGCCGTTCTGAATCGTTGTCAATTTCGCTATCGACAAATCGCATGGAAAATCGACCTGTCAAAGCCACATGTCACTTGGGAATGTTATTTCTAGTATAATGCCGATTGTTTTTTTCACATGAGGCCACGCGAGAGGAATCGATTTTGATGTTCAATAAAATAATTCATGTTTTTCATCGATGATCAGCGGACAGGGTAGAACTTTCACACCGAAGCTGTTCCGCGGATCCTTTGAGAATTGCATCTGACAAACCAAGTCCAGATCTATACATCTTAATCAGTGCCCGATGTGAAACAGTGTCTCTGTGTAATTGGGGTAACCTTTATCTGATAGATCGGTACGCATAATAAAACATCAATCTAACAACAAAATAATGTTGAGCGATCTAAACCGGACAAGCGAGAGTCTTATGCTTCATTATATGTTATGGATTATTGACACAGAGCAGAACGAACGTGGTAAAAGCCGTTCGAGGTCAGTGGGTCTCCTGTTGATCAATGATTCAATAATTCACTGTTCATATCGCACAATATTGAGTTTTAAATTTGTATTGCCCTTGCCGTACACGACCCCAGACAATTGGCGATGGATGCTCACTGTCTGTGCCACAAAGTCTGCACTGAAAACTCACCCTCACACCCACTGAAGACTGACCCACACAATTAACAATACATGTCCACTGCCTGCACTCAGACGTCTGCCTTCAAATGTCCACACCACTGTCGAATACCCCAGACAATTTACGATACATGTCCACTGCCTGTACTCAAACGTCCGCCTTCAAATGTCCGACAACACACCACCGACGTTTACGTTCACTGCCTACCCCAGACAATTTACGATACACAAACGTCCGCTTTCAAATGTGCCCGCTTCAAATGTCGCACACAAACGTCTGCCTTCAAATGTCCACACCACTGTCGAATACCCCAGACAATTTACGATACATGTCAACTGCGTATACTCAAACGTCCACCTTCAAATGTCCGCACACCACTGTCGACTACCCCAGACATTTTACGACACATGTCCACTGCCTCCACTCAAACGTCCGCCTTCAAATGTCCACGCTCCACTGAAGACTGAGCCACACAATTTACGATACATGCCCACTGTCCGCACTCCAAATATCCACGCTGCATCTCAAAGGATCCATTATGTTCCACTTCGCGGCAACATAAAATAAAGTACACTCACTTATTCACTCAGTGTGATGTACTGTTCCAAGACTCACGCGCTAATAGTTGAAGTAAAATAATCAAAACACAGAACAGAATGTAGCTCGGAATCAAGCACCTAAAGCTAAAACCTAACACTTAAACACATGTGATCAATTAAAATGACCGTCTGAGTTTAAGAATGAATTATCAAACTTATTTCTCGAGAGAAAACTTTACTTTTCAAGTTTCACAAAAACGAAAATGTTTAAAACGCGAAGTTTCTAGATGTTTTCCATATTCCTCATTTAACAAAAGAAATTGATGCAACCAACACACGACAATGCAGATGAAATCATCAGATGATGTTGGTTCAGTGAGCGTTTGTCGATGCTTTTTACACAACAGCCATGTCCTGAGCTCATTACAAAAGAGCATTTGAACTATTTCAAGCTGGTTTATGATGCACCTTACATACAAACAAGAAGCAAACAAAAGTAGTCTAGTCATAATTATTTGAATAAAAAATACTTTCAGTAAAAATAGACTAGATATGAACGTAGTTAAACTTGATTATGTCTCTTTAACCTTTAGGTTTTCCTGCAGTTCAGTGCAAACTGCAATTTGAGACCGGGTAAGTTTGTATTAAAACATATTGGTCAAATGAAGACTTGGATAACAAATGTATTTGCAACCATATCCCAACTACCATGTTTGAAATTGTGGAACTTTTTGAAAATATATAAAGGTGTTGATTTCAAAGGTAAAGTTCTAAGCTTTTCCTCATACTTTGCATTATGGAGAATGTTGTTTTTTCTCAGGTTTTTTAAAACTATAATTCAAACTGAAAAAAATTAACGTTATCTAAATGCAGCCAAAAACAACCCTTAATTTGAGGCCTGAGGCAACCTAGACTTACTAAATCTTGTTGGGCTCTTTTTAATATATATATTCCCGAGCGTCTGAGAGAGATGACTTCTTTCAGAGGCATTTTTAGAAGTTGTGAAGATGAAGGAAAACCAAGTGCACTTGGTGCACTCATTGGAACAAAGAAATTGACTATTCAAAGAGCTTGGTTTTCGCCTAAGACCGAGAGAGCAGTATTTTTTAGTGCTGACTAACTGGCATTGGAGTTAATTCGGGGAATATAATATGGCAAATTTAGGAGATATTGTCAACTGAAAATCAAACATATCATTAAATCAGATTATGCTCCTTATGTGTGCATACTGTCGTTCCTCGGTTTACTACGAAAACTAAACTGTTTTCTAAAATGCAACCTAAAACGTACATATATATCTGTATTAATATATCTAATATCACAGCCTGTGTATAGCATTTGGGTGAGTGTATATCTAATTCACCATTTAATCACGCCCAGTCGCAAATCGAAATCGTGTCAATCCTTATGGTATAAACAGACCCGTGAAGATCAGGGTTAGAATTGATCTTCAGTAGCCCATGCTTGTCGTAAGAGGCGACTAACGGGGTCGGGTGGTCAAGCTCGCTGACTTGGTTGACACACGTCACCGTATCCCATATAATTGCGTGGAGATCGATGCTCATGCTGTTGATCAAAAGATTGTCCGTTCGAAAGACTCGATTATCTACAGACCTCCGCCATACAACCCTTGGCATATTGCTGAGTGCGGAAACAAATGTTAAATGTAAAACCACACTCATCGCTCATACTTCCGGTTTCCGTTTCCGGTTTTGGGGAACAAAGGTAAGGTAAAAAGCTAAATGTGGCAAAATGCGAAAGAGTAAACAGTAAACGATTTTATTACGTTTTCAGCGACGCACACTTTATATGCAATAAAAAGCTTAGGTATGGTGCTGAGGGTCCATAATAGTACAAAAATAAGCAAGGAATCAAACCCACGATGATCGTTTATCTAAGGGACGGCCAATGGATGCACGGAGAACTATGCTAAGAAGAATGCGGCGGTCATACATTCTGCTAACGATGATGGTTCAAGGACGCAAATCCGCACGGAGAACTATGCTAAGAAGAATATGGCCTTACAGTCTGCTAGGTACACAGCATTTTTTGAAAATATCTTTTTTGCTATACGTTTCAATGTAAAAGTGTTTACATGTACCTTCGTGTTTCTCCGTTACTTAATTTATTATTTAATTTTACTAAATTATAACAGGAACCTATTTTTTAATATCACGGCTATCGCCTATGACAAAAGTTATCTATGAAACTATCATTACTTTTTCGTGATTGTTTTGATCAACTCACTCCGGGCGTGGGTTCAATTGATGTAATGTCTGACAGGTGACGTAGGCATGTGTTTGCTTGAATGTTCCCAGACTTATGCATGGACCTAAGACATTTGGCAATGAACTGATAAACAGAGGCTATCCTGGCACAGTCATGAGTGTCGAACACATTCTTCGACAGCAGTTCATCCAACGATGGATTTACTTAACTGTTAAACGCCAGTAAATGTAAAACAATTTGCAACAAACACTGTAAAACCTATATATTAAGTTTGTGAGTTACTATAAATTATAATTAAAGTTAGGTATAGCTTCTTTTGCCCTTGAGTGTACTTTGATCATTGTGACAAGCAAGTATGCACGCATACACGCAGGCATGCACATGTTTGAACAAAACGCTGAGGCGTTACAGTTATTTTCAACGGCTATCGTTATATGTGAAGGCGGGGGTTTCTTTCTCTTTTTTGTCTTAATTATTGACCGCGCTGCAATTCACGGTAGACTATAATTGCACAGCTTAAAAAAAGACACCTGGAGCCTAATATGTTCAATTAACTCATCATTTGACTGTTCCCACCTGTCGCTCAATCGGTTCCTGGTTTTGACCTTAAACGTTAAGAGTACACACAAATCGCAGTATTAGAACCATGCCATTGTTTTTGCGATATCGCAATAGGGTGCGATGAAATAAGGTTTAACATCACCTTGAAAGACCCCGTCCCCGCGATCTTACCGTATTGGTGCTGTTAAAGTATGGAAGTTACGATCACTCTGTGGAAACCATCAAGCAAACAGTGCTCAGTTGCCTCCCTTTGACCCTCCAGTAAACTGTGATAGTGGGTTCGAACCCCTATCACGTTACGTTTCTGGGTTTATTAGTACCACATCTGTGACTTTGACATTGCCACTGCCTCCTCCACTCTATCCCCCATTCATCTTCAGCAACCCAGGCTTGTCTTGTAAAAGGCGAATAACGGGATCGGTGGTCAGGCTCGTTGACTTAGTTGACACATGTCATCGTATCCCTGTTGCGTAGATCGATGTTCATGCTGTTGATGACTGGATTGTCTCGTCCAGACTCCATCATTTGGAGACCGCCGCTATGTAGCTGGAATATTGTGGACATTGGCGTTAAACAACAAGCTGACAAAACAAAATCAACACTGTTAAGGTCTGAGGCCTGCCTCATCAGCTGAAAGTTGGAACACTTTACTGATCATATGCTTGGAACAGAATGCAGTTTTCGATCTCCACCATCTCCGATTATCCTGTCGTCACACAGCGACCACCGCTTGAGGTGCTTATAGTGTCCATCTAACAGAATGTTTAATATGACTACTTGTTGTTCACCTATCTCTTTCCAGGCAACCCGGGATAGAACTGTTCTTCAGCTACCCATGCTTGTCGTATGAGGCGACTAACGGGATCGGGTGGTCAGACTCGCTGACTTGGTTGACACATGTCATCGTATCCCAATTGCGTAGATCGATGCTCATGAATGCTGTTGACCACTGGATTGCTTGCTCCAGACTCGATTATTTACAGACCGCTGGAATATTGCTGCGTGCGGCATTGAACAACTAACATACAATCAATCAAACTTACAGGTCTTGATGACACTTCGAGACATGCGGATATTCGAGATAACGAGGCAGATCAACTTTTCGAAAGATGTTACATGAAGTCGTGTCATGAAAGGTATTACTTGTCCTAAGGAATCTCAAAGCTGTTAATGCAGCAAATGCCAGCTTCCACATGCCATTCTACATTTAAGTCAAGGTCGAAATACCAATATTTTGTTTATCTGGAACCTACTGGTTCATTCTGTATGAAAAAACGTATCTTGTTCAGCATGAATGGAATAGCGCCTTCTCGTTCAGCGAGAATGGACTATCGCCTTCTGCTTCAGTCTGAATATAATACCGCCTTCTGATTCAACCTGAGTTGAATATCGTGCTCTGGTCCAGCCTGACAGAATAACGTATCTGCATGTAGGTCAATCTGAATGAAATTATAGCGTATCCAGTTCAGTCTAAATGGCGCAACACCTCTTGGTTCAGTCTGAATAAATACCGCATCTTGTTCAGTGTGAATGGAATAACGCCGTCTGGTTCAATCTGAATGGAATAGCACCATCTGATTCAACCTGGTATAACTGCACCCTCCGCCTTAGTGTCTGGTTCAGTGTTCAATAAAACTTCCTGGCTTGTTTCAGTATGAACAAACATATCTAATTCGGTTCAGTCCGGAAGGCATTGCTCACGGACTGGAATTGCGAAATCTGTTTCATTGCACTGTCTGAGTAAGTTAACTAGAACTGCACCATCCATTTAAATCTGAACGCAGTTGTTCAGTTTGCCTAAGCCAGAATACATTTCCACAATCTTGTCCCGTTCAAAAAGAGCGCCACTTAGAGTATTGAAATCTAATTCTGGTCGGTGTTAGTTTCTAGCAGCACTAGCATATGTCTGCTTCTGCAAACCAAATACAACATGTGTGCAATAGACATATGTCCTGAAATGAGTCACAGTTCTTCTATTGACTCATCCCTATGGTTTTTACTTTGTATATATTTGGCGTTTAAATAAAAACAAACATATTAAAACAGGTTGAAACTGACATTTCATTCTTCATCTAATTTCAAAGAGTGACATAAAACCTGTCAACAAGTAACAGTCGTTTTTCTTCAGAGAAATGTAATTGAATTGAAAGCACAAGACTGCAGATGGACTTTTTGTTCTAAATTTATTCTGATATAATTCTCAAAGCTTTTAGAAATTGTGTGGATTGCACAACCGATGCTAAATCCACAGCGTCGGATTTCTGCATAATCGTCAAAAGGCAGAAAGGATCTTGTCGAAAGAGGCAACTGCGCAGAACGGGTCCTCAGGCTCGGCATGTCATCGACGTGCTGACGAAGTGAAATATAGTTCATAACATCGGTCACTGGTTTATCCGATGAAGACAATCATTCATTGGTAGTTGTAATTTTACAGACAAAATGACGTCTGTGTTTTTGCTCGCTTTCTGGTGTTTTTTTCTAAAGACAGAAAACATGGACTAGTCAATCCTGTGATTGATTTTACCCCCAAAAATGACGTCTTTGTTTGTTTGCTAGTTTTTTGTTGTGTTTTCTAACGACAGACAATACGGACTAGACAATCCCGTGATTGATATAAAGAGCATCAATCTACGTAAATGGGATACGCGTTCGTCAGTCAGTCTGGCCATCCTCTCTGTTACTGGCCCTTTATAACAAGCGTTAGTTGCTGAAGGTTCATTTTAACCGGGTGTTTACGGGTACTGGCGTCATGGACGTAAACAGCAAATACAGATATACACATTGTGGTTAAGAATGCGTTGTAACATATGTATTTGAATACGGAACAAATATTTGCGGACAATTTGATACAGTCATCTGTATAAATACGTGGCTGGTAGGAACATAATAAACTATTTTTTTAGAAAAAATCCAAGCGCATCCTGCTTCGTTGTGATCATGATTTTAGGTTTGACAGGATCAAAACCTGGTTGTAACAAGGGTGGTCAACGTCTAGCACTTGCGTCACTTCCGGTTTCCTCTCATGCCATGCAGACCTGCAGGAATATATGCGAACTACTTTTCAAAGCAGCGTCTAACTCACACTTAACTCTTTCTCTCTTATCCTGATATATATTATCCTTCAATATCTTACTAAAGAATTGTATTGTTCGACTGTTCGTCAACAAAAAGCACCTAATACCTTTATAATTAAAGATCAGATTCTACATTTTTCTGTCCTGCTGGGTTATCAAAATATCAACAGGATGACACTTTTTGACCAAGGTAAAAAGCTGAACTCACACACTGACTTGTATGTACAGCAGCGTAACTTGACACTGAGCTGTCAACAGATTCCTTAACGTGACAAAATCCTAGACATGTGATAGTAAAACGTTTTCATCACAGACATCCCCCGACAGGTGAGATCGTACAACGGAGTTCTCTGTCCAGCACATAAGTTCCCCGACAGGACGTGTAAGATCCGATGTTAAGGACAAAAAAAAAGAAACATTTTGGCACTTTGAAGTTCTGGCAATGATTTTGTTCCGATATCGCCCGCCACTCCCAATTCAAGCAAGAAACTAAGAAAATTTCGTCTCTCAAGACCCACTTCTGCGTCAAAGGTCTTGACAATGATGCTTGTTCCGCGATGTTATCATCGCCCCGCCACTCCCAATTCAAGAAAGACCCAAGAAACATTTCGTCTCTGCAAGACCCTATTCTGCGTCAAAGGTCTTGACAATGATGCTTGTTCCGCGATGTTATCATCGCCCCGCCACTCCCAATTCAAAGATTTAACCCAAGAAACATTTCGTCTCTCTCAAGACCGATGTTACTTCTGCGTAACCCAAGAAAAAGGTCTTGACAATGATGCTCAATTGACAATTTCGTCTCTCAAGTTCCGTCAAAGGCGATGATATCATCGCCCCGCCACTCCCAATTCAAGAAATAACCCGTGAGATAAACCTTATCTGACACTTACGGATATAAAATTGATTTTTGTTCAACAGCGTGATGTCCTTTTCTGACCTTCAAGAAAGACATTATGAAGCATAAGTCACACTGTGTTCGTCTCACTTTGAGTTGCTGCACTGTATTGGGATTGCGCTTGCATAACCGGAGACTATTCGACTCTATCGTGTCCATGCAGCAACGTCTGATCTTGTAATAAGTACAGGAGATGTTATGTGTTAAGGTGTTAAGCGTTCTAAGTGAATGAACGGAAATCATAGTTGAAACCAGTCCGTTTATTTGTTTGCCCAGTGATGTCTCGACGATCTGGAAGAGTTGACATTTGGGAAAGCGTTAAGTGCGTTCTTGAGATCTGTAGCAACATAGGACATGTGCTAACATTAAATATCATAACGACTTTGGTGTTTGTGTAGATTTCAGGTCACATTCGACTCGTATCTCGTGAGATTATCACGCATAACTCGCAACATTGATTCATGAAGTGAAGAAAACTTGTGGCATTAATAGCAGATTAGATAAGTCCTTATCTGTGCGAGAGGTGCAACTAGGAAAGCAGTGTGTTTTTTCAACAACAATCTAGAGTATTTCAGTAATTTCAACAAATACCACCTTATTTTTTTGTTCGAGATAAGATATAGACCATATTTACTGGTCAGTGAAAAATATTTTTAGGCTACTTTTCTCATCAACACGGGTTATATTTGAATTTCTTATCAGTGGATGTTCCGAGTGGAATATGTGGCTTAAAGTACGTTATGAAATTATCAGTCGTCTAAAATTATGGTAAATACAGATTCCGGAATGGTGATCATGTTGTATTTATTCCAGATTTGATCACTATTTAATGATTTCATTGCTCAACATTGCCATACAAAAAGGGTCATGTCAGCATGACCTGCATATCAAAGAACAGTCACCCAAAAATTGAAACACTTCAGTCTGTTTTGTGCTGGATTTAGAAATAAAACATACTTTCATCAATCCCTTGCTGTGTATCACATTGCCTTCGACACCAACACTTTCAATTCCGACACGTCGTCGTGTGTCTAATGAGCTGGTAGGGTGGTTGTGGGGGTCTTTGATGATATGATTCTGATACTTTGATTAGTCAGTTGTGAACATAATATCACGAACGCATCATTCGCCTGATTCATGTGCGATTTTACATCGCAGGTTTAAGGAAAAACATATATGAAAGAAACAATCCAAAACAAAAACAAACAGACTAGAAACACATGCCATAATTAGTTGCGTTTTTCCGTATTAAAACTTATTTCAACACACAAGCGAACGTATCATGTCACAGGAGGTGGGCTATTTTCAAAATGTTCACTCCCAATGTGTTTGTAGTTTGTCAACACTATGTTCTGACTTCACCAAATTATAATACCTCTGACTTCACTTCAGGTTGCCTTCCCACATACAACAGGCGTACGATGTAACTGCTCAAAGTGGTGTTAAATCCAGCTTTGACTCACACGCTTATCTAACAATAATTTTAAAGATCATGGTCGTCCTGCAAATGGCCCCTCAACAACGTGTGTCGTTACTGTTGTTCTAGGTTTTGTAATTCACATTATATAGAAGGAAGTGCAAAACATGAATGTCATAGTGTATGAAATATGCAAAAATAGTACAAAGGAAATTGCTTATTGAAAACATTTAAGGGAAGTCTTGAAAGTCTTTGAAGAAGATCCAGTGAACTGTTTTAGAAATATCTTGCTGACAATTCAGGTTAACATGCTCATATCTTCAAAGTGTGTTTGTGACCTTGAAAAGTAAGTGAAGGACACCAAAATCGACTGGGCCCTGCGCCTTTCCTTGATAAAGCTTGGTTGCAAGTATGAAGAAAATCCAGAGAACGGTTCTTGAGATATCTTAACATGCAGGTTTATATGCTGAAATCATCAAAGTGTCGCCATGACCTTGAAAATTATGTGAAGGTCACCAAGATCGACTGGGCCCTGCGCCTTCCCTAGATAAAGCTTTGTATTGAATATGCAGAATATCCAGAGAACGGTTCTTGAGATAGCTTAACATGCAGGTAAAACGTTAAAGTCCCTTTGTGACCTTGAAATTAAGGTCAAGGTCACCAAACCTGACTTGGACCTTTCTGTTACTGTGATGAACCTAGGTACCAATTATGAAAACAATCTAGTTGACGGTTCTTAAGATATTCCAATTCGTACGGACTGAAGGACGGACGGACGGAGCCTAATACTATATCCCCTCTTCGCGCTAAGCGCGCGGCTGGGGATAATAACGGTTTGGGACGCAATCTAATCGTCGGATTTTCTTCCAATATACGTCGTTTTCTGACATCGGAGCTCATGGTTGAAAGGACGATGTTATCAAGCTCCTCCCTTATCGTTATTGACACCGTCACTCAAGCAACAGGGTCGACTGGTATTTATATTTCTCAACTTTCACTTGTCACCTCTCGCTTGTTAGATCACAGACCGGTGTCTGCTGTTAGATTTGTCGTTTGTGCAACACGGTTATGCAGCCCAGAACGTACCTGATGTAACTGTTGAAAGCTGTCAGACATATTTCTCATCAAATAACGCCAAGATAAGAGAACGTTATTCAACATACTTACAAAAAGGGCAACATCTGGGTTTTACTTTCACAGTCAGATATAACCAACTAAACTTCAAAATAATATCAAACTTGAACTGTATAACTTACCGGTTGAAACAACATATTTCAGTAGAAGGTGACAGATTGGTGTACATAGCCAGGGAATATTTAGGATTTTTATGGAATAGGGGATATTTCTTTTGAAATAAAAGGCTTTTCCTCCCTCAGAAAGTGTGACATGAGAGTATCACCTCCCTTCCTCCCTCCTTCCCTCCCTCGCCCCCTTCTGAAACGTTATACAGTGATAAGACTAACTAACGGGATCGGATGGTCAGGTAAGGTTCACTGGCTTGGTTGACACATGTCATCGGTTCCCAATTGCGCAGATCGATGCTCACGCTGTTGATTACTGGATATCTGGCCCAGAATATTGCTGAGTGCGGCGTAAAACTAAACTCACTCACTCGCTCATTTAACATATATTGTATTAAGCCGTGTTCTGTTTTTGGACACTGTGTATTGGACATGTGGCTTATCCATGGACCTTGGCTGCGCTACCACCTAAACCAATTCGATCAGGTTGGGGAGAACTTAGTGTGTCGCATATTGCTGTAATATTGTGGAGAATTCTTCTTTCAATTTTAAACGTCTGCGTTCTCACGTTTACTTTTAGATATAAATTCATGACGCATATGAGAACTGTTGTATTTAAGAATTGAATGTCTCCCTTACATATTAAATACTGGATTTATAGCACATTGTTCTATTTGTGTGATTTTAGATATATATTAAAGTCTGACATCTCCTCATGTTCTCTCATATATTGTCCATCAAGTTAGAATCAGCAGTATAAAGATTAGAAACTTGAGCTGTTGTAACTTCAAACCGAAGGACTATCTCGAAGTACTGGTGCAAGTAGGTGATGAATCGTAATAAATGCACCATGATATCTTCATAGCACAAGGTATTTGCTCGGAAATCCAGTACATGCACAAGATTTACATCACATCAACACCAGCAACTATACTTTATACGTTGATGACTTTACATCGTGGATACCCCACCTCGACCTCTTTTTTTAAGCTTGACCAATGTCATTTGCCTATTTCAATATTGATGACGAAATCAAACTTATTAAAAAATCCGACCATGGAAATAGTTTTCGAGAATCTGTTTAAGAAATGGACTACGATGCTCAACAGGTAATCTTGGACAATTCATTAACGTGATGCACGTACCACTTTTTCACATTAACAATTCTAGGGTCCATGCAGGTAGCAAAAGTAATGTAAGTCCCCATAGTCCCTGGTATGGTGATCTACCTTCAGGTATTGGCGATTTATAACCCATTTTTATACTGTATTGTTTTTCCCCTATAGTTAAAACGTTTTAGATTTAATTACTAGTTTTACATACATATCTGTGATATTCTAGTTGTTTTACTGTCCTTCGTCGGCAGGTTTTGTATAATATACATATATTTCATTTCAATATCAATATCAAATGTTCTCGTCACGATATGGCTGAAATATTGCCGATGTGACGTTAAATATTAACTCACTCACTCATTAACAATTCTCCTATGTTACTTAATGCCGTAGTCAGCAATGACATAGACACTAATAATCGGGTTGTAAATAATCGTGTTCAGATAGAAACATCCAATGATTGATACCATGAACACCCACCCAGTTTTGACTCAATGAATTCAATCAGTCTCGTCTGACAGACCCACAAGGCGATGCCATTTACAAGGTAATCGTACGTCATAAACTTTAACATAGACGTACGACTGTCGTAGATACACAGCTGTCACTTTGAGGAAGGACACCCAGTTTTAACTCGGATTCGCCAATAAGTGAGCATAGACGACTGTCGAGATATCGTAGGAAGGACACAGTTTTAACCCGGATTCGTCACTTCATAGACGTACGACTGTCGAGATATACAGCTGTCACTTTTTAAGGACACCCAGTTTTAACTCGGATTCGCCAATAAGTGATCTTATATGCATCAACTGAATGCTGGGGCTGGAACAAAAGTAACGATGACATCAAGTTTGTGGTGTAAAGAAAACTGTTCATCATTTAACTCCATGGTCCGGGTAATCACAGTTTTCATCGTTTGTCCCTTTAGTTGGCAATAGCATACAGTTATTGCGTAAAGTGCAACATAAAAGGTCTACACGTGGAATTTAGTGCATTGGAATTGTGATCTAGAGCTGATTCTTCTGTGTTTGTATTAAACTACACCCACATGCATGGGTTGTTTTACAATCATACATTAATCTCATTTCTCGCCACCAATGTCACAGGAAATGTGTCCGACAATTAAGTAATCACACTGCCATTTCCAAGTCACAAAGTCAAGGGATATTGCAATGGAATACAATGGCTTGTAAGGTTGTTGTTTAACGCAACACTCTGCAATATTTAGAAATGGATAAACTGACACGTGAATACTATCTCAATCATTTTGTACATCAGTATTTTCACATTAATCATCATTTTATTTCTGTATGCATTGTTCCAGTCTGTGGTTTCACGGTTTCACTGTGGGCAATTTGACATAATAAAAAAGGTGAATATGTCCCTCGTGGTGTTTTTTCCCATGATATCGGGCGGGGATGGAGACACACGGTTATCCTCATATCATGGTAGATATCCATACACATAAACTTAAATACAGCAATAGCGATGCTGTCCAATATACCTAGGGTTCAGAATAAATGGCGTTTTTATAAGTGGCTTGCAGTTGACAAATAACAGACACGAATTTATTGTATTTATTGGAATCTGATCAGAAAGTTGTTTTATCTGACTGACTGACTGACTGAGTTTGGTTTTACGCCGCTTTTAGCAATATTCCAGCAACATCACGGCGGGGGACACCAGAAATGGGCTCACACATTGTACCCATGTGGGGATTCGAACCCGGGTCTTCGGCATGGCGAGCCAACGCTTTAACCACTAGGCTACCCTACCGCCCCTTGTTTTATCTGGTTTTCTGGACGAGTGAACACAATTGCTGCATGTCTTTCCGATTATATTTTGGTGGATTTATCCTTTCTGGTAACACATTATTACTAACGTATTTGCATTTTTAAAAGCTTTTCTAGTTAGGGCAAACTTCATCGCAGTGCAGTGGTTACAGATTTCCCAGAAGCATGAAGCGATGACTGTACCGATGGGTGGAAGGGTTTCATATATAGTATAAACATTCTTGAAGATTAAAAACCTACATTTGTTTGTCCTCGAGGTGAACGGTCCAACCCTTCCTGCAGCTCGACTGGCTAGCATCAGCCCTCCAAGTCACCTGCAGCGGTATTCGCCAGCTGTTCCTTTCCCCAAGTGTATAATTAAAAACATGCCAGCTTTTCCTGTTGTGGACAGCACCGTAGAGACTTCACACAGAATGGGGACATTTTTTATAAATAATCTGAAAGTAGAAATTAACTAAAGCTCGCAACAAGAACCATAAAAACGTAACCAAAATGGTATTTAGAGATAATGCGCCTTTAAAATGTCATATCACATTTTCACATCCTATTTGTGCTTTTCATCGACCCAACGTAGAAACATTATGATATCTTTAGAAATCAAGGGTTATGTCCAGTATGTGATAAAGGTTTTGTTAACGATATAAACTTCAGTGTGGCATAGAAATATCTCAGTAAAAATACGTACCAAGATTATTCTCTCTGCACGACCTACGTCTCTGGACCCGTTATGTTTATTGGCTTCACAGAAATAAATATATTTACTGAGCTTGAATTGTATGTCAGGGCGCGTGGTTTTGTAAATGAGGTTCATAGCAATATGTTTGCTTCCATAACATTTCTGACCAACATACACTGCAAAGGTTGTGAACTGATTGACTACCCTGAACACGGAAACCGTCTCCATGGTGTGTAATGCCAGAGCATCTGTGTAGAAGGTTCGTTGATGGATCCCAGGTTGCCTCATTCCAAAATTGATACATTTAAAGATGGCACTTGTTGTTAACCTGGCTGACAGTAGCAAAACATTGCGGAAAAAAGGAGCCTCAAGTGCAGTTTTTTAACACTATGTTGATTCCAATTTCATCTCACTATGGTACACGTGATGCTATGTGAATAATGACGAGACGTGTTTGACCCAAATGAATAGGGAATAAGTGACGGCCAAGAGCTCATAGGTGTTATTGGTTATGTCACATCCTGCATTTGTTCACAATACCGACAATATCGGAATATAACTGACACACCACAAATACAGTTACCATTATTCTAACATTGACTGGGACGATGAACAGAGCTTGTACGGGCTAGTGACGTCTTTGACGTTCACCAGTATATACACATATGCATATTGTGATTCAGAATGAGTTCCAAACTGTATGAGTTTGAATTCAGGGGCCCAGGTTGAATAATTGCTGGCAGATGCTGTACAGAAACCGGGGCTGTCAGGTGTGTACGTTGCCCACGTGTCCTTCAAGTTGTAAACACCTGAACTAATTTCACAAATCTCGTCTAATTGTACTGGTCATGTTGTCTTTTTTAAGTTTGACATGATCATACTCTGGCTGCATCCAATGTGGTCAACGTCTAGCTCATACCTCACTTCGGGCTTTCGTCCCAATAGGTAAAGGATAACATTGTTAGACTGCTCGTGACGAAACAAACATCTAATACCTTTATATCGACTCTTTGTGAAAAAATATTCGGCTATTACCTATATATTTAAATTCGGATTAAATTATTGATTGGTCTGTCTTGCTAGGCCATCAAAACGTCGCCATGGTGACAGAGGCTACAACCATTTGACCAATGTAAAAGCTCAGACACTGACTTGTATGTTCAGTCAGTCTTTTAAAATGAAACTATTTCAGATCTTGCCACAAACTTCCCTCCAAGCACCAAGGTTCTCTGGCATAATAGGACGTGTAAGATCCCAAAGGACAAAAAGATAAACTTGGTCTCGAGTTCTGGCAATGTTTTATCGATATGCCAGATAAAACAAGAAACATTTCGTCTCTTAAGACCCACTTCTGCGTCAAAGGTCTTGACAATGATGCTTGTTCCGCGATGTTATCATCGCCCCGTCACTCCCAATTCAAGAAATAACTCGTGAGATAAACCTTATCCGAATGTTGCGGATATAAGATTGATTTTTGTTCAACAGTCTGATGTCCTTTTCTGACCCCCATTATGAAGCATAAGTCACGCTCTGGTCGTCTCACTTTCTATTGCTGTACTGTATTATGTTGGCGTTTGAATAACCGGAGACTACTCGACTCCGTCGTGCCCATGCAGCAAAGCCTCATGTTGCAATAAGACCCGGACAAATATGCGTTAAGGTGTTAATCGTTCGAAGTGAATGAACGGAAATCATAGTTGAAACCATTCCGTTTATTTGTTTGCCCAGTGATGTCTCGACAAGTTCTCGAGACTTGTAGCAACATCTTGTTGCATACGACATGTGTTTACAATAAAGATTACAACGACTTTGGTTTTTGTGTAGCTTTCAAGTCATATTCAACTCGTATCTCGCGATATTATCATGCATGACGCGCAACATTGATTCATCAAATGAAGAAGACTCGCTGCCATTAATGTCAGTATAGATACAGTCCTTATCAGTGCGACAGTTGCAACTTGGAAACCTGTGGATTTTTGCAACAACAAATCAGATTATGTCAGTAATTTCAACGATTATTTTATCGAGGTAAGATAGAGATCATATATAATGGTTGCCAAACCCTTGCTAGTCTGTTTATCTCATCAACACGGGTTATATTTGAATTTTGTATCAGTGCATCTTCCTAGTGGAATAAGTAGCTTAAGGTACGTTATGAAATTATCAGTCTTGTAAAATGATGGTAAGTGCAGACTGTGGAATGTTATTTATTTTGTATTTATTCCAAATTCGATCACTGTTTAATGATGTCATGACAAACTTTGCAAAATTTGCGATAACAGTCATTCAACATTGCCATACAAAAAGGGTCAGGTCAGCATGACCTGCATATCAAAGAACAGTCACCCAAAAATTGAAACACTTCAGTCTGTTTTGTGCTGGATTTAGAAATAAAACATACTTTCATCAATCCCTTGCTGTGTATCACATTGCCTTCGACACCAACACTTTCAATTCCGACACGGCGTCGTGTGTCTAATGAGCTGGTAGGGTGGTTGTGAGGGTCTTTGATGATATGAATCTGATACTTTGATTAGTCAGTTGTGAACATAATATCACGAACGCGTCATTCGCCTGATTCATGTGTGATGTTACATAGCAGGTTTCAGGAAAAACATATATGAAAGAAACAATCCAAAGCAAAACAAACAAACTAGAAACACATGCCATAATTAGTTGCGTTATTCCGTATTAAAACTTATTTCAACACACAAGCGAAAGTATCATGTTACAAAGGTACAGGAGGTGGGCTATTCTCAAAATGTTCACTCCCAATGTGTGTGTAGTTTGTCAATACTATGTTCTGACTTTACCAAATTGTGAGACATGCATCACTTCGTGTCTTCCTCCCACATGAAACAGACACACGATATAAGTCTTCAACGCAGTGTTAAATCCAGCTGTCACTCGCTCGCTTATCAAACACTGGACGAAATACACATGTTCACTTTTTGGAAAGAACCCCTGACAACACGTCAGTTTACACTTTCGATCTGTGGACTGATGCCTTGCCCAAAATATCAACAAAACACAGAGCCAAATAAATCCCAACAATTCACTATTGGAATAAACATGTGTCTTGAAGTAAATCTCCCACAACCCTTTTCACTACAGATGTATAAGTTTTATTTTTTTCTGAGAAAAAAATCTTCAGCACTTTGATTTACAGCATGATGTAAATGGGAGCAAGGAGGGGGTTATTTTCATGGCCTGTCCGGGAAGAAAGTGAAATATAAAATCCGAAATGAAACTTTCCCTCCACTAGCAAATTGTTCCTATGGAACGCGCACACCCACCACCCCCAATCGCCCCACCCCTGGCCATTTGACTGATACAGAGGGAATTTCAAATCTGGATTGAAAAAAACGAAATCTTATTTCAAAATGTATGTTTTGTGGAGAGTTTCTATCAATAACTTCATAACATACTTCTTTAAACTGTAGCTTAATATCATCATGAACCGGTAAGTCAGTTTTGTGACATTTCATGAAATGTACTGGAATATTGGTTTGCTTCGCATCGAAAGACAGCTTTGACATGGCAACGTGGTCACACCCAATTTGTGACTGGGTTTGAATCCCGGCAGAAAGTCCATGCCCCTCTTTTCTAATGCTCTTATATATACCCCTTTGAATTTGGGAACACTTATTGTGTTTTAGTGCTCATGCTCGTCCCGCAAATGGATCCTCAATAACGTTTGATAGGTTGGTGGGGGTTTTAGTAATCCGCATATTATAGAAGGAAGTGTTACTGTATCTAAGCATTAAGATCATCGTACCTCCTATTCTTTAACACGGGATATGATCCTAGTGCAAAGATCGCTTTGTGCAACTTGACTCTGATCGTTGTGCCTCGGTAGGATTAATTGAACAGCTGAAGCCACTAAAATATCACACTTTGTTGACAGCATATTATACATTGGATGCATTGTGTTATTCGACACAACATCTGTCTCTTTCATGGTATGTTCAGTGACCTGTTGTCAAAACTTTCAATATAACACAATTCAGGGATATTTTTAATTTTAAAATGGACCTTATATTTTCATTTTTGTTTCTTGAAGGCTATATGAAAACCCGAGTCTGGACCTGACCATCCAGTTATCAACAGCATGAACATCAATTAACACAATCGGCATATGATGACATGTGTTAAACAAAGGGTTAAAACAAACGTTTAGGTCAAAAGAATTTTCAAGAATAGTTGCAAATACTACAACTACGGTGACATAAGTGGGGATTAACTGACAGCGTATACTGCAGACAGATCGTTTATACCGCATATGAGCAATGGAATGACAGAAAAAACTGACAGATGTGGATGCAATCTAGCCGTCGGTTTTTCTTCCGATATACGTCATTTTTTTTACATCGGAACTCATGGTTGAAAGGACGATGTTATCAAGCTCCTCCCTTATCGTGATTGACAACTTCACGCAAGCAACAGGGTCGATTAGTATTCACATTCCTCAACTTTCACTTGTCACCTCTCGCTTGTTAGATTACAGACTGGTGTTTGACACAGCTCTTCTAACTCGTAGGAACGGTGCTGAATTCTGCTGTCAGATTTGTCGTTTGTGCAACATGGTTATGCAGCCTAGAACGCACCTGATGTAAGTGGTGAGAGCTGTCAGGCCTGTTTGTCATCAAATAACGCCAAGATAACAGAATTTCATTCCACATAATTACACAAGGGCAACACCTGGGTTTTACTTTTACAGTCCGACAAAACCAACTAAACATCAAAATAATATCAAACTTAAACTGTATAACGTACCGGTTGAAACGTATCTCCGGAGAATGTGACTGATCGGTGTACATTTATGTATTGCCAGGGAATATTTCTATCAGATTTGTTTTATGGAATAGGGGATATTTCCTTTTAATAAAAGGCTTTTCCTCCCTCCAAAAATGTTACATGAGAGTATCACCTCCTTCCTTCCCTCCCTCGCCCCCTTCTGAAACGTTATACAGTGATCTGCTTAAAATATCCGGGTTAGAATGAACCTTCAGTAACCCATGCTTGTCGTAAGATGCGACTAACGGGATCGGAAAGTCAGGCTCGCTGGCTTGGTTGACACATGTCATCGGTTCCCAATTGCGCAGATCGATGCTCATGCTGTTGATCACTGGATATCTGGTCAGAATATTGCTGAGTGCGGCGTAAAACTAAACACACTCGATCGCTCACTTAAAATATAATGTATTTGGCCTTGTTCTGTTAGTGGAAAATGTGTATTGGACATGCGGCGTATCCATGGATCTTGGCTGCGCTACCACCGAAACCAATTCGATCAGGTTGGTCAGTACTTATTGTGTGGTATATTGCTGTAATATTGTTGAGAATTCTACTTTCTATTTCACATATCTGTGTTCTCACGTTTACTTTCAAACAAAAACATATGACTCATTTGAGAACTGTTGAATTTAATTATTCAATGTTTAGACTTACTTAGATACTTGAATTACAGCACATAGTTCTATTTGTGTGATATTAGATATATATTGAAATCTGACTTCTCCTCATCTTCTCTCATACATTGCCCATCAAATTTTAATCAGCAGTATAAAGATTAGAAACTGGAGCCTGTGTAACTCCATACCGCAAGACTATGATTCATCACATATTAAGTACTGGTGCAAGTAGTGGTGGCGCGTGGTCCTGTGCTCAAAGCTCAGGTCACAAATCGGTGAAGTTAAGCAGCGTCGAGCTCGAAGAGTCTTTGGATGGGTGACCGTGTTTGGCAGCTTGACTCCTGAGAGTTTCTAGGACTTGAGTCCTGCCCCACAACGAAGCACATGCGGCAAGTGAGTTTGTTCAAAATTGCCTCTGTTTACCCGGTGGAAAAAGTCATATGACTATAACCTTCAAGCGCCTAACAGGCAGCTTGGGTTATCCGGGGTAATAATGTGCTTTGCCTTGATTGTTAGCGCTAGGAGCATACCTAGTGTGGAGTTTGGCGCTATATAAATGGACACATTATAAGTATGTGGTGAATCATAAAGACTCCACCATGATATCGTTAGAAAATACAAAGGTTTTTTTGCGAATTCAGTACACATACGATCTATCTCACATAAAGACCAACAATTATATTTGATACGATAATGACTTTTCATCCTGGATTCCCCACCTCGATCAGTTTTTTAAGCTTGACCACTGTTGTATCTCCAAAACATATTTGCCTATTTCAGTATTGATGTCGAACTCAAACTACGACCATGAAGTGGTGCTGGCGAGAATCTGTTGTGAAATGGACAGCCACATTCAACATGTAATTTTGGACAATTCATTCATGTGATGCGCATACCACTTGTTATTACCCACGAGGGCGAAAATATCGGGGTTCATATTTTTCATACGACGCCCTAGGGCAAAATATCACTTTGTCATGGTTACGTGACGTCATGAACAATGCTATGACGTCACGTTTCTTCTGTGATTTTGCGTTCTACATGCGGCGACGGCGGGTATCCAGCCTATGTTTGAAAGTAGATTTGGGTTTATTTTCCTCAATTCGACGACTTCGGTAATAAACAGAATATTATATTCGTGCCTATATCATACTATGTTTACGACACTCGTGCCTAATTATCGGTATATCCCTCGATCTCGCTCGGGAAATACCAACATTAGGCACTCGTGTCGTATACATAGTATGACATGGGCATTCATATAAAAACCTCTATTTAACATTAACAATTCTTCTATGTTATCTAATGCCGTAGTCGGCAATGACATAGCAACATGAAATCGGTTTGTAAATAATCGTGTTCAGACGGAAACGCCCAATTCTTGATACAATGAACGCCCATCAAGTTTTGACTCCATGAATCCCAATTGCCTCACTTGACAAACATAGGATGATTGGAACCAGCGACCCTTTTCACAAAGCGATTCTAGTTACAAGGTAAACGCACGTCCATACATTGCCATAGACGTGCAACTGCCGTAGCCCTACTGTCGATTTGAGGAACGAGACCGTTCTAACCTTGATTCGCCAATTAGTCTTGTATGTACATCGACTGGACGCTGAGGTTGAAATTAAACTGATATTGACAACATGTTTGTGGTGAGAATAAGGTGTTCATCATATTGCTCTTTGGCTGGCACATCATATTGCTCTTTGGCTGGCAGTAACCAAACTGTTCATCATTTTGCTCATTTGTCATTGTAATAAACGTAGTGCATTTGATGCAATATGAAAGTTTGAACTTTGTGAATTTGAATTGTGATCTAGTGCTTATTAGTGGTGGTCCGATTAATTGAAATAATCGAAGATTGGTCGCAATGACTAAACGACCAAGCAATCGATCATGTTTTCTCATAATCGAACACAAACAATTCTGGAACACTTGTTTGCATTAACAATATTATTCATAAGGTTGGTTTTGTCTGTTACATTTCATAAACATTACAAGCTCGTTCCAAGTCAGGATTGAATTTATCTTAAAGACTCCAGGAAATTTATGTTCCTAACACATTAGCCATCCTTTAAAGATGTGAAATTTGCACATGCATTTTGTGGAATTTGCAAAAAGACTCATAGGAACTACATGGTTTTTTTTGGGTTTTTTTGTGCAGTAACAAACATAACCAGAAAAAAATGATAAATGATGCTGACCAATTATTTTCGATGATTGATCCGTTGTAATGAACCAGTCATCCATTATGAGATTTTATCCAATTCCCAACACTAGTGCTTATTCTACTACGTTTGTTTCACTCTACAACCAGAAGAAGTTTTGTTACAATCATACACTGATCTCATTTTTCGCAACCGATGTCACAGTTAACTTATCACAGTGTTATTTCCAAGTCCAGAAATAGGCCGATATAATGCAATAATTTTTGTTTGGTCATTTTTGTACATTAAAACGTCCATATTGATCATCATTATATTTGTGTATACATTGTTCCAGTCTGTAGTTGCCTCGTGGTTTCACTGTGGGTAATCTAGAATATGCATGGAAGCGATAATGTCCCTCGCGGTGTTTTACATGATATCGTGAGGGCATCTACAAACAACGATTATATTTATCTCAGGAAGATAACCATGCACATAAACGTACGTACATCATTAGTCATTCAGTGCAACAGGCCCGGGGTTGAGAATAAATGCCATTTTTATGGGAGGCTGGGAGTCGACGAAGAACAGATCCAGAATTATTTCATTGATAGGACGCTGATCGGCAAGTTCTTCTTGACTATCCGGTTTAGTGCACATACTTGCTGCATGCATTCAATTCAGATTTATGGTTTGAGTTGACTAATCAAAGTCCGGTAATCTTTCGGCGGATATATCCTTATCAGTTTAACATTATTACTAACTTGTCATGGAGTTCAAGTGCACGTGACTGTGTCATATTCGCCAAGTTTCGTTAACGAACAAAATATAACTGTAGAATTTTCAGATCTCCAAGCATAACTTGATCATTGTCCAAGTGGGCGGAAGGGTGTCATACACATTCTTGACACTTGCAAACCTACAACCACCTATCCTCATGGTCAACGATTCCATCCCTTCTGCGGCTCCATTGACAACCATCCGTCCTCCATGTCACTCGCGGTATTCGTCAGTTTTTCCAATCCCCAAATGTGTAATGTAAATTGGCCAACCTTTCCTGCTGTGGACAGCACTATAGTGATGTTGTACTCAAAGGGACCATTTCCTAAAAATACACTAAAAGCAAACATTAATTGAAGCTTGAAACAAGAGCAGTAGAAATGTAAGCGCCAAACAGAATTGTATTCCGCTAGGGGACCAGCTGAAACGGCGACACAGTAAAACGGCGACACAGTAGAAAAGCGACAGAGAAATTGGCGGTAACGGCGACACATTTGGCTCTAACGGCGACAATAATTTTGGCTATAATGGCGACACATATATTTTTTGTTCAATATGAAAATAATAACTAAGATTTGTTTACATTTATAATGTATTTAGTAGGTTTACTGGTCTATTGTTGAGACTGTTAGCACACAATAGCAAATTAACATTTCTTCCTTTCAGATTTTTTTCAGTTATAGTCACTAACATGCATTGTCCTTTATACACAAATATACAATATATACACGCCCTATTTTGCGTTTCACTCCACTGGACCGTGGATCTGTGCGCATGTTGTCAGGAGAGACATCAGACTGAGATCGCCATCTCGCCTGTGTGACGGCCGTACGGCAGGTCTGTGTCTTGTTACGAACACTGCAGCGCCAATACACCTTCTCTCCGCTGGTTCTCTGTGAGAACAGCGACAACGACGTCTCGTTACCAATAGGGTTACGCTAATTAGCATGAGTCACAAACCACTAGTGCCGACGGGATAATAATACTTATTTTCTAAGCGGATAAGCTTAATTGATACTAGTCATACTTTAATCACTTACCGAATGAACATAACTATAGCCTCTGAAATCTACAAGCTTTTTCCTCGATTTCTGAGAACCAGTCTCGACTAACGTGTACCTCTATTCAGTGATGTCCAGTGGGTTGTGGTCTGCCGCACTTAAGTTGAGAGTAGCGTCAAGGATGGACCTTAAATACATTCATCTATCAATTAGCATTGTATTTCATCGCCGAATGAAAGATACAGAGTTGTAATGTTGTTTGAAAATAGATGTTAATAAAAAAAAGTAAAGTTAAATAACTCACTCTTCTTCTGTGTCGTTGTCTTCACCATTCCGTGATGGATCTTCACAAATACCGGTTACACAAGCTCGATGAGTCCGATCGTCGCATATGTCCCAACTGATAGTATCTTGATTGTCTCCAACTGTCCTTCTCTAAGCAACACACTTGGGTTTGGTCATGTTGAAATGTGCCCAACACCGTCTTGTGATATTCTTAAATATTCTGTTGTGACACTGAGCACTGAGTAGTGATTTTTATTTCTTACGTCAGCTTCTGACACTGAGGTCATTGGTTCTTCACGACGAGTTCATCCTGTCCTATTCTGTAGTCTTGACACTGAGATGTGTAATTCGTTCATTGATAATTACTGCAGAGTAGTATTTCTGGACATACACAGTTTTTCTATTTTCAAAATCAATGGTATACCCGACTGTAAAAACACCATCACAAGTCGATATGTAAATATTAAAAAGCCATTGTAACCCATAATCATATTAGGAGTGTCGTTATTTTCATTTAAATATTTACGCAAATGTATCTTTATTAAATTCATATCTAAAATATACTGTCGCAGTTCCAACCAAAACTTGTCGCCGTTTGCCAAATGTCTGTCGCCGTTTGCGCCAGTGTATTTCGCCGTTTGCGCCAATCTTTTTGTCGCCGTTCTGCTTTATAGCTTGCATCCTTCCGCTATATAACGCCTTAAAAATTTCATATTACATTTATTGTCACAAATTCTCTGTGGTTCTCATCGACACTAAATATACTGGACAAAAATAGTTAGGGATATATGCAAAATTTGAAATTATGAATAATGATCTGTTTATTCATTGACTCACTGATAAAATGTCAATCATAAAAATACCAATATCCCTAACTTATTTTGTCCAGTATAGAAACGTTACCTTTAGAAGTAAAAGATTATGTCCTATATATGGTGAAAGTTTTGCTCTCTATAAATATATGTGGAGCATCTGAGAGGCAGATAAATCCTTCATTGATAAATACTTACCTAATCTATGTTCACAACATACATTATAGGTATGTTTATTGGTTAGACAGATAGTTTCCTTAAATGTAAAACATGACATGACGTGCTTGAGTGAGTGACGGTCGAGAGTTAATAAGGATTATTTGTAGTGTCACAACCCGTATTTATTCACAATGCAAATACTATCTGAAACTAATTGACAGAATAAATACAGCTACCATTATTCTAAATAAGTCAACAATGACAGAGACGATGTGCAGGGCTAGTTGAAACGACGCACATAAAGCAGTACGAATGTGAGATGTCATCCATGAGGATGCTGTCAAATATCCACATTCCACGCGTCTTCTCTCTCTCACACACACTCAGTTACATCCCATTCCTCCAACCATTCCAAAACCATTGCTTCGAAATCGTGGCAGAATTGACGTCACTTCCCCAATCGCTCTGATCTAACGTAGCACAAATTGTCTCTCATTTGTGAGTAATTTGGCTGGAGGGCTAGTTGTAGCGGTTTGCTACTTGAATGATGCTCTGAAACCAGCAGTGTTACAGTCCGGCAATGGGCTATATTACTATATCAAATTGGATATGCTGCAGTGGATGATTGAGGATAGTGTCTAGTATCCAAAAGGCAATCTTCCTGTTTTGAAAAAATAGTAGTCCTTGTGCGTGTATCCTACTTCTGTGAACTGTGTCTGTGTGTCTGCCAAAATCATACCCGTGAAGGTCCGGATTAGAATGAACCTTCAGTAACCCATGCTTGTCGTAAGAGGCGACTAACGGGATCGGGTGGTCAGGCTCGCTGACTTGGTATACACATGTCAGCGGTTCCCAATTGCGCAGATCGATGCTCATGCTGTTGATAACTGGATTGCCTGTTCCAGACTCGATTATTTACAGACCGCGGTCATATAGCTGGAATATTGCTGAGTGTGGCGTACAACTAAACTCACTCTCTCACTGCCAAAATCAAACACTATACAAGGCAATAGATACAAAGTGAAGGTTCAATTAAGAAAAATGTGATAATACAAAATACAAGAAACAAGTTGGGAGCTTGAACATGAAATATACAAGTTACATGCACCTGATACGGTATACAAGTTATTGATTACAAGATACATAATACAACATACAAGATACAATGAACAAAATACAACTTACACGGTACAAAGTACAAGGTACAAACTAAGATACTTCCTAAGATAAGACGCTGAAGTTGTCGTGTACTTCAGCAAAGATACACCATTATCATTGAAAAGATAATATTCTAAAACAGAAAAAATATCAAAATAGCAAGAGCAAAGATAACGAGTGGTTGTGAACATTAAAATGAATATTTGAAGCAAAATGCTCCTGATAAAAGCACAGTTCGTCCCCATGCTGGTGATGTCCAGTGGTGAACCTTAATTACAGGGATGGCCATTACGCAGATTGAATTTGTCTTCGTTAAACATTGAAGATTAGAATGTGAAAACCGTTGAGATGCTACACTGAAATGTCAAGATAAATCGTGATTGTTTTATCACCGTCTTTTGACGCAGTTGTGCTACGCGAGACGGACTACAAATAAACAGGGTGAATGTTCTACATATTGCCTTGACATTTCAACAAGAACAATACAACACCGATGTCAATCAGCATGGAGGTTACAGTATGGTGAGGAAGCTAATGTTTCAAATGGTGTTTTGTTTGATGATGAAACTGAACACAATATAAAACGTTCAAGAGAATACTCAGTCTCCATTACCCGCTGAAACACATTCCACTTGGCTTAACGGGCAAAACTGCTGCGAGAATGATGTGATGAGGAATGAATTGTGGCTTTTAAAACACCTGCATTTGTACACTAACATGCAAATTCAACTGAACCATGAACGAAAACAAAGTATTGTGCATTGTTATGGCAACATCAAATGAAACCTCTGTATAATATATGTTACACTTTGCTTCACCCTTTGTGCAGTAGAACACGATACCTAAACACAATTAATTGTTCTTCAGTTTCTTATTGTTTAACCTCTGCTTACTAGTGTTTGCGTTCTCAGGTTTCCGTTTGCTTCCACTACTTTATCCGATGTTCATCTCGGGTTATCCTTCTTCATCTTCCTATTTATCCTTCGTCTCTTCTTCTGTTTCTCGTCATCATCTCCATCATGTTCCTGCATCTTATTCTCCTCATTCATTCTTCGTCTTCTTCTTTTCCACTTCTTCTACCACTTTGCTTCATATTTGGTTTCTCTTTCCCCATCATTTTCGTCATCATCTGCTTCACCTTCGCCTTTCTTTCTTTCTTCTTTTGCCACATTTCCGCCATCATCCTCTTCTATAGTCCCTCTCTTTGTCTTCTTCTACCTCTGCATCTTTTCCTTCTTCATCTTTACTTTCGCTTATCGTTTAGGCATTTTCTTCTTTATCTTCTCCTATTATACTAGTTTCTCAGTTTCCCTCTTTTCAGCAGCTTCTCAATCTTTTCCAGTTCCTCTATTGTGTAAACGTCTCCTCGTTTTCGTCTTATATTCTTGCTTCATCATCCTCGTCTTCGTTTTTCTTCTCACCATTCCGCCATATAGCTTGAATATTGCTGGGTGCGGCAGAAAACTCAACTCCCTCACTCACTCTTCTTACCATTCCCCCTATATGCCATCATACTTTTCATCTCTTTATTGTCATCTTTCTGCTCCTTGCAATAGCATTTGTTTTTCTACTTCCACTTCCATTTCCTCTTCACCTTACTTTTCATCATTTTCCTCTTCTCTCTCATCTCATTTGTTATCTACATCCTCTTTGTTGTTTCCATCTACTTCATCCTTTTCAGCCGAACATTTTAAGCTCCTCCTTTTATGCTTAAGTTTCATGTTCGCAATCAACATCTTGTCGAACCTGACACTTCGTGAATCCTAATAAATAGGTTTTCACAGTGTTTTAGTATAAATATAGATCCATGACATTCAGACCAAACAGTCAATATATTAATTGAAATGGCTATCCATTTGTTCATGAAAAACCGACATTACACCCAGCTTGACGCCCATCTAAATGTGACAATCTGCTGATTGATCCGTGACGTCATGCTGGCTCCTCCAATCCCATCTGTCATGCGTCGACACGAAAAGCTAATGTCACATTATCTCGGAAATGAAAACCCCGAAGTGACAACACCGTCAATTTATTTAGATGAATGTTTTCTATCACTCCCGTAACCATACGTTTGTTACCGTTGCTAGGCCAACATGGCAGTGTCAAGATGGCATTGACTTGTCCGATGACGTCCAAGGGTTCTTGCATGTTTGGGTACGCGTGAAATAGCTAGTTCATGTTTATAATACACTGATGAGTCTGTGTCTGTCTTTGTCATCGTAGTATTCCGGTGGATTTCTATAAGGCTTGGTCGATTCAAACAACTTGTTAACGTTTCTCAACATTCAGATATCAATGTACATTCAAAACATTAGACTTTGTTGAAATATTTTATAATCAAACAACCTTTTCCTCGAATAATCGTTGTGTAATTTGAGAAAATATTTATTTCATCCAGTGTTTAGGATCTGTCGATATAAATATATAGGCTCGAAAGCTATATGATGCATCTGGGTTGTCCTTGGATATATGGATTGAAGCAGTACACGCCGTATCCACGGTATCGAAAACAAGTGAGGAATTTAGCAATATGACCGAAGTCAAGACGTGAAATTGAGTTAGTTTTACAAGAAGGACGGGCCAACTTAGATGTAGGGCTGCGCAATATAACTGGTTTACCGGTATTTACCGGTTCAGACATGAAAACGATACGTATTGCGATACGCTGATCGAAAACCGGTATTTTGACTTGCATTCGGAAAACTTCATAACAGTCGGAAATCTTCGGATATGTCCTTGTTTCATTTCATTCGTCACCACTCGCCCCTTTCCGTAACGCTATTCTGCTTGTCCCGGAATAACACGAGTTGGTCACGAATGGTTTCATTTGTGCCAAATATTATTCACATTTTTATTTTATCATGATTAAAAGTTGTTATTAAAGCTTAATCAAGCCTAGTGATTTTGTTTTGTTTTTGCTCTATAAATCAAGAATTAATTCGATTATAAGTAGTTTTTTGTTTAAAAATACTTATTGCAATATATTGCAATACATATCGCAATACATGCTTTCGCATCTCAATATATCGCAATATGAATATTCTCTGCAATACCCACCCTTACTTAGATGTACCGGAAATCTGGGGCTCCTTTCGCGAAGTAGCCTTTAATAAGGTTAACCTTAACTCCCATTCTTTAACATTGCACTAAGGTTACCTTAGTGACTTACGATCACCTTAGTGCTTTGTGAAAGGAGGCCCGGACCTTTATGGGTTGTTGACGTGGTATCACAGCTGTATAATGGGTTAAAGTTAACAAGGCCAGAACAAATATATAAACATTCCTGGCTATTCTTATCAGGAGGGCAACCATGGAAATGGGATATATTTTCAGTCGTGCAGTTTCATTCTGTAGACGGTATTATATGAGAGTGTAACCTATTGTTAAACAATGTTGAAACTGTATTACGTTGTTTCTGTTAAGATTTAGTAGAGTTTCATAATATTTATTTTGTTAAAGGTAAGTTGTCACGAATATGTCACGATGCGATGTACGCAAGTTAGATGTTTTGGAGTCAAGTGTAGTATCGAATCTTCTGAAACAGCGCATACAAATCGAGCACAGTTCCCACCATTCAAATGGACAAGCACATATCTCGAGCATCTTCCATTTCATATATGGACCAGCGGTTGTGCGGAGATGATTATTTCGATTCTACATTTGCAGCCAAGGCGTGATTGGTAAGGACTACGACTCTTGCTGCCGGTGAAATATTGTTATCACTCTCTTTTAGGTATATATTCTGCTATTGCATTTTATACTGCAATTGTAGTGCCATTTAATGTTACACATATACTGTATTATATTGTGCCATTGTAATCACTTTACAGTATTCGCTACTGATTTCTTTTTTGACGTAAATGATGCCATCACACAAGAACTATTTAATGCGTAGGAATCTATGTACTTTGTCTTCAAGCTGAAGTAGTTCCGTTACTGATCTCTGGGCTAACGTTACGTTTTTAGTTGGAAATCCAAACGTAACAAACGCAGAGCGTAAGATATAATTTTTAGTGCCAATTTCACAGAAAAAAAATACAATAATCAGCGTAAATTGCGATTGTTTTGGAAATATCTAAGAACAAGTTATTTCTTTTATACTCTTTCCCGGCAACATTGACAAGTATCGAACTTTTACAAAACGTTTACCAACGAAACTCTCGTAAAAACCGATACAAACAGTCAAGCGATGGAACAGTTAAACAAAACATCTGGCACTCTCTCAAGGAACAAATGTCGTTTAATGTGGCAGGTGGAAAAGTCACACAAAAGATTCGAACCTTGAAATGCACAACAATGGATTGGCATAAACGAATAGACGAAAACAGTTAAAAAAGATTACCCTCACATACGCCTGATGGAGGCAATGTTTGCTGGGTTTTTTCGCAAAAGCCACTCAGGAAAAATCAAATTATCCTGCCTTCCTTTATCAGGAATTCAACAACTGCCTCAATTTATTCAATTGTTGTTGTTGTTTTTGTTTGTTTTTTGATGAGTGAAGGAAATTTGATTTGGACTTTCTTTAAAAGAATATTAAAACTTCCCAATCTGTTTTTGTAAACTGACTAAACTAAGATTTAAATCAAACCGCAAACGATATGGAAATATATCTATTGTGAATTTTATCATGAGATTGTTACTTTTAAAAGCAAAAATCGTATCGAGGAATTCGCAGCATGCGAACAGCCTCGGGTTTGGAGGTTTTTTAGTTAGCCTTCACCCATATTGTTGAATTGAGGTTTGACCTCGCCGTCAATGTTATTGAGTTTACATATTATACATTATCGTGTGTGGCTGCGCGCGTGCGTGCGAGCTTTTACTCGTCCAATCTAATGCCGGATCAATAGTGCTAACCCCACTGCGATGTCGTATCACATGGCATGGACGCACCACTCAAATATATTATATTGACTCCGGAAAAAGTCCTTAATTAGCCGAATGTCAGTAGTGTTAACAATGTTGTACCATGATCGTTTAAAGTCCCTTGAGATCGAACAACCGATCCAGACAGATTCTCTCTCCATTACGCCATGGAAGCAGTCACCGAGTTCCTATCGATGATGTGGCACAGGTCGAGTTATTTTATAGCTCATACCTTGATATAAACTGAGTAGCTAAAGTTATTATTTTGAGAATAGATTGGAAATGTCTGGCTTAAATAGGTGGCAACAAAAGCAGTGTTTTTTCAAACATGTTACGTCAGCGTATACATGGCACCTGGCAGAGGTCTGGCAGGGCGATTCCATCCAATACCTATATTACCCAAAGAGGTTTTAAACCAAACTCACTAACTCTTACCGCATCAACAAACAAACATGATACAAGGAAACTCAACCAAACAACAATCCAGCTCACGTGGCATATTTTGGTCAATGCGCGGAGGAAACCATTTTGAAATTGGAATAACTAGTTTCACTAGTTTGCATGTGTCTCGTTTTACACAACTCAATCTAGACCCATCATGACTCTGTACATTTTCCTCGATACTATATTGCAGATTTAATTTCTATTTACCATAAACACATTCATGACTTAGAACTACATGTGCAGGTATCTGTCAATATTTAGTTTAAATTGAATTCACGCAATATCCACAACACTGTTTATTGAAGGTGCTATGCATGCACGGTAAAATGGAACCGAATGCTATGTGTAGAAGCTTTGGATTAAGCTTTTTGAAGGTTTCATTCCAAGATTGCGTGGTACTCATTTAGATCGACCGATATTGGATTCCAAGGCACGCAGCAACATGGTGGAAAGTAATGACACCTCAATGACCAAATGACCAGCACAATGACAAGCAATTAACAAATGATTAAACACTATGACTACGGTGACAGCCGGGTCCAACGCAATGGGACGAACAGGGACGTGAATGAATGGTGCCGACGTGATTGATTTGAAACGGATTGGTGTTTAAGAGAATGATAATAAAGATCAACATCTCACGTTTACTTCCCCAAGGCCATAGGGGACACTCTGAGGGACAGTTGTATAATTAATCCCATTGATTTCGGTATACCTATATTTCATCGGTTACCATCACAGTGCTGCGAGCATCGTCCTAAGAAATGGGATATTTATACACAGACCATAGAGTTGGTTATTGTCGGTGTTAACATTGACTCAACAAGCAGAGATCTACTCGGGGAAGTACAGCGTTGCGGTACTTAATACGTGGCGAATGCCCTTGACTGGATTCTAGGACGAACATTATCTCTTGGCTTCGCCACTTCCTCTTTGGATCAATTCTGGAACTGACACCCAATTTGCTTACTGACCGAACGCTAAATGATGCCAATGACATATTGTTTATTGGTAATTCTAAAATGGCTGTTGGATGTTCTAAAATGGCTGCTGGATGGCGCGGACATACCAGGATGATATATTAACTGGCGACATTGTCTTTATATATGCCTGAATTATCACGTTGATTGATATAATCATAGTATTCTGTTATATTGGAGACATATGTCTATTTAGAAGTTGCTGAATGACAAATATATTTCCAGATAATCGATGCATGATCAGATTTATAGATAATTCGCGGCAAAAGAAAGCATAAACTTGACAATAGGTTCCTGCAGATAAATTAGAAAGGAAAACAGACTCATAAAAACAAATATTTTAGGAAAATATTACCCTGATAGTGTCGCCTCTATTAAATGTGTACATGCTTTCTTTTCTATTAATATATTGATTTTTCCTTCAAAATGAACAGATATATTTCAGTATTTAATTACTTTTACATATTTTATATCATCATTTAATCTGTGTTTTTGAAGGAATAGAAATATGTCATGCATCCTAAAATTTGGCACTACATGGTTATCAACGGACAGTGTTAATGGCTGTATCCTTGACGGTGTTTGAGTGGAGTGAGTTAAGTTTTACGTCGCTTTTAGCAATATTCCAGCAATGTCACGGCAGGGAGCACCAGAAATGGACTTCACACATTGTACCCATGTAGGGAATCGAACCCGGCGTGACGAGCGGACGCTTTAACCATTAGGCTACTCCACCGGCTCTGACGGTATGTGAAGATTTGCAACACTGAATCATTTTCCACCCTGAGAGGGCATCTTGACATATCATTGAAAAATATTATAATCAATACTGTTTTAGAAGGAGATTTTTTTTTATCGTACTTAGGGCTGAATAATCATCGCCTAAAGCTATGGCGTATACCAATCTGGAGTCTATGCCGGGAGGAAAAGTTCTGTCAATCGCCAAGTGCTGTTCTTGTATGGTGATCCACCTTCAGTTGCTGGCGATCATTAGCCAGTTTGTATATTTTGTTGTCTTGAAAAGCGAAAAAATGTTACATTGTAGATTTAAATCCATATATGTGATATTCTGATTGTTTTACAGTCAACAGGTTTTAGAATCTAACTTTATGTGTCATGAATGAATAAAATTTTTCAGTGGCTGAAATAATGTCAATGTGGTTATATATCTTTCATTCACGTTTTTTATCCGTCAATTTACATTGACTGTGTAGTCTTAGTAACACTAGCTGTGTATTTGCAGATGTGCAACTTACTTAGATATTGGATTTGCGTATCACCCGTGAAGATCCGGGTTAGAACTGGTCTACAGCAACCCATGCTTGTCATAAGAGGGATTAACAGGATTGGATGGTCAGACTCACTGCCTTGCTTGACAGATATCATCGTATCTCGATGTTTATGCTGTTGATCACTGGATTGTCTGGTTCAAACGTAATTATTAACAGACCGCTGCCATATAACTGGAATAATGCCGACTGCGGTCTTAAACAACAATCAAACAAACAAACAAAAACTACTGTTACTGCAGCTACTTATGATGATGATGACACCGACGAAAATGATGATGATGATGGTGATGATGATGACAGTTCCCAAATAGCAACGCAGTGAAAAATCATAAAACTTGAGCGCACCTCCACGATACACCCAGTCCGACGAGGTTTTAGTTGACTAACTTGTTTATCGACGGAATTCTTTCCCCCTTTAACGCACAACTTACGAATGCTGGACATCGGTCTAGTGGTCTGAGGACGGACATTGGCTATCAGAGACTGACAGGGTCCTCAATTGACCTGTCACCTTAAGACCTCTAGCAGCGATGAGGTGTCTGACTCCGACCATCGCTGTGGAAATGAGGTCCTCACGGCAACACTTCCAGATAGACCTCGGGGTCATGCTCGAATAATCTGTCGAGATTGGAATTCGATGACTAAGCAGATTGTATCAGCGGTGTATCGCTTCATGGCGAGGTGATGGACACCCTACAATGTGATTCCAACTGTTTCCTCTGTGTTTATCCATGGGGGATTTCCGTGTCAGGAATGGGTAATGTTTGTCTGAAGGGATAGTTCATTCGACATTATGGAGAACCTAGGCAAAAGTAACTTTGTTCTCTGGAGACAAAACAGCCCAGTAGTTGTAGTTGTTTAGTGTTGAAGTTTCAGGGAAGGGGAGAAGGAAGGGGTGAAATACGGTTCGTTCCCACATTAAAAACACAAACACATTTATAGCTGTTTAACACTCTGTTAAACATGATTAGATATTATATTACGTATGGTCGCGTCATAAATAGAGTACAAGGAATGTGAGGATCGAAACACACACACACACACACACACACACCTCACCTCACCTCACCTCACCTAAACCTCAACTCAACTCAACTCAACTCAACTCAACTCACCTCACCTCCACTTACCCTACCAACACAGGGCTATAAACCCTATGGTTACGTGGTACGGGGGTTGTGGCTGACAACATTAGCACCCTTGATACTTCGCCTACAGAACATCAAGGAACTCGCAGGCTTTAATCTACATTTGTTTTCATTGCTCTACGCACACGGACATGAGGAGAAATTCACCACATAACGTCTGAAGAGCCTGGCGTTGGATGCCAATATTCATCTCTATACTTTTGATGATACTGCGCTCACAATTACCCTTGCTTCAAGAGATGACCTGCTGAAAGATGTGGGTAAAACGAGTCACTTTGCAGATTTTGCCTGTGATCTTGGTTTTCAATTGAGAGCATAAGTAGGTATTGTTTTACGCCGCCTGTAGCACTCCTCGTGGAATATTTTGCAAATGGGACCACCCATTGTACCAGTGCGGGGAACAGAACCCGGGTTCGATACGACGGTAGAAAGTTTACACAGCACGGCAACCTCACTGTATTTAACACGGAAGCGTATGTACATCTTTTCGTCGGCAAAATATGTACACACGTCTATCCAAGTTAACACGACTCTCTCGTCTTTATCACCCACTCACTCACTCGAGCACTCACTCACTCACTCACTCAGTGCCCAGTAACCTGTGTTAGATTTAGTGGATCGGTGGGTCAGTTTATGTGACTTGGTTAATTTGTCATAACAAATCCGATGTAGGAGTCATGGTGACTCTGGGATTGTCTTTTCCAGATTGTCTGTTTTCAACCATCGTCATATAACAGCAGTACTGCTTAATGCCGAGTAGACATAATAAAAGAAACAGAAACAAAAAACTTACAGAAAATGCTTTCAAATGCGCATCGAATGGGGCAGGCGGGCACTCTACCGACATGCCGGTAAAGCTCGACAAGAGTGTTCAACGTCGTATAGAAATCTTATTACCTACGAATGTAGAGCCATACTACTCAAATCGTCACACATTAGATTTCACATGTACATTTCAATCAGACCAATTATGTGCAATATACATTCGTTGATATAGATTTTGTTTGGAATCACGTTGTGGTAGAATTGTCGACTGTAAGACAAATGTTCACACGCACTGTGAGGAGGGTTCCGCCGCCTTCAGTGGCGAGGCATCTGTTTTATCACAGATGCATTTTCTGCTCTGGTAGAGTATCTGCTGCAAAGGTTAACCGATATCTGATGTTCCAGTAATTTTCGAATCTTGTTAGACGTGGTCTCTACCGACAATCAAAAGCTCCTTATATCGCTCCACAACAGTTAATGTTTATTGATAATCCGGTGTCAAGGTTTCACCGCAGTCGGATTCAGCAACTTATGGCTACGTGGGTAGAATTATTTTTCCGTCGCTGACGTTAAGATCTACACAACTAGAGTTTGCGAAGGTGCATGTCGCTAATATAATGTGTATTTCAAATATATCCAGGTTTTATTTGTTTGTTTACTTGTTGTTTAACGCTGAACTCAATTTGATGGCGGTGGTCTGTAAGCAATCGAGCCTGGACCAGACAAGCAAGTGATCAACGGCATGAGCATCGATCTACATAATTGGAATACGATGACATGTGTCACCGAAGGCAGTCAGTCAGTGAGTGAGTTTAGTTTTAAGCCGCTTTAAGCAATATTCCAGCAATATCACGGCGGGGGACACCAGAAATGTGCTTCAAACATTGTACCCATGTGGGGGATTCGAACACTAGCGAACGCTTCAACCAGTAGGCTACAAGAAACCTAGAAACGTAATATGAGCCAATCGGATCAGAACACACGATTACAGATTCTTCTTTTCTTTTGTTTTCTTTTTTCTTTTACTTTGGTTTTGTTTCAGGCACGGAGATATGTTGACTGCGTGCCACGTATTGATCGATGCTCATGATGTCAATCACTGGATTGCACTCGAGAAAACGTTAGTTTACAAAACTTCAAACGTTGCTGAGAACACAAGGAAACTATGTCACAATGCCTTCAGACAGAACCTTTTAGCGAGTACATCTAAGCTTCTGGTAGAGTTTATGGAAGATGACGCTAACCATATTATACGAGAGTACAAACTGATCTGTTTTGAAATCGAAATAGGCATAACGTCGTCTTCGCACGATAGACAATCTCTTAATCCCGTTAAAACTCCGCGCGAAATCCATTTTACTACACCGTAAATGTACGATACGTTATAGGGAAAACAGTTAGGCAACCAGCTGATTGCACAACCGTTATACAAATATGATGAAAGGAAACGGATATTAATATTTGTCCGCCTATTTCTACAATACACAACAGATTTATAGCGGAAAAACGAATGGTGGTTTTCTTTTTATTGATTTATTTTACATAGTTTTGTGGCGATGCAAGCGGTCGTGTGGGAACGCGTCGGACGGGTACTCTACCGATATACCAATGCAAGTGAAAATCAGTGCCATTTGCCTCGTGACTTTCGTGTATTTCTCATGCCCCCGTTATAATATGTGTCACAGTCCTGTTATAATCTCATTCTAAGGCAATACACACACATACATCAATCTTTTTCATTACCATGGCAATAATATCACACATGCTTTCCTCTTGAGGAATGATCGGCGTTGTAAATATTCAAAACACAGCTCCCAATTTCGTCAAGCAAGAACTTAGGGTCAATCGAGCTATCAGTAATCAATGGCTTGTCTCATTGGAAGGATGAGTCTTTTCAACATTCCAACGTGTGAAGGCCTCTTCCTTTATCTAATATCATTTACTGTCCCCTACTGTCCGGACAGGCGAGGCTGCCCGTGGTCCATCAAATGGTCAGCGGGCGGTAAGAGGGCAGTTAATGGGATTTTGCTGGTCAAACGTGAACATATTGTCCTTCATCAGCAATGGATGAATCCTCGTCTTTATTAGGAATCTATTAGTGACAAGATGTGGACAATCCAGAATATCTCGTTAGTGGGGTGGTTGTGTTAACAGTCTATCACAGAGTTCACAGACAATAGCTTAGACCTTTGACGGGGACAAATCTATATTAAACTTCCTCAAGTCTTGTTGAATAGTCGTTCGTTAGTCTCAGGTTAACTTCAAAGGGCTTTATACTGACTCAACCGGTCGGCCATTTTCGAGGGGAACTCGTCCGAGTTATTTAACCTCGCAGTAATTACTGCGGAGCACAAAGACTTCAGACAAGTTGCCTAAATGAAATACAATGTATATCGAGATTTGTTAATTATGTTGTTTCACCGACCTAGACTTTTAAAGTCAACCCGAATTAAAAAACATTCATTTATTTTGTTTGCGTCCTACATTCGTTTGAACTCCGATCCGCAATTTGGGAGTTTGTGGCCACTTCTGTAAAGCTGACAACGGGAACTTTTCTATATCACAGTTTTCCACAGATATAATAAGAAAAAATATGAATGAAATTCAACATATGTTCCAACGTAACAGCCAAATTATGAAATTAAATTATTCTTTCAAGATGTACTTGTCAAAGGTCGCTCAAACAGTCGAAATTTCACTGACCGTTACATTTAAACAAACTCAGTTACCAAAACCTAAATCCATGTAATTTTGCAGTACGAAATATTGTGAAACACTTCACTTAACGGGATTCAATCCCTTACTGTAGGATCTTCTAATCTGTGGCTGAATAATCACATTCCTTACATTATGACCATTATAATACCGTCTCCTATTTTCTCGCGGGTTTCCTATTCTCGACACCTCCGATGCACGATACGGAGCGGTTGTTTACCTTGCCGACCGGTAACTAGGAAGTGGCCCAAGTCTGCGAGTGATCAAAATCTTGCAATGTCACGAATATTGGTGAGATTATACCAACTTGGACATATCATAACTTTTCCCCGCCCTTTCCGGCAGGATTGCTCTTCCATGCACTCCACAACGTTACTTTCTCGTTATACCGCGAGAATGGGAGAAGCCTCGTTTCGTCAATGGCGGATGGCATTGTTTATCACCGGGCTCACGAGTGGTAATTCACCTGATGGATCCAGCAGCTGATAGATGTAGATGTTAGATGAGAAGGCCCTTCATTTAAAAACAACAAGCATTCATACGATAAGAATTGTTTTGTGTTATTTTTTTCAGCCGATATCCGTAAGTACCGCGAGAATAGGAAACGCCTTCATATGGTATCACAAAGTGTGGCGAATAAATTTACGGCGAATTATTTTGTAAATAGCAATGTGTCAGGAAGCGGAAAAGTGGAGACAGCCGAGAATCACTGTAGGGTGAGTGGTAGACGGGTGGCTCAGTCGGACAAGATGAAATACTTGTTGTGGGGCTCAGAGTTGCGTCCCTTGGCTTGCTAGAACTCTGTGATCGTAGGTTCGACTGCCAGTTCGCTATAATCTTATTTTTCTGGGTGTTCGATAACACATTACCTGTGGTCGTGAATTGTGTAGATCGATGTTCATGATGTTGATCACTGGATTGTCTGACCCAGACTCGATTGCTTACAGACCACCGCCATAAATCTTGAATATTGCAGAGTGCGTCGTTAAACAAACCAAACAAACAAAATCCTGGGGGCGTGGGTTTTACAGACCCTGTTAAATGTCGAAAACCTGTAAGATCCGGGTTAGAACTGGTCTTCAGCAAACCATGTTTGTCGAAACGGCGACTAGGGGGATCGGGCTCGATGACTTGGTTGACAAATGTCATCGTATTCCAGTTGCGTAGATGATGCTCATGCTGTTGATCACTGGATTGTCACTCCGGATCGATTGTTTCCCGACCGTCGCCACATTGCTGGAATATTGTTGAGTGTGGAGTTCAACAACAAATAAAACACAACTAAAACGTGTGTGACTTCAGGTTTTCCAAGCACCCTAAGCTTGAAATCACTCCGTGACACGACTGCTCAAAACGGCTTTAACCCATATCACCAATGCCATCGCTATCGAGGGACATTTAATATTATATCGACTGTTTCGTGCTTTTGGAAGTCCTGTGGTGTTCTTAATGTTCATTTGAACAGCGATTGTAAATGCCTGATGCAAAATCTTTAAGACCGTGTGTGTTGAAGAATTCATGGCGATTAGATCCATGTCCCGATCAATGCACTGCGCTCCTTTTAATACGATTGCCGCACGTGTATCAGATTCAAAAGCAAAAAGAAGGTTTCAACTGAGATTAATTTCGTTGGCAGAACCGATACATCACGTGCGTGACACTTTGTTAGCAACCAGTTTGGAAAACAGTGTGTGCGTGCGTGCGTGCGTGCGCGAGTGCTGTTCTTTATTTGTTTGTTTGTTCAACGTAGATACACACGTCTGGACCAGAAAACCAGTGGTTGATATCATAAGCACCGATCTACACTCGACGAAGATGGGATGAAATGGCACTCAACAGCCAAGTCGGAATGCACGACCACCTAATGCCTTTAGTTACCAATTACAAGTATGGTTGTGGAGTGAGTGAGTGAGGTTGTATGCCTTTGATAGCAATATTCAAGTGAGTGAGTTTAATTTTACGCCGCTTTTATAATACTCCAGGAATATGACGGTGGGGACACATGGGCTTCCCACAGTGTACCCACGTAAGGAATCGAACCCGGGTTTTCGGCGTGACCAGCAAACGCTTTCACCATCAGTCTAACCAACCGCCCAATGGATTAGAAAAGATGGATTCTAATCCTGTGTGCTTAAGTACAGCCATGTGAAAACATATTGCGTTTTATGGTGATAACTATGCAAAAATTGGAAATGCTTATTGACAAAATACAACATGAATCCGAGGACAGACTTCAGTGAAATACCCTCATCTCATTGGTCTTTAATGACCACGTGACATATGCATTTCAACCCTATTTACATGATTTATTATCGATTGTATTGCACGGTAACACCCCTTCATTTCCTCTTTCATATCATCCGCTGGCAAGCGATCTCACTAAAATTACCACCTTCGTCAAGGCCTCCCCGTGCGATGACAAGATGGAGGTAGACGAGAATCACGTTTTGCACGTGATTAGAACGTAAGTGGTTTTCACTGCTGACTGAGTTCTGTCTGCAAGGATGGTGAAAGGACTTGGTTGTACGTTTATCATCGTCTAGATAAATTCCTTGATCTTAATGTTAACTCGGGTAACAACTGGCCCCGATTTCACGAAACAAACTTAAGTTTTTACTCAAATTTCAAACTGAGTTTGACAATTTGAAACAGCTGAATTTTAACTCAACTGTATTTTTTAAATTAAAATAGCCCAAACAACTTAAGTAATCTATCTACCAAACTCAAATTGTCTACTATGTTTGAGTTTAATATTAATTTCAGTTCATTCTGGGAAATACATTTCCATGCGTTTTCGCAAATTTGAGTAAAAACTCTACCTTAAGTCAAAACTCAGACTTAAGTTTGTTTCGAGAAATCGGGGCCTGGTCGTACGAGGCGACTAACGGGATGGGGTGGTCAGGCTCGCTGATTTAGTTGACACATGTCATGGTATCCCAACTGCACAGATCGATGCTCATGTTGTTGATCACTGGCTTATCTGGTCCAGAACTGATTATGTATAGGCCGCCGCCAAATAGCTGGAATATTGCTGAGTGCGGTGTTAAATAACAAACAAACAAAACTGATGATATCGATGTTAACCGTTGGTTGTTGGTTATTATTATTATAGTATATTTATATAGCGCGCATATCCACGCAACTGGTGCATGCTCAAGGCGCTGGTATTTTCCCCTCGATCATTGGATGTCAATCTCAACGTCACATCGTATTATCATCTCAACTCCCTGGGGAGTATACAACTCTTGCTGCCACTGGGCGCACCGAGTTATGTACTTACACCCCTGAATCGTTTGCTGGAGAGATGTAGACACACTCCGTGAGTTGTGGGCAGAGAGTCTGCCACGAGGGCGGATGGTCGGTAGTTCGGACCTGTATGCCAGAAAGATTGAATGATAGTTGTAAAGCAAGATTTCCTTACAAACATTTATGAACATGTATGAACTGTTTGGAATGAAATTGTTAGCTTAGTTCTTACAGTTGGTTTTAATTATTTTCATCCGTGGTGGTGTTGTAACTGAAAGGCTAATTAATCTAATGTTCTAAAGTTTATTTCCATTTATATCCTTATAAAAACGGTATAAGAAGCTATTCCGAATGGTCGCCATTGTCAAAATATAAAAGTTTTGGCATCTCTATTTCTATGGAAGTCCAATAGTCGAAAAAAAGAAAATAAACCACTTCACATACACCAACGTGAGAGTTACCCCCTGTTGCTTACAGCAGGGCATATAAAACTTTGTTTGAACCTATGAGCCCGAACAGAGAACCTTCAATAATAATTATAAAGATTGAATTGGAAATTCGAACCATACACATGTGTAAAATTTGTGGAGACCATTTCTCTTGTCTACAATTGTCTCTGCTCCAATATTGCGGCATGAATCAGAAACTGACACACTCTCTCATTTTGCATAATAACCAAGTTTGATGTGTGTATTTAATCAAATTCCTCGCTGTCGTATTTCGGTCATATTTCGCAACTTCAAACAAATTCAAATGAAGGAATTCAACTTCGTCAGTCAAGTGCTCTTACCGGTCTCTCAAGCATTCAGCTGGTCAAAGTACGACTTCTGATGATGCAGTGATTTTAGGTGTTCTTTCAGCGTTTAGTCTCGAGCAATAATTATGAACACTATTAAAACTTTGAGAAAATAAATTTGAGTCCAACCACACGGATCCATCTTAGCTTGACATATTCCATTTTGAAAATGTTTTCGAATCTGAATTTAAATTTGATAAAGTGCTTAATGGATACACCTTGGGGTCTCTGGGTCTGTGATCCATTACAATGCACTTTGGAACTGTGACTTGAAATGAAAGATTACAAAATAATGTTTTGGCAATTGCAATATTTTGAGGAAAAGACATGATTAATGCCTTTATGATATGAAAGTGTTTTTTTTCAGCTTGAATCATTCTTTCGATTCCATTTACAATGACACGTTTATTACCTTCGAATAGGACCGCGAGGCACGTTTTAGGGTTATTTTTTTAACAAAGTAATATCATATTGGTAATATTTTTAAAAGCGTTTTGAATGCTGCCAACCAATATATTCACTTTTTATATATATATATTTTGAATATAGGTTTTTGTTATAAGGAGTCAGGGATTAATTTTGGATTTAGTACTAATACTCTAATTTCTTCATGGAACCTTCAGACTGGAAATGTTACCATTTGTGATGAAACTCGTCAACCAATAACAATATCAGCAATTATAATAGCAATAACAAGAATGTCCTTCTGCTGTACTGGGTTTTTGAACTGTACAAACGACAAACCACAACAAGTATTTTGAACTCATTATAACCGTAGTTCATTAAACGCATTTCAATTAAAACACATCGGGGCGGGGTTTGACTCTTCTCTACACCGCGGATGTTATAATATATAAGTGTAGATCTGTTGTGAATATATTTTTTGTAGTTATCGGTGGCGGCATATACTTAAATTCTAAACATATCAACTGCTGTTATTTTCATATTATTAATGCGGTCAGCGACACCGATCAATTTAGAGTTATCACCCTTGTACACACATGTCAATTACATGCTTGGTCGTTCGGGAAGTTTCGACGAGGGGACCGCCTCCGTGGTGTAGTGGTTAGAGCGTCCTCCCGGAGAGCGGAAGTTTGCGGGTTCGATCCCCGACCGCGTCATACCAAAAGACGTTAAAATATGGTACTTGTTGGTCCCTGCCTGGCGCTCGGCATTAATGGGCACAACAAGGACTGGTCGCCTCGGAGTCAGTAAAATGAGTCTGAGTGGGGTATTCATGCTTATCTCAGTGGGCTAGCACTATAAAACCAGCTTAAGTCTGGGCTAGTACAAGCAGCCGCACACACACATACAGACGCATGCACGTCGTCATATGAGCGAAATATTCTCAAGCACGACGTTAAACCCAATCTCATCTCACCTCACCTTCGACGAGGGACAATCCGCATGTATATAGGTGTTACACTAAGGCGATTCGACTCCATTTTTTAGACCTGACTTATCGCCTGTCTCGCTATGTTTGCAAGCTTACGACAAAATTCTGGTAATTAGGATTCAAGAGCAGAGACAAGCCTATTTTAAGACATTCCAAAATTTAAACATTCCTGAGTGCACGCGTGACTGTTTCTTTGTGTTGAACATTGCATTCTGTCTCACCCAATGCATTGCCTTTATTTTTGTAGCTTACAAACGTGTCTTAATGTCTATTTCTCATTACTCATTGATCTTGTGTCACTGAATATTCATTTCACACTTTAGTTCTGTAATTTCCATTGCTTGGTTACACTTTGCGTTTTAGTTTTAAAATCACACTCTGCTGAAATTGCGACCTTAGAAAATTTTAACATTTCGCAATCAAACGATATTTTTACATCAAAACGTTTAGACAAATGCATGTCCAAATATGTAACAGATTGTGTGCCACCTAATCGATGAATTACTACAAAAATGACTTGGTTTCCTGAAATCTGGAAACCATCCGTATACTGGGTAAATGGGGAATCCAGTTGGTTTCCATTCACTGAAACTGAGTAACTGAGTTTCCAGCTAGATTCCATTTTGGATTCTTTGATTTTTGCATTTCAGTAAATCGAGTGTAAAATATATGAACATTAGCTAAATCACGAATATCCCTAAGAGATGAATGTTTGCCTTCCTAAAATGTTTTCTTGTTTGAAGTTAAATGAAATACAGGGAAGGGGTATTTGTGTAAGGATTGGAACTTGGATTTTGATTAGATAAATTTCAAAATGGATGGTCTGGATTATTACCGTGCATGTCGATCCATCACAAAATTGGTTTGGGAAATCGTTTTAAAGTCTTTAAATGACATAATGATACACCGGGAGTTACATTTCCATCTTAACATTTCCGTTTTAATGGTTTTATCAACTATTATCGACGGGGTTCGAAATAACGAAATATGTTAAAATCTATTAGGCCACACTTAGGCCACATTTATTACTTGGTTTACGGATCCGCCGACTGTAATTTTTGCTAAAGTGGGAAAAAAATCATTTTGCCATTTTGTAAATACCGCCGATAAATAAAATCCAAGTAAATATTTTAAAACTCCGAATTTAGCATCGGTGCAAAACAAAACTATAAATATTGAAACAAATAAAATCGCCGAATTAACGTTACCGAGTGAAAATGTTGGGTTTTTAAAAATCCTATCATAGTAGGAAATGTGAACACCTGAATGGCTGATGGCATATTCTATTTTTTTAAACAGCCTACTTGTGGTGAACGACACTTAGGAGGAAAACCGCCACTGTGGTGTAGTGGTTAGAGCGTCCTCCTGGAGAGCGGAAGGTCGCGGGTTCGATCCCCGACCGCGTCATACCAAAAGACGTGAAAATATGGTACTTGTTGGTCCCGGGTACTCGGCATTAATGGGTACAACAAGGACTGGTCGGCTCGGAGTCAGTATACTGTGTCTGAGTGGGGTATTCATGCTTCACTGCGGCATGGTATCTCAGTGAGCTAGCACTATAAAACCAGCTTAAGTCTGGGCTAGTACAAGCAGCTGCACATACACATACACACGCATGCACGTCGTCATATGAGCGAAATATTCTCAAGCACGACGTTAAACCCAATTTCACCTCACCTCACTTAGGAGGAAAAACTGAAATAGCATTTGTTTAAATTTTATATTTTACCACCTACCGACAGGAATATTGCTTTTTAATAATATGTAAACCAAGTAATAAAAAGTGTGGCCTCAGGTTGCATCCAAGTTAAAGGAGTACACCCTCGAGGACTCCAGTAAAGAATGTCCGTACCACATGAACTAAACTGACGTACAAAATAAAGAGAAGTACCCACCCGATGTTTACCATATATGTAAAAACCCAACGTTTTTGTCACCAGGGATAATCTACAACATACTGTAAACTTGGGTAGCCGTGAATCAGTTAGAATACAATAGTTAATCAGATTCTATCTCTTTGTTGTTTGCTAGATTTATTTTCTTTATCAATTTATGTCTTTTTCATATGAGTACAGCATTTCATACAGGATTAACAGGTCGGCATACTTGTAGTATATAGAGCAAGTCAAATTACAGTCATTATCTATGTATCTATACTCATGCCAATAATGGTTGTCACCCCTTCCATTTTTTTTTATTGGGAGGGGTGGGGGGGGTGGGGTGGGGTGGGGCGAGGGGAGACAACCATTATTGGCATGAGTATAGATTGTGGCAAGACGACCAAAATGTAACAAAACTGTCGTATATGCAGTGAGAGTAGGCATTAAATTTATGTAAATGGTAATTGTAATTCAATTTTAGTTTCATACCATCGAGAGAAGGTACAATGTTTGCTACTTTTCTAGAATATATGTATTCTTTGGTTAATATGAAAATGAAATTAGTGCATCATTTCTTCTCTCTTTGAATCCGAGAATAATGGTTTCTGCGTTTAATGTCAAATAGGTGTCTGTTTGCTAGATTTACAACACTATAATTACTTTGACAAAATTAGATTTAATTTGTAAACCAAATTATTTTGCGATGCAATGTATAAATGTATAACATTTCTTCTTGGTTTCACACATATGTCTTGATCGACATCGACATGCAGCTTTCTTTAAACAAGTCAGTTTGACATTCCAGGTGCCAACAAAGAGAAATATCGAAGCAAAAACTAACCTAATATTTGACAAAGAAAAGGAAATAGAATTGTATGTCCTCATTTAAAAATATGAAAAACTGTATCGGCTAAGGAATGTGAACGTGAAAACAAAATCGCTGATCTCCGAAACTACTACCGGTTAGTTTTTTATATTGTAATTCTTAGCAAACCTCACCAAAACAGAATATACGTGTTTGTAGATACGAGGGTAAGGGATATGTGGATATGATCGGACGTGATAACATGCTCAAGTCAATCTGGAATTACATAGAATGATATTTGAAACCAACAACGACACTGAACAGATTTTGTGTGTGTCTGTTATTGCAAAAAAATAGATAAATCAAATATGAGGTTTCAACGTGTTTGAGTGTGTAGAATGTAAATCGTTATGCAGTCCTGATTACATAGGTCGACTGGGTAAATCACAGTCGTGCGCGTCTCAGGAACCGAACCGAAGCCAAAGGAAATGAAAGTCATATATATTTAAATAAAACTGATGTAAAGCATTAACAGAGTGACGGTGTTCGGTAACAGCTGCTAAGACGTCGTTGAGATAAGGTCAAAGACTATACAGCATGTGAATCAGAAAGGATAAAATTGATGTCTGAGCATATGTCTGAGGAAAACCCCGTCTCCTCGTCAACATTCCACTCTCTTTACCACTTCCTGCTAAGGTCAGAACACATGTGACCGTGTGTGTTTATCCCATACCAACTACAAGATACAGTAGATGATGAGTTAACTGATAAATGTGTTTTCACCATACCATTCCAATTACCCCCAAGACTGAAATAGCAACTGTCTGGAAAGCCTTCGACGAAGCTATAGTGTTGTGAGATCATAGCATAATATTGGAGGAGACGAAGTGTCCTATGTCTGTTTTTGGTGGGAATTGGATATATACTGCAATCCAAAAGGGTTTCATTTATTTGTTTTTTTATCAAATCTACAGAAGGTGCCAATTTGACACTCATTCGATCTGTCTTGGCAGAGAAATTGATCTGTGAAAATGTAACATTAAGGACCAGCTGGATCGTATATGTCAACCCCCTGAAGATGTGCTTAGAACTTACTTTGCACACAGGCAAACCTCTTCCGGTATGTGGCCATGATGAGTGAGTGGGTGAAATACTTTAATAGAATTATCCCAACACACCGGAAATGGGATTCACACATTTTATCTATGTGGGGAATCGAGTGAACGCTTTGACCACTAGGCTTCCCTCTGCCCTTGTCGAATGTACGTGTGTTTGTAAAGAGTTGTAACGTTATTCATTGTGCAACAAACTGAATGGACCAAGTTTACTACATTGTACATGTAGATCGTGATGGGAAGTGGTGTGGTATATTTAGACACAATTCTTAAAGCTTCTTCGGCATACTACAACCCCGTGGACCTTCAACTATATCGACCCAGGGAGTTGGAGAACCTTCTGGAGTCGTTTTCTCGGGTATACCAGGATATTAACCCTTGCGTGGGATAGCAAATTACATCTAACATTACATGTCTGTATGGAGATCATTTCTATGGATCCTTTGCCTATTTTGCAAAATACTGGAGAATATTACCATCCCTGTCTATTGCTGTAATCACTGTTTTCGAAGTGATTGGTAAACTTAGTTAATTTTAGAATACAATAGTTAGTTAATTGAATAATAATAATAATAATATTAATAGTTCATTTATATTGCGCATTTATCCTTGCACATTGCATGCTCAAAGCGCTGACATAATACCCCTGGTCCACAGAACACCCCATGTGGAGAATACAACCGGTCGCCTGTCAGGCTCTCAAGGTTCAAATTCAGCCTACCATCGTATCATACCAGGTACCCAATTTTACTGCTGGGTGGACAGAGGCAATTTTAAACAAACTCACTTACCTAAGGTGAGACCACATGTATCGCCTGCCAGGCGCTCAAGGTTCAAATTCAGACTACTATCGTATCACTCCAGGTACCCAATTTTACTGGACAGAGGCTGGGTGAGACCACATGTATCGCCTGTCAGGCAATTCACAACCAGACTTGAACAAACTCACTTGAACAAACTCACTTACCTAAGGTGAAACCACATGTATCACATGTGCTTCGTTGTTGGGCAGGACTCAAGTCCTAGAAACTCTCAGGAGTCAAGGTGACAAACACGGTCACCCATCCAAGGACTCTCCGCGCTCAACGTTGCTTAACTTCAACTGATTGTGACCTGAGCTCTGCGTACAGGACCACACACCGCCATATCTTTGTTGTTTGCAAGGTTACACCGAGTTCGTTCAATGATTGATTGCCGTTTAACGTTCAGGGAATCACTACTTCGTACATATGGGTGTAAGTTTTACTGCACACTGAAGAAGCGGTTTGGTTTGATTTTCAGAAACCCATGCTTGTCGTAAAACACGACAAAGGAGCTAGGGGACGCTGACTTCCATCACACATCCACGGATTCGACCCCGAGAGTGATCAGAGACATGTAATTTTACCCACATTGTGTCAAGAACCTAAAACACATTACGCTTCGGGAAACGACCATTTGGGACCTCAATGACAAGACGATACATCTCCCAACAAGACCAAGGACAAAGCCATGGTAATGACGGAAATATTGAGGGAGTTAGTTTTAGACCGCTTTTAGCAATATTCCAGAAATATCATGATGGGGACACCAGAAATGGGCTTCACTCAAATGTAAATCGATGCTCATGATGTCAACCACAGGGATATCTGTACTCGATGATGACGTCATAAAGCTGGGAAATATTTAGGTTGGCGTTTAACTATAAAACCTTCAAACAAATGAATAGCAGTCGCGAGCCTTACTATCCGATTGTCAGGCACCTGTTACAACAAGCAAGGTTTGCTGAAGGCCAATTCTTACATGCACATTCACGGATTCGATCCCGAGAGTGAATAGAGACATGTACTTTTACTCACATTGTGTCAAGAACCTAAATCACATCACACTTCGGACAACCACAATTCGGGACCTCAAGACGATGCATCTCCCAGCAAGAACAATGGTAAAGGCATGGCGATGAGCGAGTGTATAGTTCAATGGTTTACACAAAACTGACACCCTTGAACTATACAAATGGTTTGTATACTATTTTACATGTTGGGCATGTTCCATTTTGAGGTGATACTATTTGGGAACCAAGTTGTATGAATCCATAAGGATTCCAGTCGCAACGTGTTTCAAATTTCAGGATGCATTGTAATGTGAAGCATTTCGAGTGGGGGTCATCTAACACTTTCATATATATTTTAAAATCTTTAATCCTTGCAAAGACACGATGGCCTGTGATGTGACGTTGATGACATATGTTGATCTAATCGACTAAGGACGCCAACTGGCGTTTTGTTAGTTTCTTCAGTTAGGAACAATTATTAACTCAATCAGTTTACAGTCAGTTCTGTTCAGTAAGCGAAATAGTTTCCAAATTGTGTTAGCTTGTCGGGCTAGCTATGCTTGAAAGTTACTAGCCCACAAAATAATTCACAAGCCCGAAATTGAATGTAGACACGGGTTTAATCATTAAACTTCTAATATGATGAACATTCTTATCAGGCCATAATATTGCATGATTTCAAAATGTATTATAAATTAACAAGTCGGAGAGAGTGATATATATACAAAATGACCCAATGAAAATTCAATAGTCAGCCGGGCCAGTGACTGGGGAATTACTGGCCCGACTGGATTTTAACTAGCTACGGGCTAGCGGGCCAGTGGCTATTTCGCACACAGGTTCTGTTAAATGAAGCCAGTGTGTAAAAGCATTGCTTTGACCATGTTGTGTTTCTGCTATCTTCAAACAACGTTCTGAACTTTTTAAACCAGCAGCTGACCTTAATATATTTATATATATATATATATATATATATATAGGATATATATATAAAGATATATATATATATATACATATACATATATATATAGAGAGAGATATTTGTTTGTTTTGTTCACAAACAGCTTTACCAAAACATATTCTCTTACACCGTATTTCAGTTTTGCAGTTGAAGAGATTAGCACGAAGAATCATGTATATGTATGTAAGAGTTCTTGCCATAACCAGTTTCTTGTGTGTATCGGTCATATGTTTGCATCATTCACGTAATTTCTCTGTTGTTCGATGTACGTACATTAAGGTCTATAATAACGCAGTATTTTTCTTTATTAGAAGCTATGAGGAAAAGGTTTTTCCGCAGAGGTTATATTACTCTTTATGTCAGTTTGATAAAGAGATGGAAAGTGTTATTTGACATTTATGGATTTGCAGGTCTGGACATTATACACGATAGTTGACAGTACATGCCCAATTGAGCCAGATCAGACAGACAGACACTGGCTTGGAAAATCGATAATAATTGAAAGTAATCTTACAGGAAGACAGAACATGTTATTTGAAATGAAAAATGTTATATCAATTTTCATTTTCTCAGTCCATACCTCGAACGTAACGACGACACCCACAGACACTAACATTATATTGAGAGTCGAGTAAATTGTTGATTGGATGATTACAATGTCTGACAACTGAAACAACACTGTGTCGTTTGTTGGTTTATTTCTATTATGGTGCTCATCATGGATATGTTGGGTTTTTTTAATAACTGTCTTGTCTGGTGATCAGCGTAGTCCTAGCACCACATGGTGACCACTGAGACCAGATTAGATAAATGTACCTATTCATGTGTCTTCCTATCGTGTTAGACATTTAAGAGACCATCAGTGCCCATACAAAGGCTGGTGCTTCTGAGGATGGACTTAATGTAGATAGGACCCACAGAGCTCTTTCAAACATGCAACTACAAATCTCTGCTTAAAGAAGTCTCTACGGAAACGGATCTTGTTAAGTCACAAAACTCTTTGAAAATTCAGCTACTCTCGGGAAAGCTAAAACATGCTTCCTGAACAGGGTCTTCAGACCTAACGGAACTAATTTAGTTCCTTGTTATGCACTTGGGAAAAGGTCTCCTTTATTGAATGAGGGGGGCGCCGCTTTCAAACAACATTTCTTTAATGCAGTGGCGTTTCAGCTGGAGGTAGGAGGACATCCGGAAGTCATGCAGGCCTCAGACATTCCATTTTGGGTGAAACTCACAGATTTGTGATGATCTGGAGCAAAAGCCAGAACTGCTCCCACAGCAAACACCACAAACTGCCTTCTGTCAAACCAAAGGAAGCAACTCTGCACAGCGATTTGAGGCACCTTATAAATCTTCCTATAGTTTTGAATAAATGTATGCCTATGGTTTACACTTGCATTATGTTCGCGTAAGGGCGATCCAGCGTCCACACTGTTCAGCGATGTTTGTGGTGGACATAGGAAGGGATACTCAATATTTAATGACTTGATCTAATTTTTTATTTGTGACGTTTTTGATACGGCATTGTATTTGTTTTTTACAACATTGAGTTTTTATAATGCACACAGCTGTGAGTGGAGTCATATGTTCAAGTGTTGGTTTCCCCAAAATAAATTTGGTCGACTTTTCCGAATAGTACAGTAGTTAAGGCGTCTGCCCATCACTCTGAAGGCCCGGGTTCGATCCCAGGTGGAGGCACCTAGATTCGGGCCCCGAGGTGGGTACATTTGCGTAGTATCCTTGGACAAGATACTTAGATCCACATTGTGTACCCAGCTGTAATATGGGTACCCGTGAGGATGTGCTGGCAATGTGAGTGATTAGTTCATTGTGCCTAACAGGCAGCATGGCTGTATGTTCCCCAGAGAGTTGAAAGTTTTAAAAGTATCTGATATTACGATGGTGTCCTATGACCGGGGATAGTAATGTACGTAGCGCCGTAAGCAGGTAATGTGCCTGGATATGAGCGTCATATGAGCGGACTATTACTAAATAGTTTGTTGGAGGCCTATTCTACAAGGAAACTCGACAGGAGGCAATCGCATAAATAGACAAGTGAAAACCATGACTCATGACATACATATCTGAATTCAAGTTATCAGCAATGATTAACCCGCTACTAGACGATAACTGACGATAATTGTAATACATGGTTAATTAGGGACAGTCATGTATGTAAGTTTAGATGTTTATAGTTGAATACCAAATGGCTTTGTTGATTGGGAATGGAATAATAACGAGTCAGTATCTTCCATATATTCCAATTCAATCTTTTTTTCACAACCGAGATAACCTACGATAGTTATCCCGATAAGGATATATATTCTTCACAAATTACTGCGAAAACCGCATTGCAACCTGGACGACCGACAAGAAATTATCTTTTGTGTTACGGTCTTTCAGGTCTTTACGTTTTTCTGCGTTGACGTTATTATTGAAAAGTCCAACTCACGGCACGTATTCTAAGACCCTATCTTAATCAGCCATTTGTCATAGTAATAAGAAAATATGAAATTTGATTTAACCAGCCAAAAGGGATAGATACCTCTTTCTGTATGTATGAATACTCTCTCTGTGTGTGTGTGTGTGTGTGTGTGTGTGTGTGTGTTATATCTTTAATAAATTTATATAAAACCTCAAAATCTCATAACACTTTCTGAAAACTTTAGCAAGGCTTTAACCTTGATGAAGGAACTTTTCAAATTTTCGAAGTATCAGCATGCTTGACTGTCTCAAATGTTCTGAAATTCGACATCAAAGGCTTGAGCTGATGGAATTTTTCTCGACATAATGAGGAAGTTGACGACTGGAAAGTCGAAGTCAAACGGTGGACATGCAAAAGCGCCATAGCCAGGTTGATATTGATGTAAACTACATTTGAAATAAATCAATTGACAGATAATATCACTGACATCAAAGTAAGTCCAAGGAGGCGAATCTTGGTCTCGAAATGAAACATACGGCATGAATAAATCCATTAAGAAAATGCTTTAAGATATGAATATAAAATGCACAACGAACGAAATGTATTGTTGTGGGGGAGTATTGAAAGAAAATGATTAACGCATCATAAGTCTTCTCCACATTGAACATGTCAATACATTTCCGAAATGCTTTCTCATGTACGTGTTTTGGATAAGCGATCACATGCAAGTTTTCAATTATTGAAAAACAAATCGATAACAAGGCATTTTATTTGAATCCCAGTTCCGAATTTGTAATCTGTTTCGAGTACATGTTCACTGTATGAGGTTTATGAAAAAAGTAAAATGGGATAGAAGGTCAAGTTCATGGTTGTTGAAGATACAGAGCAACATGTTTTTCTTTGTGTTGTTTTGTTTTTATTGTGTGTGAGTGTTTTTGTTAATCTTTCGAGATAATGTTATTGTCGCGTTAATATTTCTTTTGGGTGGTTCTGTGCGTGTTTGAGCACTAGTGGTGGTCCGATTAATTGATATTATCGAAGATTGGTCGCAATGACTAAACGACCAAGCAATCGATCATGTTTTCTCATAATCGAACACAATTCTAAAAAGTTGTTTGCATTAACAATATTTTCACAAGGTTGGTTTTGTGTGTTACATTTCATAAACATTACAAGCTCGTCCCAAGTCAGGATTGAATTTATCTTAAAGACTCCAGGAAATTTATGTTCCTTACATACTAGTCATCACTTTAAAAATGTTAAATGTGCACATGCATTTTGTGGAATTTGCAAAAAGACTCATAAGAACTACATGTTTTTTCTTTGTTTTTTGTGCAGTAACAAACATAACCAGAAAAATTTGATAAATGATGCTGACCAATTATTTTCGATGATTGATCGGTTGTAATGAACCAATCATCAATTATGAGATTGCATCCAATTCCCAACACTATTGAGCACCACTGCTTTTGTTTTACTTGTATATGTTTGAGTGTTAGTGTGTTTGTGTGTGAAGGTTTTCTTTTGTACGTGTGTGTAATTGTATGTGTGTGTGTGTGTGCGTCTGCGTCTGGCTGCTTGCACCAGTCCGTTGTAATGTTGGCTTTAATATGTTAACACGTTTAAAAGCTGATGCAGGTTTTGCATGATTACTAAACTGAGACGCGATATTCTGACCAGCTTTGTGTCATCTCTTTAACGCCAAGTTCAACATGATGTAACAACAAATACAGGTTTCGTTCGTCTTTGGTATGATGCGGTTCCAGGTCCAAACACGACCTTCCTTTGTCCGGGCAAACACTTTATCTATCTCTCCTCAGAGGACGTGTACATGTACGCATTGATGTCATGTAAGGGCCGAAGATTTTGCATCCAGCTGATCCAATCGGCAGCATCTGCAAGACAATCGAAAGTGGTTTTACCAACACCATTTGTAATTATATACAGCATTCCCTCAAACAGTCTCCATCCTTCCTGAAGAAACACAACAAAACCAATTGCAGGAATTGTCTTCGCAGAACATGATCAGGTTATGAAGGAAGGTTCCTTTGTCTGTCGTGGACCTAACCGTCATTCCGGAAACAAATTATTCTAAAATACCAGTAATTCTGTCTTCAGACAAGACAATGTCTTGCGCAAAGGGAACATTGGCGTGAACATAACACAGTTTAATGGCGCCTTGTCTGACCAGTTTGTGGACAGAACCTGACTTGCAATTCTTTTTTTCTAGAGGTAATTATTTAGTGTGTACATCGTCTGGGTGTGGGCGTGTGGTTAGGCTCGAATATCCGATAAGACACAAGGGCTGAAGATAACCTAATGCTGAAAGGCGACTCTTCAACGCCCTTACGTTGCTAAAACCTGTGTAGAAATGTTTATATTGTTCGTTTTTTTCGCATTGTTTTGTAACTCCGCACTCAACAATATTCCAGCTCTATGGCGCCGGTCTGTAAGTAATCGAGTCTGGACCAGACAATCCAGTGATCAACGTCATGAGCTTCGATCTACGAAATTGGGGTACGATGAAATGTGTCATCCAAGTCAGCGAGCCTAACCACCCGATCCCGTAAGTCGCCTGTTACGACAGGCATGGGTTGCTGAAATGCAATTCACGGGTAGACAGTGTCATAAGGCAACATGTTGTTGTCTGCACCGTGAGTCGTTCAATTTTACAGGGTTCTCAGACGTTCTTTGTTGTACGTGATTGTTTGTTTGTTGTTTAACGACTCACTCAGCATTGTTCCAGGTATTTGACGGCGGTGTGTAAACAATCGAGTCTGGTCCACACAGTGAAAGACATCACGAGCATCAGTCTACGCAATTGGGAGACGATGACATGTGTCAATCACGTCAGCGAGCCTCACCACCCTTAACAACGGGATAAACAGTTCATGTTCGACTGTACCACAAAAGGTTTGAAATGTAAACTCAAAAGCTGGGATATTGCTCGATTTTGACCTATTTGGGGTCATTTCTTTTGTCATTTAGCGGAGAGGTTTTGGTACACTGAATAAAGGAAAACTAAATGCAGTCAGATTTCTGACTTACATGAATATAAACAGACAAGTGTCAGTTTTCCTGATAGCATGTTCACATAAGCGTAAAATATCCACTGACAGATTGTTTCCTAGTTTCCACATTTCCTGAAATGTCAACATATTCAGATCTGTTATTAAGTTTATTACAAATATCTTTATAACCTTTCAGTAAAATATCAAATGCTTCATATGATTTCTTCATGTAATTTAAACGAAAGCTCACCATATGAATCTTACTGGTCGTTTAGATCGTCAGCTCATATGAAATTATTTCATACACACTTTACATGTTCCGAACGCCGAAATAGTGTGTTTACCAATAATTGTGTACCACTGTGGGAACTAGACCATTCGTCCATGTCGAGGGGTGATAGTAACGATATTAGTAATGATATACCTGATCGTGTCTGCCATTTATATTACAATCATTACATACGGTTCCAATTGAAGTTGTTATCGAATATTTGCATTGTACCCATGATACTATTCTACACAATAACGGTGGTTGTGGAAAATACATATCAGTGTGTTAACCTTTCTAAAATGTCGGTCCGAAAAGATGACGTTTCATACAAAAATGTTTAAAGAGGGCCAAAAGAGGCATAATGTTCTTTCGAAGGGATCATTCGTTGTTCTGGCTTTAACAACAATGGATTACATAATAAAGACAACTTATGTCTTTGAATGACATTTAGAAGCGATACACAAAAGGAAGTAAAAATGGATGACAAGTTCCTTATTATGAGGAACACAACGTTTCGGTGTATATCCTTATATTTCCTTCATCAAGTTGACATCCATAAAATCTCTCTTCCTTAAGGACAGTTTATACTGCCAAATTTCTTTGTCTCTGATGTAGGTTTCCACAATTATTTTCGTAGAAATGTTCTCCCTGTGGATGTGTGTCCCTCTTACGTAAAGATTAGCATTATTCATGTGGAAAGAATTGTTTTAGTCAATAAAATAATCGATGCAGGTTTAATTATCGTGACTAATGAAATTCAAAAGTCCAGTGTGTACTAAGAGTTAACTCCCTTCGACTTTTTCGAAAACGAAATGAAGTGGATGGTTCCAATGTGTATTTAGAGTTACCTCCCTTCGACTTACAACTTGTGAAATAATTATCACTTATAAATACATTTTCTAAATAGAAGATTTGACATACTGTCATGAAATATGTAGGCACCTGATATACCTAGGTAGAAATAAGATGACTAGCTCAATCAACCCGTCCTTTTGCGTATTAGAGAAATGAACGTCTAGACAGTGTATATTCTGGTGACTTGACATGAGACAAGTTCCACCAATGAAACAATATATACAAGAAGATATGTCTATGTTTATTATTATTACGAATGCCGCGAAGAGTCTGTCATGAAATATGAGATGATTACGAAACCGTCTGTCTGGTATCATAGGTGGGTATCATTACTTTTGTTCAAATATTCCATCAAAATAGATCTTCAGGAAACTGTCGTGTGTGCCTCTTCTTTGTTTCAGTCGCCCCCAGACAAAGATGCCATGTATATTTAGGACTGTTCACTGTCAGCAGATCTCAGCTATCTATTCCATCAATCCAAGGTTGGAGAATTAACAGTCTGGTACATCTCCTAACACCCCCAAAGATCGATAAGGTTAAAATAGACATTTGATCACTAAATCTCCCCGATGTCAGAAGGAATTCCAGAAAAGCAGGGACATGTCCTTCTCTACGGGTGGTGGGTGGGATGGGGTGGGGTGTGATGTTGTTGGTGTTGTTGGTGTTGGTGTTAGTGGTGGGCTGTTAGGGGTGTTGGTGTTGAGGATGGGGTGCTGGTGATGATGGTGGGGTGTTGGGGGTGACGGTAGGGATGGGTAGGGGTTTTGGGGGTGTTGGTGTTGTTGCTGTTAGTTATGGTGGTTGTTCTTGCTGTTGTTGCTGGTGGTGGTGATTTATTTATTTATTTATTTATTTTTTATTTTTTTTTTGGGGGCTAATGGTAGGGTGGGGGTTGTTGATAGTTGTTGTTGGTTGGGGGTTGGGGTGGAGGTGGTCTTGATGTTGGTGGGGTGTGGGTTAGGTTGGGTTGGGTTGGGTTGGGGTGGGTTGTTGTTGTTGTTGTTGTCGTTGTTGTTGTTGTTGTTGTTGGTGGTGGTGGTGGTGGTTTTGATGGTGGTTGGGTGAGGTAGTGGGATGGGTTGGGTTGTTGATGTTGTTGTTGGTGGTGGTGGTCTTGATGTTGGTTGGTGGGATTGTTGTTGGTTGGGTGGGGTTGTTGTTGTTGTTGCTGTTGGTGGTGTTGGTCTTGATGTTGGTTGGTGGGGTTGTTGTTGCTGTTGTTGTTGTTGGTGGTGGTGGTCTTGATGTTGGTTGGTGGGGTTGTTGTTGCTGTTGTTGGTGTTGGTGGTGTTGATGTTGGTTGATGGGGTTGTTGTTGATGGTGGTGGTGATGGTGGTGGTGATGGTGGTTGGTGGGGCTGTTTTTGTTGTTGTTGCTGTTGTTGGTGGTGGTGCTCTTGATTTTGGTTGGCGGGGTTGTTGTTGTTGTTGTTGGTGTTGTGGTGGTGGTGGTGGTTATTGGTGGTGGGTTGTTCTGGTGGGTGGTGGTGTGGTGGTGTTGGTTGGTGGTGGCTGTTGTTGTTGTTGTTGGTGGTGGTGGTGGTCTTGATGCTTGCTGGTGGTTGTTGTTGGCTGTTGGTGGTGGTGGTATGTGGTTGGTTGTTGATGTTGGTTGGTCTTGATGTTGGTTGGTTGTTGTTGTTGTTGTTGGTGGTGGTGGTCTTGATGGTGGTTTGGTGGGTTGTTGTTGTTGTTGTGGTTGTTGTGGTGGTGGTGGTGGTCTCTTGATGCTGATTGGTTGGTTGTTATTGTTATTTGTGGTGTGGTGTTGTTGTGTGGTGGTGGTGGTGGTGGGTGGTCTTGATGCTGGTTGGTGGGGTTGTTGTTGCTGTTGTTGGTGGTTGGTGGTGGTGGTGATGTGCTGTTGGTGTGGTGTGTGGTGTTGGTTGTTGTTGATGTTGGTAGTGGTGGTGGTGGTCTTGATGGTGGTTGTTGGTTGTGTGGCTGTGGTGGTGTTGTTGGCTGGTGGTGGTGGTGGTGGTGGTAGTCTTGATGCTGGTTGGTGGGGGTTGTTGTTTTTGTTGGCTGTGGTTGTGGTGGTGGTGGTCTTGATGTTGGTTGGTGGGTTGTTGTTGTTGGCTGTGGTGGTGGTGGTGGTGGTGGTCTTGATGTTGGTTGGTGGGGTTGTTGTTTTGTTGGCTGTGGTGGTGGTGGTGGTGGTAGTGGTCTTGATGTTGGTTGGTGGGGTTGTTGTTGTTGGCTGTGGTGGTGGTGGTGGTGGTGGTCTTGATGCTGGTTGGTGGGGGTTATTGTTGTTGTTGGCTGGTGGTGGTGGTGGTCTTGATGGTGGTTGGTGGGGTTGTTGTTGTTGTTAGCTGTGGTGGTGGGTGGTTGTGAGTGGTTTGGTGGTCTTGATGTTGTTGTTACTGGTTGGGTTGTTGTTGTTGTTGTTGGCTGTGGTGGTGGTGGTGGTGGTCTTGATGCTGGTTGGCTGTGTGGTGGTGGTGGTGGTGGTGGTGGTCTTGATGCTGGTTGGTGGGGTTGTTGTTGTTGTTTTGGGTTAAATTGTGGTGGTGGTAGTGAATTTATGTTAGTGTGGTGGTGGTGGTGGTGGTGAGTGGTCTTGATGCTGGTTGGTGGGGGTTGTTGTTGTTATTTGTTGGCTGTGGTGGTGGTGGTGGATCTTATTGGTATAATTGGTTTTAAATTTTTAGAGTTGTAGTCTGAATGGTAGGTATTTATTGTTGGGGGATTGTTGATAGTTGTTGTTGGTTGGGGGTGGTGGGGTACTAGGTGTAATTGAGATGGTCTGTATTTGATGTTGGTGGGGTAGGAGTAGTAGTCTCTTGTTGGGTTGTTGGTTGTGGTAGTGTGGTTGGTGGTGAGGTTAGGTTGGGTTATTAGTGGTTGTTATTTGTTGTTGTTGTCGTTGTGGTGTTGTTATTTATTTGTTGGTGGTGGTGGTGGTGGTGGTGTTATTGGTGGTTGGTTGATGGTGGTTGGGTGTTGGTTAGTGGTAGTGGATGGTGTTAGAGTTGTTGTTAGGGTCTTGATGTTGTTGTTGGTGGTGAGTGAAGTCTTGATGTTGGTGGTGGTGGTGATTATTTGTTGGGTGGGGTTGTTGTTGTTGTTGTTGGCTGGTGGTGGTGGTCTTGATGTTGGTTGTGAGGTGGGGTTGTTGTTGCTGTTGCTTGTTGTTGGTGGTGGTGAGTGGTCTTGATGCTGGTTGGTAGGGTTGTTGTTGTTGGTTGCTGTTGTTGTGGTGTTGGTGGTGTTGATATTTGGTGTGGTTGGTGGGGTTGTTGTTGATGAGTGAATGTCTTGTGGTGGTGGTGTTGTGGCTGTCTTGATGGTGGTTGGTGGGGCTGTTGTTGTTGTTGTTGCTGTTGTTGGTGGTGTTGGTCTTGATGTTGGTTGGTGGGGTTGTTGTTGTTGGTTGGTTATTGTTGTTAGTGGTGGTGGTCTTGATGCTGGTTGGTGGGGTTGTTGTTGTTGCTGTTGTGGTGGTGGTGGTGGTGTTGATGTTGGTTGGTGGGTTGTTGTTGTTGATGGCTGTGGTGGTGGTGGTGGGTGGTCTTGATGGTGGTTTGTTGGTGGGTTGTTGTTGTTGTTGTTGTGGGTGGTGTGGTGGTGTAGTGGTGGTGGTAGTAGTCTTGATGCTGGTTGGGTAGGGGTTATTGTTGTTGTTGTGGTTGTGCTGGTGGTGGTGGTGATGGTGGTCTTGATGTGCTGGTTGGTGGGGTTGTTGTTGTTGTTGGCTGTGGTGGTGGTGGTGGTGGTGGTCTTGATGTTGGTTGGTGGGGTTGTTGTTGTTGTTGGCTGTGGTGGTGGTGGTGGTGGTGGTGGTGGTCTTGATGTTGGTTGGTGGGGTTGTTGTTGTTGGCTGTGGTGGTGGTGGTGGTGGTGGTGGTGGTCTTGATGTTGGTTGGTGGGGTAGTTGTTGTTGTTGGCTGTGGTGGTGGTGGTGGTTGTCTTGCTGTTGGTTGGTTAGGGTTGTTGTTGCTGTAGTGTTGAGTCTTGTAGCTGTGGTGGTTGGTAGTGTGGTGGTGGTGTGGTTGTGGTGGTGGTGGTCTTGATGGTGGTTGGTGTGGTGGTTGTGGTTGGTTGGTGGCTGTGGTGGTGGTGGTGGTGTTGTTGTTGTTGTGGTTGTTGCTGTTGTTGGCTGTGGTGGTGGTGTGGTGTGATGCCCTGGTTGGCTGTGGTGGTGGTGGTGGTGGTGGTGTGGTCTTGATGCTGGTTGGTGGGGTTGTTGTTGTTAGTTGTTGGTGGTGGTGGTGGTGGTGGTGGTGGTGGTGGTCTTGATGCTGGTTGGTGGGGTTGTTGTTTGTTGTTGGCTGTGGTGGTGGTGGTGGTCTTGATGGTGGTTGGTGGGGTTGTTGTTGTTGTTGGCTGTGGTGGTGGTGGTGGTGGTGGTGTGGTGGTGGTCTTGATGCTGGTTGGCTGTGGTGGTGGTGGTGGTGGTGGTCTTGATGTTGGTTGGTGGGGTTGTTGTTGTTTGCTGGCTGTGGTGGTGGTGGTGGTGGTGGTGGTGGTGGTTGTGGTGGTGGTCTTGATGTTGGTTGGTTGGGTGGTGTTGTTGTTGTTGGCTGTGGTGATGGTGGTGGTCTTGTTGCTGGTTGGCTGTGGTGGTGGTGGTGGTGGTGGTCTTGGTGTTGGTTGGTGGGGTTGTTGTTGTTGTTGTTGTTGGCTGTGGTGGTGGTGGTGGTGGTCTTGATGCTGGTTGGCTGTGGTGGTGGTGGTGGTGGTCTTGATGCTGGTTGGTGGGGGATACCAGAAATAAGCTTCACACATTATACCCATGTGCTGAATCGACGTGATAATCCAAGTTTTTAACCATTAGGCTACCCTACCGCCCCCTTTCCGTAGGAAATCAAAGTCTGATGCAGCTTCACATTCAGTTACAAAAGACACGTATAAACACTGACATGCGCACACACTCCACTCAGGTGGTGAGACACAAGGTTAATGTTCAATATATTGTTATATTAAACATCACGGCCAGTTCTGCAACTAGGCAACCCGGTTATTACAACGTCTGGAAGCTTGTAATGTTTATAAATTGCAAGAAAGGATGCTACAGTTCAACGAGGCTGTACCAAACAGATAACTCATAACTCAGTTCTCATAAAACATTACAGCTTCTGTCCATCTCGTTCTGATCACGGACAGCAAAACGCGAATCTCGTCCATCCTCCATTTTATTACAGCATTGAATGGTTCTGAAGTAAGTGGAGGCGCTTAGGTGATCACCAGTATTTAGATGTCAATGTAATTGCCTAATAGATAGTTTTAACGAGTCAGTGATACCTCAGAAAGCCGATGACAAATTAATCACGGGCAAAGGATGAGCGAGGTTTGAGGGTGATAGGACATTACATCGCTGACATATATTGTAATATATTTTCCTGGAGTAGGCGCTGTTGATGAATTGAACTACCTGAGCTATAATAAACTGCTTTAAAACTACTTGTTTAGTTTTAAGTGAGGAACAGTTTTTCTTCATGTGGCTGGTTCCGAGCAGAAAGCTATCAGGTTTTTCTCTCGTTTATTTCCACAGGCATAGTTGGAACTATTTATTTTTAATTAGAATGTAAGTTTTGTCGCTTCAGTGACCATATTATACACTGACGTTGACATATTGTCTCTTAATTAGAAATAAAATAATTAATCATACGTAATATTATTATTTAATACTATAATTGAGGATATTTAATTTACATTTTCTCACTATTGTCTCAACAAAAATCGTATATCCTCATGAAAACATTGTAAAATCATCATATATAGTAAATGAATCAGACTTTGTACTGGAATTGGTTTCTCAAAAAAAATCGGAATATCCCATGTGTGTACTAATTAACGTATTATAATAAGATATATATTCTGCTCCTGTTAGCGTTGTTGTATGAAAATGGTAACCAAAATCACTATTGTACCACCTTGTAGGATGGGTCGTATGGCCTTTATACAAAATAAACTCTTAAAAAAATAAATAAATAAATAAAATAAGAGATATACAACTGAAAATGGCAGTTTGTATTAGAAGTGTGGAAGAACCTTTGTTTGTTTTCTCATCTAATTTACAACAGACAGCGGTGAGAGGATCGTAAATGGAGAGTATTTACATTTTGTTCCTTCCCACTCATACCCACCCACGGCACTAGACGACTTTTTGTTCTGAAAATTTTTAAAAATGCAGATATTATCAGAATGTTTTTCATTTTTCAGAATATTTTTTTTATATACTACATAGAAGGTAGTAATCATCACATTAGAGGGATGTAAAGAGAATGTTGGTAATATATTTTATTATTAAACATGCCGAGGAAACATTAAACATGTTTGTTGTACTTCATGTGTGTTTCAAAAAGGTAATGGCGTCATTAGTCTAGTCTGTATCACAGTCTAAAGGACGTATTGCCTGCCTTGCATCCCACTGCCGTCTGAATATTAAAACAAACTTAATCTCATATAATCATGTCTTGCACAAACAGTGCTGTGGCGTGAACATAACACATTTCAATGGCGCCTTGTCTGACCATTTTGTGGACAGAACCTGATTTGCACCTCTTTTTTTCAGAAACAAATGATTCACAGTGTAACTCGTCTGAATGTGTTTGTGGCCGGTCTGACGTAAAGGTCACCCACGCGACTCTTTTGAAGCACAGTGGCTGTAAATAATCAGAGGATAGAATGATTATATCTAACACTCCTACATCATGTTAGCGTCAATAGAAGAAATGTAGTTGCATTCAAGATAAAAAGTCAAATCTAAACATCGTGAACTGTACGCCAGTGAATAAAATACATCGCATTCATTATTTGTTGCACAGGTGTGTGTTCCTTTAAGCATTTTGTTGATGGTGTTACTTTAATATTAATATCGTAAAATCTAATTACACTCGGATGTGTGTTCCTTTATGCATTTTGGTGATGGTGTTACTTTAATATTAATATCGTAAAATCTAATTACACGTGGATGTGTGTCCCTTTATGCATTTTGTTGATGGTGTTACTTTCATCACATTAGAGGGATGTAAAGAGAATGTTGGTAATATATTTTATTATTACACATGACAGAATGTCCATGCCGAGGAAACATTAAACATTTTGGTTGTACTTCATGTGTGTTTCAAAAAGGTAATGGCGTCATTAGTCTAGTCTGTATCACAGTCTAAAGGACGTATTGCCTGCCTTGCATCCCACTGCCGTCTGAATATTAAAACAAACTTAATCTCATATAATCATGTCTTGCACAAACAGTGTTGTGGCGTGAACATAACACATTTCAATGGCGCCTTGTCTGACCATTTTGTGGACAGAACCTGATTTGCACCTCTTTTTTTCAGAAACAAATGATTCACAGTGTAACTCGTCTGAATGTGTTTGTGGCCGGTCTGACGTAAAGGTCACCCACGCGACTCTTTTGAAGCACAGTGGCTGTAAATAATCAGAGGATAGAATGATTATATCTAACACTCCTACATCATGTTAGCGTCAATAGAAGAAATGTAGTTGCATTCAAGATAAAAAGTCAAATCTAAACATCGTGAACTGTACGCCAGTGAATAAAATACATCGCATTCATTATTTGTTGCACAGGTGTGTGTTCCTTTAAGCATTTTGTTGATGGTGTTACTTTAATATTAATATCGTAAAATCTAATTACACTCGGATGTGTGTTCCTTTATGCATTTTGTTGATGGTGTTACTTTAATATTAATATCGTAAAATCTAATTACACGTGGATGTGTGTTCCTTTATGCATTTTGTTGATGGTGTTACTTTAATATTAATATCGTAAAATCTAATTACACGTGGATGTGTGTTCCTTTATGCATTTTGTTGATAGTGTTACTTTAATAATAATATCGTAAAATCTAATTACAAGTGGGTGTGTGTTCCTTTAAGCATTTTGTTGATGGTTTTACTTTAATATTAATATCGTAAAATCTAATTACACGTGGATGTGTGTTCCTTTATGCATTTTGTTGATAGTGTTACTTTAATAATAATATCGTAAAATCTAATTACACGTGGGTGTGTGTTCCTTTAAGCATTTTGTTGATGGTGATACTTCAATATTAATATCGTAAAATCTAATTACACATGGATGTGTTCCTTTAAGCATTTTGTTGATGCTGTTACTTCAATATTAATATCGTAAAATCTAATCACACATTCATGTGTGTTCCTTTAAGCATTTTGTTGATGCTGTTACTTCAATATTAATATCGTAAAATCTAATCACACATTCATGTGTGTTCCTTTAAGTATTTTGTTGATGCTGTTACTTGAATATTGATATCGTAAAATCTAATTACACATGTGTGTGCTACCTTAAGCATTTTGTTGATAGTGTTACTTCAATATTGACGTGGATGTGGAAAGAGAAAATTTCACCAATTGAAGTAAACCCAAACTCTATTGCTTTTAAAATTATCTTTTATCTTTACGCTGGGGAATATAACTGTGTGATTGATTAGTAGCCACGTTGATTATGAAGCACTTTCAAATAGCAATGATGCCAGATATTCGCTAAAGGAGGATCACATTCCTGCCCAACCGGTGTCACTCGTCGACAAACCATACAAGTAGCAGTTAGGCATCCTTTCAAAGAATCACGTGTCCACTCTAGGGGACCAATATAGTATCTTTAAATTTGATGACTGCATAAAGATTTGCTGCTCAACTCTTTTAGCATAACAATGTAACAATGGACGAATACGTAGAGATGAAGTGTAAGGAAATATCGTAATGAAACATTCCAAAACATTCATTTAATTTTTAATTTTTCCAAATCCCAGACAGCTGAACGTTTTGTCGTCTTCTTTGAACGATGTAGTAATACAACACGCATTGTGATCTCCAGGCTAGGCATATTGTGATATACTCTGCAAAATGAAGTGGAGCCAAAACGATTTATAACTACGGATGACATTTGCAACTGGAATCCCCGTTACCACTAAACATACGAAAAACAGTAAGTCACTCACTCACCCCGTTTAACGATATTAATTTTAGTTCGTCATAAACGCAGTTAGTTTTACGTATTCCGAATAAAATATAGAGCAAGTGACTTGGACCAAAACACAGTCCGATATATCAGTCAGTCTGTTATGAGTGTATTCGTTATAAACGTAGTTTCCTCTATCAAGTTTAGGTAACCTTGTGGTTAAAGCGTTCGCTCTTCACGTCGAAGATACACCTGTTCGATTTCCCAATATGTGAAGAAAATTTCTGGAGCCCCCCACCGTGATAGTGCTTGAATATTGCTAAAAGTGGCACAAAACTAAACTCCTGTGTTTAGTTCAGATGAAGTCGACGAGCATTCCTAGGATCGCAATATTCACACCACTAAAAAAAACAAAAATGGTATTACCATTCCTAACAAATCCTAATAGTCTAAATGAAGCCATTGTGTTTGACAAAGCATGCAAATACTTCATATAGATCCCACCACTGCCAGATTGTACCAAGGGACCAACAATCCCGTACTGTGCAAATACATTCATCATACTATATCAAAAGATAGACTCTATAGAAGCAATTATATATAGCCCACAAGACTACCATTGCCTCATAAATTTTGCTGCTATCATGTCCCAGCAGACCCTCGTTAGTCCACAGAGGAGAACGTTTTCTGTTCCTTGTGCACGAAACTTAAAGAAAGCTTAATCATATTGTTTTCACAGAAGGCATGTTCTTGGCATAACCAGAGACGATAGCCGTTGAAATGGATCCTTCTTGTGTCTAATTGACAATGGATAAGGGTTTGCATTCAAATGACCCTTAGAGTAATGCAGACATGATGTCGCTGGAAGTCCACATAGATAGTGTCACTATTGATTTGTGTAATTGAGTCGAGTTGACCCACCATTGCTGCTCCCGCTGTGTATCCGTGGCTTGTGTCATTAATCAGTATAAGAAAAGGCTGCCCTTCCTCCTAAATCATTAAATCGCCGTTTCCAAGATTAATGACAACATTAAAGACGTTTTGTGTGTAAGCTGGGAAAAACTGTTATTTTCTGGCACAGATAAATCTGAACTTCTTAGTAACAACGGTTGTTCCATACCTACTTATTGCATTGCAGTGCTTGCCATTCCAGTTTGATTAATTCTTGATTTGTCAATTGATCTCTTGACGTTCATGAAGCAGTGTGGAATGAAGGGTCCTTTGGTTGAAGGCATCGTGATATGTCATGCATCAGTCCGCTGTCTGTTGAATCCTGCATCGCCCAAAAAGAATTAAACAAACAAACAAACAAAAATGACTCGTACCTACGTTTTTTGACACACAGGTTTCGTCCGACTTCTGTTATGACATATGGTAAAGTATAATTTATTCCCTTTGTTGTGCCAGGATCCGGTGTGTACATGTAACATGACAAGGCTTTTTTGTGTACTTTCATGGATTTCATTTGAAGGTTTCCGCTGACCTGTATTTAGAGTTTTCAACTTATTTCGTGTGATATGTATTTTATTTCAGATTCTGATTATTTAAGCATTTCCAAAACTGCAATGTTAATGAGAGTTGATGTGTGCACTTTTTGTATACCGTGTGAAACAAACCATACTAAAAAGTCCATTTTCATGCACATGCTCTACTTAAGCCAGATCACTATCATTGTCGGTTTGACTATTGTGCATGAATCCTTTCTGGAACTCAATTCCTTCGCCAAATAAGAGTAGACATCATTAATAACCTTTGGTCTGCTTTGATTATTGTGCGTTTATCCTTTTCTGGAACTCAATTGCAATCTGGAAGGAGAGCAGACATTTTGACTTTCGAGATACTGATTTCGAAAGGAATCAAACAGAAACCAGATTTTCAAGATTGTGGCCAGATCGCAATCTTACTTTCAATTTGATTATTCTGCCTTTTTCCATTCACGAACTCTATGGCAACAGACTAAATATGTTGATCTTTAGACTACGTTTGTGGGAAGAAGCCGACGAAAGGCAAATTTTCATTCATTTGCTCTATTTTAGCCCCACCGCTTATATTTTTGGACCTGCATTGTCGGTTTGACTTTTACGTGGGCAGACATTAGAAGGACATCAAGTTCTCACGCACTTGGGTTCTTTCTGCCTGATTACTGTTCTTGGTGTGTACATTTATCTAAATATTGTGTATTTATCTTTCGAAAAAGAGTGACTATCTTAACATCGTGGCTACTCGGTGATGGCTGAAGGACTGGATGGAAGAAGATTCACGTAAGACTGCAGTCCAACGTATATATGTGCATAGACAGTTAGTGGTAGTCCGATGAATTGAACTAATCCAAGATTGGTCGTAGTGACTAAACGACCAAGCAATCGATCATGTTTTCTCATAATCGAACACAGACAATTCTGGAACACTTGTTTGCATTAACAATATTTTTCACAAGGTTGGTTTTGTCTGTTACATTTCATAAACATTACAAGCTCGTTCCAAGTCAGGATTGAATTATATTAAAGACTCAAGGAAATTTATGTTCCTAACATACTAGTCCTCCTTTAAAGATGTTAAATTTGCACATGCATTTTGTGGAATTTGCAAAAAGACTCATAAGAACTACATGTTTTTTCTTTGTTTTTTGTGCAGTAACAAACATAACCAGAAAAAAATGATAAATGATGCTGACCAACAAATTTCGATGATTGATCGGTTGTAATGAACCAATCATCAATTATGAGATTTTATCCAATTCCCAACACTAATAGACAGTAAAGATCAAGAAATGTTTCTTGCATGTACCATTTACTGTCGGTCAGGATTTGTCTAGTTCATCAAATGTTCGTTAACATATGTGCTGCTGTCGCAATTCAACGCCAATGGTACCGTTACATGCTAATCTGTCCTTATAAACCAGACAACAAGTCGCCTAACAAGTGCCACATGTTTCCCATCAGCTACAACGTTTATCATCGTGTCTCTATGTGCTTAGTCCGCCCTGGGATTGCCTTTCGGGTCAAATGAGACATCAGTCAAAGGAGTTTTCGTGATACAAGCACATCCACTACCACACAGTAGCTGTTAACACATATAATAACACAGAAAAAAGCGTCATCTTCAACCTTTGCATAGTTCGCATGGTAAACCCACAGTGTTGGATGTCAAACTATCGCGTGTTCCCTAGAATCGGACACATTCTATAGATCTACTGTTACCATTATTTTAATAATATATGGGCCCATTCTGACACCTGGGTCACATATGCAGACTAATGTTTTACTTGGCCAAAGAAACAAGGGAAATTAAGTTGTACTAACAAGCTGATAGGGTGCTTTGATAGAGTCTATAGTTTGATTAATTCTGTTTAGGCCGGTGGTATGAAGTATCATTGCTCTCTTATGTTGATCATACTATAGGCGTATGAAAAATTAATCAAACTATAGACAATCGTCATCTTCAGTCTTTGCGTAGTTGGCATGCCAAAACCACAGTGTTGGATGTCAAATATATAACGTATTCACCAGAATCGGACACATTCTATAGATCTATTGTTACCCTTAGTTTATTTATTTTAGTTTATTTAAAAAATATATATGGGCCCATTCTGGCATCTGGGCCACGTTTGTTGGCTAATTTTCTAAGAACTCAGATCGACGACTGATCCCAGCACCTTTAGATCATTGCTGAAAACTCATTTGTTGAACATAGAACTAATGAGTGATCATGACTCAAAGCACTTTTGAGCAGCAATTTGTTGCTGGATACCAGCACTAAAATGGGTAGATTTCGATAGATTGGTTAATCCTTGTTGGACGTTTTATCAAGCATTATTGTCCCATAAATATATATTGTTTCCGTAGGCCTTAAACACATTGAAAATATTATGTCATTTGTCCGGGACGAATTCTGTCTCACAGGCTTACATAGCGTTTGTTTGTATTTGTCGCAGACAGTAATTCAACATTCGCTCATTTTGAAATTTAGCAGCAAAGTATAGAAGTGAAATTAAACAACACTGTGGAAGAAATTGTTACCTAACGGGCTTTTTGACTGTGAATACCAGATTATCATGATCTGTCTTAAGAACAAACTGCAGTGAATTCCGTCCAAAATGTATTCCTTTTTTTTTCAGCACGTGTTTTTTTCCAGATTTTGAAATCTGCACCTGAACTAAGATTAACTTACATGGACACATTAAAATAAATATGTTTGAAATAGAAATGAAAAAAAGACATTCAATTAAACGAGTCAAGATGTGCACGCAAGTGTCACATCACGTGCAGTGCAACGGGATTCTCTTCTTTAAGGGAAGTAAACAGCGTCCACATTATAAATCAAAGGCCAGGAAACATCAGTCACAAGGAAGATCCCTGTGTGATGTAAAGCAGGGATGTCCCAGTGCCGAATCAACCAGAACTGATGTAAATTGTTTTAAAAGTTGAAACGCAGATCTACAAAGAAATGTACTTTATCAGCGCCCTACAGAGAAGGCACGCTTCCTACAACGAGTCACGATGTGCACGCAAGTCTCTTGTAGTTGTCAAATCACGGGCAGTATAACGTGATTCTATTCTTTAACATAAGAGAAAAACGTTCTTGTTTAAATCAATGGCCATGAAACATCAGTCACAAGGAACATCACTGTGTAAACCTAAGCATTGTTGGCAAAGTTGAAACTCAGATCTACAAAGAAACGTACTTTTAAAGGCCCTACAGTGAAGACGTATTACGCTTCCTCAGACCACTGAGATAAAACAGGCTTGGAACATGCTGCCATGACCACTGAGATATTACTACACTCGGTAGCATACATATTTTGAATGTGCACTCTGATTAAAGATTCAATGAAATGTACTTTTCTATATCTGTCTCGGATTGGAAGTGGTGTATCATGCCTGTCATTTTTTCAATTACATAACCTGCATATTCTCTAAAGATATAAATTAAATTATTGATTTTACCTCACCATCAGTCCGGATACCTTCATGCAAAGCGATCTCAGCATCATTGTTATTACTCTCGTCGTATCGCGCTGATCTCTTTCATGCGTCTGCTGATCTTCATTTACACTTGGTTCGTTGTTAGTGTTACTCTTTTATTTAAAATAATTTCACCTGCTACGTTATTTGATTGTTCTGATGCACAACTGTCTTGGATTTTGTGCCACCATCTTAAGAGATTTCTAGAGTATCCAAATTATCTGCAGTAAATCATGTATTGCCATTGATATTATCATGTTTGTCTGGAGAGTAAGGTATATGCCGTGCCGTGTTAAGCATGCAAGGAAGATCGATTGAGTTTTAGACAACATCAGATAAAGGAAACAGAACCGCTTTCTTTTTTTTTGGACAAACTGGAGGCGATACAAATGTGTCTGTGATCAAACCATGGTTGGAATGTTCTTAACACACCACAATTCATCTTGCTTGACTTGAGGGAAATTCAGCTGCTATCCCCCTATGCTACTTATACAAAGGACGCTAGTCCTGTTACAGTTTATGTTTTCAGTTATTTTATGTTTAAGGTCATTACGTAAAATCTTGTGAAGTTAGTATTTCCAGTCGCCTGATGCTCAATGTATTGAGTAATACGTAACTTTCATATAGTAATATATCACATATTCGATAACGGAGATTAAGGTTCTGTTAATGTCGAAGTGGCCCAGAACCTTACTCACTCACACTATAAACTGAGCAGACATTTGAATATACAATGAATTCAGTGAACTATGGGTACATGGAACCCACATTTAAACCTTCATAACTGTAGTTCGTCACAAACGGACCTGTAGTATTGTCAATAATGGTGGTGGTGGTGGAATTGGGTTTAACGTCGTGCTTGAGAATATTTCGCTCATATGACGACGTGCATGCGTGTGTATGTGTATGTGCGGCTGCTTGTACTAGCCCAGACTGAAGCTGGTTTTATAGTGCTAGCTCACTGAGATACCATGCCGCAGTGAAGCATGAATACCCCACTCAGACCAGTCCTTGTTGTACCCATTAATGCCGAGCGCCAGGCTGGGACCAACAAGTACCATATTTGAACGTCTTTTGGTATGACGCGGTCGGGGATCGAACCCGCGACCTTCCGAACTCCGGACGGACGCTCTAACCACTACACCACGGAGTAGTTCGTCACAGGCGGACCTGTAGTATTGTCAATAGTGACTGCGATGTAAGTCGTTAACATGTTTCTGAAAATCGAACAACGCTGACAATGCGTAATTCACAGTAATTCACATGCATTACTTTTCAAACATAACCCTCAAACTCAATGTATTAAACACAGTATGAGGCCTAACTTCGCCGTTTTATGGGAACTAGGTTGTAATCCAAGATTAAGCTCAGTTGTGTCACTATCTAGGACTATTATAGCAGGAAACGTCTTATGCTTATGCGACTTGGCTCATTACCCGAATATTGGATCTGCAACGATGTAGCATATAGAGATTATTTCACGAGCAAGTGTGTCATGCGACTTATACGAAACGAGTGTGAAATTGAGTATTGCCGGAGCGAGAGCGAGTTACCTCTCCTGTTCTTGTTGGAAAGGACCTCAAACTCGATCTTTATAGAAGTTTCGGGTAAATTAGAGTTACCTCTTCTGTGTTGACAAGGACCACATACTTGATCTTTATAGAACTTTCAGGATGAATTAGAGTTACCTCTTCTGTTGTTGTTGACGAGGAACACAAACTCGATCTTTATAGAAGTTTCGGGTAAATTAGAGTTACCTCTCCTGTTGTTGTTGACAAGGAACACATACTTGATCTTTATAGAAGTTTCGGGTAAATTAGAGTCACCTCTCCTGTTGTTGTTGACAAGGAACACATACTTGATCTTTAGAGAAGTTTCGGGTAAATTAGAGTTACCTCTCCTGTTGTTGTTGACAAGGAACACATACTTGATCTTTATAGAAGTTTCGGGTAAGTTAGAGTTACCTCTCCTGTTGTTGTTGACAAGGAACACATACTTGATCTTTAGAGAAGTTTCGGGTAAATTAGAGTTACCTCTCCTGTTGTTGTTGACAAGGAACACATACTTGATCTTTGATTGATCGGGATTGGACATTTACTGGAAGGCTGATTCTATGAGAATCCGTTGTCAGTCAATTACAATAAATACCCGACAGCATTATTGCCATATATCATATAGTGCAGGAACACACGTTTTGCACCACCACGCAGTTTGCAATTTGCAGTACATAAGAACCTTCCTCCTATCATTTCCTGTCCCCAGCTAGGATATTGCCAAAAGTGGCGTAAAACCAAACTCACTCACTCACTCCATATAAACATACTGACTTCATTAGTGTTTTATATGATTTTGTTTGTTGAAGGAATGTGAAAGACCGTGCAGAGCGTGTAGTTAGAGCTCAGCTGGTAGGATTTCCAAATATTAAAGCAAATTGTCATGTAACACAAAGTACTTTGTTCAGATAAACTGACGTTGTGTTGGAGGATCTGATATTCCAACAACAAAAAAATACAAAAACATCGAGGACTTATGTTACACATCCTCTTCAACTACACTCACAACGCTATATTTTTCAAACCCAGATTGCTATTCGGAGAACTCTAAGCTGTTAATACCTCTTAAACTAGACAAACCAATTAATGCTCTTTCCACACTTCCACAGTGAAGACCCCTTCTGATGCTCCTTTATATATTTGTACCTGAAAATGACACAGAGCAGATACATACCATTTCCATACAAAACATTTTTCTGAAAAGAATAAAGGGAAACCATCTGATTAATTAAGCCTCTTGTCTGATCTATTAATAATACAGACAAAAACAAACAATATACAGATCCAACCTTCACAATTAGAATTGATCGTCAGTAACCCATACTTGTCATTGGAGGCGACTAACGGGATCGGGTGGTCAGGCTCGCTGACTTGGTTGACACACGTCATCGTACCCCAATGCGCAGATCGATGTTCATCCTGTTGATCACAGGGTTTTCTTGTCCAGACTCGATTATTTACAGACCGCCGCTATATAGCTGGAATATTGCTGAGTGCGGCGTAAAACTAAACTCACTCCCTCACTCAGTAAAATGACACAAAGCAGATGCATACCATTTCCATACAAAACATTTTCCTGACAAGAATATAGAGAAACCATCTGATGAATTAAGCTTCTTGTCTGATTTATTAATGATACAGAAAAAGACTCAATATACTGATTCAACCTTCACCGATAGTACCGCAATAGAATCCTGTAATTGAGTCGAGTTGCTCCCACGTTGCTCATAGCCTGTATAAGAAGTATGTGCCATTAATGAGTATAAGGCAACATGGACGTTCAAATATTTGGTGGCACAAAGAGATAAGGTAAACATAATAACAAGTCATTCACATACCCGGTGTTTTCAGATTATTGATTGCAGAGAGATATATACAGGTTTGGTTAGATGCAATCAGTTTCAGCCTTCAATGGTAGGGTCACCGAATTCGAATGTCACTTGCAGATTGAATTGATTAAAATGTCTATTTTTAGATTTAAAAAACACATTGGATACAAAAGCCTGGGTTTACCTATGCCCACATCTGGATCTAATTAAATGTCTTCTTACTGAAACATCATGTTGATTGTAACAACATATATACACATGGCTACATGCTGGCTGGTTGGATTGTCTAACTATCCTACGATACTGGTTTTGTTAGCAATAAATCATTGCTTGGATAGTCCATCAAGGTGCGTAATGAGGCTCCTCAATTAATGCATCACCTACTAATCTGCTTCTGGTGGCAGTCTAGGCGTTCTTTAGCTCTGATGTTGCATATTTACTCATGCAGGCAGTGGATAGCCACGACATGCTCATTGAAAAATATACAAAGAACTTAATTAAGCACCCCTGTATTTTTGCAATGAAAGTTTTTTCAACACGTACATAAAACTTCTTGTGGTGACCACAATGGAAAAACATGAGCTGACATATCAACATTTGCTGACTGGGTGAGTTGTTGTCAAAAACCAGTAAGAGTCAATAAGAAACCATTGCATGCAGATTCAGTGACCATGGTAAGAATCACTAGTATTTGATTCCTTATGACTGTGTTTCATGTGACAATATCATTACCGACACCAAGTTCCTTTGATTCACTGATGGACTCATCACGCGCTATCAAAGCATTGTCTACAATTCCAGCACTTATTTGGAGCCTACTGAACTACTTTGTCTTCACACATTGTCCCGCTATCGTGTCCCAACAGACACTCGTTACCTATTGCTTCCTATACTGGGCTGTGACTCTGAACTCCACAGAACAGATCATGTCCCTTGGCCAACATTTATCAGACATTCGTTAGTCCACAGTGAAGACACCTTTAATACTCCTTGTATATTGGTCAATCTAAACCTAAAACTAACTCCAAGCCTAATCATACTCTGTTGATACAAAACGTGTTCTTGACAAGAAAAGAGACAGCAACTGATGAAATAAGTCCCCTGTCTGGCCGACTAATAATAGACCAAACCTTGCCTTCACGTGTTCCTTTACAGAGGCAGACCCCACATATAAATCAAGCTTACACAGATTATACACTATTGATTCCTGTAATTGCGTCGAGGTAGTCCTCTCTGTAGTTCACTGTGTGTATCAGTCGTATATGCCATTAATCAGAATAAGGGAAGCTTATCTTTCTGCCTAACTCGTTAAATACGATTTTTAAAGATGAATGGCAGCATTAACTGTGGGTTGTTTTGTGGGTTGTCTTTTCTTCATCTGGCACAAAAAGCTTATTGAAACCAAGTTACCTGACAAGGCTGCTCCTGCTACGAAAAAGGTGACCCAGTGGTTTGAGGTTTGTTTTTTGTTGGGTTTTTTGGGGGCGGGGATTGTCATCTGGCATAAAAGCCTATTGAAACCAAGTTATCTGACAAGTCTCACAAATTCCGGCTGCTCCTTTATTGCTGATTGCAGTGTGATCTGATTGAAATGTCTAATTTATTATTTACACCATTGCACCAACAAAAAAGGTGACACAGTGCTTCAACTGCTGTAACTCAACGGGTTTCCTCGTGGGTTTCAACAATATGTAAACGTCTTTGACATGTCCCAATATTAGCAGCCATCTCGCATTAAAGGAATCAGCTGTGATGGAATGGTATGTTGATTTTAATGCGTACTGTTCAGTTCGGTGATCACACGTTTTACAAAGTGCGAAGAGGGTGCCCTGCGTCGCTAGTGCAACAGTGCTCCAATCACGTGTAACGATGTCATAAAACAGTGGTGATTGTCATCCTATTATAAGCATCGACATTCTTCATAATTGTATGTTTCTTAAAAAATGTGTTGCAGCACAACAGGAAAATGTCAATGCATTGTGTAACATTGACATTCTATTCCTAGTTTTGGTTGCAAGAAAAGACGGAAATAGGTTACTGTGTGGCAAGGTTGCGTGAGAGTAAATGCGTTCACCATTTGGCTACTTGTGTGGAAGAAACCAACAAAAGGTATATTTTCATTCATATGCTTTACTTGACCTGCAGTGTCGGTTTAATGTTTGTGAGGGCAGACACCAGAAGGACAACATGGGGATTTTTTCTTCCTGATTACTTTTATTCGTGTGTATTTGTCTTTAAATGTTGTGTATCTATCTTTTGAAAAAGACTGACTTTCTTAACATCTTGGCCACTTGGTGGTCATAGCGGCCGATGGAGTTGATGGAAGAAGGTTCATACATGACTACTTTATAGACAGTGTGTAAACATCTCACTGATGTGTCTACCATCCATTTAATGTTGGTCAGGATTTGTCTAGTTCCACAAATGTTCGTTAACATATGTGCTGTTGTCGTAATTCAACGTCCATGGTAGCTTTACATGCTAACCTGTCCTTATAAACGAGACAACCAGTCGCCAAATACGTGTCACATGTTTCTCATCAACTATTACGTATATTATCGTGTCTCTGTGTGCTTAGCTCGCAATGGCATCAGTCCTGAGATTACCATCACGGGTCAAATGTGACATTAGTCAAAGCAATCTTCGTGATACAAGCACATACACTACGACATAGTAGCTGTTAACACAAAAAATAACACAGAAAAAAGCGTCATCTTCAACCTTTGCATAGTTCGCATGGTAAACCCACAGTGTTGGATGTCAAACCTATCGCGTGTTCCCTAGAATCGGACACATTCTATAGATCTATTGTTACCATTATTTTAATAATATATGGGCCCATTCTGACACCTTGGCCACATCTGCAGTCTAATTTTCCACATGAACTGAGATCGACAACTGAACTTACCACTTCTAAACCATTGCGGAAAACTATTTTTTTCAACATGGCCCGCAACGAGCACTGAACATGACTCAAAGCGCTTTTTAGCAGCATTTTGTTGCTCGATACCAGCACTATATATGTGTAGATTTCGATAGATTGATTAATGACCTTCTTTAACATTTAATCAAGAATTATTGTCCCTTAAATATACTTTGTTTCTATAAACCTTAAACCCACATTGAAAATATCAAGAAATTAATCCTGGACGAATTCTATCTCACAATATGATATAGCGTTCGTTTTGTATTTGCCTCGGAGAGTACTTCAATAGTAGCTTATTTTGATATTTAGCAGCGTCAGGTACAAAGTATAGAGGAGACGTTAAACAACACTGCGATAGAAATTATTATGTAATTGGATTTTTGGTTCTGAGTAATAAATTTTCAGGATCTGTCTTAATAACAAATTGCAGTGTATTATGTCCAAAATATATTCTTTTTTTAGCAGGTATTTTGCCAGATTTGGAAATCTGCAACTGAACTAAGATCAGCTTACATGGACACTTTGAGATGGAAATGTTTGAAATAGAATTGTACGAAGACATTTAATTAGATGAGTCACGATGTGCACGCAACTCTCTTGTAGCTGTCAAATCACGGGCAGGATAACGTGATTCTCTTCTTTAACATAAATGAAAAACGTTCTTGTGTTTTAAATCAATGCCCAGGAAACATCAGTCACAAGGAAGATCGCTGTGTGAAGCTAAGCATTGTTGTGTAGATGCTGAATAAACCAGAGCTAATATAGATTATCGGAAAAGTTGAACTCAGATCTACAAAGAAATGGGCTTTTAAAAGGCCCTACAGTGACGACGTAATGACACGCTTCATTAAACAACTAAGATAAAAAAAATGGCATGTAGCTGTCATGCTCACATGATCTTTGAAAAAATCTGAGATATTACTACACTCGGTAACCTCCATCGTTTGAATGTGCACTCTGATTACAGCATCTATATGCTGTTGAAGTGAACTTTTCTACATCTGTCTCAAAAAAGGAAGTGGTGTATCATGCCTGTCTTCCGTGTGTCATTTTTACGATTAGATAACCGGTATGTTTCCTCATAGATATATCCAAATCTGTATATTTGATCTTCCATCATTGTGGATGTCGCCATACAAAGCAATCTTAGCTGATCCTGTTAATAAAACAGGATGTGTTTTCTTTGTTATTGTTGTCATTTTATCGCACTGATCTCTTTTATGCGTCTGCTGATCTTCATTTACATTTTGTGTGTTCTTTGCTACTGTTACTCTTTCATTTAGAAACAAATTAACTGTTACGTTATTTGTTCTGATGCACAACTGTCTGTATTTTTGTGCGACGATCTTAAGAGTTTCCCAAAGTATCCAAATTATCTGCAGTAAATCATGGATTACCATTGATATTCTCATGTTTGTCTGGAGAGTAAGGTATATGTCGTGCCGTGTTAAGCATGCAAGGAAGATCGATTGAGTTTTACGCAGCATCAGGTAACAGAAACAAAAATACTATCTTTTCTGGGAGAAATCGAGGCTGATATGTTTTCTTTACAAATGTGTCTGTGATCAAGCCATGGTTGGAATGCTCTTACCAAAACTCAATTCACCTTGCATGACTTGAAGGAATGTCTTCTGTAATTCCCCAATGCTGCTTGTACAAAGGACGTACTTCATGCAAGAGTTAATGTACATACCATTAGTCATGTTGAGTTCTTTACGACATCTAACTGTGAGGACGCGATTCCAGAAAGACCGGCTTACATTTACCTCTTTTTGACTCTCGATCGTTGTATAGTTCATTGTCGTACCATTAGTTACGTTTAGTTATTTAGTTATTTAATGTGGAGGGTAATTACGTTTAGCTATGTGTTGTTAGTTTATTTAGTCAATGCTGTATCCCTTATCTTTTATTGCATAATGTATTAGAAGAATTTATTTCTATCGCTGTCTTTACCATATTACACATCTGATCCTGGAGATTAAGGTCCCGTTAATAAGAAAAACAAGATTTATGGATGTCAACTTCTTTATTGTGGAGAACACGACGTTTCGAAAGGTCATGTTAATCTTATGCAATCAACTTGTACATATGTCCTTCAAAGTACCTATATAACTGTAGTTCGTCACAGGCGGACCTATAGTATTGTTACTACTATATACACGTCAACAAAGATTGCGAAGTTGGTCGTTAACATGTTCCTTAAAATTGAACAACGGTGACAATGTGTAATTCTCAGTAAATACTGCTCAGCGTCAAACATGCATTACTTTTCAAACATAATCTTCTAACGTAATGTATTACATGCAGTGAGAGATATAACCTGAGCGTTTCAATGGCACTAGGTTAGAATCCAACATTACGCTCAGTTGTGTCACTAGTACTGTTAAAATAGTAAACGTCTATTGCTTGGGTGACTTTTCGCAATACCTGAACATTGGATCAGTCACGATGTAATATAACAAAATACTGTATAAGACACATATTTGCCAAACGTGGCTTTCGTCAACAGAGACGAAGTTCGTAACAGATAGCGGTGGCAGTTGTGTTTTTTTGTAGTGTTATTCCATGGGCCGGGAAATAATCGGGGAGCACAAATGTCGAGTTCTCTGGTCAGACTGCACTGACACTGACATCAAATAAATTAGAGTTACTTCCCCTGGTGTTGTTGACAAGGAACACATGCTTGATCTTTATAGACGTTCCGGTATTATTGGAGTTACCTCTCCTGTTGTTGTTGACAAGGAAGACATACCTTATCTTTGTAGACGTTTCGGGATAAATTTGAGTTACCGTTCCTGGTGTTTTTTGACAAGGAACACATACTTGATCTATACAGTAGTGTCGGTGTAACTGGAGTTACCGGTCCTGTTGTTGTTGACAAGGAAGACATAGAACCCTAAGCTTTATTACCTCTTAAACTAGGCGGTCACAAATAGACTATGCTCTTTCCACACTGGTCCGTCCACAGACAAGGCCCGTTCTGGTGCTCCTTTATATATATATATATATATATATATATATATATATATATATATATATATATATATATATATATATATATATATATCTAAACCTAAAACTAACACATAGCAGAATCCACACAAAGCATTTTCTTGACAGGAATAGAGAAACCATCTGATGAATTAAGCCTCTTGTCTGATTTATTAATAATGCAGAAAAATCAACTCAATTATACCTTTACAGAGGCAGACCAATATACTGATCCAGCCTTCACAGATATTACCAAAATAGATTCCTGTGATTGAGTCGAGTTGCTCCCACGTTGCTAACAGCGCGTATAAGTAGTATGTGCCATTAATCAGTATAAGAAACGCATGTCTTTCGTCTTTCTCGCTTTTTATAAGTCTTTTCTGAAGATTAATGGCAACATCGAAGGTGAAATATTTTGTGGCTCAATCAGATAAGGTAAACCTAAATAATAAGTCCACATAAAAGTTGTTTTAGTATTACATCTTGCAGTGTGTCATGTAACAGATACTTTATTTTTAGCGTTCAACCGTAGGGTCACCAAATTCGATTGTAAATTGCAGAGTGATCTGTTTAAAATATCTTTTTTTCAGATTTCAAAAACACATTTGATGAAAAGGTCTGGGTTTCTTTACCTGTGCCAACGCCTGGATCTAATTTAATATGTTCGCACTGAAGGATCATCTTGATTGTAACAGCATATATAAACATGACAACATGCTGGTGGGCTGGAGAGTCTAATTTGCCTACGATACTTGTTTTGTTAGCAGAAAATGATTGCTCGCATAGTCCATCAAAATGCTTAATGGGGTAATCAGTTAATACATCACATACTAATCTGTTGGTAATGATCTAGCCGTTCTTTTCATCTGGTGTTTCATATGTATATCTACTCGTGCAGGCAGTGGGTAGAGACGACATGCTTGTTGAAATACTTTTCTAAATGCGACTGTAACATGACACAACCTGGCAAATGGTGCCTGTGACGTTACTTTTTAGATGAAGTATTCTACGTCCATGTGCGCTCTTACATGGCATATACCGTGTCGATTTTGCCTGTAACATGACGTATGCCTTGTCCATGTGACCTGTATCATGACGTACACGTAAAACATGTCCATGAGGCCTATAGCATGATATCTACCATGTCCATGGGCCCTGTAACATGACGTTTACCATGTCCATGGGGCCTATAGCATGATATCTACCGTGTCCAAGTGGCCTATAGCATGATATCTACCATGTCCATGGACCCTGTAACATGACGTATACCATGTCCATGGGGCCTATAGCATGATATCTACCATGTCCATGGGTCCTGTAACATCACATCTACCGTGACCATGGGTCCCGTGACATGATATCTACCATGTTCATATGGGGCCTGTAACATGACGCCTACCATGCACATGGGGCCTCTAGCATAACGTCTACCGTGTCCATGGGTCCCGTGACATGATATCTACCATGTCCATATGGGGCCTGTAACATGACGCCTACCATGCACATGGGACCTCTAGCATAACGTCTACCGTGTCCATGGGTCCCGTGACATGATATCTATCATGTCCATGGAGCCTGTAACATAACGCCTACCATGCACATGGGGCCTGTAACATAACGTCTACCGTGTCCATGGAACTTGTAACATAACGCCTACCATGCACATGGGGCCTGTAACATAACGTTTACCGTGTCCATGGAGCCTGTAACATAACGCCTACCATGCACATGGGGCCTGTAACATAACGTTTACCGTGTCCATGGGGCCTGTAACACGACGCACACCATGCACATGGGGCCTGTAACATGACGCCTACCATGAACATGAGGCCTGTAACATAACGTCTACCGTGTCCATGGAGCATGTAACATGACGTCTACTATGTCCATGTTACCTGAAATATGATGTGTGCCATGTCCATGTGGCCTGTAACATGACATATACCGTTTGCATGTGGCCTGTAACTATGTCTGTGTGACCTAACATCACGTATAATATGTCCATGTGGCCTGTAATATGGTGTATTGATGGAGCTTGTAACATGACGTATGCTATATGCGATGGATGAAATAACATGATGTATGTTCTGATGCATTCACCCTATGGCGGAAACCAACCATTCCGTGGTATTTAACATCTCAAATTGGACAAATCGAGTTCTCACCGATGTTGTCAGTTTCTAACAGGTGTTCGGTAGTATCATCAACGCTATAAACGCCATATGTAACTATCGGCTTAATGGTCCATGCTGTTTCTTAACATGAGTGTTGTTCTTAATGCCAGTAAAGCACATTCACTGTAATCAATAGAACCATTTCATTTCAAATCAATTTACAAAATCCAATTCTCCTGATAAATATCCTGATTGACTTTTTGTTGTCAAAACCTGATATTATTCAATAAAAAACAACATTGCATGCAGATTCAGCGTTCCTGGTAAGGATCGTTATCATTTCATTGCTTATGAGCAGCCATATCGTGACTCATTGCTTATGATTGTGTTTCATGTGACAATATCATTAACCTAACCAAGTCCCTTTGATTCACCGATGTATTCCTCACGCTCCCTCGAAGGGAGGTGTCTACAATGACAACAATTACTTGGAGCCACAAATTGCTCCGCTATCGTGTCCCAACAGACACCCGTTACCCATTGCTACCTTAACCGGGCTGTGACTCTGAACTCCACAGATCAGATTATTTTCCTTGGCCTGTCATCAGACAATCGTAAGTCTACACTGAAGTCTCGTTTAATACTTCTTGTATATTGGTCAGTCTAAACCTAAAACCAGCACAAAGCCTAATCATTTTGTTTCGATACAAAACGTGTTCTTGACAAGAAAAGAGACAGCAACTGATGACAAAAATCCCCTGTCTGGTCGATTAATAATAGACCAAACCTTGCCTTCACGTGTTCCTTTACAGAGGCAGACCCCACATATAAATCAAGCTTACACAGATACTACCACTATTGATTCCTGTAATTGAGTCGAGGTAGTCCTCTCGGTTGCTCACCAAGTGTGTATCAGTGGTATATGCCATTAATCAGAATAAGGGAAGCTTATCTTTCGTCCTGACTCATTAAATAGCATTTTTGAAGATGAATGGCAGCATTAACTGTCGGGTATTTTTTGTCATCTGGCACAAAAAAAATCACAAAGCCTCACAAATTCCGGCTGCTCCTTTATTGCTGATTGCAGTGTGATTATGATTTCCAACGCACAAGAAAAAAGGCGAACTTGTGGTTTAACTACTGCAACTCACTGGGTTTTGTCAGCGTTAAAGTTTCTAGAAAGATTTCCTGGTGGGTTTCATCAAGAAGTAAACGTCTTAGAGGTGACCAAATGTTGCCAGCCCACATTAAAGGAATCAGCTGTGATGTTATGATACGGTGATTTTATTGCGCCATAAAACGTTTTACAAAGCGAGTAGAGAATGCCCTGCAAACTGGGTTCCAGCAGACACAAGTAACGATGTCATAAACAGTGGTGATTTTCATCTCATTATAAGCCTCGACATTCTTCATACTTGTATATTTCTTGTAGATCTGGTGTAGCTCAATACGGGAATGCCAATCAATTGTACAACATTTGAACATTGTATTGATATTTATGGTTACGAGAAAAGACCCTATAGTCCGTTTGGCTCAAAAGCGGACCGATGAATTGCAAACTAACTCGAAAACTAATAAACATATAATACTCAATAAAACGCTGATTATAATCAAAACATCAGGCCAGCTCTGTGAGTTGTTTAAAGAAGTTATGTCCTAAAAATAAAAAAGTTGTTGAACAAACTATCATTAAACTTTTGACACAGTTCATTATTTGTCACAAGGGAGGAGTGCAAAGAGAGGAACAGCCAGGTGACTGTTGAATAAAGGATTGTTGCAAAGACACCAAACTGATGACCACTCAAGGAAATGTTGCTTGTGAGTGTCAGTTTTCCATTACATACAAAACAGCGTGTTTTGAACTATTTGGGTTTAGAATATAAGGACAAGAAACAACTGTGATAACGCACATGTACTGTTCAGTGTTTCAGGAAATATGCTATATAACGTGCTGCCTGCTGACCATAGTATATAGATTAATCACAGGTAATGCATTGTTTGTTTGTGACTATCAAATTGTCTATGCCTGTCTTTAAGAACAAATTGCAGTGCATTACCTCCAAAAGGTAAAGATGTTTTAGAGCGCCTATTTGTTTGCCAGATTTGGAAATATGCCACTGAAGTTTGATAAAATTACCTGGACACTTTAAAATACGTAATGTTTGAAACATAAATGTATAAAGACATTCAATTAGACGAGTCAAGTTGTGCACGCAAGTCTCTTGTAGTTGTCCAATCACGGGCAGTGTAACGCGTTTCTCCTCTTTAACGGAAGTTAACAACATTCCTATCTTAACCAACAGCCAGGAAACATCAGTCACAAGGAAGATCACTGTGTGAAGTTCAGGACCATGGAAGGAGATGTTACTTGTGGGGGTCATCTTTCTATGATATACCAGAAATGTCTTGAAACGAGTTCAAAGCAGAGCTAGTAGGCTAATAAAACGCACGAATAGGCATCACTGTGGGAACTACTCCCTGTAGTGTCATATGTATGTTTAACATGAATAGTGATTAATTTTATTTTATGTAACATACCAAAGTGTTGAAGTTTAAAAGCCGTTACTTTCATGTCACAACATACGTAAGATCTGTCCTAAAGATAGGTAATCAATTCAGTCAGAAGTTCTCGACGAATGCTTGTATTTGTGTCTCCAACAATTAGCAGTACTGTGATCTCGTCTTCTCTGAAGACAGTAATGTCAGAAATTAGACCAGCAATTACACAGAAAGTGACTGTGTGAGATGGACCAGTGTTGTATAGCCACCAAACTGATGACAACTGAAATACATGTTGATTTTGAGTGTCAGATTACCATTGTATACCAGACAACGTGTTCCAGAAACTGTTAAGAAAAAACAGGAAAACTTCAAGAAACTGACAATGTGCAATGAGGAATTAACGTCAGTGTTTTGAGGAATATGGTATATAAACGTAAACGTTTGTTAGCATACCATTTTCTTAATGAATGTTTTAGTGATGTATTTTTGTCACGAAATATTACTTGCCCAAGATATTTACATTCAGACGTGGAATTCATCTTAAATACAATCGCCCAAACCCACTTTTTATAGAACATTTAAGGCTGTTTTCAATACAGACCAAGACCGATATTAATCTGAAAAAAGTCTTCGCTTTATTCTCCATATTTAGACGTACTTCACATGATCTATGCTCGAGAAGTTAAATATAAATTATTGAAGATGAGTTCCATGTTTTGATGTCTTGTCCTCGCTACACTGATTTAAGGAAAGCGTATCTGCCGCAATATTACCGTACATATCCTAATAATGTAAATATAATTTGTCAATGAACACTAATAATACAAGTAGTATTGGCAAACTTGGTAAGTATATCCACCATGCTTTTGTACATAGAAACAACGTCTGCAAACATTGTGATTGTATGCCATTATTGCTGCTGACTTTGTACTTTGGGCCTTCGGTCTCTTCAGTACTGGAATAAATTAGATTTGATTTGAATGACAGTCAACGATAATACCTTCAGACGTAGCTTCATCAACTCAAACACAACTGTACAGAACAATGCAAATTGAGTTACATTATCACATAGTTACGTGCAAGTCATACTCCTGTACACGTACTCGTACAGACATACCCAGACAGACAGACATAGATACATGAATGCATGCATGCACACATTCAAAAAACTTCCATCGACTTTATTTCTTATTTTTTGTCTCAGCAGTGTAATTTACTTTCGAGTTAATGTTCTATCCCTTGAAAGATGTTCCATGGTAACCAGTGCTGCTGATGTAAAGGAAGGGTCTTCCAAATGGCATCATTAATGCTGAGAATAAGAATGGACAACCTTTAATCCATGCTTCCTGGGGTGTCAAATGTTACATCGTTAAATAACGGAAGAGGAGAACATCACTACCCACAGTTCCTCTGTATTCCATTTTGTGGCAGAAAATAACTAATTACACAGATACTGTCCTCAGTGTGATACATATGTCTCGCTGCGTCAGTGCATGCCATGAAGATAGCTTAATTTCTCACCACAGTAACGGAACCAACACACACACGTCTTATATAAGAGCATATCGTGTCGATGTGTTTGTCTTTATAAATGTGTCTGGATCAGATTAGATGCAGAGTGTGAATGCAATAAATCGTTCTTTTGTAACACCTCCGGTAGTTCTTTTTGTAATCTAAGGTTTACAAGGTCCTCTGTCCTTGTTGAATGGTCGGATGGATAGACGGATGGATGGAGGGACGGGCGGACGTTGGATGAATTGATGGATGGATGGATATTTCAGGACTTTCAAACGTGTCCATATTCTGGGCATCCGTGACTGCACTGATATATATTGAAGATCTATTTACTGCTGGTGAGACTACAACTTCATCAAACTACATGCCTTCAGTATTGCCTGTATCTGTACGGGTCAATGTAATGGGCCTTTCATGTAAATATCAACGCTAATGTTTTCTTTACGCTCAATACGATATGTTTTCCATGAATAGAGAAGACTATTCCCTGACGTTGACAGATAAACTTTTTTCCGAAATGTCTTAAGACTTTGGCTATGTCTAAAGTGTTGAGGAATATAGAGAAACTCCTTTTGCTGAAGGGCCAGTATTCTTTCTGCACGCCTATGTATAAAATACCAATGAATATTGCATCCCATCAAATAAATAAACAAAACAAAACCTTTTCCATAATCATAATAAAATCTCCCGTAAAGTCCTTTTCCTGAGTCAATGTGTATCGTAAGTATTGTTTTATTAGTGATGCCAGCTTTTCAACAATTTGTGAGGGCATCCTGCTCAACAAAATGTGTACTTCTTGTCAATTATCATCCTGAATTACTATATTGTGCCGTCTACCTGTCTGCAGTAAAACCATTTGAAAGTTGTCCGAAGAAATTTAATGTTGCAGCCCCGAGCAATCAACGTATTGAGCACCAGTTGTAAAATCGTAATGTGTAGATCTCAGTCTGAAACAGATGGCACGACTTTTTGGGTTTTTCAAGTTCACTCTGGAAGGGAAATTTCCAGCTATTGGATCGTTATGGAGTCATGCTAGACAATCGGTGCACTTGAAGTTTGAGCTAAACCTATTGGCCATTACAGAAAATATGTATAACCACAATTACACACAACGACGCAAAAACATTTAGTGGTATAAGAACCCCCCTAAAATTAACAAGAGTTATACGAGTCTTGCGTGTTTTTTTAAAAGCAATCATTTGGATCCAGCCACACCGACATTTCTCAATAAGTGGTGTCCTAACAGACACTCCTTAGTCAAAGGAAATACATTTTAAGCACCTTGTCCAACTGTCAGTTAGAACGTGAACCCAGACAAAGCTTTATCACATTGTCTTCACACAAGGCACGTTACTGGCAAGGCAAGACTCGACATCTGATAAAAAAGCTTCTCTGGACAAATACTGGGACAAACGAATACCTTTGCAGGAATCTAAACCCAAATGCATAAATCAAGCTCACATCGATAGAAGCACTACTGATTCACGTAACTCATCCTCTCTCAGCTGCATCCTGTGTGTATCAATGGTATGTGTCATTAATCAGTATCAGGAATGCCCGTCTTCCTTCCTAAATCATTAAAAGTCGTTTTGCGGATGAATGGCAATATAGACGATGGAACATTTGTTGACACTGGTGTAGCCAAGATAAGCCACATAGTTTGACAAGCCTCCCAGACACGAGCTGTTCCAGATAAACTGATAACAGAGTGATCGGGTTTAAATGTCTTATCTATGGTTCCCAAGACACAGTGGGTGAATAGATGTCCCAGTGGTGTAATTACCACAGTCTTCCGTGCACCCTTGACATATGACTTGACCTATGCTCGTGGCTTTGATTGTTAGATTTGCGTTCTTAAAGTCGCGATAATCTTCAACGCGATGTTAATCCCCAAGTTTCATCACCCTCTTTCAAGAAATACTTTTACCAAATGTCACTTTAATCACGACGGCCAGTCGCATACTCCGTACCACCCATTCATTGTACAGGAAAATAAAAAGACTTCAGTATTTATTAAAGTCATCGAAACAATTACATCGTCCACCTTCATCTAATATCCAACGCAAGATTGCACAACACGTAAAGATAATAAATTCGCCGGGCCCCAAACGGATTAGCTTCGATCACAACCATTACAGTTGAGAGGTGGTGAGGGGGAAAGTTACATTAGAGAAATCACATTTGATATGTGAATCATGTCACTCTGACGGTTTCTTTGACAGAGAGGTTTCAGAAGATAATGAAAGCTTGATTTATATTCAGAAGCCATATCTTAGAAGGATGGCTCGACATCTCTCCATCCCGCAAGATTGACAAGAATGATTATCCAGGAAGAAATATGAGAATGGACTTGAATGGGTATGAGTAAGACACCATTACAGACAACAATAAAAATCACGTTGACACACACAGGCGACAAAACAATCGTAAGAAATATGCATTCACCATTCTAACTGTCTGTTATAAGCATGTGTTTATGAAACAATAATACATGGAGATGATGCGGCTAAATGTGTCCGGATCATGCACCAAGCATAAATATTAGCAAAGGTCAGTCAACTGTTCACCTGAAAAACACGCTTCATAAAGCATCTTACATTGGTGTGACAGTGGGTGATAGGATAAAACATCTATATTAAATTTATCGCTGACATCACATTAATATGGATGGAAAATCATCATGATGTTGGTAGTAAAACCTTGCCACACTGCTGAAACTTACTAAAAACTGAAGGGTCATAATTCACGTTTTGAAGATTCCTGGCAGATAATAGTTGAACTCAGAACAGATCACATGGCACAGTTGATAGAGAGTCTGGCCGAGGGACGGTCGCTGGTTCCATAACCGACTGCATTAGAAACTACCGGGCAAAAGAAAGTTATTATTTTTATTTTAAAAAACGCTGGAGAACTTTCTACCCAAGCAGAAAACATTCGCCAAAATGGAACATGGTTCTGATAACAATGCAGCTGCAAGTGTATTGTTCATTTTTCAAAATGTGAAAAAGATTGAGGCAATAATACCTATGTTGGACAGAGTAATCATGCAGTATCCAAAAAAACACCACGAATATGCCAAGACTTACACAAGCTCCACGAGACAGGTAGATCGGTATGGCCAATATGGGTGATTCACAACGTCAGCTGGCAAGAACCTTCAACAGCAGCCAGGCCACCATCAGCAAATTGATAAACCGCTACAAGCAAACAGGCCAGACACAAGACCGCCCAAGATCAGGAAGACCAAGAGTAACGACACCAGCAGAAGACGCTACATCAGGCATATCCACCTCTGGAACAGATTCTTGACGTCAACGTCAACGTCAACGGCAGCGACAGCACTAGAATGCGCCATCAGCAGATGAGCAGTCCTTCGACGACTTCACCGTCAACGCAGATTGTAATGGGCACGAACATATGAAAGTCTGTTCAGTCTGTTCAGACACGATGATGAGTAATTTATGTTAAGCTTCTATGACAAGGTAACAGATACATAACTGAATGATTGTAAGAAGTCCAGCCATCTGTGAGGTCACATATTGTTGAAACTCGACGAAAAATTGTTATCACACTGTTACCACTCGCCCACAGTTAGCACGAGCAACTGTTTAGTAGAGAACAAGCATGGATGAACGTGAAACAGAAATCACAGACAAAACACACACAAAAATTGGGATCTGAAATCTACTCATTATTTGTTTGTCATAGACATAGAGAGTTCCTCAGTTGGGCATAACGCATTTCTCTTGTTACTTTCGTCTACTCAAGCATCGTCAATTGCCAGGCCTAATACATATGGCTCATATGTTGCTTACAGAAGCCTGACACTCTCTCAATCTCTCTGCGCTCACGTTCCATTTTCCAGGACACAATATATTACAGTTTACAAGAGACAAATGACCAGCAGAAATGGATAACAAGGATTGAGTTCACTTACCTTGGTGTACATGTTTTGGGAACACGACTATTCATAATTAATTTTGTAAATTATAACAAATAGATCACCAAGTTTGGTCCTTTCGTAAGTAGTAATATATTGTTGAGTCAAGTTTGCATAAAATGCATTCGGTTTTTTTTCTAATGGACGAGAAGCCAATCAAAAGGCTGACAAACTTGTGAATGACTCTGCTGAGAGGTTGCATTCTTGAAATATTTTCAGGTGTTGCACAACCTAAGTGACATAAACAGTGTTAGCATCTCTAAAGAAATGTTGAATATGATCAATATTCTTTAATATTATGCCTGTGTTCGGCAGTTCCACACTCAGATCATATAAAAGTGTTTTAAAAAAAATACCTCGATGTCCCACCTGGCCACTGAACGATAACAGTACTAGTAAAAGATCGTTCCAGGTAATACCCGAGTGAAATAGTATCTTGCAGAGCTATTTTAATGTATATATGAGCTCTCCCGATTAATGTTCTCTCATTACAGCATCACACGCAGCCCATTGGAGAATAATTAACTGACCACTATCAGAGGCCTGGGAACGTCAAACCACAAAGGAAATCAGTTTTAGGATATTACTGCCATCTATCTTTCGACACGAAATCACCAGGTATAAATATTGGATCATATAAGGGTCTGTGATGTCGGAAGTTCCATTACAAGTTGAAGATAAGTAGCATTAGTTGTGTGGAAAACGTTGTTGTATGCAGCAAAAGGAGACCGATAGGAAGCTTATAGGAATAGGCTTATACAAGCGTAAGATACTAATGTCCTGTCAAATAACTATATTAGAAAAGTATAACATGTAATATCCCAGGTGATCGGATGTGAGTTTTCACTATTTATAGATCGTACACGTAAAACGATAGAGGATAAGGAAGATGTCCAATTTGAGCCAGTCTGGTATGTGATTAAAGAGCCGTATCATCAAGCTCTTGCTCAACAGTTGTTTCATCAAGATTGCACCATTGAAGTGCTCCGCGATGTTTTCCAAAACTGTTACATAGACGTTAGGTATATAAACATATTGACCCATGAGTGACAAAAATATGTTATTTAATATCTTGACTTGACCAGTCTTTGTCTGTGTCCGTGTTGTTGGGGTTTCAGATAAAGAACTGACGATTTAAGTTTGTTATGAATATCTAAATGAATATTTTAATATATTGGCGGGAGAGAGAAAGCGAGAGAGACAGGGGGTGGGGTGAGAGGGGCTGGGGTGGTTACAACTTCAGTCAGTGAAAGACGCGACATGGATATGATGCTAGGAAAAAATCCGGCTCAATCAGAGTTTGAGGTTTGAACCAATGATCAAAGGCTTCTGGTCACAAAGGGGCACTCCTCTTCAGAACAAATTGAGCTCCAGGGACGACTGAGCCATCGCTGTTAGAAATGGATCTGGTTGTTGATGAGATCATCCGACAGAAACGATTCACTGAATACACTCTCATAGGGAAACACATGCCTTGCATTCTAGTCAATAAATATATTCACGACTATATGTCGCCCACAGGACGCACATGGTCATTTGTATTGATATTTAACGGATATTCCTTCCCTAACTGCCATCTTAACCTACTCGTGATAGACATAAACCCTGCAGACAAACTTTAGCTGACAAGTGAAGATTGAAATGGAGATATGATCACAGGGACATTAACTAAATATGATGTCATCAAAATGGATTGTGCCGGCATCACGTCTACACCAGAAAAAGTTCATTCTATGACTTGGAAAGGTTGAAAGATCACGTTCCCCTTTTGACAGCTATTTACAACCATGTGCTTTAAAACGAGCGTCTTATCGGCATTCTTCCCTGATTCTTATGGCCATTACACGTCGGATAATAAACATTCAAAGTCGCTGTTTTAGACACCGAATATGTTTGGCAAAGGCACGTTAGAAACATAATCTCAGATCACAATGACACACAGTCAGTTGGAGCATAATTCCTATCATAAGTGAGAGTGATGATTATGACGCCATGTAGCAGCAATTATTACAACAATTACATCATAACTACGCTTTGGGTGTGACATATGTGAGCTTTTTCAGACAACTGAGATATTATTATTATAAGTTATGCATCCGATAATTTCAACTCTATCTAAGAGCAAGGCATTGTATATTTTCCTATAAAATTGTTCTGTCATAACGTCATTTCGTAGCACAAAAAGAGATGCCCGCAACGTGATATCACCCTCGTGACATCGGGTAGAATATGCAGCAAATACAAACCCCTCTTCATCAAATGGATTTTGCTGACGTTGTCGTGATCCGATGAATTTAGGAAGTCATCAGTATTTAAAAGCAATGAAATATAATTAAAGAAGATACATTTTGTAATATTGCCATTTTTAGGTTTTAAATAATGTTGATACGTTGCATAGGAAATAAACAGTTCGTGATCGTTGTTTCTTGCCCAATAAAACACTGCAAGGAGAATAAACCACTCGCGAATGCGCCACTAAATGTTTATTCTCTATTCCATGTTTTGTTGCCCAATAAACAACTAGCTCTCGTCGTTTGTTTCGTAAATAAGACATTGTTCACTGAAATTTCTTTTTTGCTTGTCCCTTAAAGGTATTTCTTAAAAAGGAAAATTGGTAAATTTGATTTGTTTTTCTTCTGAAGCTCTGTCAGTTGCTGCCTTTGCACTTGCATTCGAGATCGCAGGTATTTAGTATCGCAATATATTACTCTGTGTACCCCGTGCAAGTATTTACATAAGTGAAATGCTCACACAGCAACATAGATCACGTTGTACTCAGCAAATACTGTCATAGATTACTCAGCTACCCCCTTTCACATGTTGACGAGTCCTGCATTTGCACTGTTGCACTTTGTAAGTCAACTTTATTTTAGCAACTGAATGAAAACTGGCTTTATGATTACTGAGTTCAAAGGTAGTTTCATTCTTTTCTTCTCTTCTGAAATGAAAAGTTTTTGTGGAACATGTATGGACTTTGTGGGCAGCAACTAAATACAATTGGATACTTCTTTAAGATGCAGTTCGTGTAGAATATTGTAAGTACCGTATCAATCTTTGCACGTTTGGTATTTACTGACATGGTTTACGGTAAATAATTTTCAAAAACCCTTGCATCACGAAAATAGACTCGTGATCTTAGATGAGTGAGGATTTTACAGGATATCCATAAAATTACTGGGTCAGCGATAGGCACAAGCTGGTCCTGCAATCACAGGTTTCATCTAAAACTCTGATGTTTGTATCAGTTCTTTGTAACTTTAGTTTGGCAGTGTCCCAGTAGCTCTAACCCTGTACTGTTAACTTTGCTCCACCCCACCATATCCAAAGCATGCAACACAGACTCCAACAAAACAGGAATAGAAAACCAAAGAATTAAAAAATCTCCATTATTTCGAATCAAACTAATTCTAATTTTAAGCGAACACGTTATTACAACTTCCGAAATACGCTTTATGATTTATTCTTCATGCTTTGTGCAGCATTGCCTTTGTCTTGAAGGTATCCAGTGCCATGTGTCAAGTCTGAAGAATACATGGTTATAGTAGAGACATGCTTGTATGGTGATTAATACTGATAGTGATGTCACTGTCAAGTGTCCAAATGCCGTTCGCTGTAGGTTTGAAAGTTTACAGAATGTATCTTTGTTTGGCTGGGAAACATAGGGTAATCCAGTAACTGCTCCATAGAAACATCTCAATGTTACTTTTTTACCTTTTACTTTAAACCGGCAACTTTAATTGGGCACGTGACTTTTTTGGAGTTTTTTAAAAATATTTCTGCGCTGTTGACAAAATTCAGAAAAGGAAAAAGTATTCAGCTTCGTGCTTCACTTTTACTTTTTTTAATTTATCAGGAGAATAAACAGTGGAATACGAGGTCTTCCATTTAGTCTTTCACAAGGGAAACAATGTGACAGATCCCAACGAGAAAAATCAAGGCGGGAAAGTGATATTTATTCCCAAGGGAAAGTCACTCGGAGTCTTCAGTTTGTTGTTTTTACCCATAATCAAATTTACTGCAACCGTCTCAACAGATACAATCCTGCTGCATTCGATGTTTCAAGCAGCAGTCCGATTGGGAAAAATAACTTTCTGTTGCCAGTGAAATATATATTGTATTTGTATCACTACCGCTTACACAAAAACAACATGCAAAGAAACGTGGTGTCGCATCGGCGAGTGTCATAATATCAGCTGGAAAAGGGTCACACATGTTGTAGCGTTACACCAGCTGGGAAAGCTGACTTTAAAGTTCTCGAACATGAACACGTAGTTGTCAGAGATGCATACGAACACTGGGAGGTGGATGGATGGATGGATGGGTCCGGATTGTTTATCTTATTCACAATAAGGTGACCTCTCATCCCATCTACACAATGAACAAATGGGTGAGTCAGAACGGTTTCAGGCCGTAGTTAGCAACAATCAAGAATTGTCACGGCGGGTCACAACAGAAATCCACTTAAAACTTGAAACCATGTGGGAAATCAAACCGGAGTCCTCAGCATGACGAAACCACGACAAAATGACATCCGCCTTCCGGATTAAAGACAAACCATTCCATCAAGGCCAGAGGATAATTATCCAGCAAAATATATTCAAACAAAATAGTTGTGAAATTATGGATCGCCTAAAACAGCGACACACAAAGTACAAGCATGTCCTGCCTTACCGGTACCCTAATTGCAATGTCATATAGCTCGTCAATAGACCACTATCAATTTGAGGATAGTGTATGGTACGATCACACAAGACTGCGTCTTTCAATGCGGTTATTTTTATTTACCCCAATTAAATGCAGATAACATATACAAGCATGGGTAATCTGCACGTTTTACATGTGTTATGGCTATATTTAAGCATGTGAAACAGTCCGTAAATCGAACTCGGTGTGAAACCAACAAACAAGGAAAAAATGTGATATGAGGATTATAGTAACAATTGTATTCGAAATTTACCAAACTTTACTAATGAATACAATTCACAACAAGGACATCACTAGGGCAGTACAATTACAATGGCAATATAATAAGGAAATATATATCGATAATATCACTAAATATGAAGATGAAAATATTCACCTCGCTGCAACAGTGGTCAAGCTTCCAAATGTGACTGAGAATCCAGGCTGAAAATGGATCTTCACACTGCTGCTAGTCTTGTGAAATGTAACTTGGAATCGGCAAGGCAAGACTTATATAGCCAGGCTGTATATATTATAGCTCTATTGTAAACATTAGAAATACCTTTCTGATTCTAATGATATATGTGTTGTCATCTTGACTATATATGTCAACGTGTGCCACAATGGTCCAATCCATGCTTTCCAGAGTTGATATAGGAACCCTTTGGTTCGAATCCTACTTGTGTCGGTTCATTACCGAAACGTCGACCTTCTAAAGCGTGTCAAAACAAAATGGCAAGGAAGGCGCCGACAGTCTCCACGCACCACTGGCTGGTTACAATGGGATTAAAATGTTGTTACAGTCACATGGGTTATACAGAAAACAGAAACGACAAAGAAGCGGATTGAGCATATAGTCATTTATTAACAGTAAAGCACTAAAATTGTAAATGGAATTATAACATTTAAACAGTATCAATAAACTTCATGTACAGTCTTGATCATGATATTCGGTTTGTGTGACGCACGCCATTCAGACCCAACTGCGACCAAGATACAGGATATAGCGTAATGCTCATACCGAATTACTATTGTGTTGAAAGTGAAGCATGAAGTGTGTCAAAAAACGGCGAAAGCCGAATGACGAATGAACGTTATTATTATGGATTACCTCTTTAAATCTTCACACACTCAAATATTAATTATATTGCCACATTCATCTAAGAACTTCCAACGTAATGACACTTATCTGTAAAGCCTACTTGCAGTCATGAGGCTAAAATGTCAATGCAGATTCCATCACAAATATGCTGTTCAGAGCTGATTCCAACATGTTGACGTAACTCAATCAATCAGCCCGTTGTCTCCATACCACAGCCAGCGCCATAAAGGAAATTAGAAAAAAATGTTCAGCATTTTCGATAACACACGTTCTGGTTCCATGTTAGGCGTCTAGCCATGGTAGTGATAGCGACTGAATTACATTATGCCTGTTTGGAATTTGAAGTTGTGCGATGAATATCCTAATTAATCAAAGAACGTTATCTTGAATAACAGAACCTGCTATGGCTGGATGTCATATGTATAATTTGTGTTCACTTTCAGATATAAGGAATCAGGTGTATAGTTAATACTTCCTGTTGGACCAATGCTATGTATGGTTCTTATAATGGAAATGATGTTGATGAATGTGTGCAAGCTTGATGTATATGAATAAAGCCCAAAAGATGTCGGTAACTGGCCTGAACCATTTTCGATAAAAAACGTCAGCACAAGTATCAAGAGCAAGCATTGATTTTTGGAAGCCCTTTTAGCTTTGAAGGAACGACTGCTTTCAAACGATGATCAGTTGTATCAAAGCGTGTCTGTTTGGATGTTAAAGGAAAGCTGGAATTGTACAAGTGTGATCATGTAATACAAAGCGAAGTGCCAATCGCGAGTATACAACATGATACCTCAATGGTAACTCAAACATATAATCAATTCATCTTAGACCCGTGAAGATCCGGAGTAGAATAGATCTTCAGCAACCCATGCTTGCCACAAAAGGTGACTATGCGTGTCGTAAGAGGCAACTACCGGGATCGGGTGGTCAGTCTCGCTGGCTTGGTTGACACAAGCCATCGGTTCCCAATCGCAGATCGATGCTCATGATGTTGATCACCCGATTGTCTGGTCCAGACTCGATTATTTAGTGACCGCCGCCATATAGCCAGAATATTGCTGAGTGCGGCGTAAAACTAAACTCTCTCACTCACTCACTCATACAAGAAAATGTTTGCCCTTCCTTTCAGAATAAACAAAAATATTATTTGGCCAAGAGAATATCGTATATTTAACACAAGCCAAGCTGGTCAACCACTACAGAGAGCAGTCACTGTTTCAATTCCCTGTTGGTGTCATGCCAAAATACATATAAAAAATACAATCTTTAAATTCTCAATAACTTCTGGTTGTACTGTACATTTGAACATGGCTTTTGGTAATTACAACTGTGATACAACATTGCAAGCAGGGATTGGTCTTTGGAATATGTTGGACGACGTGACAACTTGACGGAAATGGCTTCTCCTTCCAGGAAGTTCAGTGCACGATTTAAAGCAGTGTTCCAGTAAGGAACCCAACCATACACGGAGCCACACTCTCAGACCATTCTACGTAGAATACTACAGTGTGCTCCGAGGTCGCCGTAAACATAATTACATTAAGTCTGCTGTCATTTCTTCCGAAGGCTACATATTATACACAGGAGAGTCGTGTACCTGATGTGCATACCGTGATGTTGATATCGCTTATATTATTAAGCATGGCACAAATTGATGCCTCACAGGACAATTATGCACATTAGGCTGTTGCACCGATGACGGATTTAGCACGATTACGAGCGCATTTATTCAGTGTTCTAACTCTTATCTTCTATTTCATTCAGGAAACAATATGTTACAGGTTTATGGACACAAATGGCCGGTAGAAATGGATAACGATGATTGTGTTCAATTACTTTCGTGCACATGTTTTTGTACACGACTGTTTTGAATAAATTTTCTCAAAAATAACTAAAATATTACCATTTTCTGTCCTGTCGTAAGTAGTGATATATCGTAGTGTTCAGCTCACATGATATGCATTTTGGGAAGAGAAACTGGCCACAAGGCCACAGACATTCATGAATCAGATATTATATTCTGCAAATACGTTCAAGTTTGGCACAGGCTCACTGTCTGCACCATTTCTCCACATCATTTGCTTGATGACAGCGTTAGCATATATCAAAGGAAACGTGGAACAGAATCATGATTCATAAATATTATGACAGTGATTTTCGTGAATTTGTCAATTCTGCAATCTGATCATTTTCATTTGTACATACAAGACGACAATAGCACTCGTAAAGGATCATTCCGGGTAATGCGCGACGTGAAATAGTATCTTGCAGAGGAACATTAAGGCATATGTGAGCTCTTCCGATTAATGTCCTCTCATTACAGCATCACAAGCAACCCCACGGAGAATAATTAACAGAAGACTACCACAGGCCTGAGAACGTTAAACCACAAAGGAAATCAGTTTCTAAGCTATTACTATTATCTATCTTTCGACACGAAATCACCAGGTATATATATTGGATCATATCAATTCTGTCATGTCGGAAGATCAATTACAAGGTAAATATAAGTAGCATCAGTTGCGTGGAAAACGTTCTGATATGCAACAATAAGGAGACCGATAGGAATAGGCTCATAGAAGCGTAAGATGCTAATTTCCTATCACATGGCTCTATTAGTAAATTATAACGTTTAATATCCCTGGTGAATGGAATTGCTGTTGTTCCCTTTTTATCAATCTTTCGCATTAAAACGATAGAGGATAAGAAAGATGGCCAATTTGAGCCAGTCTGGGTGTGATTAAAAAGTTATATTTAAGGTCAACATCAAGCTCACAAGTTCTTTGATAAAGGTTGTGAAATTGAAGACATCGTGGTGTTATGTATTTTTTGTACTTCCGTGTTATCAAATAAACAACTGACTTGTCTTTTACTTTAATCGTCAAGTGTTCCACCGATGGAGCAATTTACTCGCACTTGTTCGCAAATACCTAAATACAATTGTTTTGCAGAAGATCATAAATATATGCTGATGGTCACGAGACGTTCATTTGGCTCCACTTTTAAGGCATATTTGTTATGAATAAATAAATAAACATTTATTTGATATTGAAGAGACAGAGACAGAGAGAAAAAGTGTGATTTCATGTAGTAAAAACAAGTGATGCATTTAAGAAAAGGTTGCAAATTCAGTGAAACACAAGAGAAGATTATGGTTGGGGTTTGAGCCAACGATCAAAGGCTTCTGGTCACAAAGGGACACTCCTCTTCACAGTAATTGAGCTCCAGAGACGGCTGAGCCACGACTGTTCAAAATGGATGCTAATGATGAGATCATCCGACAGAAACTATTCGCAGACTACTCTCATAGGAAAACACTTGACTAGCATTCTGGTCATTAAATATATTCACGACTAAATGTCGCCCTAAGGATGTACAGGATCTTTTTATTGTTTTTTAACGAATATTCCTTTCCTAACTATCATCTTAACCTACTCGTGATAGACGTAAAACGTCCAAGACAAAATTCAGCTGACAAGTAAAGACTGAAATGGAGATATGATCACAGGGAACATTTGGACTGAGTGTGATGTCATAAAAATGGATTATGCCGACATCATGTCTGCATCAGAAAAGTTGGCTATATGGCTTGGAAAGGTATAAAGATCACGATCCCCTTTGGACAGCTATTTACAATCGTGTACTTAAGAGGGTTATCTTTATTCATCCCTGATACAGGTAGCCTATGCTCGACTGAATATCCCTTCACAGACGCTTTTCAGATACTAGATACGTTTTATGAAGACAAGTTAGCAATACGTTCATAGATCAGATATTTAAATAGTGTACGTGTTGCCAGGTGAAACTAGTAACCGGAAATTGGATGTAAATAAAATATTCCGTGACTGAGTACTATTTGTCACGTACCCAGCAGGACAAATTCATTTGATACCTTCAATTTCAAAATCTCTAAGGTGAGGTGAAGTGAAGTGGGTTTAACGTCGTGCTTGAGAATATTTCGCTCATATGACGACGTGCATGCGTGTGTATGTGTATGTGTGGCTGCTTGTACTAGCCCAGACTTAAGCTGGTTGTTTTTTTAGTGCTAGCCCACTGAGATACCATTCCGCAGTGAAGCATGAATACCCCACTCAGACACATTATACTGACTCTGAGCCGACCAGTCCTTGTTGTACCCATTAATGCCGAGCGCCAGGCAGGGACCAACAAGTACCATATTTTAACGTCTTTTGGTATGACCGGCCGGGGATCGAACCCGCGACCTTCCGCTCTCCGGCGGACGCTCTAACCACTACACCACGGAGGCGGTCTCAAAATCTCTAAGTATGAAAATACGTATTATTGATAATATGTTATTATGTTTGTAAGGTCTTCATTTAATATTTTTATAGTCTATTGAACTTAATTGCTTATCACCAAATTAACAACTCTACAATTATATTTTACAAAACATTCAGAATTCTAAATGATTCTATTTCGAAATTCATGAATGAATCTATTGTTTTTCAGTCACTGAGTTGTCTTTAGTCAATAACAAATTCAACAATTGCTGAAATCGAAATCTAATTTCATCACATTCAGTTATGGATGTAACTTTTTCACTGGAATCTAATCAAGAACAAGATAGGTGATATCATGGAAACTGTAGTAGCACGGAACAACACCAGATCTTCGGTATGCTGTATCTCTCTCATAAACATGATCAATAAGTGAAACAGAAAAAAATAGAATTGAAAGAACAGTTCATCACAGACAGACAGACATATTTATTGTATATGTGGCCCTGAGGCCAATAGTACATGTGTACAATAATAGCAGTGCATTTATGCGCAACCTGTAAATACGCGAGTTATAGGAACATCAATAAATCCATAAACACCCATTCACAATTTACATTTTTTCTCTCAACATAAGTATGTGGTACAACACAAGGGCTAGCTTTAACAACAAGTCAATGTTTTCTGTGCGAAGTAGCATACAGAATTTATGTCTCGACGGTTGGTTATAGAAAAAATAAGGCAAATATGTTTCTCTTATTTCTAAATATTTCGGGCATACAAGTAATACATGGTACTCATCTTCTTGTGATAAATTGCAGAATGGACATTGGATATCTATTGTATTTGAAGTTTTGGCAAATCGCGCCGCTTGGACTTTGAAGTTGTAAGCGTTACATCTAAATTTAGTAAGCGTACGCTTAAGTTGTGGTGATTTAATCTTTGAAAGGTAAATTTCTGTATTAATACAATATTTATATTCTGAATAAAAGTTGACACAGGTTGATGACGTTATTTCATTATACCAGTCCTGTTGGTAAATGTCTTTGCATCTCTGCTTGAATATTTTGATGAAATATTGTGTATTACTTACATTTTGGGCGATCCATACATTTCCAAAGCCATGACTAAAAAGAATAGTTCTAACGAATGAAACCCAATTAATATCTCCGGTATCATCTAGTGTTTTAAGCATTTCATAACTACATCTTGAATATCGTGAAATTGGTTGTCTCATCAATCTTAGCCAATATGAAATAACCCGACATCGGGCGTTAATAGACAGTGGAAAACGTCCACATTCAGCTAAAATAACCTTGTTCGCAGTTCTGTAGCCAACACGCAACAAGAACTTACAGAACTTTGAATGTACCTTTTCAATATTCTTGTTTATGTTAATGCCCCATATTTCTGAGCCGTACAACAAAATTGGTTGAATTTTTCCATCAAACAGTTTAAATGATGCATGGATCTGTAATTCTTTATATTTGCATATGAATTTCTTTATGACATGTAGGGCTCGTTCAGCTTGCATAGATAATGTTTCACAGGCTCTGGAGAATATATTTCTACACGAAAATATCACTGAGTTGTCTTTAGTCAATAACAAATTCAACAATTGCTGAAATCGAAATCTAATTTCATCACATTCAGTTATGGATGTAACATTTTCACTGGAATCTAATCAAGAACAAGATAGGTGATATCATGGAAACTGTAGTAGCACGGAACAACACCAGATCTTCGGTATGCTGTATCTCTCTCATAAACATGATCAATAAGTGAAACAGAAAAAAATAGAATTGAAAGAACAGTTCATCTACATGATATGTAGAGGCAGTATAGCAAATTTGGTGAAGATGAGTCAGTTAGTTTCAGAATTTTGCTCCGGAAACGAACCTTACCCTTCAAAAAGACAAAGTCCAAATTGTTGATGTGAAAACAGAAAAAAATGAAAAAAGACTCAAAGATAGAGGCAATATACCAAATTTGGTGAAGATTTTTCAAGTAGTCTTAGAGTTAAGTTCCGGAAACAATGGGAACGCCGACGCCGACGCCGACGCCGACGCCGACGCCAACGCCAACACCGAGGGAAACTCAACCAAAACAATATGTCTCCCGATCCTTCGGGGAGAAACATAATGCTCAGCCTGTAGACTGACATTAAGTGAGTGGCTTGATGCATAACACAATTAATCTGAAGGGGAAGCCAGGGAACAATAATGTAGCCTAGGTACAGTCAGCTCAAATCACTCAAATAACGATGACACACACTCAGTTTGCCTATGATGACACACAATCAGTCAGAGCATGATGACATGGTTACTATTCCAACATAAATGGGCATGATATAATATGCACATGTATGTTTAAATAGCATTGAATTCATTTTTATTGAATGATTATTGCATCAAGAAGCAGCCATTGGGACAACACTTACATTCTAACTGCACCTTCGATATGGCTTCTAAGATGCCTAGCGGTTAGAACAATCGAAAAACATTATCAGAAAATAAAGGTATAGTTTTTTATGACGTAACAACTGAATGACGTTATCCCCTCACTGCGCCATTCTAGTGTGCCCCCTCGTAATCGAACCATTTTACATTACGTCACAATGTAAGCGACGTCACGATGCATGTCACTTGTCATCGCCTCGTACGGCCGTCTACAGTAAACTACTCCATTGCATCCCGTTTCTTGGTTTGCAGTTGCTTCACGCAGCTAACATCACTGGTGGAAACATTACGTTTATGTTTTACGACGGTTAAAATATGTCTATTCGACTCACAAGTTTTCAGCGACACGGTAACGTTCGCAATGTTTACATTCCAACAATGCAATCGTAGAATGTCGCTTGACTACTCAGCTTCATCTGGATGTACTGATGTTAATGACAGATGTAATTAAAATAATTCAGAGAAGATATTTAATTCGAACGTAAACCGTCATCAAACTGTTATCATTTGTTTTTTTCTGGTAACCTTCGTCTTAACGTAGGGGGGACAGACACAATAGAACAGCGCGCCAGTTAGCCCTGTGCCGGGATTCTTAATTTAGGTCACCGACACCGTCGTTTGTTTTCCGCCTTAAATTAATCGTAATTATCCTTAGAAAGTATAAAATTTGGCATCTTCGCCCTGAACTATTATAGTGTTAAAGCACTCGGACGCAAGCGTCCTCGTACTTTAACTATAATAGTTCAGGGCGAAAGTGTGTTTTATTACACTATACATAGTGGTAGAGCGAACTGTATTTCTTACATATATGCGCTTTAGTCAAACAACACTGAATTTATTATTATGATATATTGATGCGATACTTTCAAACCCAACTAAGAGCAAGGTATTGTCTAATTTACTACATCACTGTGCTATTATAGCATCATATCTTAACATAATAATGAAAAGCCGCAACTTCATATCGTAGCTGATGTAGCTGGGCCATACTGATAGACAGAATAACGACGCATGTCAGTCTGTAATGCGAGAACAGGATCATCAGCCTAAAAGCTTTGAGAATATGCGGCAGCTACGAACCTTAAACTCCTTTTCATAAAATGAATTTAACCGACATTGCCGTGAACACATGTCTTTAGGAAGTCATCAGTATTTAAACGCAAGGGCATATAATTGAAAAACAGAAAAGTTTGTAATTTTGCAAATTTTAAGTTTTAAATAATGTTTTTATTTTACAAAAGGAAATAAACACCTCGTTGTCCTTGTTTATCGTACAGTAAAACACTGCAGGGAGAATAAAGCACTCGAGACTGAGCAAAACAAGGTATATTCTCGATTTCCATGTTTTATGGTCCATTAAACAACTAGCTCTCGTCGATTGTTTCGTTAATAAAACAGTGGTTTTAATGTTCTTTTTAGTTTGTCCCTTAAAAGCATTTCATGAATTAGAAATATTGTAAATTTGATTTTCTTTCCTTGTGTGCATGTGTCGGGGAGTGCACTTAAAGGTCTGTCAAGTAGCCCTGGGTAAAATATTTGCCGCTTGTGTACTTGGATTCGAGCTCACGGGTGTTACGTTTTGTCCAGTATGTTATTCTGTGTGCCCCATACACGTAATTACATTTGTGGTCAATCTGAAAAAGCAATGGAGATCACGTCGTACTTAGAAAAAATACTGCAGTTTCAAAAGATTACTCCACTACCCTCCACGATATATTACTGCCATATAGTTGGACTATTGTTGAGGGCGACGTTAAACTACAAACAAACAAATCTATCACATGTTGACGAGTACAACTTTTTCTCTGTTGCCCATTATAACTGAAGTCCACTCTTTCTGTGAGCAACTGTATCAAAATGGGTTTATGTTAACTGAATTCAAAGGTACTTTCAGTCCTTTTTTCTCTTCTGAAATGCTCAGGTTTTGTGGAACATGTCTGATTTTTATAGGTAAAAAGTAAATAAGTACGAAAGCCTGCTATGTCACCTTTGTTTTTTGAAGGATTCTTTCCGTTATTGCAATTACGTTACTTGTTTGTATTGTTGAATGTTCCAGTTTTTACTCGTTTATTCGATGAGGTTCTCCTTATTGTAATTATTTACTCATGACTTCTTTCATACATCAACATATACCAAGACGGTACCATTAAGATATTTACATTATCTCCTCTGATTTACATATCACACACATCAGTTCTGTACCAGTTGTGCATACCATGAGAGTGGCACAAATTGTTGTCTCGCATCACAATTATACACATTAGACTGTTGTACTGTTGATTATTTAGCACATTTGGCACATGTATTCAATCTTCTGGCCATTGTCTACACTGTCAAACATTTAACTTGGTTGTTGTCATTCCACGCCATTGTCTTTTACGAAGTGTGTATATATGCTCTCTGTCTCATAGCATTCATTCACCTGATAAAGAAGTAATTATATGCTGTGAAACGTAGAAAGGAGGTTGACATAAAAAAATATCTTCCTTATGTCTATCACTTCCTGATACCATTCACGCACTGTAAGTCCCCATGGACCCTGGTAAGGTGACCTACTTTCAGTTGTTGGCGATCTATAGCCCGTGTTTTATATTGTACTGTCTTCTTCAATTAAAATGTTTTAGATTTACATTCTATTTTTTTTATTAATATCTGTGATACTCTAGGAGTTTTACTGTCCATCTTTGAGAGGTTTAACTCTTCACAATGTTTTCATTTTTATATTGTATAAATTGTTTTCGTCACGATATGGCTGAAATATTGCCGATGTGACAGTAAATATTAACTCACTCACTCACTCACTAACTAATACCATTCACAGACCGGAAGTGGTTGTCAGTTGGGAAATAGCCTCTGTTCCCATTAGTCTCTGGCTGTACATCGGTTGGTGAAGATTGATATCCAACTTAGTTTGATAGCATCTTCATGGTAATGAATGTGTTCCTATTTCTCGCTGGTTGCATACCGCCTCGCACAAAAGAAACACTCTTTTAAACAATAATGAACACATGAGAGATCATGTGGACAGACTATTTGGAAACTGTCAACACACTCTAGCCAAACATAAATCAACTGGAACAAACTCTTTTGGCACAGAATCACCCGTTATGTCATCAACAATCTCACGACATCAGTACGACAACATGTATATGTTTGGAAACACCTGGAAAAAACAAAAAGAACATCATTTGGACCTCTAAAATAAACCTGTTATTTGTATGTTAGATGAAGAGGTATTTTATTTCAGCAGGGTAAATCACCAGCTATTTGACCGTTATTCAGTGATGGCAAACCGTCAATGTACGTAAAGTTTAGAGCCTAGCAGCCAAATCGACTGACATTATGAACACGTACACACGACACCAATATGAAAGTGCGTGGTGTACGAATGTCCCTAAAATTGGCAAGATGTTCTGAAATGCAATCATTTGGATTCAACCAAACCGACATTTTTCAATAAATGGTGTCCTAACAGACACTCCTTGGTCAAAAGAAAGACACGTTTTAAGCTCCTTGTACAAACATCAGTGAAGACGTGAAACCCAGACAAAGCTTTATCACATTGTCTCAACACAATGTTCGTTATTGGCAAGGGAAGATTCGATATCTGATAAAAAGTTTCTCTGGACAATTACTGTGACGAAGGAATTGCCCATGTGAATACCTTTACAGTGTCTGAGCCCAAATACATAAATCAAGCTCACATCGATAGTAGCACTATTGATTCACGTAACTGATCCTCTCTCAGCTGCATCCTGTGTGTATCAATGGTATGTGTCATTAATCAGTATCAGGAATGCCCGTCGTCCTTCCTAAATCCTTAAAAAGTCGTTTTGCGGATGAATGGCAACATCGAAGAGGGAGCATTAGTTGACACTGGTGTAGCCAAGATAAGCCACATAGTTTGACAAGTCTCCCAGACACTAGTTGTTCCAGATACCCTGATTACAGAGTGATCTGGTTTAAATGTCTTATCTGTGGTTCCCAAGACACAGTGGGTGAATAGATGTCCCAGTGGTCTAATAACCTTTCGTGCACCCTTGACATATGCCATTGTTTTTGCTCGAGGTTTCGGTTGTTAGATTTTACCTGGAAATACTCTCTTACTGTCTGTCTTTTTAAGCAGCAGACCGGTTCTTGCAGGTCCCAGCAACACACACACACACACACACACACACACACACACACACACACACACACACACACACACACACACACACACACACACACGATAATAGTGTTAATCCTCAATTTCCATTAATTTCTTTTATCAAAATTAATGCTGTTACCAAGTCCGAAAATACCGTTTTAATCACGACGGCCAAATTGCATACTTTATTTCACAATTAACTGCAACAGGTAAATGTGAAGATCTCAGTCTTTGTTGAAGTCAACAAACCAATTAGATCATGGAAAGTCATCTAATATCCAACACATGATTTTACAACATTAAACGATAGTCTATTTATTTTTCGAGCCCAAAACGGATTAGCTTCGATCACAATCATTACACTTCAGAGGAGAGGAGGACAAAACTTACACGTCAAATCACATGTCAAATGTGAATCATGTCACCCTGACAGTTTCTTCGACAGAGCGGTTTCAAAGCCCATCAGAAGATACTGACAGATTGATTCATATTCAGGAGCCATAGCTGATACAGAAAAACTTGACATTTCTACATCCCACAAGATTGACATGATTGATTATCGAGGAAGAAACATGAAAATGGCCTCGAATGGGTAAGAGCAAGACACGATGTTGGAAATTACATACAAACGTGAATGCAGTAATATAAATCACGTTGGCACAGACAAGTTGTTAATAGAAGCAACAAAATGATTTTCTCCAATCGTAACAAATATGTCCTAAAAAGCTGACTTCATTCTGACTCTCTGTGTTTATTAAACAATATCACTGAGTGATGATGGCAGGTATTTGTCAAAATATGAGCGTATCGTGTACGAAGTCAGAAAGTTGTCGAGTAATCAAGGGTCACAATCGTTCCACGTTTTGGGCCCCGTTTCACAAGGCGATCGAAGCGCTAAGATGATCGTAACTCCCATACCTTAACATAGACTTACGATAGTCGTAGCGCTACGATCGCTTTGAGGGGCCTTGGCTGATGATCAGGAAACTCAGAACAGTCTAACGCTAGGCATCATATCACATGGCACAGTAGTTAGAGAGTCTGGCTGAGGGAGGATCGCGAGGATACAATATCCGACCGCGTAATACATGTCACAGGCTAATATTTGTCACTAACACTGCACCATACTTTCCAGCACTCTCACTGATGTTTGTGTAAACAGCCCACTTTACTTGTGGTCTGACTGGAACATCCTTGGCTTTGGCACATGCAGTCCCTGAGAATGTTGCAGAGGCAGGTCACATGACTGCTCTCTATAAAAACTACATGTGTCAGAGGCCCAGCACACACCATGTCAGGCAGCAACTTTAACATGTTGTGAATTTGGAATGATTGTTTTAATTAATTATGCAAAAGGTATTTATTTCTCAGGTATGAAGTATATTCAACATAATATTAAACAATGTTAAGGGGAAATTGCCAGTGATAAAATTAATTGTTTAAAATACAATTAATTCCATAGAATATATTTTGAGTATTTAATAATTGATTAACATTTATATCATCTGTGTAAGGACACACCATGTCAGGCAGCAACTTTAACATGTTGTTGTGACCCACAGGTTTCGTGCATACAATAAATAGCATCAGCCAGAATGGACTTTGTAGTTTCTGCGACATACATACCGAAGTTGCAATTGTTACCGTGTCTGGCGTGTAGCGTTCATGTTAACTGTGTTATGGCTAGTCCCGTGTCTATAAACTCTCTGCTAGGCGAGGTTAAACTACGAATTAACTGAGCTACTGTTAAAAGCTGTTTTTATTTTCAAAAACGAAGCAGGATCTACGTGAAGCCAGATTGAAGTAACGATGTCTGCAATCATATGTATAGAATATGAAGTATGTTCTGTTGGGAAACATGTAATTCCAATTCTGAATGTGAGTGAGTTAGTTACATTTTGCGCCGTCCATGTTGAGGCATAGCCTCATCTGCTTACATGGTTTGGATGTTTATAAACTCTCTGAATATTGGACTTATGTGGCTGCAGCAAAAACAGATATACTATGTCTTCCCGAAGGTTAAACTAACTTTATTCCCTTGTTTTAGAAGCGTTTGAAGACATATTCTGAGAAAACTACGTGCTGTTGCCGTATCGATCGCTATCAAAAAGGCAAACGTTGTGTTTAATTTTTGTCATTGGTTTGTGCCTGGAAATGATTAAAATCACTGTTCACCAGAGCACCATATCTTGCCTTATTCATTCACCCAAGGCCAGCACCACTACACCCAGGCCTCACTTGCATATACCTGCACAACGCTACTGAGTTTCCGACCCACTGTCAGGAATCAGCATACCAGAATGCCAGTTGTTCCTTTGAGAGAGTTTCATAGGTGCAATCGCTTGCGGTGGTATCGTAGAGTCCAGAGCTGGAACCCTTGAAACAAGAAGTGGGTCTGGCTCAGTAACGAATCACGATTTCTTCTTCACCTGCGAGATGGAGGACCGGGTGTTTACCGTCGGAGAAATAAACGTTTTGCCCCCAATTGCATTCAAGAGGTCGGCAGATTCGGTAGAGACAGTGTTATGGTGTGAGGTGCGATATCCAGCGCATAAAGATCTGATTTAGTGGGGGTTTAGGGAGATTTGACAGCAAGTCCTTGCACGTCAAATGCTTCCGAATATGGACCGCAAGAGGAGTTGTTCCAGCATGACAACACTACTTCATATACAACACGCGTCACTGCCCGCTACCTGGCCAATTATAACGTCAATGTCTTAGCATTGCTTTCTCGATCACCAGATCCAAACCCGACAGAACACCAATGGGATGAACACGATCGACGTGTACGTCAACGTCAAAACACGCCTCAGAAACTTCCACAACTGGCCATCGCATTGCATCAAGATTGGGGAGGAATTCCGCAAGAGTGAGTGAGTGAGTTTAGTTTTACGGCGCATTTAGCAATATTCCAGCAATACTACGGCGGGGGACACCAGAAATGGGCTTCACATATTGTGCCCATGTGGGGAATCGAACCCGGGTCTTCGGTGTAACGAGCGAATGCTTTAACCACTCGCCCCAATTCCGCAAGAGACTTCGTCGACTTATCCAGTCTGTGCCGAGACGGTGCCGAGCAGTAATTGCTGCCAATGTTGAACATACCAAGGATTGACTTTGACGACATCTTGTGGACTCAAGTAAACAGAAGCTGTAAACTGGCGAACTCTTGTCTATAGACGTGTGAATTTTCACCATGAACTGACCCGACCCAATACATATGGCTGAAATATTGCTCACAGGGGGCTCTGAGCCCAAATGTTACATTTTTCAAGACACTATTTGTTTCAGGTTTTTGGATACAAATGGCCGGTAGAGATGAATAGCAATGATTGGGTTTACTTACCGTAAGGTACATGTTGTTGTAACACAACTATTCATAAACGACCAAGTTCGGTCTTTTCGTAAGAAGTGATATATTGTAGTCTCAAGCTTACATGATATGCATTCCTTTTTTCTGTTGGACGATAAACCGATCACATGGACAAAACATACTCTGCAGAGAGATTGTATTCTAGAAATACTTTCACCCTTTTGCACAAGCTAAGTGACATTTGGTACATGTAGATATATGAATGGTCTCCAAAACAATGTCGAATTTGATCATTATTCTTACATATTATGACGGGCAGTGTGATTTTCATTGATTTGACAGGTCCACACTCAAAGTATGTTCAGTTGTTGCAAAATATGCCGCGATGCCCGACCTGGCCTCTTAACGATGGTGGCACACTTACATGATCGTTCTATGTAATGCGCGAATGAAATAGTATTTTACAGAGGTATTTAATGTATATATGAGCTCTTCAGATGGATGTCCTCTCATTACAGCATCACTAGCAAACCAACGGAGAATAATCAACTGGCGACAACCAGAGGCCTGGGAACGTTAAACCACAAAGCAAATATGTTTTAAAGCTACTACTGCCATCTATCTTTCGACAGGAAATCACAAAGTATAAAAATATTGGATCCTATCAAATCTGTCATGTCCTAAGTTCCATTACAAGTTGAAGATAAGTATCATTAGTTGCGTGGTAATGCGAGAAAGGTCTGTTAGATGTAACAATAAGGAGACCCATAGGAATGGGGTTATACAAGCGTAAGATACTAATTTACCATCAAACAGCTATAATATCTCAGGTGATCGGGTGTGAGTGTTCCCATTTTTATTGATCTTGCACGTAAAGAGTTAGATGATGAGAAAGATGTCCCATTTGAGCCAGTGTGTGTGATTAAAGAACCATGACAACAAGCTCTAGCTCTACAGTCGTTTGTTCAAGGTTGCAGCACTTAAGAGCTGCGCGATGATTTCCAAACCTGTTATGGCAGGAACGTTATGTATATTCACATATGGACTCATGATATGTTATTTAATAGTTTGACTTAAACAGGCTGTGTCCGTGTTGGTGTTGTTGTTGTTGTTGTTGTTGTTCTTGTTCTTGTTGTTTAGGTAAAGAACTGACTTGCCTTTGCATATAATCGTGACAATTTTACGACAGGATTGTTATGACTATCTAAATTCATTCCAGCACAAACAGTGTTTCTGGTTTGAACCAACGATCAAAGGTTTCTGGACACAAAGGGACACTCCTCTTCAGAACAAATTGAGCTCCAGAGACGACTGAGCCACCACTGTTAGAAATGGATCTGGTTGTTGATGAGATCATCCGACAGAAACGATTCACTGAATACACTCTCATAGGGAAACACATGCCTAGCATTCTAATCAATAAATATATTCACAACTATATGTCGCCCACAGGACGTGCAGGGTCATTTTTATTGATATTTAACGGATATTCCTTTCCTAACTACCATCTTAACCTACTCGTGATAGACATAAAACCTCCAGACAAAACTCAGCTGACAAGTGAAGATTGAAATGGAGATATGATCACAGGGACATTGACTGAATGTGATGTCATCAAAATGGATTGTGCCGGCATCACGTCTACACCAGAAAAAGTTCATTCTATGACTTGGAAAGGTTGAAAGATCACGTTCACATTTAGTCAGCTATTTACAACCATGTACTTTAAAGGGGGCGTGTGATCGTTATTCTTCCCTGATTCTTATTGCCATTTCACGTCGGATACGAAAGCCTTCAGAGGCGCTGTTTTAGATTCCGAATGTGTTTGGCAAAGGCAAGTTAGAAACATAATCTTAGATCACGATGAGACACAATCAGAAGCATGATGGCCTCATTACTATTCCTATCATAAGTGAGAGTGGTGATTATGACGCCATGTAGCAGCAATTAGGGCAACAATTATAACTGCGCTTTGGGTGTGACATGTGAGCTTTTTCAGACATCAGTGATATTATTATAAGATATGTATCAAATCCAACTAAGAGCAAGGCATTGTATATTTTCCTATAAATTGTTCTGTCATAATGTCATATCTTAGCAAAAAAAAAGGCCTGCAACTTGATAATAATGCTGATGCAGCAAGGCAATGACATAATGAACGAACGATCGCATGTCAATCTGTAAGCGAGAAGAGGTACAGATCATCATCGTGAAATCTGGCATAATATGCAGCAAATATAGACCTTGACAACACTCTTCATAAAATAGACATAGCCAACATTGCCGTGATCAGATTGATTTTAGGATGTCATAAGTATTTGAACGCACGGAAATGTAATTAAGGAAATCACATTTTGTTATTTTGAAATTTTAATGTTTAAAATAATGTCTCATATGAGAAGTAAATAGCTCCTGCTGGTTGTTTATCGTAATATATACTACCCATAAAAATTTGGCTCCACCTAAAGCACTCACTATATGTTATGTATATATATATGGTTACATCGAAGATGAATTTCTCCACTAACCTGGCGGAACCAACTGCAAACTTTATGCAGATGAACTGTATGAGGATCATGCATCCAATTGCTAAAAAGCATGTGCAAATATCCTTCATGTGAATAGCTGCGTTTTGGAGTAAAGTTTGTGTTAAGAATTCGCCAACTTTCGCTGATTTTCATCATGTACTGAACTCAGGACAATAATTTTTTCAACGTTACGGATTTGTTTTACAATGCATTAATTCATGTGTAAACAGCACCTTTAAACTGAATGGAATATTTTGCGAAATCAAGCTTAGAACAGTTGACTTAAGTAAGTGGCTGCATTTACATTAGTGAGTCTAAACTTTTAATGGGCAGTATATAAAGCAATGCATGGACTCGAGACTGTGTCACAGAAGGTTTATTCTCAATTATATGGTTTACTGTGCAGTAAACAACTTCCTCTTGTCGTGTATTTCGTAAATGAAACATTGTTCTTTGAAAGTGGTTCTTTTTTAGTTTCTCCCTTAAAAGCATTTCATGAAAACGAAATCGTGTAAATTTGACTTTCTTTTCCAGCGCAGTAGGTCTGGGTAAAATATTTGCTGTTTGTGTATCTGGATTCGAGCTGGCTGATATTTGCCCAGTATATTATTCTGTTTGCTCCATGCAGGTTATTACATTAGTGAAATGCTGACACAGCAATGTAGATCACGTCGTACTCAGAAAATACTGTAGTTTCTAAACATTACTGAACTACCCTCTGTCACATGTTGAGGAGTCCCACATTTGCTCTGTTGCACTTTGTAACCCAAGTCCACTTGTTTTGAGCAACTGAATCAAAACGGGTTTCATGTCAGTTTAGAGGCAGTTTCATTTTTTCTTCTGTTTTGAAATGGTGAGGTTTGGCGAAATATCTGGACTTTGTGGGTCGCCTTTGTAGAACACTTGTTTACCTATCATTTGTTGTTATTTCAGTTATATGTTTATTTTGTCGTATATTCCAGCTTTTACTCGTTACTTTTATAATGTTTTGTTTGTTATTTTATTTATTTTCTTATTCTCCAAAAACAGAAATTTCTCTTTCCTTTGGTTAATTTGTTGTAAATACAAAAACTCAAAATTACACGAAACTTATGCATGTAACGCCGCAGTAATCGAAATTGCATGTCTTTGAAAGGAACAACGAAACAAGGAAGAAGTCGAAGAAAAGACAAACTATTCTATACAAATACAAAAACAATCGCAATTTCGATATTTGAACTAGATTTTAAAGACTCAAATTTATAAACTAAGTTAAGAAAGGGTTGTTTTGGGGTTTTTTTTAAGTAACAAGAAGTTTGAAAAATATTCAAAAAATTGAAACGAGAAGTTTCCGTTAAAACTACATTTTTACTACAAAAGTTCCACCATTAGGCATTTATAGATACGAAGGCATTTTAAATTGTCTATTGTATTTAGAAAATAATTCTTTTCATTCCCGTTTTAGTTCTTCTTTTATTCCATTTCTTGAGGATGTTATCAGATAGAACCTTATTAATATATTTCAGTAGACATTGATTACAATATAAATGGTGGTAACTTTTGAATTTCCTAGTATGGTTTATGGAAAATTATTTGCATCACTCAACAAATACTCAGCCTTGGGCACAAACGGTCTTGTTTTCACAAGTCTCTCCTTAAATCGGATGTTTATATAGGTTCAGTGTTAACCTATTGTCATTTGTCATCGTAGAAATTTTAAGAACTTCCAGCCCGACCCCACTCAAAACAAACAAAAATAGACCAAAACAATGAAACAATAATTACATTATGTACAATCAAATTCTATGTTCAGGCGAATGTGTTGATGGCTGTTTTCACAAGTGCTTCTAACTTACGAAATACTCTCTGTGACGATTCCTCATGTTTGTGCACTGTTATCTTTGTCTTGTTTAAAGTCTGAAGAATACGTGGTTATATAAGTGACATGTTTGTCTGATGTTTAATACTGATACTGGTGTCAAAGTCAAGTGTCCAGACAGTAGTGTTGCGAATTGGATAACATCTCATAATTGATTATTGGTTCATTACAACCGATCAATCATCGAAAATAATTGGTCAGCATCATTGATCAATTTTTTCTGGTTATGTTTGTTACTGCACAAAAACAAAGAAAAGAGTCTTTTTGCAAATTCCACAAAATGCATGTGCAAATTTAACATCTTTAAAGGATGACTAGTATGTTAGAAACATAAATTTCCTGGAGTCTTTAAGATAAATTCAATCCTGACTTGCTTGTAATGTTTATGAAATGTAACAGACAAAACCAACCTTGTGAAAAATATTGTTAATGCAAACAAGTGTTCCAGAATTGTTTGTGTTCGATTATGAGAAAACATGATGGATTGCTTGGTCGTTTAGTCATTGCGACCAATCTTCCATTATTTCAATTAATCGGACAACCACTACCAAACAGAAGGTATTTCTGTTAGGCTGAGAATCACAGTGTGATTCAGTAACTGCTCCACAGATACACCTTGCATTGTACACCGGCACATTTAACCCTGGAAATGAAGTACCTTCTGATATTTTGTCAACAAAACAATGTTCTACATTTCTGGACTGTTGGTAAAATTCAGAAAGAATTAATTATTCAGCTGTGTGTTCCTTTTAAATTCTAAATTTATTATGAGAAGAAGCTGGAACTGTGAGAGCTTCAATGAACTGTGGTCATCTTTCACAAAGGAATCAATGTGACAGACCCCCGACGAGAAAATAGTGGAAAAAGTGGAACTATGATGTTATAAGTTTATTATGAGAAAAACCAATGGGATACGGGGATTTCCGTTTCCTTTTTCACAAGGAAATTAATGTGACAGATCTCCAACAAGACAAACCAAGACTAGAACTGATAGTTATACGCAAGGGAAAGTTTTCAGTTTGTTAATCACTTTCTTACCCAAAGTCAAATTTATTTTACATTTCTCAAGAGATCCAATACATTCGGGGTTTCAAGCACCTGCAACGCACAAACACATACATCCCTATGCTTAAGTATTTAAGCGGCCTTTTCACGACATATCTGACTGTGTGAAAAAATAACTCTCTTAGCCGTGAAATTTATTGTATTTGTATCACTACCGCTTACACAAGCACAACACGCAAAGCATAGGAACCGTGGTGTTGCATCAGAGAATGCCAGAATATCAGCTGAAACAGAGTTGTAAAGTTACTAATGGAAAACGGGCTTCACACATTGTAGCCATGTGGGGAATAGAACCGGAGTCTTCTGTGTGATGAACGAAAGCGTTAACCACTAGGCTAACCAAATTGACCACATGGCGGTGTCTGTCCTTGAATAAACATAAGATTGGAAACCACGCTAAAATCAACCCTAACCCTAACTCAAACCCTAACCTTATCTCTACAAGGATAAAGGAAAAAATATACCGTCAACAAAATGTCATTATCAACCAATAAATATTCCACTGGTCTCAAAAGCAACATAGTAGTGAAAATTATGAATCTCTTAAAAAACAGCAGTGACCCCAGGTGTTCGCAAAAGTTCAAGCACGTCCTTCCTACTGCACACTGAACCATTAATCTATGTTAATCTAATGAAAGTATATGTGACGATCAAGAAATATTGAGTCTTCGAATGAAGTTAGCACTCGAAAAAGATAGGTATTCATTATTTCCTCCAATTAAATGAAGATACCACATACATGGATGCTTAAGTTGCTCGTTTAGCATGTTCATTTATCTTGCCTCCATGTACAGAAATAACATAAATACAAAATGAGAGTCTGCAACTGAGCCGTGTGTGACCTTTATATTTATATTTATATATTATGTTTGATTGAATATATTGTATTGTAATGTACTTTAGGTCCGTGGCCTTATTAAGTACTGAACTAAAGATTGGGTTGCTGAAAAGAAGAAGATGTAAGCATTTTCAGAAACATACAAATTTGTTGTTAACCGGTATCTTAAACGAACTGGGTGTGCAACCAACACATAACGAAATGATGCGAAAAGTGGTCATTTTATTTGAAAATAACCTAAGTTTACAAATGAAACATTTCACTACTCAGGAATTACTGTGGCAGTACCAAATAGAGTGACACTACATATTTATTGGCACTTTAATTACAATGACAATATATAATGGAAAGAAATGATAATATCAATAAAGTCAGATTTCGATAGATGCCACAGTGATCTAATCCATGCTTTCCAGAGTCGAGTTCGAATCCCAGTTTTGTCCTGATTATGGTATCGGGTTTGCTGACCAAATCATATAAAAGGAACTCGAAAATTTCAGAACCAATCAAGACCAGGTTCTAACTTAGTACCAAATACGTGAAATTTATTCCAATTACCCAAAAGTTATGCTTTTAGCGATTATAAAACCCGTCAATCAACTTTTGCTCTGAGTTTACAATTATATAAAAGTGTGCTTTTACAACCCTGTCAATAAACGATGTAAGGCGGACAGCGACTGGATATTGATTACCCTCTTTAAATCGTTACACAATGGGATTAATTCTTTTTCTATTACCAAATTTATCTAAGAACTTCAAACGTAATGACACTTATCCTAAAAGCCTACTTGCAGCCATGAGGCTAATATGCCAATGCTATTCCCATCACGAACATGCTGTTCAGAGCTGATTCAAACATGTTGACGTAACTCAATCAATCATTTCGTTGTCTCCGTACCACAGTCAGCAAAAGGAAAAAATTGGAAAAAATGTTCAGTATTTTCGAATACACACGTTCTGGTTCAATGTTAAGCTGCTCGCCACTGTAGTGATTGGTATTGAATTACGTTGGGCCTGTTTGGAATTTAAAGCTGTGCTATGAATATAGTATGGGTCAATAAAAGCGATGAAACCCTTTCCATAATCAGATGATATCTCTGCTAAAAGCGGCGTCCACTGTACGATTCCCACGACATCCTAAGCATGCGAATCACTAGCGAATAATAATGATATCGGAGTTTCGCCAAGACTCGCTTGGAAAACACGGGAATATATGCCTCGACTGAAACTGAGGAATTAAATCAGAGGCCATTTTCCTCTCCGATATTTCAAATTTAGACGTATCCTGATTAATATGAGCACTTTATCCTGCTAACCAGCTATGGTTGCGTGTTACATGTATACTTTGTATAACTTTCAGATGTAAGAAATCAGGTTTATTTTTAATACTTAGTATGCGGGACTAATATATGGTTCTTACAAATGAACATGTTGTGGATGTTGGCTTAGAATGCCAAAAGACGATGTCAGTTATTGACCTGAACCATTTTGGATAAAAATTATGAACAAAAGTAGCAAGAGCAAATATAGATTTTTGGAAGCCGCTTTTAACGTTGAAGGAACGTCCGCTTGCAAATGAGATTGATTTGTATTACAGTGTGTCAGTTTGGATGTTGAAGGAAAGCTAGAATTGATCGGTGTCACTGGCCTGTACCAGTGTGATTATGTTATACACAGAGAAGTGCCAATCGCGGATGTTAGGACTATAATACCTCAAACATACCTCAAATACATAATCAACTCAACTTATCTGCTGAGTCATCCGAATGAATATACTGTATACAAGTAAATTTTCGGCCTTCCTTCTGGGAAAACACACTGTTGTTTGCCCTTAAAATATCGCATATCTAACAAATAGCCAAGCTGGTCAACCACTACAGAGAGCAGTCACTGTTTCAATTCCCTGTCCCAATTGCTGTTGTGATAACATATTGCAATCACGGATTGTTCATTGGACAAGTTGAATGACGCGACAATTTCTTGGGAAATGGCTTCTCCTTTCCCGGATAATTCAGTGCACGATTTAAAGCAGAGTACAAATAGTAAATCCAGTAAGAACCCAGCCATACACGCAGCCACACTCTCACACTCCTCTGCATAGAATAGTGAATATAGCAACAATGCTGTACAGGCGCTGCATCATAAATCCCCGGATCAGAAGAGGTCATCGTAAACCTAATTGCATGCTGTCGTCTCCTCTACATATTATACACATGGGAGTCGTGAACCTGCTGTGCATACCGTGAAGTTAGAATCACATACATTGTTAAGCATGGCACAAATTGGTGTCTCACAGCACAATTATGTTCATTAGATTATTGCACAGTTGATAGATTTAGGATAAGTAATGACACATTTATTCAGTGTTCTCACCATTCTCGATCAAACATTTCAACTTGATTGTGGTCATTTCACGCCATGGCCCTGGACAAAGCATTTGTCATTCGGGAAACGTGTCTAGATTTTGTAGATGAATGGTTTGTGAACACCTTATTGAAATTAATGTGTCCCCATTAATGTTAAATTGTACTTCAGTAAGCGAAAGTTGATGTTCAACTTCCGGATGAATAGTTTCTTCATTGGAATGAATGTGTCCCTCTTTCCCGTCAGTTGTATACTGACGCGCGAAAAAGACTTCCCACTTTGACAACTTGGACAGACTACTTAGAAATCTCCAACTCCCACCAGCCACCTCAAATCATCTGGAACAAGCTCATGTAGAGGAATGACGCAGAATCAGAAAATTTACAGTATGGTTGCATATGTTGTCTTGCATGCCCATGCAGAGCAAAAACGATAACAGGTACTTGAAAATTCCAAATCCCTACAATAAACTTGTTATTTCTATGCCATTTTTGTTATTTATCCCACCTGAGTTTATACCTCATTTCATAGATGAAATATATGTTTGTTTGTTTGCTTACTTCATAATAATGAACTGGTATCTTTTGGGTTTACTTGCCTCTCTGCCCATCCATAAGCGGAGACTGACATTGAAAGCTTATGGTAATATTCTTGTTCGAGTGAAGAGTGTTTTAGAAGCAACTCATGTTCTCTGAAGCGATTTTCCAAGGCCCATTCTACTCGGTGCTGTATTTGCCTTATACTAAGATTTGATCGTGGGACTTAGAATACTATAAATTGCAATAGTGCATTTATCAGGTAATAGAGCATTGGTCATTTACCTGACCAGTTTTTGCTGTATCAGGCGGTTGAATATAATCATTCTTATTTCCAGGTCACTTTCGTAGACAAAGTGGAGAACCTATTCTGTGTCTGATATGCTCTTTTGGGAGCTAACAACACAACATTAGTCTGAAATAATAATAGTTTCATACTATCGGGTACCCATTAACTGCTGGATGAACATATTTTTCCCTGAACTTATGAGACAATGCGTATCTTTTAGTATGGGACCGACCCAAGCCAAGAAAATCAGATAAGTAAAGATACCGAACATGTCCATGTTAAATTATAATGTATAATGCAAAGTGTGTAACTTGTGTGTCTCACCCATTCTTCATCAATGATTCGTTCTGGGCCTCATATACAAGGCCGGTGTAATAGTGTTTTCTGTTGAAATGAAGTCGTAGAGAATCACCAAAACTGATTTAAGTTCAAAAACTATTTTCGCTGTGAATATCACATAAAATAGTTACAACAGAAACAAGAAAAAAACAGTGTGAATTCCTCGACAGGAACATGTATGATATGTGGACACACTGACACACGTGGGTAAAGACATAAATACAGACATAGGTACACACGGTGTCTTTTGACGTTAACAACACCGATTGTATTTCATATCCTTCTTCCAATGATGCAAGCATGCTCAACAACATAAGTTACAACAAAGCTTTGCAAAAATATTGGAGCGAGTAGGAACAAAACTCGAATGAAGGTAGACATTAGCTGAGACAGCATGAGTGGTATTGCAAAGGGGAATATCTTCCTTTTGCGCGTTTCGTACAACATTTTTCAATTATCACAATATTTGCTGTTCCAATGTTTGAGTGAGTGAGTTTAGTTTTACGCCGCACTCAGAAATATTCCATCTATATGGCGACGGTGTAAATAATCGAGTCTCGACCAGACAATCCAGTGATCAACAGCATGAGCATCGATCTGAGCAATTGAGATGATGACATGTGTCAACCAAGTCAGCGAGCCTGACCACCCGATCCCGTTAGTCGCCTCTTACGACAAGCATGTGTTGCTGAAGGTCAATATTCTAACCCGGACCTTCACGGGTCTCGCCCAGTGAAGCAAATGAAGGACTTTAGGTTTAATTCCCTTTACACAAAAAGAAGATGGCCAATTCTACACTAATGCAAATGCTTCTGGAATAAGCTTCCTGTTGCTGCCAAATATAAGTCCATACTATTTTTGAAAATTTAGACAAAAAAAAACACACAAATGCTTCTTGAATATTGTAATGCGTTTTAAGTCCAAATTTTCAAAATACATATTGTAATGAAAATAATATATGAAGAAAAATGAAAGTTTTTCATATTCTAAATATTTCCTTGACACGGTTATAAAATGTTTTCTCATTTTGTAAGAATACTGTCTGAATTGAGGATGTTTAATCCATCTACGTTTCTGTCAATCACAACGCATATTTTTACTGTCTTACAATTATTTTAGAAAGCCAATTCAAATTCAAACCTGGAGACACCAAACAGTAAAGCATGCACATCTGTAAATAGTAAAGTCAACTCCATAGTCATGATTACATTATTTTAATTATACATTAGAATTTAATCACATAATATATCATCTTCTCTTTATTCAGCTCTCAAGATTACAGCAAGCAGTATTCCAGGCTGTGGACGTACATTTTAAATAAGCTGTACCCATAATGTAATGAATCCAGAAAAAATGACAAATTTTATGAGACTTTATCATGGTGTCGTAATTATCATGTTTACACACACTGTCTCAAGAATGACTGTTGTTCATGTCGCCATCAAATCACGGAAGATAATTCAGAAATAAGGACACAAAACAGCCCTGTTTTCTTTGAACACATCGTTCAATTTACATAGTCTGTGTGACTCGCTTCTTAATGCTAGTAACAGAACAATGCACTGGGGAACAGAGACCACTAAGGATCGTAAACCTGATCTGATAGCGGTCGTTAGAAAGCACATCATCCTGTATCTGTATGTAATCACAGACTTGAATGAGGAAGGATCCCTAACCATGACGTCTAGACTGAATTGATCGATGATTCGGACATGAAACAAAGATACGTCTCTTTAGGATGGATCTCTTCGAGACAAAACCTGCAAATAGGGTTCTGATTAACTGAATAGTGAAACAAATTTACATTTCAACATAGAAGCTTATTGAACTCGGCGGATATTCTTGTGTCAATTGACTTATATACATTCTTCAGACATTGAGTGTATGATTTGATGAAGACCAGTGCTCAAGACTTCGAATGTCCCTTAGATTAAAACTTTAATGTTTGATAGGAAGCTTGTAAAAGTTCAGGCTTGAAAGTACTACTCGTCATAACTGAGGAATACAGTAGAGTTCTGTGTACATTCAGAATGCTACGAATCTGAGGTAAATTATATCATTTGGGAAGTTATGACATTCGTTGTATGGTTGTAAATGTCAGTCTGAAGGACAGAGGATGCGAGACAATGACATATATAGAGAATACTACACGAGGTCTCATTACACACGAATTATACGAAACGAGTGTCCTTACTATGGTATCTGACCGAGCGAAAGCGAGGTCAGATAACATAGGAAGGTCACGAGTTTCGTATAATTCGTATGTAATGATACCGAGTGTGGTATTTTATTTATAACCCACGTCTTACATGCATCAAATTGACAAAATAGCGTATTTTTGTTATGTTTTTGGTTTCAAACCGAAACCGGTTTCATAAAGAGGTCGCGGAAGAGTTTTGTACTGTAGTACAAGATTTGCATGACGCCACACTGTAATGACGTCACTGCCTTGGTAACTGACGTCACGATGCATGTCAGTTGTCATCGCTTCGTACAGCCTCCAACAGTAAACTACTCCGTAGCACCCCGTTTCTTGGTTTGCAGTTGCTTCATTCGGCTAACATCACTGGTGGAAACATTGCGTTTAAGTTTTTCGACGGATATAATGTCTCAGTTCGACTCACAATTAAACAGCGACACGGCAACGTTCGCAATGTTTACATTCCCACAATGCATTTAAGTTGTAGAATGAATGAATTCACGTGTTTGTTATGAATGAAAAAATAGTTACGTCAGAATGTGACCTAATTGAGAGGTCATCGGTTATCCAATCAAATCGCTAGAATCTCAGGTCAAGTCGTTACGACACAGGTCAACGCAATACGACACTCGTGTACGAGAATAGTATGCAACTACCCATACGCTGACCACGTGGGTAATAAAAAAATGGAAATGACTTAGAGATGGGTTTCAGATCATCTCAAAGACGTAACCCTTAAGATGAAAATCGTACAGCGAAACTTGCGAGTTTGACGATTCCTTATACTTCACACGTCACAACGCGCCTTCAAGTTTTGATATCGTTAGCTGAAACAATACCATTGGTTCTAGTCCCAGTTTCGCAAAATGGCGAATTTTTGAGATTAGGAATTATCAAGTGCTACACTAATTAACCCCCAGATACAGATTATGGCACAACAATATCACAGATTACATGGTTCAATACCCTTCACGTTAAGGTGTTATGCACTTCATCCGTCAATGTTGGCTATTCAATAGACCTATGCTTTTCAAATACTGTCAATAAAAGGTGAAAGACAAATGACGATTAGATAGTGAATACACTCTTTATACTGGTACATACAATACAATTATTGCTTTTTCTATTATAAGACTATTTAAGACCTTCAAATGCAATGACACTTATCCACAAAGCCTACCTGCAGCCATGTTTCTGATCTGCCAGATTTATTCCCATCACGAACTTACTATTCAGAGCTGATTCAAACACGTTGACGTAACTCAATCAATCAACCCACTGTCTCCACAGCACATTCAGAAATAGGAAATTGCAATGAACATCTCCAGCATTTGCGAAAACAGACATTCTGATTTAATATCAAGCTTTATTCCTATTTGGAACTGAAACATGTGCTTACAATACCATGCTGGTCAATCAAAAGCGATGAAACACTTTACATGATTATGGGGAACCCATTTGATTCCAACATTTCTATTTAAAGCATAAATGGGAAACAACTTGTGATGCTACAATGGGTAAAAGTGAGATAACTATTCATTTAATAAACGCAACGTTTTGTTACAACCATTTCAAATAAGTAACTGAATCAGATATTATTCTGTTCACAAATGCTTTGACTTAAATTTTCCTGAATAAAGACAGCGGGGTGTCCGATTTAACTATCGTAGCTACAGTCACATTTCTTCTATGTAATTTGTTTTACTGACGTTCGGATATATTGTATTATGCGGATATTAAATAATGTGAAAAAATAACAAAGATGAATGGTGTTAATGAGCGAGTGGGATGGGCATGAAGCCGATCAGCATGTCACACCATGTCAGTTTGATGTATGGGGGAAAGGCAAAAAGGATGCAGGTTATTGACCTAAACATTTTTCATAAAAAGGTATGCGCATATTTAGTATCAGTTAAGGCTCTATTGAAATCGATAACGAGTGAGTGATCGCTTTTACAAGAAATCCAACTGTATCACAGTGTCATGTGCGAGTAGAACCATAGCTGATCCACGTCAATGACCTGCTAATTCTTGCGCAGCAAAGTGTGCCAATTATGATCATTAATATAATAATACAGCTGGTAAAATACAAAATATAATTTTCAAGGCAAGGTATGAGTGATTGTTGTTCTGGAAAATATGTTTGTTTCTAGTTTCATGCCACACTCAACAATATTTCGACTGTATGACGGCATTCCGTATAGATGTCCGTATAGGCTGGTGAAGATAAGTTCCAACCCATGTTTCCTCGGATCTGTTTGTTATATTAGGAAAGGATTGTGATATATATATGAATGGCCGGAAGCTGGGATGGGATGAGTGGTATAAGAATGGGATATACAGACCGTTTATAATCAAAATCAAAAGTATAACTCGAAGGAAGTTAATGTTTCGTAAGTTTTGATAATATTACAGATGAGCATACGACAGTTGTTATCTGTAATGAACACCGCACAGTTGACAGAGCAGGCGGTGGTTTGATCTGGCCAAAATGTCAAAATATATTTACAGATGAGACTTGTTAATTACAGTCGTAATAATATGCTCACTTCGGAGATTGACAGTACAAATACTGAAAACGAATAACTTTATCTTACGTAAGTTTGCACTTATTCAAATACGTTAACAGGGGGACGGTGGTACGGCCAAGGTGTTAAAGCGACCGCTCGTCACGCCAAAACCCAAGTTCGATTCCCCACATGGGTGCAATATTGTGTAGACAAAATGCTTGATCTGCCTGGTGGTAAGAAAGGCCTGAGGGCCAAAAGAAACTGCACCACACTGTGAGAGTTGATTGATTAGTTCTGAGCATCAAATAGGAGAAATAGAGAAAAGGTGATATATTTCGTGATGTCATGGAGATCTATCAAAACTGGATTCAGCAGAGCCGATTATTTCTCATGGTAATCTAGCATTGTTTTAAGCCCGTCAATTTGAAAGAGACGAGGAAAGCTGTTGTAATACGTGCTCGTCCACCAGGACAATATACCAATGCACAAAACAGCAATTGCCATGTTTAGAATTGTCACCGACTCCTTCATCGCCCTACCTCGGTCTCCTAATCCGGCTCCACTGGACTTTTATCCGTTTCCAAACACGAACAACTTTCTAACCAGAACCCATTCTGACTCTCAAATTGATTTTTGACAGCCCGGTCGATTATAATAAAAACGGATTTCAGACTTTATTAACGAATTTAAGAGTTTATCAGTCACGCCATCGTATGTATCAGTCTTGACGAAAACATCAATAAGAGATTTCAAAATGAGAGATCATTATGTAAACAAACAGACAATAATTATACAACTATAATGCACTGACAGGCAAAGTTAACGTCTCGACGATTGGTTTTCAATTATTGGAGAAAATTATTTCGCTTCTGAAACCAAATTATCATACATTTAGTTGTTTATATAATTCCCAACATACATATGACTCGGCAAGTGACCCAGTCTTTTTTCCCACTCTGAATAGACACCAGCGATTAACAGATAACACAAAACATGTACAACTCCATCACTGGAAGCACACCTGCTTCAAAAGTTCCAGACAATATTTAATGACGCAAACACACTTCTTAATTTCAGTTAATAACTGTCTGGTGTTCGTAGGTGTTGGTCTATTTCTTCTCCAGGTGCAAACTACAGTAAATAATTCAGAGTATGTATTGAAGAACAACAATGATTGTTTTAGCAGCCACGCAAATGGAAGTAAGGAAATACGCCAGACAACACAAGGGTTCTTGACCATGTGGTATCTTCCGTATCACACATAAACCTTTAGATGTATTTCCTTCTAATCAAGCAAATAGACTTTTGATAAGATGTTAAAAATAAAACAGTCCGTATGTTTTGCTATTTGTCAGCATGATGAATCCTCACTATTCTGTGTATTAGGTGACACACACAGATAATAGAACCACAGTATTAAATATTCATGAGGCTTGATTTAATGAAGCAACTGTGGACTATCACCATGAGATTTGTTTTGGTGCAATTTCATGTCGAAGAACTGACAGTAGTGTTAAATATCAGATGCTGATTAAACAGTAAAGACATTGCAAACATCTTCAAAGTTACATAGTATAAACAGTAGGCCATCATATGTATCATGATTTTAATCCTTATTCAAATGTGTTTTCTGATAAGTATAATGTAAAACAAGAAAGGCGTACATTTTACAAGTTTCCCTCTGATGAAACATGCTATAATAGGTTTTCTGTTCATTTTTAAATTTACTTGTTTCAGTTGAAGAGGTTTAAATCATACTCGTATACTTGTTTTAATTAATCGTAGTCTATGTCTTTACTTTTTTTCTGATTGATAACATAGCTTTACATTTCTTTACATTTTTAAATTCACTTGTTTCATTTGAATATGTTTAAATCATATACTGGTTTCAATTAAGTGCATGCTTTTCTTTCTTTCAGACTGTTAAACAAAGACGATAAGAAAGAACACCTGTCACTCCAAACATACAAAATATATCATGTATATTCTAAATTACTAGTTATGATGTTTCTATATCGCATACATATTTCTTCAAAACCAATAACCTTTTAAACCACTAAAATCAATACACATATCTTATCTAAGAAGGGTTACCTTTGAAGGTAATATCTAACACATATACAGATTATAGTTTATGTGACTAATTTCACAACATTATCGGTATATGCGGGCATTTCGAGGAATATTACTGGCTGAAGTCTCAAACTAAAGCTTTGAAGATATCTCAATGAACAGGACATCTATAGCATGAAAGGAGTTTTCTAGTTACATCGTCTCTGTGCTTGGATCCTTGATGCCCGTTACAGAACAATGCATTGGGGAACAGACTCCAGTTAGGACAACATACTGCTTAGAAAGCCATGTCATTCATCAAAGATTTGATTAAAGAGGGATCACAAACTATGACGCCTCGACCGAATTGACAGTGACTCGGTATATCTCTTCACAATAGATCTAATCGCGTCTAAACAATCAGACAGGAAGCTGATTGCGGTATTAGTGAAACAAGTTTGCATTGTAAAATGAAAGCTTATTGACTTCAAGTGATATTACTGTCTAAAGGTGATGGACGGATCTACTGCAAGAAGCAATAGCCTAAACGGTTCGATGTGTACCCCATTCACATAGTAGTCAAGATTTGTTGAGGCGATACGAACAAACCATCCTTATAGTCTCACAGAGTATAAAACTATTTTTATTACATGCTGTACGTAATCATATTTGTGTCCCAACCTGTCAGTAGAGAGGAATGCGACGTGGAATAATGGCCATTCGTGTATCATGATTTTAATTTTTAGCACACTTATAGCAGCGTTTCAGTGTCATTCTTGAAAATGGAATCAATGTTTGATTGAACTGTGTATCTCATTTTATCTACAATGATCGTGATGAAGCCAGGGATAATGACACAATACACAATGCAACACAAGGCAAGTTTGTTGTTTTACGTCGCACTCAGCAATATTCCCGCTATGTGGCTGGAAATAATTGAGTCTGGACAAGACACTCCAATGAAAACCAGCATGAGGTGAGGTGAGTTGAAATTGGGTTTAACGTCGTGCTGGAGAATAATTCGCTCATATGACGACGTGCATGCATGTGTATGTGTATGTGCGGTTGCTTGTACTAGCCAAGACTTAAGCTGGTTTTATAGTGCTAGTCAACTGAGATACCATGCCGCAGTGAAGCATGAATACCCCACTCAGACACATTATACTGACTCCGAGCCGACCAGTCCTTGTTGTACCCATTAATGCCGAGCGCCATGCATGGAGCAACAAGTACCATATTTTAATGTCTTTTCGTATGACGCGGTCGAAGATCGAACCCGCGACCTTCCCCTCTCCGGGTGGACGCTCTAACCACTACACCACGGAGGCGGTACAACAGCATGAACATTAGGCATGTGCCAACCAAGTCAGCGAGCCTGACCGCCCGATCCCGTTAGTCGCCTCTTACAAGCATGGGTTACTGAAGACCAATTTTAACCCGGATCTTCACGGGTATGTGAATAAAGTTTTGTTCGGCCTGTCGTACACGGAATGTCTCAGATCACTACAACTTTAACATGACAATGCAACTGCAAAGGATTTACATTATCAAGAAGAAGATTTGTTTGCTCGTGTAAGCAGGCATCTCTCTATTAGTAATTGAAAGAAACTGCCATTTCTCTAATTGTAAAAGAATGTATGATAATAGCTAAATACTTCTTTAATTTGGTGTGATGGTGTTAATAATATCGATATGATCAAATGTGTATTTAACTTCCTTTTCAATATGACATAGTATTTATAATGGACATGTGTACGTGTGTAGACCTGGAGTCGCCGCTACATGTCGTCGCTTATAATGCTGATGTGACGTTAAATTTTAACTCTCTCACTCGTTCAGAACGTAAGTGGATTAAATCGTGTTTGAAAACGATGAAAAATCTGAAGGAGCGTTTGTCAGGCGCATTTCACATACCTCAGCAGCCAAATGCCATTTACTGAGCCAGTCTCATCAAACATCAAAAGGCTATTCACAATGTAATGCTTCTTGGGATCATCATTCGGCGTCTCAAGGTCCAAAGTAAAGACATGTTATCAATGAAAGCATCATTCGATTAACATCATCTGTCTGGGTGGTTCCTTGGTGCTCGTTACAGCTGTTTTAGGAATCATCAAACTCAGCTGACCGCAGTCATTAGAAAAAAGTGCTCTCTTACAATTTATGTAAGTTGTCTCATAGCTTTATCTAAGATGAAGGAACACAAAGAGTGACCGACTGGTTGGAACTGATCGGGCTTAGGTCAGATCTGATCTGTGTGAGCAATCTCACTTGACGTTGGTTCTATTAACAGAGTAGTTGAATAGTTACATTTCCACAAACATGCTTAATAAACTCAAAGAATATTCTGTCATAACTGACATTGCTGACAAAACATATTGCGCTCCTTTGAGGTGTTCTACTGAACAGTTTGCGTACTGTGTTCCACTCATATTGGTGCGAAAACAATACACTAGCCTCTTGATCTTCAATCTCATAAAACCATCTTTTAGACTACATCTTTTGAACCATCCTGCTTGCACCCTAACCTGTCAGTTCACAGGAATACAAAACAAATCAAGGACCGTTCAGTGTGTTGTAAACCTTAGCTGATAGCAGTCATTAAGACAGCTGTGACATCCGGTGTCGGGCTGCAAACATCAGTGGGACGCACAAAGGATCAAGGACCATGAAATGTTCTGATGGAATTCTCTGGAATTGATGAGTGGGTCCCATATGTATTAAAGAGACAGTCTCAATGAGTTTAACAACTGGATGAATTTAGGTCGGAAATATCATTTACATGTCCATTGCCAGAATACCACTCATTAGAATTCAGGGGATCCAGGTTATAAGTGTTAAAGTGCAGTGTAAGCAGCCCATATAAAAGCTGCAAACGCATTTCAAATAAAGTTTTACCGCACGATCTTAAAGAACTGTAGAAGTATCACCATGAGCTGTTTATAGTGAACCCAGATTAAATTAATAAACCATGAGATATCTACATCCTCTCATTCAGTAGTCCTGAATGAATTGATTTTCTTATCACATGTGTTTTGCTTAAACAACAGAGTTTTGTCAGAGATATGCTTTAATATGAAATATGATGGTTCCAATATGATCATACCACAATATCACTCTAATGTCAGTCATCGTTAAAATCGCATTTTCTCATTCACTTGTTTTGTAGCAACGTCCTTTGATACACGTACACCACGGTTACTCCCCCAGGCATGACCTGTAACGGTAGATGATAATTGTATTAAATCAGCTATGTTAAGATCTCCTCCCAAGGCTACAAGTTATACAAGTGGGGATCGAGCAAATGAAATACAATCAAGATATGAACATCTTGCTATTCAGGAAACAGCCCAATGGTTCACGGAATGTCATGAAAAAGCCATTGTGGTACGAGGATGCATTCAGTGCCCTTGGCATTACATGTATTCATTTACAGTATCATCTTATCTTTTATCACGCATTTTAACATGATTGTCATTTGAAAGTCATATTCATTAACGAACTAGTTTTTGTTGGCTATAATATTTTTGCAGTGTCAATAAATGAGTTGTCATGGATATGTCTTCGTTATCCTGGCCACGTTTCAATGGGGATTGTATGGAGTGAGTGACTTTAGTTTTACGTCGCAATCAGCAATATTCAAGCTATATAGCGGCTGTCTGTGAGTTAGTGTCTGGACCAGACAATCCAGTGACAGCATGAGCATCGATTCACTAAATTGGGATACGATGGCATGTTTCAACCAGCCTGACCACCTGATCCCGTTAGTCGCCTCTGACGACAAACATAGCTCACCGAAGACCAATTCTAACCCGGATCTTCATGGGTCGGGATTGTATGGAGCAGGTGGTCTTTCACTGACTGTAAGGGATGAACCCATGTCCTTTCTTATGAACTGAACAATATAATGACCAGTTTATGAAACATGTGACAGGTCAGCCAAGGGAATTTCCCGGAATGACTAGCTATTGATTGCAAGATGTATATTCCACCCTGCTGCCACTTCAGTCGACTAAACCAAGTGTATAAAAACATATGTACCTAGAATATGTAATTGTTAAAATTACTCAAGAAACAATATTGACGACAGTTCAATAATATTAATAATAATAATAAGACTAATAAACAAATAATATTAAGTATAATACTGTTTCAGTGAACAGATTCAACATTACAGGCAAGCCTTGTTTTTCATGTGTGTTTGTGAAAACGAATTTTGCATTTCATACGTACAGTTGTCAAGAATATATATCTCAAAGATTGACACGTTTCAACCAAGGTAAGCCTAACTTTGTTGAAAGCTTTGTTTATTAAAGGAACATTTGAGATTGATTCTATAACCCGAAAGCTTTCTATTGCCATAAATATAGCACTAATATTCTAGTATTTGGTAGTATCTGACATTTCATCATCACTAGCGGCACTTCTTCGGACTCCAAACGAGAGCAATCAAACCCCGTTGGATAATCCTCAGGGTATTTCTTTATCGAATCAATTCTCATGGATGTGTAATGCTGTAATTTCATAACTAAGAAAGTATTTCAAGAACACGTTTCAACCAAGGTAAGCCCTAACTTTCTTGAAAGCTTTGCATCTGATGTCTGCTCTTTTCGTCTTAAACATTTAACTGTAAATGATCATCACTAGCCCTTCTGACTGCAATCAAACCCCGTTGAAATAATCCTCAGTACAACACAGTCCATGCTGGGCTTCGTCTTATATGATATGTAAATCCTCTATATATCTCCTTCGCCGAATTATTTTACTCATGCCTAATTTCATAAGTTCTGAACATTGAAAATTGTGGGGAAAAAAGCGGTCCCAACACGACGTCACTTTGGACGAGGTTGACTGTTCAATTATAATAAGGGTCTGTGGGTCCAAGTGAGGGTTCTGGTGAAACCCCTTATCTAACTGGCGTGCTGGTCTGCTTGGGAGAATTAACTCAGCAAAGAGTCCGAAGTCACAAGAAGCCAATCACAATTGTATTTACAAGAATGGAATAACATGGGGTGGCCACAGAGAGTCGGTTCAACCCTCTTGCTTGAGGGCTAGAGCTGACCTGTGTTGGGAGTCTAAACCCTACTAACGAACAAATGGAGTTGGTGACTATAAACAATAAAAAGATTCTGATTCGTTGAATGATACAAACTGGGTGTTCCCTATAATAGCCAATGAAATACAGAAGATAGAAAATGGGGTCCTACAAGAACAACTTCAATGACCAGACTAATCCTATTTCAACTGGCAATTGATTCTATATATATATTGTCCTAATATCTGAATCCTTATATATCGTTTGTAGTGGTAATAATGAATAATGAATTTTGTATGAATTATAATTCTATGACAGTTCGATAAAGGCTTCTCAATCCCCTGAATTACCCGCTTTTTGTTCACGCTGGAATTGCTTAAAAAGTACAACGTTTACACCAATCGGTTCTGGTTTTGTAGCAAATTTTATACAAAACTATTAAATTATGTTTTATGTGTTTCAGTGAACGTCATACACTAATTCTGTTTCATCAAAACTCAAAGGCAACCGGACAAGTATAACTAATATAGCGAATTTGTTAATTTAGAAATACATGTAGTAAGTTAAAGGACAAGAGATATTGGACTAAAATATCATTCCTTCGCATTCGCTTGAACATATTAACACACTATTCAGTGTATGCGTAAGTACCTTCTCGTTAGTACTCGGTATAACTGCTATTACAATGGAAATGTGTCCAATTAAATAGACAACAGGCGATGTCATTCGAAATGATTGGTCATTACAGCAGTCAAGATACGTCTCCTCTTTATCCCTATTGTCCTTGAAAGCATCATTCGATTAACATCGTCTCTGTAACTCGATATTTTGTGTCACAAGAACAACCGAGAGGGGAATTTATAATATTTAGGAGGCGTTAAAATCACAGCTGACAACAGTCATAGAAAAAGAGTGTGTGAGTGAGTGAGATTAGCTTTACGCCGCTTTTAGCAATATTCCAGCAATATCACGGCGGGGACACCAGAAATTGGCTTCCCACATTGTACCCATGTAGGGAATCGATCCAGTGACGAGCGAACGCTTTAACCACTAGGCTACCCCACAACCCAACAGAAAAAAAACTTCCATCAAACATAGGCAAGTAATCATAGATTGAAAACAGGGGGAATCACAAACCATGACCTCTGGACAGAGTAGATCGATAATCGGCGACGAAACAACAGTACGTCTCTTAGTAGCAGCTTTTATCGAGACAACCCTTGAAATGGCAGTTGCATTTCCAGAGTACTTCAAAGCATTTACATGTCAACACTTGAATTATTCTGGTGTCTAAATGAGAAAATCGACAGTGGTAATGACAAAGAGACGTATTAGGTGTTCAATGATTTGATAAAGACACGTTATCTAAGCATTGGGTGTTCGTTGATTTCAGACCAACATTCATATTAGCTGTCTCGTCAGGTTCGTTCCTAGGAAGCTGTGGTGGAGGTTGCATGTTAAAATCTTCACGTTTGTATCTTGACTTGTCAACACCAGCGAATACAGTAGGGAGCAAGGGCCGTCCAGAGAGTCATGACTCTAACCTAAGAGCAGTCATGAGAACCGTTATGATGCACAGTGTCAGGGTGTAATCATCAGTGGGAACGACGAAGGATCAGAGACCATGGGATGTCTAGACAGAACTGACTGGGAGATGAGCAGTGGACTTTAAATTCTTTGAAATCCCATCTAAAGATATAACCCTGGACATAAAATGCAAACTTACTATTAAATTCACAGTTTGATTATTTTGTTTGACAGCTCATCTATTTGACCTTTGCCAGAATTCGACTCAATAAAGTTGAGAGGATCATGGATCAAAGACCACGAAATGTCTCTCTCAACTCGAGCTATCAAACTGGATATTAATGTTTAATGTGTGACGTTGATGTGGAGATTGAGTTTGATGTCGAGTGCCAGAATATGCCCCATCAATGTTCAGATGAAAACTATTTTCCTACAAGAAACACTAAAGGTAATGTGAGCTTCCAATTCATTCAAAGTTTGAAGTATATGACGGAATATAATATCATGGGACCATGTCTCTGGGATGGTAAGTATGACGCATTGAGGAAAGAGTATTTTGAGTGCCTTGGCGAACCAAATGCGTATAACCTATTCCTCACACATACCATCACATATTATAACAATGCAATATTATTTTTTGTCATATAAATCCATTGTAGGTTCTGCTGGGATATATGTATTGACATATGACTTCACAAGGTCTGTCGGACAGTCACAACGGTCGATTTAGTTAAACCTGAAACGTGTTATTTAAGCAAAGACGTTTTAAACAGACAGCTGCATGTAGTTATATTATAGAAGTGATGACGTTTGTGGTCCGTCCAGTACAGATTTTGTTATTTATCAAAGAGAAACATTTTGTTATTTATCGAAGAAAAACATTTCTTATTTATCAAAGAGAAACAACTCCTGTAGTCCACGAGACAATGTTTAGGGTTAAAAATGTACACTGCGAAATGCCGTGAGTCGTCCCACACAGCCACAAGAATATTTCGGCTGAAGAATTGCACAGAGGTCTCCAAGCACAATCCACAGTCGTATACTGATACAGAAACTGATCCCACAAATTTTTAAAACACCTAAAAGCAATTACAACTTTCATTACACATTCATGTTATCAATTGCACACACATTTACGTAAGACCCTGATCACCAAAAAATGACAATTTCATTTAAAACGGAATGGCCCCATTTACACCGTCAGGCAGTCTCATCTCGTCCTGTTTGGAATCCAATGAGTAATTATATATTTAATATGTGTTAATTAGTTTGACAGCCATACCATACACCCCGTTCAGAAAGACTTCAACAAACATGATGAACATCCCATGTCAAAAGGTCCTTCTGCCTCTATAGTGTATATTAACCTTTTGATATTTTGTTTGAAGCATACTTCACTCCTGGCGCACATCACGAGAGAGCCCTGTCGCCCACTCACACCTGCATTTCAAGTATAAACTTGTCCTACTTTCTTTCGGCATCAATGCCTTAAGTGAGATATACCACACCCCTGAGCGCATATTGAGATGATGTATTGTTTTTCCACCAGCAATATAACACCTCTTACCATGTGAGTAATTCCGAAGGTTTTTTGCGGTGTCTTCGTATCCTAAGAAACGTTCTTGGTCGTTTTCACTTGGCAGTGCTTCCTGGGGAGTTGCCGTTTTCTGACGTTGATGCGTGTCGTGGACAGAGAATGTAATGCAGTTTACGGTTTAACCTCCCATAAGCACAGGAACAGATAGAATATGGGGAATCGTTTTGCCTTTGAATATGTCAAGGATTCGGAAGCAATTTTATCATTTCGTTCTATGTCATCATCTCTTATCAAACTGTCAATTGCAATGCACTGGAAGCTCTAACCTTGAGCTATATCTCTCCAATTTGATTGATTCACGTTAATGTTATATCTCGTTCAACGCAGTTAGGTGCATTGCCCTCAACTTTCTGCATCAGTTTTGCTAAAGGTTACATCTGCCAGGATGCGGACAGACGTCAGGCACCAAAATAAATGGCTTGGTCAGGTCGTGATTATTGAGAAACTGTATCGTAACCAGTCCTGCCTGATAGAAACAAAAATATGCCAACATGTCAACTTGGAAAAAGTGATATTTAATTATCTTTGTGTTGGCGGTGCTTTAGTTAAATGGCACCAGAACAAGCAATGATTGATGGAGCAATTAACTTATCATAATAGAAGGTAATGCTTCGTCACATCTATGTTGGGTTTTGTCGCCTGGGTCAACGGGTGAAGGCTTGGAAATATTACCTATACATATATATTTGTTTCCTCGTCTTGGTATCTGCAAGTTGTTTCATTCTTTTTGCCATATATATACATATATATATTTGTTTGAGACCATGAATGCAGGTCAAGGGCATGTGCACATCTGACATACAAAGGATCACAATTGAGGGAGGAGGTGGAGAGGCTTTATTCAACAACATGAATTTCACTGTAATTGTTTGTTGTTGTTCTCTATGTCTGTTCTGATCAAAAGCATGTAAATAAGTTAAATTTGTCTTCTAATCAATGCTTGTTAATCATCTGTCGTGTATCAAGTAATATATTGATAGTTTGCACCAATAACGAGACATTAGATCCACCAATATCAGATAAATGTTAAACTCATTACTGAATTTACTGACTAACATATTGGCAAATGTGAAAGTATAGGAACATGGATATTTGATTAGATCCATGCCTATTTTAAGGCATGAGTACTGGATCATAAAATAATAATCATGACAAGAATATTCCGTTTTAAAATTGCCAAGATTCAGGAATATATGTCCCGATTTTATCCAAGGACATTTGATTGCCAAGATTCAGGACATCATGACAAATACCAGCGCTCGCTTATCTGGGTTGATATGACGTGCTTCCATCATGCTCGCACGGACATTTAATAATATTTTACCAGGGAAAAATGTAAAACCTGTGCACTCGTTCGATGACACCCAAAAATGGCTGTGTCGTTCGATGACACCCAAGGACTGTTTCTCTGCCGTCGATGTGCAAATGCCCTTCCTTTGGCGTCCAAGGCTGCGTTGAGGTAGTGTACAGTATATATGTGCCCAATATTTAATATTTGGTCTGTAACAATCTAGAGTTTTCAAAAATGATCCCATACCTCGTTACGTCTTGCTTTGGGTTTTGCAAGCGGAGTTTTGACACAAAAACACAACCAACAACAGTATGACTGGAACAATTATGTGGTTTCATCGGATCCAGTCGGAGCTAAGTCACGAAAGACTGCACTCGCTAACTCACCTGTAACTCTCTCTTTCAATAAAAACCTCAATATTTCATTTGTATTCTGTGCATGTCGATCACATGCAATAGAATAATGCTTACTGACTGTTCAGAGAGCTTAAATCTAACTCGATTGCCGTCATAAAGTTCATTGATCAAATAAGAACGGTTTGTACTTCACTTAACTTACGCGAAAAAAAACCATGAAATGTCTAGACATAATTGCACCAGCAATAAAAGCTGGGATCGATTTGCTTAAAACCCTGCAATATTTTAGTCATTTATAAAGTTGCTGAGTTGAAATAGTTACATTATGAGTGTCCTACGGGACCATTACACGTCCAAAAGGAGCTCTTACTTTAGCGGGGGACTGTTTTTCTTATAATCGCCGATTTACACACTGATACACGAACTTGAAATTCTTAAAGGAGCCACTGATTGTACAATGAGGAGAATGAATGGGAAGCAAGATAATTGGCTCAGCAAACTCATTCTGTCAGTCTTGTGCCTTTTGAGCTACAAATGTTTTCACATAGAATCGATTCACCGGACATTCATTGCAATCTATGAGAAAAGTAAAAGTTAGACAGAACATGGCTCTTACGATTAAAGCAGCGAGTGCTTTTGTGTGTGTGCTTTGTTGTGTTTTGTTCTTTGTGTTTGTGTCTGTGCATGTGTCTGTCTGTCTGTCTGTCTGTCTGTCTGTCTCTCTGCCTGGCCGTTCATCTCTCTGACAATTTTTTAGTCTTTGATCGCCTACTTTGTGTAACCTTCTGACAAGTTTAAAGAGTCTGTTCAGTTGTGGTCCGAATGGTCTAGATCTTCAAAACTGTTATTTCGCTACAGTCTTACGTCGCTTATTTATGTATGTATCCGCTGAACGTCAGTCCCAATAACAATGTCTGACGATTGGTTCTAACAGCAGAATACTGTTTGATCTAGTTTGCCCCAATAGCTGGGGTTCATCACCTTCCGTTTGTTCTGTCAACACCTTTCGACAGCCGAGTATATATTTAAGGAACGTCTTTCATCTGCGGTATTCTGCAAAACCATTATAAACAATCCTGACAAAAACTGAAAAACAAATAATCCACCTCGGTTTCTCAAACATGACGTATAATAGCACCATAATTTCATATACAACCGAAGCCTTGCGATGTTGTCTGAATCGCTTTTTAGTCCTTCACTTTGCTACAGATCAGTTTCATACCTCAGTGCATTTCTGTATTTGTGTGTATCACAAACATCCCTCTGGGTTGTCCGGTACATGTCTGCCTCATCTCAACACCTGCGTGGGAGTCGCCAAGATTAACGACTCATCACAACTACATGATGTCTGGGATAGTTGGACACCTACCATGCCTGGTCATCACAACATAAGCCTGATCGGTTCGCATGTATGCCTATGGATTGATGTGGACTGGTTGGCCCCACATTCTTAATATCTGCTGCAGAAAAAAGTGAAGTGAGTGATTACTGGTTCATGTCATTGACAAACGTTTCAACGAGTTCCCGCATCGTCAAAGACGACGATGTTCTGCGTGCAGAGTTGCCGTCTAAGACACCGCCGTTCTGTGTTCAGAGGAGCATCTCTGGTCACGGGAGAAGAAATCTACGGTTTGGGGTTCGAGTTCCACTTTGCCTTGATAATGTTTCAAGGAAATCCTGTTTGTTGCTAAACGCCGCATTCATCCATATTCCATTTAAATGATAACTGTTTTGTTAATCGATTACGGACCGACGTTTCTGTGATTGACATTATGATCATTAGTCTATACAACTGGAATCCGATGACAATCACCAAGCAACCAGTCACCTAGCAACCAGTCAGCAACGAGTCGTACATATTGATGAAGGTGCACACGAGTGCATGTCCTTCATGTGTGTGTGAGGTGAGGTGAGGTGAAATTGGGTTTAACGTCGTGCTTGAGAATAGTTCGCTCATATGACGACATGCATGCGTGTGTATGTGTATGTGCGGCTGCTTGTACTAGCCCAGACTGAAGCTGGTTTTATAGTGCTAGCTCACTGAGATACCATGCCGCAGTGAAGCATAAATATACCACTCTGACACATTATACTGACTCCGAGCCGACCAGTCCTTGTTGTACCCATTAATGCCGAGCGCCAGGCTGGGACCAACAAGTACCACATTTTAACGTCTTTTGGTATGACGCGGTCGGGGATCGAACCCGCGACCTTCCCTCTCCGGGCGGACGCTCTAACCACTACACCACGGAGGCGGTGTTCATGTGTGTGTCTGGGTGTGTTTGTGTGTGCGCGTCTCTGTCTGTACTGTGTATGTGTATATCTCTTTATGTGGACGCCATACCTCCGTTTCACATGGATGCATAATGACTACAGTCTTTGTTTTATTTACTTCCAACAGGCCGGAAATGGATTCACGTCTTCCGCCCTTTCCACAACACTACGGGTGTGAACCACAAACACTGCACAGTGACAGTTCTATCCAAATCCCATCAATCTGGAAGTTTCAAAATAATCAGTCAGACACGCCTACGTCAATGCAACATTCACCTTTATGGTATGGGCGTGACATTAAGCAACACGTATACGTGATCCTGGAACGACAGAACGTCAAGTCAGCCTCAGGGGCTTTACGAGAAAGTCAAATGAACGTCAAGTCAACGTCAGATGGTTGTTTGGAGCGATATAAACGTCAGTTGAACGACAAATGTGGGATAGGAGAGTGTAACCAGGTGTTTTTCAAAATGAAACACACGGTTAACCCAGTAATCGGTATTTACAGACATTTACGGTATTTACTATTAACTAAGTAACTGCCAACACAACACTAATATATACTCAATGAATTACATTGGCACTTTCAGTTTGAAGTTTCTAATCAAAACAACTAATACAATGTGTGACTGACTGACTGAGGTTGGTTTTACGCCGCTTTTAACAATATTCCAGCAACATCACGGCGGGGGACACCAGAAATGGGCTTCACACATTGTACCCATGTGGGGATTCGAACCCGTGACGAGCCAACGCTTTAACCACTAGGCTACCCCACCGCCCTATACAATGTGTGAAGCAGTGGAAGCAACCACGAGTAACATACCCGATTACAAGTGACTGATATCCGAATATCCAACAACGTGTTACTCTCGAATGTCTTGAAAGAGGCCAAACTCTGATTGAATACAGTTATGGAAGCAGTCAAGAATTTGGTGTTTATAACTCTATATCCAGACTGTACTTGGTAACATGATACGAAGAATGTCATGTTAAAACAAGTCGCCCGCTCTGAATATCCCAGTCTTGCTGCTATATGAAGTGGTGTGTCACCTCTTTTATTCTGTACATTAACATCTGCTCCAGCCTTCAGTAACACATCAACACACTCTGTAGATCCCCATCTTCTTGCTGCTATATGAAGTGGTGAGTCACATGCATTGTTCTGTACATTAACATCAGCGCAAGCCTTCTGTAACACACCAACACACTCTGTAGATCTCCTCCTTGCTGCTGTAGGAAGTAGTGTGTGACATGTTATTCATATACATCTGCAACACTCAACTAGGTATTCCCCCATGCCGGAATCTCTAGCCTATCATATTTGAAACCTGTCGCTGTGGAGTATTCATAATTCCACTCTCTTCAATGACAGGAGTTACCTCTTAACTCTCGCCTCAATCATTTGCTGCCACTTACAATGACATTAAATAATACTCGCCCTTGTCTGTTGATAACAAGATCGTCAAATGGATGTAGAGAACTGTTTGGGAGTTGTGTCAGATGGTGCAGTGAAGTCTGCGTGACAACAAAACTCTCCATTTTGATCATTCCTATTGGCAGCAATGGCATCGGGTGTTGCAGATGAAAAACAGTGTTCAGATCATCATAGGGATGAAAATGACATTTAGTGTCATGAGATTAAATTATATTCATAACGAAAACCAGATTCACGTTTGGTATTGAATTTTGTCAGTATTAATCTAATTTGGAAAAATGCCAGGATGTACGTGACCTGTGTTCGAAAACATTTCCCATCAAGGACAAAGATTTACTGGCAGAGTTAAATCATTACAAATGAGTAAGAGAATGGGAGACTTGGTAAAGTGATTAATGTAACCCATAGAGGATTGGTTTAAGCCACAGTGAATGCTAGTTCATGTTTATCATGTCAACTGGAATCAACACGTCGACTACTTCAGCTTTGTGCAGATAGACACGCAGCTATTTTAGATTGAAACATACGATCTGTAAACGTTGTTTCAAAGGCTGATCGATAATTTTAATATGGACATACTAAAACTACTTATCTTGGCAGACGGTGATTGATGGGAGACATTTATTTGCTAGTTTACATGAAATCCCCAACTTATTGTTGTCCTTTCAGACAGATACCCTAACCTGGTGAAGAACCTAATTCAACAGCATGTGGACAACTATTTGTTTACCGCATTTACACAGGTAGGCGGGATTATTGATTGGATGAATGCAGATCTATGTAAAATCTGTGTCAAAAGATGCGAATTTAATTACAGTAATAGTCATCAAAAGAAAAGTACAGGATCACATTTGGCTGAGAATGTTTAATTTTACATCAGGTCAAAAGATGATTGGCTATCAATCAATAATGGTCCAGTAGCATCTTCACTTTCAATGATTCACTGAAATTAAAATGAAACACGCCGTTGAAAGTCTTTGATCTGTTTCAAGTTGATTTACGCAAAAGGGATTTCAAATGACATAAAAACCTATCCACTGCATCTTCAACATTCAAATGTCAAATTTCCCTCTATTTAGAGGAATATTCCATCAGCTCAGCCTTTGATCTCTACACATTATTGCATTGGATGTATTCTCGAGTATGCAGTTTCGAAACAAATCGACTTTTGATCATGCAAAATGTAAAAGCAAAAATTGTGCATACCCGTAGATAAATCAAACCTGCGTATTTGTGATAATGAACATTTTAAAAACAAACCTCAATCCTTATCTCACATTTTCTTCTCCTTCAGAGAATGCCACATAAAGGAGTTTACACAACGAACTCGACTTGTATAGTGTACGTATGAAGGGACTCAAAGCGGGAAATTGGACATGATGAATGAACCACTTGGACAAATCGCCTCGACCATTCTCCCTTGTACGTGTAGAAAAGACATTCAGCATTGAAATTGAATTTGGTTTCATTAAGCTCTAACACAACGCGTCAGTGTGTCACACTCAAGTCGTGTAGGTGAAACAAATTTGGTAAACCAACGTCCCTGGGTAGGTGGTCGTCAAACCACGTAGCAAATATTGGATTCGAACTAATTATCCGCGCATCCTGGCACAAGTAAAGGACGCAACTCACACCAGGCACTCTGCAAAATTAGACCACTGAGGCATCCTGAGAATCAAAGCATGAAGTCAACAGTTGCTCATGAAACAAATGTCAGCCGAAACAAAAGATATTGGCCTTTTAGGATTAACTTCTGATGCATAACTATATACGCTCAAAATACTAAAAAATAGGATTTAATGTTATAAGTCATGTCGAATTAAAAACCGTCAAGAAATGACATGATAGATAGTCACAATTAGATTTTTCACATGAAAAGAATGCAGACCAATCCCCAAGCGTCGTTCAACACGAGACGTTGGCTACTGAGGAGCCCCCACGGGGATACTTGGCTGAGTGTAATCAAGGTAATACTAGCTAGGGAAAAAAACAGGTGTCAAAAAGAAAAGTTACAAAAAGACACAAATGTCTCGGGGTGAGGATTGGAGAGAATAATGTAAAACGTTGAAAGAAAAAAGTGTGTGATATTGATTTTCTTCTGTCTGTCTGCCTCCCTTGCTTTTCGTTAAAGAATACAGCGAAACATTTCATTTTACATTTTAAAAAACACCCAGGACGACATGTCACATTTTTGCATAGACGGTCTTTTTTATGGCTAAACAATCTAATTGCAAGAAAACACAGATTTGAGTTTTCTCTCAAAAAGAAAGTTTCACATATCGCCGTCAGAGAAAGGATTCGCATGAACATAACGTGCCAAATTCAATCCATTCAATGCTCAGTGATCTTTGCAAGTGTTCTGTCCTTGGGCCTGTCAGTAGTGGTAAAGGTTTTCTTCATAACCTCGTCTGTTCTGATGTTAGATAATTTGAAATACTACAAGCAACAAGAACCAATGTTACATCCTGACAGACTTAACAAGGAAAGACTTAAGCAAGATTTGGAACTTCCACATACCTAACAACGACCGCGGCTATTTTCTGTTACTGGTGCACATGTTAGTGTCTTTATGCTTGATTCCATATTTAATTAGGAGCGTGGTTATACAGATTCAGTACCTACAAACATTTACGTTACTGTGTGTTCAGTTTGTTCTGCAGTTACATTGGAATGTGTTCGCAAATAGTTGTGTATTCTTACTGGAGTGTCTGTCCATTATGTTTTAAGTTATACCACAGTGATTCTTCACCTAGTTATGGAGTTATTATGGACTGTGTGTTCAGATAGATGTGTATTCATAGTTGAGAGTATGTGCACTACTTATAAAGTCATATTGCACTAATTCTTTGGTTAATTATATCTGAATGTGTGTGGATTAAGATTTACTGAATACCAAATTTGTGTTCTGGGGATTATGTAGTTATACTGTAGTGAGTGTGTTCTTTAGTTATTAAGTCAGCTTGGAGAATGTGTTCAGTTAGATCTGTACACTAGAATGTATGGTGAAGTACGTATGTAGTTGTACTGGTTGGTGTATTCAGTTTTGATTGTAGTTATACACGTGTAGAGCGAGTTTAGCACTTTAACTGTAATGGGCCCTGTTACTTTATCTCATATGCTTATAAGGGCTTTGTTCAAGATTCCCCTGGTGGTGCCAGTGATACAAGTTGCACAACTCGTCTTTTATGTATCTAGACCTGTCCAGTACCTTAACACATACAATGATTCCTGCCTAATGTTCTGTCTTCACGATGTCCCTTGCCCCTCGTTAAGTCTGCTCCGATGATAAACGGGAACCAGTCTTGATCTCATAATTGTTGCCTGTCAGATTTAAATTTAAAATTGTAAGTACCAAGAGACAGTTAAATTAGAGCATTTGTTCTACATCGCAATCCAACAACGACAGCTCAAAGGCCAGTGAACGCTAAAGCGTTTGGGAACGATGGTTTAAGATCGAAGTTGGGTTTATACGTAGCTTGTTGGGTCAAACCGACTCAGTCACGGATTATATCTAAAATAACTCTCAAAACGACCAAACGTGCTGAAGGGAAATTCCAATCGAAGAACGTATTCGATCTATCAGGCTTGAATTAATATTGCCCAGCATGATGGAAACACTCGTAGAATGGTAAACCAATCTTGCACAAAACAGACAAGAGTTTCACCTTGTGTCTATTGTGTGCCTGTTACGTAAGCATTCATGGGGACCTGAGTATTCTCATCCAATCTGAAGCAAGCATTTCGAAATTAACCGTTAGTGCGGACAGCCAAGCAGGCTTATTGCAGAGTTATAAGTATGGAACAGCGTCGGGACTATCTTTATTATTTGAGTATGACAGGTGAAGTGTGTAATATTAGCCAACACGCTGCGACTGACAAACCAAGCTTACAAATCCGATATTGGTTATTGTGCTGATTTAGGAAAATTCGTCTGGGATGGAAATGTGACTATTGCAACATATTACAAACAGACTAGATACTAAATTGATGTGATGCCGGACTCTTCCGTGAGGAAATATATGTGTTTATACATTTATAACCTCGGTTGTATTGTTTCGGGTTTTAAAACCAGAATTAGTCTTGTTTTTTACCAGTTGCAAATTAAACATTTACGACTCTTGGTTTGTCAGCACCTTTGCTTTGTTTCACAAAGTGCCACCTCTCTGTGGACACGTTGTTACGTCTTAATGCATAAGATGGATCAATCATCTGCATCGTTGTCTACCAAGTGGTCATCAGTGTCAATTGCTTGTAATCACTTCACCACCGCCAACCGTACCACTGACACAATTCCATCACAACATAGCTTAATCACAAGCATCACGAATGTTCTACACGCACACACATACACGTACACACACGCACACACACACATGCTAACACACAAACCATCATAAACACAAACATACATAAATCACACACATAGCATATACATAAACATGTACATAGATATATGCAAAGGCATACACAAAAAAACACATCCAACCACACGCTTGCAAGTGCCTAACTTAAAAATGAATTAAGAAAATAGCTCCGCAACGAATTATATTTTCAAATATGCTCATTTTGTTTCAAACACTCAACCCTGTCTTGAGACATACCACATAACTCTGTAGATCGATGGGTCCAACAAGAACAAATAACCTGCCAATGCGTCACTTAAAACTGAATAACAAAATGCCTCTGCAATGAAGTATATTTTGAAATATCCTCATTTCTTTCATATACTCAGTCTTGGTTTTATATAATTGGCCTGAAGACATACAACACAACTCTATGGATCGATGCATCCAACCTGCCGAAGAAATAACCTGCCAATGTCCCTGCCAAGAGACGACATCCAAGGTTCCATTCCTGACATGTAATACTGATTCATGCCCTGGGGTGTTGTACACACAGTGCCAAGTCTTTGATTACTTACAGCATTTGTCCGGAATACCCACCTGACATCCTTGATCAGAATGTACTGAACGGTAATAGTTCACGGGAATGCCCAATAGCAACGTGACAAGGTGTGACCACTGAATGGTATTTAACACCACAGTGAGCAGACATCCAGCACTATCACAACAGTCTGAATAATTGAGTCTGCACATGGAAGACGTAGTGTAATACAGAGCTACAGATGATTCATCTCTGTGATACGTGAACTGTAAATTATCGTGACAAAGTGACGGCGTTCCGCTAGCGGTTGAAATAAACGTAAAGGGGTTGACTTTAATCCATTCTGATTCATCTCAACTGTCTCTGAGCAGCAAAAGCAGTGATCTTGAAAGCATACTTGACAGTTATTTCCTTGTTCCGTGACATATGATACCTTCTGCTTTGAATGTGTGTTTCAAGTTTGATCATTGCACATTTGTTGAAACGTAAAAGAAAAGAACAATGCTCTTGCCTTTCTTTCAAGAAGGATTAACGCAGGTTTCCATGGCTTCGTTACATCATTATTGAATAATGTTTTACAGTAGAATACGATTGAAAATCAATATAATTTGATTTAAAGCTGATTAACCATCAAACAGTGTCTCACTTATACCAGGATGTGTGTGATCTTAATTTGAATGGAAATCCCAAAGTGAAAAACACTCAGGGCAGCACCAGCAGTTATCTTGAAAACATATTTGACATTTCATTGCTAGTTCTTTACCACTTGATCGCATCTTTTTTTAATCCATATATCAATTAGGTTCCTGGGACCTTTTGCTGAAAAGTAAAATAAAAGAAAATGCGTTCATAAACCAAAGTGCATTTCTTTCCAACGCAGATTTCAGGATGACCATTTGAAGCCTCAATGAAAATCTGTAAAGCTGGACATGCCTTGACTAACTGAGTATGGTGTTACGACGTTTTTAGCAATATTCCAGCAATATCACGGCGGGGGACACCAGAACTGGGATCACAAATTGTACCCATATAGGGTATCGGCTTGACGAGCGAACGCTTTAATCACTAGGTCAACCAACCGCCCCCGGGCATGCCTTGACAACACCCTTGATAGGTGTACTATTATGCTTACTAAGATGTAGGGTCGTATGAATACGGTGCGTTGGTATGAAGGAAAGGTCATTGACATATCAATACATGTTTACTGAACACATCTTCAGCCCCGAAAACATTAGTGTGTGATCCGACCAGCTACAGCTTCAAAGGGTTAATGGCAAATTATTGCCGTAAAACCAAAAGATGTTTGCCTTCGTCTGTGGCTTGTTTTCCACTTTATCTCACACCTGTTTTGGGAGAGGCAAATTCGTGCAAGAGAAGACCATTCCAGTTCACCTCAGGCGTTATTGTAATTGACATGTGTTTTCTCAGTCCAAAAGATTGATTTAATTCCTTTGCTGTTCATGAAAAAAATCGAAAAGTTATTTCAGGGTAAAACGTTAAGGGGTAATTGGTCAGCTGGGTGGTTAACACATACGCTTGTCTGATTAAAAACTCTGGTTCTAATCTTCACATTGGAATTAAATGTAATGTGCACCCAAAGAAATCAAATCAATCAAAGAGCATGCTCCACAGAGGGTATAATACAAACTCTATGGATATATTTTCTGCATAGACACAAATTAGCTAATGCAACTTTTGCTTCTTGCAGCAGGTGGCCGTCTCAACCCAGCATTAGGTTGTAATAATGACATTTCCGACCAAGACTAATTTTGCTGAATCAACACAATATCTGCGACACAGTCCGTTTGAGTCAGAAACGGACCGATGAATTGCAAATTTTATCATTGTACAAAATTGCCACATAAATATAAATAGTACACATGTTTATCATTTACTAATGCCCAACAGCTTTCTTATATTTGAAAATTTTCCGGACTCCACCAAAAAAGTTGTTTAAGAAACTATCATCATTGAAAACGCAAACATTGTTATCTGTCGCGGCGGGGTGAAACCGCAAAAACGGAACAGCCAGTCATGGTGGGGACATCTCAAAATCTATTCCCGGAGACCTGTCGGTTCCTCGTCCGTCGTAGTGTCATAGTCACGACTCAAAGGGATGACAAGTGGCGCCACAGTTGCCTGTTGTAAGCCATCCCGAGACTAGTAACCTTGTTAAATGACGTTAGCTATCTTGTTGACACAGTTTTGCCAAGTTTCTGTCGTGATTTTGTTAAGGGATTCCTTAACCAAAACCTCTACGTCAGTAATCTAAAAGTTGTGTTTGATCTGACAACATCTCCTTTGACAATACCCCATATCAATTCAATGGGGTTAAGGTCACAGTGATAGGGTGGAAGTCGCAGAATATCATGACCCTTACTTTTTATGTAACTGTCAACTTTGTTGAAAGGTTCACCTTTGTGGGTTTTATGATCTCATATAGCTGAGGCTTCGTTGCCTTTGAAGGCCGTGCGATCTGAAATTTGTCAAGCCATGATATCATATCACCTTTTCGACTGTTCGATGTCGGGGCTTTACTGTCGGGGTCCTGCATGGTATGGGGCATTGTCCATCACGATAAAAGACTTCTCTGGTACAGCTGGTACCAACTTGTTTTTAACCCAATCGAGGAAAACCGCACCATTCATCTCGGAAAAGGTAGTCTCTGTTATCTGTGGACTTTGCCCTGAATACCAAGTCGCAGCCTGGGAGAAAGCCTTTGCTGGAGCAACCAGCATGGAGAATGATTAGTCTCTCTCCTTTCCCTAGAGGCAGCTTTCTACGTGACCCCTTATCACCCCCATCGGGTACCCACTGACTGCTGGCAGTGTACGAGGCATTGACCCAGGTCTCGTCCAAGTACACTGGCTCGAACCCTTCCTCGCGCTTCTTCTTTATAACCCTGAGAAAATTATTTCTCAAGAGAACGATATCAGGGCAATTTTGTACAATGATAAAATTTGCAATTCATCGGTCCGTTTCTGACTCAAACGGACTGTAGTTGCGACCTATACTACCCATCCAAAGTTTAGACTCACTAGTATGTAGCCAATTACTTCAGTCAATTGTTCTAAACTAGATTTGCAAAATATTCCGTACTGTTTAAACGTACTGTTTACACATGAACAGATGTATTGTAAAACAAAATCCTAACGTTGAAAAATGTATCGTCATGAGTTCAATTAATGATGAATCTTGGTGAATTCTAAACAAAACTTTACACCAAAACGCATCTGTTCACATGCATGATATTGGCACATGCTTTTCAGCAAATTTGATGCATGATCCTCGTGCAATTCATCTGCATAAGGTTTGCAGTTGGTTCCCTAAGTTAGTGGAGAAATTTATCTTCGATGTAACCACATATAAATACATTACATATAGTGAGTACTTTCAGTGAGTATAACCTTTTGATGTGTAGTATAGCTTTGTCTGGTTTTATCTTGAACGGCAATGCTACGTGCATTGCATGTTAATATGTCTCTGGCCCGTGAGAGGAGCCCATACCTTCAATGTGGATTTAAACATTCTTTGTTTTATAACTAATTCAATCTCATGTTTCCGGAGAAACATGTTTGTGAATCTGCTTTGTTTGAAGGAAGAGGTTGTCTTAGTTGCCAAAATGAAGGAAGTATAACAAACCTCGAAGTGCAATGATAAATTTGAAACCACGTTCTTTCAAGAAATCCAATATCTCTATGACTTAAATCGAAGCGATTTCAGGGTGTCTGTACTTAATTCAGTCTTATTGAAATATTCAGTCTAATTAAATAGGAAATGTATACAGTAACAGAAAACCATTACTCAATGGACGTGTATCCACAGCAGTCTCTAGTGCCAGTTTGAAACATTTGAATGTCCTGCTATACGTGTACAATCGTGATATTATGAACACTTGATACAAGCATAGCTCATCTTTATTTTCTTAGTCTGCCGCGATAGTGCTGGAATATTGCTGAAGCGGCGTAAACCAAATTCACACACTATTTTTTAGTTATGTTTATATGTACATGGCACATCATATAATTACAAAAGGCTGTTGAGAATAGTTATTTTATAGTTTATGATAATCTCAACCAGAAGTTTGAACATTAATGGTTTGTCATAGCAATGACTTCTCCCTTGCAAAAGTATATAATGATGTCTCCCCGCTATGAGGAGCGCGGAGTTTTCGTAGCCGACACAGACGGCATGGTCTACCCTGTATCACTCGCCTATGAGCAATTTTGTGTAAAGACACCACTCTCATTCTATGTCAAGAAATAAGTTTAATACAGTAAAGTAAGAACAAGTTGTGAACATTAAATGTAAATTAATGTTGTTGTAGTGTTAGTTTTACACAGTGTTCTCAGTTTTCGTGCACTTCGATGTGCGCGGTATACCTTCATGTGAGTTTGTTAGTTTCATATTAGCGAAGTAATAATCGTTCATGTCCGAGCAGTGTCTGGTAAGAATTATTCATAATATTTTGCTAGTATGTTCACAAAGAGTTAATTTTGCATATTTTGTGAAAGGTGTAAAGAGCAGTGATAGTAATGCACCAGTGTCAGTGTCAGACTGTCTTGGTATTATTTTCAGCATTCAGTAATAGTGTGGATGCTTTGGATATTTATGTCAAGTACATGACATAATTGGATAGTTTCTAACGTTAAGTATATTTTCATGTTAAACGTGAGGCATTTGATTATTAGCAGTTTAACTGTTAATTTCAGACAACACAAGATATTCATCTGTCAACTAGTTCTTGCTGTAAGAAAATATATGATGGTGAATACAGTTGAAGATTACTGCACAAATCGCTAACGTGTTTAAGTCCTCTTTGCCTTATGCACCACTGGCCTTGAAACTTGAAACAAGTCTACAGGTTTGGATCACCTTGTCAATAGGCTAGCAACAATATACATGTTGTGATAACTTTACCTTGGTTGCGGCTACAAGTTAGAAGTTGAGATGAACATTACGTGAGATTTTCCGCAAGTACAGTTTTGAAGGGAAGAAAATCTGTTGTCTCATAATAGTGTGAGTGAGTGAGGTGTCAGTTAAGTTCTGGTTAGCAAACTTCCAGCAATATAACCACAAACTGGCTTCACACGTTATACCCATGTGGGTAATGGAACCTGGGACTTCCTCTTAACGAGCGAACGCTTTAACCACTAACCTACTAACCTACACACTCCACAAGTTATAGATTTTCCTCCGTGTTCAAGCTCCACCATATTAATTGATGTATTGTGACCGAAAACGATACATTGATAATTGCTCCAACTGTCAGTGAGCCGAGTGTGCATATCCTATCGCGTTTAGTGATCCTGGTAGTCGTTTTAAGAAATGTACAGTGATCATGATCAACCAATGAAGTTTCAGTTTAAGATCATTGACCGCCAAACAAACTCAGCATAACCAGGGGCAGTTTGGTAGTAATTCCATTGATATTAGTGGGGATTTCCTGTTATCGATGCAGCTGGGTAATTGTTATCTCGTTAAGAAAGATATAGAAACAGGAACCTACAATCTCCTTCTCCACCCGTGCTATCAAAGTTCGGTCAGATGCAAGAGATATGTCGATAGGTTAAGCTCCACGTTATGAGTCTAATGCGGTTACAAATCTATTTGCCGTTTTGCTTCTCACAACTGAAATAAGCCATACATCACTCACAACTAACGTGATTATAAGGCCGGTTCATTACACGAGCTTTATCGGAGGTTGCGGACTTGACAAAACCAACGCTTGCTGCGGAAGGGACGAGGGTGGGGTGTGTGTGTGTGTGTTGGGGGTGTTTGTTTCTCTTGCTAACATCATGACATAGAGATAGTCAAACATGCATGATAAATGCAGGATTCCTGTGAGACTGAATGGAGCACACAGATCTGTCACTGTCAAGGTCATTTGTGATGGTGATGAATATGCTATTGTGCATGTTCTTGGTGTTGTTTGTTCATGTAACTGACGATGTGAGTTTCTAACTGTCCTTACGTGACGAAGGTTGACAACCATAAACTGTGATCGTGTACAGTTACAATGCTTTCGAATATGATGGGTTCTTGCTAGTAGTTGATAACTGGTTTACCCCAGGTTATTAAGTGGTTTGTTTCTCATTATTTATTAGATGATGTTCTGGAGCCACTCACTCAATCATGACTCATGGAAGTACTCTCCCAATAATTCATTTCGATTCCTTCTATTTTGATCACATACAGTAGAATATGACATACTGACAGTTCAGAGAGTGTAAATTTAAGTCGACTCCAGTCATTAGGACAATTGGTCACATGATAACCAAGTATACTTCACTTAACGCACGAGAAAACAAACCACAAAATGTCTAGACAGAATTGCCTCAGTAATAAAAGCTCGGTCAGATTTGCTTGAAACCCAGCAATCGTTTAATCCTTTATAAAGGTGATGAGTTGAAATAGTTATATTATGATGGTCCTACATGATCATTCCATGTCGCTAAGGAGCTCCTACTTTGGCAGGGTACTGTTGTTCTTACAATCGACGATAAACACACTTATACTCGAAGTTGTTGGTGTTAATGGAGGCACTAAAAGTACAATGAACAGAATGAATGGGATATTAGATAATTGGTCAGACTTGTCAATTACAGTTGTCTTTTTCAATTACAGTTGTTTTCACATTCAATCGATTAATCAGATATCCATTGCAATGAATGAGATAAGGTAAAGTTGGACAGAACATCGCTCTTTGAATTAAAGCAGTCTTGTTTTCTATTTTCTTTTTCTTTTCACGTGTGTCTACTCGTGACTAGTTACTTGTTCCATATGTCATATCGGTTATACTTCTCAGCACAAATGCTGGTTTTACACTGTTAGACTACTGAGATACTAGCCCACTAACTACGTGTTACATATCTGGGGTGACGTTTCTTCACACAAATAAACATTTAGTCCCATCCGGGATTAGCACCCACATTCTCAGAATGAGGCAGCTAATTGCCAACACACAAGGACAGCAATATAACCCACTCAGCCACCACGTCTTGTCCAAAATGGAATTGTAGATCACGTACTTCGTTTAACCCAAGTTAAATGTGAAAAGTGAAACGTAAGATTCAGCGGTGATCCCAATTCGCTGCAGTCTTATGTCGCTGCAAGATTCGCTGACCGTCGTCCTGATCCAATTGTTTCCGACTGTGAAAATAGCTGGGGAACCTCCTTGTTGTGTTACTCTGTCAAACCCATTACAATATTCATTATAATTTCAAGGAGCTTTTTTCATCTGTGATATTCTCCAAAACCATTATCCACGACCCTGCAAAAGATAAAATATAATTAAATAATCTCCCTCGGGGTCTAAAGTTGATATTACCTCAATGACGGACACTTCCTAAACACCCCGAAGCCTTCTGACGCTCTCTCAATCCTTTTTCGGTCCTTCAAATTATTTGATATTAAACAGACATGTTTCATAACTCATGACATTTTGCTGTACATAACAAGCATCCCCCTCATGGGTTGTCCGGTACATGTCTGCCTCATCTCAAACACCTGCGTGGGAGTCACCATGATTAACGACTCATCACAATTACAGGATGTCTGGGATAGTTCGACACCTGCCATGCCTGGTCATCACAACATAAGCCTGATCGGTTCGCATGTATTCCCATGGATTGATGTGGACTGGTTGGCCCCACATCCTTAATATAGTGAGTGACTTTTGGTTTATGTCATGTGCAATGTGTTCCCGCGTCATCTAAGACGAGGATGTTCTGTGTGCAGGGTTGCCGTCTAAGACACAGATGTTCTGTCTGAAGAGTTGCCCTCTAAAACACCGCTGTTCTGTCTGCATAGTTGCTGTCTAAGAGACTGCAGTTCTGTGTACAGACTTGCATCTTTTGCTCACGTCAGAAGATACCTACCGTTTGTGGTTTGAATCCCTTCACCTTGATAATGCTTCAAGGACAGGCAGCACAATACACGAGTGAGTGGACTTCATCACAGTATTAGACGTTTGAGGCCTGCATTCTTTGTGGCTCTCCTCCCACTTCAAGTTGATATGACTGGGATGTCACTCAGAGAAATAGACAGCTGTGTTTAGTTCGTCAAAAGGACAGGGAAGTTGGTATGTGAAATGCGAGCATTGGTGGTATCCGTTTTGCTTACACTGGAACATTGAAAGCATTTCGTTTCATGTTACCAATCACATGTGAACATGTTAACATACAGTTGAGGGTCGTTGTATGTGCAAAATACAGTGAAATATAATCGGAGGCCCTGATCAGATTTGTGTTTGGGCTCTGAACACATTCTATTTAATTCTAGATAACTTCAACCAACGCTTGCAGTAAAATACTGTGATGCCTGGAAAATCGTTACATACCAATCAGATTATTTCATTGAATTGACATTTCTTATTGGATGTTTTCTTCTAAAAAATGACATGAATAATCCTCATCAGCCATCAGAACATCTATAAAAAACGTATATGTAGACATCATTTACGACATAAAAACGAAGGCCAACGAGGAGAGTTCTATAGAAATACAACTTCTTTAATGTAATACGAGCGACGTTTCGGTGCTTGATAACGGTGTTAGTAGATACATCGAAACGTCGCTCATATTATATTACAGAAGTTGTATATCCATAGAACTCTCCTCGTTGTTCATCACACCAACTTCTAAATGCCACTCAAACAAGTTAAAAACGAAGGCGTTCATATTTCTGAAAAGGTAATGATTGGAGAACATACATCAAGCGATCAATTGTATGTCTTTGCACTTATTCGACTTCTTTAAAGTTCTAAAATTTCTTCTTCAAGAATGAATTCGCTCTTTTTATCAGACAGTTACTTATTTCATGGAGATATTTTCTAGAAACACGCTTCATTAAATTTTCACAAACTCCCAGTTCTTGTTCTAAAGACACTTTGCTTACCACACTTACAATTGTTGTTTCAGGTAGCAGCTTTATACACGTGGGATAAACTCTTCTGTTTTGTATTATTCACAGAAAACACACCATTATCACATTATCGCTCAGTTGAAGTGTTTTTAGATCATAGGCTAATGTTGTATATCAAAACTTCAATTTGGCCCAAATACCTATATCGCCTTAAAGGCACAATGTCACAATATTTTGGCCTATATTTTATATGTTGGGAGCATATGCACTCACTTTAGCTTCCTGTTGATGCAATAAAAGACTTGTTATCATTTACGACTTTCCTGAAATAGATTATTGAAACTTCGAGGTGACAAGCTTCCAAACAGATAAAAGTTGCCATATATGGAATTTAAACGATTGCTCCGTACATCGAAAACTGAAGTACATGGTGAAGTCGGTGTTTGCCAAACTGGCCTCCATCACACGTTGTGTTATAGGAAATTCGTAAAGAGTGCTCCAAGGGACATAACTCTATGTGGCTCGCTTTAAAATAATGTGCGGCCAGCAGAGGGCGCGACAGTGGATTTAATGCAACGTTGCATTAATTCATTCGAATTTTGTAATTTAAGTTTGTAAAATAAGTACGTAATATTTTTTAGAATAAATTATATGGTAGCTTCCCTGAGGGTTGATAGGTAGTATTACTTGGAGAAATGCATTATGTACGTTTAGACAAATGTGGAGTGACATTGTGCCTTTGACATACATCTTTTTTGTTGTTAATGGCCGCATTGATCCATATTCCATTTGGGGGCGGTGGGGTAGCCAAGTGGTTAAAGCGTTGGCTCGTCACGCTGAAGACCCAGGTTCGAATCCCCACATGGGTACAATGTGTGAAGCCCATTTCTGGTGTCCCCCGCCGTGATGTTGCTGGAATATTGCTAAAAGCGGCGTAAAACCAAAACTCAGTCAGTCAGTCAGTCAGTCAGTCATATTCCATTTGAATGGTAATTGTGTTGATGATCGATTCTGGACCGACATTTCTGTGATATACATCATGAGCATTACAACAATGACATTCAGCCACCGTACATATTGATGAAGGTGCATACGGGTGCATGTCTTTCATGTGTGTCTGTGTGTGTACCTGTGTATATTACTATCGAATGTCTTGAAAGAGGTCGAACTCTGACTAAATACGATTATGGAAGCAGTCAGGTATTTGACGCGCATAACTCTATGAACAGACTGCACTTGGCAAGACGATACCAAAAAGCCATATTAAAACAATTCGCCCGCTTGTTGCTCAGATATATCTGCAAACACTAGAAATTCACCCATGCCGGAACGTCTAGCCTATCATGTTTATAAACTTGTCGCTGTGGATTATTCAAAATTCCACTCTCTTCCAATGACAGGAGTTATCTCGTGACTAGCGCCTCAATCATTTGCTGCCACTGACAATGACACTAGATAATACTCGGCCTTGTCTGTTGATAACACGACCGTCAAATGGCGCAAGAGAACTGTTTGCGAGTTGTGTCAGATGGTGCAGTGAAGTCTGCGTGACAACAAAACTCTCCATTTTGATCATTCCTATTGGCAGCAATGGCATCGGGTGTTACAGATGAAAAACAGTGTTCAGATCATCATAGGATGAAAATGACATTTAGTGTCATGAGATTAAATTACATTCATAACGAAAACCAGATTCACGTTTGGTATTGAATTTTGTCAGCATTAATCTAATTTGGAAAAATGCCAGGATGTACGTGACCTGTGTTCGAAAACATTTTCCATCAAGGACAAAGATTTACTGGCAGAGTTAAATCATTACAAATGAGTAAGAGAATGGGAGACTTTGTAAAGTGATTAATGTAACCCATAGAGGATTGGTTTAAGCTGCAGTGAATGCTAGTTCATGTTTATCATGTCAACTGTAATAAACACGTCGACTACTTCAGCTTTGTGCAGATAGACACGCAGCTATTTTAGATTGAAACACACGATCTGTAAACGTTGTCTTACAGGCTGATCGATAATTTTAATGTGGACACACTAAAACTACTTATCTTGACAGACGGTTTGGAGATGTTTATTTGCGAGTTTAAATGAAATCCCAAACTTGTTGTTTTTCCTTTCAGACAGATACCCTAACCTGGTGAAGAGCCTAATTCAACAGCATGTGGACAACTATTTGTTTACCGCATTTACACAGGTAGGCGGGATTATTGATTGGATGAATGCAGATCTGTGTAAAATCTGTGTCAAACGATGCGAATTTAATTACAGTAATAGTCATCAAAAGAAAAGTACAGGATCACATTTGGCAGAGAAATTTAATTTTACATCAGGTCAAAAGATGCTTGGCTATCAATCAATAATGGTCCAGTAGCATCTTCACTTTCAAAGATTAACTGAAATTAAAATGAAACACGCCGTTGAAAGTTTTTGATCTGTTTCAAGTTGATTTACGGAAAAGGGGGTTAAAATGACATAAAACCTATCCACTGCATCGTCAACATTCAAATGTCAAATTTCCCTCTATTTAGAGGAATATTCCATCTGTTCAGCCTTTGATCTCTACACATTATTGCATTGGATGTATTCTTGAGTATGCAGTTTCGAAACAAAATCGACTTTTGATCATGCAAAATGTAAAAGCAAAAATTGTGCATACCTGTAGATAAATCAAACCTGCGTATTTGTGATAATGAACAATTTAAAAACAAAGCTCAATCCTTATCTCACATATTCTTCTGCTTCAGAGAATGCCACATAAACGAGTTCACACAACAAACTCGACTTGTATAGTATATGTATGAAGGGACTCAAAGCGGGAAATTGGACATGATGAATGAACCACTTGGACAAATCGCCTCGACCATTCTCCCTTGTACGTGTAGAAGAGACATTCAGCATTGAAATTGAATTTGGTGTCATTAAGCTCTAAAACAACGCGTCAATGTGTCACACTCAAGTCGTGTAGGTGAAACAAATTTGGTAAACCAACGTCCCTGAGTAGGTGGTCGTCAAACCACGTAGCAAATATTGGATTCGAACTAATTATCCGCGCATCCTGGCACAAGTAAAGGACGCAACTCACACCAGGCAAAATTAGACCACTGAGGCATCCCGAGAATCAACGCCTGAAGTCAACAGTTGCTCATGAAGCAAATGTCAGCCGAAACAAAAGATATTGGCCTTTTAGGATTAACTTCCGATGCATAAATAACGCTCAAATTATTAAAAAAATAGGATTTAATGTTATAAGTCATGGCGAATAAAAAACCGTCAAGAAATGACATGATAGATAGTCAAAATTAGAAAGACTTAAGCAAGATTTGGAACTTCCACATACCTAACAACGACCGCGGCTATTTTCTGTTACTGGTGCACATGTTAATGTCTTTATGCTTGATTTCATATTTAATTAGGAGCGTGGTTATACAGATTCAGTACCTACAAACATTTACGTAACTGTGTGTTCCGTTTGTTCTGCAGTTACATTGGAATGTGTTCGCAAATAGTTGTGCATTCTTACTGGAGTGTCTGTCCATTATTTTTTGAGTTATACCACAGTGATTCTTCACCTAGTTATGGAGTTATTATGGACTGTGTGTTCAGATAGAAGTGTATTTATAGTTGAGAGTATGTGCACTACTAATAAGGTCATATTGCACTAATTCTTTGGTTAATTATATCTGAATGTGTGTGGATTAAGATTTACTGAATACCAAAGTTTGTGTTCTGGGGATTTTGTAGTTATACTGTAGTGAGTGTGTTCTTTAGTTATTAAGTCAGCTTGGAGAATGTGTTCAGTTAGATCTGTACACTAGAGTGTGAGGTCAAGTACGTATGTAGTTGTACTGTTTTGTGTATTCACTTTTGATTGTAGTTATACACGTGTGTAAATACCAGCAACCACTTACACACTTGTTACAGTGCACAGTCGCACCAACCAACTGGATAAGATCAAATCTGAATGATAAATTGACTGATTAATGTGTAACGTTGCATAGACCTTGGTATCCTGTCAATAAGTGGACTAGACATTCTAGTGATTCAAATTATGAGCATATTCATCTAAGTCAACACATCTGAGCACCACCTCCATCAAATCGGAGTCCCCACGCGGACAGAGCGAGTATAGCACTGTAACTGTAATGGGCCCTGTTACTTTATTTCATATGCTTAGAATTACTTTGTTCAAGAGGCCCCTGGTGGTGCCAGTGATACCAGTTGGACAACCTCGTCTTTTATGTATCTAGACCTGTGCAGTACCTTAAAACATACAATGATTCCTGCCTAATGTTCTGTCTTCACGATGTCCCTTGCCCCTCGTTAACTCTGCTCCGATAATATACGGGAATGAGGTTTGATCTCATAATTGTTGCCCGTCAGATTTAAATTTAAAATTGTAAGTACCAAGAGACAGCTAAATTAGAGCATTTGTTCTACATCATAATCCATCAACAACGGAAGGTCAAAGGCCAGTGAACAATGAAGCGGTGGGAAACGATTGTTTAAGATCAGAATAGGGTTTATGTTCAGCCTGTTTGGTCAAACCGACTCAGTCACGGATTATATCTAAAATAACTCTCAAAACGACCAAATATGCTGAAGGGAAATTCCAATCGAAGAACGTATTCGATCTAGCAGGCTTGAATTAATATTGCCCAGCATGATGGAAACACTCGCAGAATGCTAAACCAATCTTGCACAAAACAGACAAGGGTTTCACCTTGTGTCTCTATACTGCCTGTTATGTAAGCATTCATGGGGACCTGAGTATTCTCATCCAATCTGAAGCAAGCATTTCGAAATTAACCGTTAGTGCGGATAGCCAAGCAGGCTTATAACAGAGTTATAAGTATGGAACAGCGTCGGGACTATCTTTATTATTTGAGTATGGCAGGTGAAGTGTGTAATATTAGCCAACACGCTGCGACTGACATACCAAGCTTACAAATCCGATATTGGTTGGAGCAGGGAACTGGCCATGAGGTTATTGTGCTGATTTAGGAAAATTCGTCTGAGATGGAAATGTGATTATTGCAACATATTACAAACTGTCTACATGCTAAATTGATGTGATGCTGGACTCTTCCGTGAGGAAATATATGTGTTTATACATTTATAACCTAGGTTGTATTGTTTCGGGTTTTAAAACCAGAATTAGTCTTATTTTTTACTAGTTGCAAATTAAACATGTACGACTCTTGGTTAGTCTTCACCTTTGCTTTGTTTCACAAAGTGACACCTCTCTGTGGACACGTTGTTACGTCTTAATGCATAAGATGGATAAATCATCTGCATCGTTGTCTACCAAGTGGTCATCAGTGTCAACTGCTTGTAATCACTTCACCACCACCAACTGTACCACTGACAAAATGCCATCACAACATAGCTTAATCACAAGCATCACGAATGTTCTACATGCACACACGTACACACACGCACACACACACACGCCAACACGCAAACCATCAAAAACACAAACATACATAAATCACACACATAGCATATACATAAACATGTACATAGATATATGCAAAGGCACTCAAAAAAACACATCCAACCACACACTGGCATGTGCTTTAACTTAAAAATGAATTAAGAAAATAGCTCCGCAACGAATTATATTTTCAAATATGCTCATTTTGTTTCAAACACTCAACCCTGTCTTGAAACATACCACATAACTCTGTAGATCGATGGGTCCAACAAGAAGAAATAACCTGCCAATGCGTCACTTAAAACTGAATAACAAAATGACTTTGCAATGATGTATATTTTGAAATATCCTCATTTCTTTCATATACTCAGTCCTGTTTTTATATTATTGGCCTGTAGACATACCACACAACTCTATGCATCGATGCATCCAACACGAAGAAATAACCTGCCAATGTTCCTGCCAAGAGCCGACATCCAAGGTTCCATTCCTGACATGTAATACTGATTCATTCCACGGGATGTTGTACACACAGTGCCAAGTCCTTGATTACTTATAGCGTTTGTCCAGAATATCCACCTGACATCCTTGATCAGAATGTACTGAACGGTAATAGTTCACGGGAATGTCCTATAGCAGCGTGACAAGGTGTGACCACTGAATGATGTTTAACACCACAGTAGGCAGAAATCCAGCACTATCACAACAGTCTGGGAATAATTGAGTCTGCACATGGAAGACGTAGTGTAATACAGAGCTACAGATGATTCATCTCTGTGATACGTGAACTGTAAATTATCGTGACAAAGTGACGGCGTTCCGCTAGCGGTTAAAATAAACGTAAAGTGGTTGAGTTTAATCCATTCTGATTCATCTCAACTGTCTCTGAGCAGCAAAAGCAGTGATCTTGAAAGCATACTTGACAGTTATTTCCTTGTTCCGTGACATATCATACCTTCTGCTTTGAATGTGTGTTTCAAGTTTGATCATTGCACATTTGTTGAAACGTAAAAGAAAAGAACAATGCTCTTGCCTTTCTTTCAAGAAGGATTAATGCATGCTTCCATGGCTTCGTTACATTATTATCGAATAATGTGTTACAGTAGAATACGAATGAAAATCAATATAATTTGATTTAAAGCTGATTAACCATCAAACAGTACCTCACTTATACCAGGGTGTGTGTGATCTTAATTTGAATGGAAATCCCAAAGTGAAAAACACTCAGGGCAGCACCAGCAGTTATCTTGAAAACATATTTGACATTTCATTGCTAGCTCTTTACCACTTGATCGCATCTTCTTTGAATCCATGTTTCAATATGGTTCCTGGGACCTTTTGCTGAAAAGTAAATGAAAAGAACATGCTGTCGCGTTCATAAACCAAAGTGCATTTCTTGCCAATGCAGATTTCAGGATGACCATTTGAAGCCTCAACGAAAATTTGTAAAGCTGGACATGCCCTGACAACAGCCTTGATGGGTGTACTAGTATGCTTACTAAGATGTAGGGTCGTATGAATACGGTACGTTGGTATGAAGGAAAGGTCATGGACATATCAGTACATGTTTACTGAACACATCTTCAGAGCCTCGAAAACATTAGTATGTCGTCTGACCACCAATAGCCCAAATCTTTAATGGCAACAATGAATATATGCGATAACGCCAAGGACGTTTGCCTTCGTCTTTGGCTCGTTTTCCATTCCTTCCAACATTTGTTTTCTCAGTCCGAAAGGTTGATTAAAGTTATTTCAGAGCAAAACGTTAAGGGGTGATTGGTAAGCTGAGTGGCTAACACATACGCTTGTCTAATTAAAAACTCTGGTTCTAATCTTCACATTGAAATGAAATGTAATGTGCCCTAAGAGACCAACAGCTAAAGGCGGAATCAAAGAGCATGTTCCACAGGGGGTATTATACAAAGTCCATGCATATATTGTCTGCACAAACTTCTTGCAGAAGGTGGACGTCCCATGTATGCAGCGTCTATCCTTTGGACCCCAGCCTTAGGTTGTAATAATGACATTGCCGCCCGAGGCCAGCGTTTCGGAATTAACACAATAGCTGTAACTAGTCTTGTCTCTCTGGATTGAACGACGTTGTTACGTGCATTGTATGGTTATATATCTGGTCCGTGATAGGAGCTCATACCTTCAATGTGGATTTACGCATTCTTTGTTTCTGAACTAACTTAATTCCATATTTCTGGAGAGTTTGTGAGCCTGCTTTGTTTGAAGGCAGCTATTGTTTCAGTTTCCAAACTGAAGGAAGTTTAACAAAATCTCCAAGGGCAACGATTACATTGAAGCCGAATTCTTTCAATAAATCAATAATCTCTATGCTTTAAGATGATGTGATTTCAGTGTCTGCACTGATGCTCAGACTCGTCTTGCACTTCGTGTCATTGGTTATATATTACCATTCGTCGCTATGAAGCAAATACGAAATTCTGATAAGTGAAAAGTGGATCATGAGATCATGTAATATCATACACAAATACCGAGAAGAAATTCCCATTTTTGTGTAGTTTACGCGTTTAACTGTCTACAGTTGAACACCTATCTTGCCTGAACACTCCAGGCAATATCCATTCAATCAATACTGATGAAATGAATCATTAGTCTGAAATAGCTTTAAATGTCGATTCAGACCAGGCAGGAAATTGTTTAGCTGCTCACCCACGAGGACGGTGTCCGACAGACATTCAGATCGGTAGCTGGTTGGTGTGTGAGGTGACCTGGCCTTGAGACTTCATACAAGTAACAGGTTTGGATGACCTTGCCAACAGGCTAGCAACAATATACATGTTGTGATAACCTTACCTTGGTATATGCTACAAGTAAGAAGCTGAGATTTGACTCAAGTTACAGTTTGGAAGTGAGGGAAATCAGTTGTTTCATAACAGGTTGAGTGTGTGAGGTGTCAGTTTAGTTCTGGTTAGCAAACTTCCAGCAATATATCCAAGAAAACGATACATTGATAATTGCTCCAATGTCAGTGAGCCGAGTGGGCATATCCTATCGTATTTAGTAATCCTGGTTCTCGTTTTAAAGAATGTACAGTGATCATGATCTACTAATGATGTTTTAGTGTCAGATCATTGACCGCCAAACCAACTCAGCATAACCAGGGGCAGTGTTAGTAATGTCAGGGATATATATGAGGATTGCCTGTTATTGATGCAGCTGGGTAATTCTGACCTCGTTAAGAAAGAAACACAAACGGGAACGTTTTATCTCCTTCTCCACCCCTGCTATCAAAGTTAGGTCAGCTGTAAGAGACATGTCGATACTCTAAGCTCCACGTTATGAGTCTAATGCGGTTTCAAATCTATTTGCCGTATTGCTTCTCACAACCGAAATAATCCATACATCACTCACAACTAACGTGATCATAAGGCCGGTTCATTACACGAGCTTTATCGGAGGTTGCTGACTTGACAAAATCAACACTTGCAGCGGAAGGGGAGCTATTCATTACCTTGTTAGTGTCACGATTCAAAGATGTTTAAACACACATAAAAACAGCATTCCTGGGAGACTGAATAGAGCACACAGATCGATCACCATCAAGGTCAATTGTGGTGGTGATGAAGATGTTATTGTACATGTTGCTGTTAACGTGTGTACTTGTAACTGACGATGCGTGTTTCTAGCTCTTCCTACGTGTCACAGGATGAAGAGAGCCTCCACGTCAACATCGACATACTTTGATTGTGTAGGATTAATTTGTGTATAACCAATGTGGACTCTTACTCGTGGTTAATAACTGAGTCGGTCCTATTGTTATTCTATGATTTGTATCTTTTCATGGATATGATGGTACATTTGGAGTACTGTTATTTTCAAACACGTATTTTAACATACTTACTTTACAAGGGAATCTCATTGCACTATGATCATACCATAATTAAAATAGTTTCAATAGAGTGTAGCTGGCACTGTGCAAATGCCGTTGAAGTGTCAGGAACACCCCTATACATGTAATCTGTGTTTAGAGATAAACCAGATTAGACAGTATGATCATGAGTTTATGCGATACATCCATAAAATACATTAAATATGATTTCACAAGAGACTCACCTGTCTACAGATAAACACATCTTAACTGTCTTGATTTGAAAGTTGAAACATTAAATACACAAGAAACCTGTCCCTAAATGAATTTCTTGTGAAACCAGTAAACAGCCAAGAAATGTTTTGCAATCAACAATTGCTTTCTACAATGAACTAAACTTACAAATGCATACAAGATTTTGCAATTGAAGTGCAATTTCACTTCAAAATAGAGCGGAATTAGAAATTCAATGTGAGTACAAAGACAATGGCAATACTGGATAAACTCAACGATTATACCAATAATGCAATATTGATGGTTATATTCCCCTGTTTGCACCAGCATCCACAATGGCAAAGGTTTGGAATCCAGAGTGAAAGTGATTTTCACTCAAATACAGGTCCTTATTTAGTCTACATACATTCTGGAACATTCTCTAACATGCTGGGTTGAACAATACTGGAATATTCAGACTGTTCTAGAAGCTTCCTGTTAGTCTTGATTGCCAATCTAAATATGATATGTAGCGTACCTTTGTCTCTCATGAATTGTATCAGAAACAACGTAATTAAAATACAAAACTGTGTTGCATCATAAATCACGATTTCTCCATACGAACCAGATATTGAAAACTGTACCTAAGATTTCAGGTAAAAAGTATCTCTATGCCAAATCAATAACCAAATGACTTTAGGTTTCCATATCAATTTCATACCAGTTACCCGAACGTATTTTCAACCTATTAAGGATACACGGAACACAAACTACAATAAGTATTATTGCAATACAGAGGAAGTTATCTTTAGCTAAGCTATAAAGTGTGCAATATTTACAACACAACATGTGTAATATCTCTTTTTCAATCAAGTCTATCACGTTTTAAAAATATGCATTTGGATTATCACAAAGGCCTGACAGACGTAATATCATTAACTACGAAATACAACCAACATTAAAGGCTGGTCCATTAAAGTCGACACACACAATATGAATGTCAATTGATAGGGTAATGAGCAAGTGTGTGGTGGTCACAGCGGGCGCCACGTCTCCCCTGCGTATCCATCGGAATTACATGTTTTCCTGGCAAGCTTCATTTGATTAAAATCGTGTGTGTGCCTGGTTCCTTGATGCTCGTTACAGAACAATGCAATGAGAAACAGAGACTGTTTAGGGGACCATAAATCCAAGCTTATGGCAGTCATAGAAAAGTGCTTTCACCAAATGTCCGTAAGTAATCATAGACTGGAATGAGGAGGGATCACAAAGCAAGACCCCGAGATCGAATTGATCGCAAATTGACGACCACACAACGCTACGTCTCTCTGTAGCCGATCTTATCGAAACCAACCGTAAATATCTCAGTAGGATTACCAGAGTACTTCGATGCATTACAGTTCAACACTTGAATGATGCTGGCATGTAAAGGGACCAGCAGACAGTGTATAACGCCAACGAGATTTGTTAAATGTTGAAATGATTTGATGAAGACATCTCATCTAAACGCTGAGCATTCGTTGCTGTCAGGCTAACGTTGATACTAACTGTCTGATCAGATTTATTCATACCAAACTGCGGTGATGTTGGTTGATAGCATGTTTAAATCTTTATGTGTTTAGACAGATCTGTCAGGTGTATGGATACAATGCAGACCCCGGGTCGTTCAGGGTGTCATGAATCTAAGCTGAGAGCAGCCATTGGGAGAGTTATGGCATTCAGTGTCGGGACGTAATCATCAGTGTGAACAACAAAGTATCAAAGACCATCAAATGCCTAGACAGAAATAAGTCGGAGATGAGCAGTGGGTCTTAAATTGTTTGAAATCTCGTCTCAAGATATAACCCTTGATATAAACTGCAGCATAACTATTAAATACGTTTGGTTTAATTATTTGGGTTTGACAGCTCATTTACATGCCCTTTGCCAGAATATGACTCCATAAAATTCAGACGATCATGGATCAAAGCCCTCGAAATGCCTTTCTCATCTCAAGCTATAACCCTGGATTTAAAATGTTGAACCTGTACTGTTTATGTAAGCATGGTTTTATGTCCAGTGTCAGAACATGTCTCATTAATGTTAAAAGGAGGGCAGTTACATTTTCACAAGTGGCGTGCAAGGTAATATAAGCGTCAAACCCATTCCAAGTTTGACTTATGGGACTGAAGAGCAGGAGAGGGTATTATGATGCTGAATTTTTGGGATGTAATATCCTTTTCCTGTGCATGTTTCTATCCGGAAGTAGGAATAATCTTTGTGTAATAAGACAGAAAGGAAATAGGGGTATTATAAGGCTGAATGTCTGGGATGTACTTCTCTGAAGTAGTAATAATCTTTATATTTAGTGTCCTGTGGCAAACAAGATACTAAGTATTTATTCCTTATGCTTACCATAAAAAATCAAAAGACAAGTAAGTGTTCGTCATTACAGGTTTTACAAAAAAAGAATATTTCGGCTGAATCCAATTGTGTTACATCCGAAAGGGGACCAATATAGTGAAACACACGTATGAATTATAGGAGTGCATTCCATTAATGAGCATCCTTTTGAATCGATGCCTTTAACTTGATATGTTCTGCTTTCTGAGCGCGCATTACCGAGTTTCTTCCGCCATATAGCTGGAATATTGCTGGGTGCGGCGTAAAACTAAACTCACTCACCCAATCTGGAACAAGAATTTGACAATGAACCGTTGGTGCGTACAGCAAAACAGGCCTTCAACAAGGACATAAGTATAGAACAGCCTTGGGGCTATCTTTGAATGTGAAAAATAAGGCGTGAAATATTAACCAACACGTTGCTACCGAAGCCATGCTTACAAATCCGTTAGTGATTGGTGTGGGACACTGGCTGTAAGTTATTATGTGTCTGGGACGGAAATGAACAAGCTACATTTTATTTGCTACCTGCAGCATTTGATTCATTGGATTCCCATAACCTGCATCGCTGGTTATGGGAAAATAACGTCATAACGAAAAGATGTTCACTTCAAATCGTTTATAACCTTAAACTCACTAACGTCGATCAGTACAATGTAACATTCCACGTCGAAGACATTAGAAAGCAGTTCAAACCCAAACATCACTTATTCTCTTCGCACACACCCACGAACAGACTTACATACACTTAACATTACAAAACATACTGACACACATATATACTAGCCACATAAAGAAACTGTGCATTGTCAAAATATTATCCCAGTTGATAAGTACGATAACAATGTCAAAGGTACATATAAACTTGAATGGAGGGATCATGAGACCAGAACAAATCGGGAGAATGTCAATTGAAAAGTCAATCACAATGACGTCACGAGTCCACAAGCGGGACAGGGGTCAAACGACCATGTCACAATGGTCGGGTATGTCCACCATCGGCATTGAGAACAGTAGTGCATCGACGACGCATAGAGCCTATCAAACGTGCAAGGAAGGCTTGTGGGATGTCACGCCAGATTCTCTCAAGTTATGTTGCAAGGTCAAGGACGTTATCTGGCGGATGAGGAAGACGCCGTAGACGTCGATCCATCTCGTCCCAAACATGCTCTATTGGGGAGAGACCCGGTGAATTTGCAGGCCAAGGCAGTAAGTCAACGTTGTGGTGTTGCAAGAAATCCATAGCAACCCTTGCCGTATGAGGGCGGGCATTGTCCTGTTGGAATGTTAACCCAGGGCCATGACGTTGCAGAAAAGGAATTGCCACAGGTCGAGGAACCTGATCCCTGTAGCCCACACCAGTTACGTTGCCCTGAACAATCACCAAAGGAGTGCTTTGGCGTGCTGTTATTCCACCCCAAATCATCACGGAACCACCACCAAAGCGATTCCTCTCCAAGACACAGGCCTGTGCATAACGTTCTCCCAAGCGTCTATAGGCACGTTGACGTCCATCACTATGGGAAATGTTAAACCTGGACTCATCTGTAAAAACAACATTTCTCCACCAAAACAAGGGTCTGCGGACATGATTTCGGCACCACATTCGGCGAGCTTGTCGATGACGTTGTGTCAGGATAGGCCGTATGGTGGGACGTCGTGGTCTGATCCCGTGATGACGTAAACGTTGTCGAACTGTGTTGGGGTGGATACGGCGAAGTCCTGGGATGGTTCGGGCAGTCATCACTGCAGTCTGAAACCTGTGGCAGAGATGGGTCACCCTTATCCATCTGTCCTGTCTTGGCGTTGTTACACGTGGACGTCCAAAACGTAGCCGATCGATGACGTCATTTGTGTTCTGGTAGAGTCTCACCAGTGCAGAAATGGTGTTCCGGTGGCAGTGGAAATGTGCAGCCACTTGTCCTTGAGACATTCCCCCACGGACCATCCCAATGGCCTCCTGACGTTGTGCCGACGTGAGCCTTGGCATGCTATGCGTTTCAATAGCCGTTTAATTTTTTGAACGATCGCAAGGGCAGGGGTTGAGCTTTCCAAAGTGACAGTATTGTGTGGCATTCATTTGCTCTGTTTCTCTTTCCCGGAATGCACGTGCAACAACGTATTACACGTCTCAAGGACGAACCCACTGACGTCACGGAACGTGGCACGTGCATGCATGTTGGATACATGTCTCTAATCTCTGAGTTTAAATCCTTATGTGTCTACACAGGTTTGATAAATTTAGATTTTAAATTTTTGTATGCACAGTTTCTTTATGTGCCTAGTATATACTTGGCCTGAAGACATACCACACAACTCTATGGATCGATGCATCCAACACGAAGAAATAACCTGCCAATGTTCCTGCCAAAAGACGACATCCAAGGTTCCATTCCTGACATGTAATACTGATTCATTCCACGGGGTGTTGTACACACAGTGCCAAGTCTTTAATTACTTACAGCCTTTGTCCGGAAAACCCACCTGACATCCTTGATCAGAATGTACTGAACGGTCACAGTTCACGGGAATGCCCAATAGCAGCGTGACAAGGTGTGACCACTGAATGGTATTTAACAGCACAGTGAGCAGAAATCCAGCACTATCACAACAGTCTGAATAATTGAGTCTGCACAAGGGAAGACGTAGTGTAATACAGAGTTACAGATGATTCATCTCTGTGATACGTGAACTGTAAATTATCGTGACAAAGTGACGGCGTTCCGCTATCGGTTGAAATAAACGTAAAGTGGTTGAGTTTAATCCATTCTGATTCATCTCAACTGTCTCTGAGCAGCAAAAGCAGTGATCTTGAAAGCATACTTGACAGTTATTTCCTTGTTCCGTGACATATGATTCCTTCGGCTTTGAATGTGTGTTTCAATTTGGATCATTGCACATTTGTTGAAAAGTACAAGAAAGAACAATGCTCTTGCCTTTCTTTCAAGAAGGAATAATGCAGGTTTCCATGGCTTCGTTACATTATTATCGAATAATGTGTTAAAGCAGAATACGAATGAAAATCAATATAATTTGATTTAAAGCTGATTAACCATCAAACAGTGCCTCACTTATACCAGGGTGTGTCTGATCTTAATTTGAATGGAAATCCCAAAGTGAAAAACACTCAGGGCAGCACCAGCAGTTATCTTGAAAACATATTTGACCTTTCATTGCTAGCTCTTTACCACTTGATCGCATCTTCTTTGAATCCATGTTTCAATATGGTTCCTGGGACCTTTTGCTGAAAAGTAAATGAAAAGAACATGCTGTCGCGTTCATATCAATACATGTTTACTGAACACATCTTCAGAGCCTCGAAAACATTAATATGTCGTCTGACCACCAATAGCCCAAATCTTTAATGGCAACACTGAATATATGCGATAACGCCAAGGACGTTTGCCTTCGTCTTTGGCTCGTTTTCCATTCCTTCCAACATTTGTTTTCTCAGTCCGAAAGGTTGATTAAAGTTATTTCAGAGCAAAACGTTAAGGGGTGATTGGTAAGCTGAGTGGCTAACACATACGCTTGTCTAACTAAAAACTCTGGTTCTAATCTTCACATTGAAATGAAATGTAATGTGCCCTAAGAGACCAACAGCTAAAGGCGGAATCAAAGAGCATGTTCCACAGGGGGTATTATACAAAGTCTATGCATATATTGTCTGCACAAACTTCTTGCAGAAGGTGGACGTCCCATGTATGCAGCGTCTATCCTTTGGACCCCAGCCTTAGGTTGTAATAATGACATTGCCGCCCGAGGCCAGCTTTACGGAATTAACACAATAGCTGTAACTAGTCTTGTCTCTCTGGATTGAACGACGTTGTTACGTGCATTGTAGGGTTATATATCTGGTCGCTGATAGGAGCTCATACCTTCAATGTGGATTTATGCATTCTTTGTTTCTGAACTAACTTAATTCCATTTTTCTGGAGAGTTTGTGAGCCTGCTTTGTTTGAAGGCAGCTATTGTTTCAGTTTCCAAACTGAAGGAAGTTAAAGAAAATCTCGAAGGGCAACGATTACATTGAAGCCGAATTCTTTCAATAAATCAATAATCTCTATGCTTTAAGATGATGTGATTTCAGTGTCTGCACTGATGCTCAGACTCGTCTTGCACTTCATGTCATTGGTTATATATTACCATTCGTCCCTATGAAGCAAATACGAAATTCTGATAAGTGAAAAGTGGATCATGAGATCATGTAATATCATACACAAATACCGAGAAGAAATTCCCATTTTTGTGTAGTTTACGCGTTTAACTGTCTACAGTTCAACACCTATCTTGCCTGAACACTCCAGGCAATATCCATTCAATCAATACTGATGAAATGAATCATAAGTCTGAAATAGCTTTAAATGTCGATTCAGACCAGGCAGGAAATTGTTTAGCTGCTCACCCACGAGGACGGTGTCCGACAGACATTCAGATCGGTAGCTGGTTGGTGTGTGAGGTGACCTGGCCTTGAGACTTCATACAAGTAACAGGTTTGGATGACCTTGCCAACAGGCTAGCAACAATATACATGTTGTGATAACCTTACCTTGGTATATGCTACAAGTAAGAAGCTGAGATTTGCCTCAAGTTACAGTTTGGAAGTGAGGGAAATCAGTTGTTTCATAACAGGTTGAGTGTGTGAGGTGTCAGTTTAGTTCTGGTTAGCAAACTTCCAGCAATATATCCAAGAAAACGATACATTGATAATTGCTCCAATGTCAGTGAGCCGAGTGGGCATATCCTATCGTATTAAGTAATCCTGGTTCTCGTTTTAAAGAATGTACAGTGATCATGATCTACTAATGATGTTTTAGTGTCAGATCATTGACCGCCAAACAAACTCAGCATAACCAGAGGCAGTGTGTTAGTAATGCCAGGGATATATATGAGGATTGCCTGTTTTTGATGCAGCTGGGTAATTCTTGCCTCGTTAAGAAAGAAACACAGACGGGAACGTTTTATCTCCTTCTCCACCCCTGCTATCAAAGTTAGGTCAGCTGTAAGAGACATGTCGATACTCTAAGCTCCACGTTATGAGCCTAATGCGGTTACAAATCTATTTGCCGTATTGCTTCTCACAACCGAAATAATCCATACATCACTCACAACTAACGTGATCATAAGGTCGGTTATTACACGAGCTTTATCGGAGGTTGCTGACTTGACACAACCAACACTTGCAGCGGAAGGGGAGCTATTCATTACCTTGTTAGCGTCACGATTCAAAGATGTTCAAACACACATAAAAACAGTATTCCTGTGAGACTGAATAGAGCACACAGATCGATCACCATCAAGGTCAATTGTGGTGGTGATGAAGAGGTTATTGTACATGTTCCTGTTAACGTGTGTACTTGTAACTGACGATGTGTGTTTTTAGCTCTTCTGACGTGTCACAGGATGAAGAGAGCCTCCACGTCAACATCGACATACTTTGATTGTGTAGGATTAATTTGTGTATAACTAATGTGGACTCTTACTCGTGGTTAATAACTGAGTCGGTCCTATTGCTATTCTATGCTTTGTATCTTTTCATTGATATGATTGTACATTTGGAGTACTGTTATTTTCAAAGACGTATTTTAACATGCTTGGGAATCTCATTGCACTATGATCATACCATATTTAAAATAGTTTCAATAGAGTGTAGCTGGCACTGTGCAAATGCCGTTGAAGTGTCAGGAACAACCCGTATACATGTTATCTGTGTTTAGTGATAAACCAGATTAGACAGTATGATCATGAGTTTATGCGATACATGCATCAAATATATCAAAAGACGAGGTCGCAAGAGACTCACACATCTACAGATAAACACATCTGAACTGTCTTGATATGAAAGTTGAAACATTAAATACACAAGAAACCTGTCCCTAAATGAATTTCTTGTGAAAACAGTAAACAGCCAAGAAATGTTTTGCAATCAACAATTGTATTCTACAATGAACTTACACATGAATACAAGATTTTGCAAGTGAAGTGCAATTTCACTTCAAAATAGGGTGGAATTAGAAATTCAATGTGAGTACAAAGACAATGGCAATACTGGATAAACTCAACGATTATACCAATAATGCAATATTGATGGTTATATTCGCCTGTTTGCACAAGCATCCACAATGGCAAAGGTTTGGAATCCAGAGTGAAAGTGATTTTCACTCAAATACAGGTCCTTATTTAGTCTACATACATTCTGGAACATTCTCTAACATGCTGGGTTGAACAATACTGGAATATTCAGACTGTTCTAGAAGCTTCCTGTTAGTCTTGATTGCCAATCTAAATATGATATGTAGCGTACCTTTGTCTCTCATGAATTGTATCAGAAACAACGTAATTAAAATACAAAACTGTGTTGCATCATAAATCACGATTTCTCCATACGAACCAGATATTGAAAACTGTACCTAAGATTTCAGGTAAAAAAGTATCTCTATGCCAAATCAATAACCAAATGACTTTAGGTTTCCGTATCAATTTCATACCAGTTACCCGAACGTATTTTCAACCTATTAAGGATACACGGAACACAAACTACAATAAGTATTATTGCAATACAGAGGAAGTTATCTTTAGCTAAGCTATAAAGTGTGCAATATTTACAACACAACATGTGTAATATCTATTTTTCAATCAAGTCTATCACGTTTTAAAAATATGCAATTGGATTATCACAAAGGCCTGACAGACGTAATATCGCTTACTACGAAATACAACCAACATTAAAGGCTGGTCCATTAAAGTCGACACACACAATATGAATGTCAATTGAAAGGGTAATGAGCAAGTGTGTGGTGGTCACAGCGGGCGCCACGTCTCCCCTGCGTATCCGTTGAAATTACATGTTTTCCTGGCAAGCTTCATTCGATTAAAATCGTGTGTGTGCCTGGTTCCTTGATGCTCGTTACAGAACAATGCAATGAGAAACAGAGACTGTTTAGGGGACCATAAATCCAAGCTTATGGCAGTCATAGAAAAGTGCTTTCACCAAATGTCCGCAAGTAATCATAGACTGGAATGAGGAGGGATCACAAAGCAAGACCCCGAGATGGAATTGATCGCAAATTGGCGACCACACAACGCTACGTCTCCTTATAGCCGATCTTATCGAAACCAACCGTAAATATCTCAGTAGGATTACCAGAGTACTTCGATGCATTACAGTTCAACACTTGAATGATGCTGGCATGTAAAGGGACCAGCAGACAGTGTATAACGCCAACGAGATTTATGAAATGTTGAAATGATTTGATGAAGACATCTCATCTAAACGCTGAGCATTCGTTGCTGTCAGGCTAACATTGATACTAACTGTCTGATCAGATTTATTCATACCAAACTGCGGTGATGTTGGTTGATAGCATGTTTAAATCTTTATGTGTTTAGGCAGATCTGTCAGGTGTATGGATATAATGCACACCACGGGCCGTTCAGGGTGCCATGAATCTAAGCTGAGAGCAGCCATTAGGAGAGTTATGGCATTCAGTGTCGGGACGTAATCATCAGTGTGAACAACAAAGGATCAAAGACCATCAACTGTCTGGACAGAAATAAGTCGGAGATGAGCAGTGGGTCTTAAATTGTTTGAAATCTCGTCTCAAGATATAACCCTTGATATAAACTGCAGCATAACTATTAAATACGTTTGGTTTAATTATTTGGGTTTGACAGCTCATTTACATGCCCTTTGCCAGAATATGACTCCATAAAATTCAGACGATCATGGATCAAAGCCCTCGAAATGCCTTTCTCATCTCAATATCTATAACCCTGGATTTAAATGTTGAACCTGTACTGTTTATGTAAGCATAGTTTTATGTCCAGTGTCAGAACATGTCTCATTAATGTTAAAAGGAGGGCAGTTATATTTTCACAAGTGGCGTGCAAAGTAATATGAGCGTCAAACCCATTCCAAGTTTGACTTATGAGACTGAAGAGCAGTAGAAGGTATTATGATGCTGAATTTTTGGGATGTAGTATCCTGTTCCTGTGCATGTTTCTATCCGGAAGTAGGAATAATCTTTGTGTAATAAGACAGAAAGGAAATGGGGGTATTATAAGGCTGAATGTCTGGGATGCAGTATCCTATTCCATCTGGCTGTTTCTTCTCTGAAGTAGTAATAATCTTTATATATAGTGTCCTGTGGCAAACAAGATACTAAGTATTTATTCCTTATGCTTACCATAAAAAAATCAAAAGCCAAGTAAATGTTCGTCATTACAGGTTTTACAAAAACGAATATTTCGGCTGAATCCAATTGTTTTTACATCCGAAAAGGGACCAATATAGTGAAACACACGTCTGAATTATACGAGTGCATTCCATTAATGAACATCCTTTTGAATCGATGCCTTTAACTTGATATGTTCTGCTTTCTGAGCGCGCATTACCGAGTTTCTTCTGACACAAAAAAATAAATGGTTATTCCATGATGATGTATTTCATACAGGTATCTTCTTGTGCTCTTGCAGTTCAGCCTGGTTATGTTCAGGGTTGTCACAACCCCCTAGTGTACAGTACACAACCCTGTGCACTTAAAAGAACCCACGAATCCGTAGGTATATGACCAGATGGTGGCCACATGAATACGTGCAAACACCCAGTTGCGGGTACAGCAACGTGCAGTGAACTTGGACAAAGTACTGTGACTATGTGTCCCAGTGCACCCAGCTGTGAATGGGTACCTCGTAAGGATGGGAATGCCACAATAACTCGGTGCGCCTAGTGGCTGCAAGAGTTTGTATGCTCCCCAGGGAGTTGAGATTGACAATACGATGTGCCGTTGAGATTGACATCCAGTGAACGAGGGAAAAACAAAGCGCCTTTGAGCAGCTGAGCGGAGCTGGATATCGGCGCTATACAAATGTATATATGATGATGATGATGATGTTTAGATGCGGTTTGCAAATATTTCGTTACATCTTGTTGTCATGGTATTACGTTCTTTTGATCGAAGTTTAGATTACACATAGTATGCCATGTGTAGACAATATTTAATCTTAATCAGAATTGTTATTTAATCTATCTCACTAACTCAACAGGTTTATTAATATTATCCTATGGAATGAAATATGTGCCAAAGAAATATTCAAACGTTGATGATGTTTTTTGCATGTTACAACTAAAGGTTAAAAGCATGAAAATGTAAAATAAGTACATCTATGTTTGACGCCTTGTGCGCTGGAGTGCATGTAACAGACATCATGTGAGTGAGTGAGTGAGTTTAGTTTATGTCGCACTCAGCAATTTTCCAGCTTTATGGCGGCTGTCTGTAAATAATCGAGTCTGGGCCAGACAATCCAGGGATCAACAGCATGAACATCGATCTACGCAACTGGGATACGATGACATGTGCCAACCAAGTCAGCGAGCCTGACCACCAGATCCCGCAACTAGTGCATGCTGAAGACGCATATTCAACAGTGGTCGCTGTCGACATTCGTGGTATTGATGTGTCCCCTTGATTCTGCAAGATCCGCAGATGACAGGTTCAAATCGAATCAAGAACAAACCTGATCATGACCCTTTTCATTTCTAATAACTGTGGACTGCAAAAGGTAATATGACACCGCGTATGAGTTTGACCAAATACTGAATCGAGTCGGTGATCTTCAGATCCGTGTAGGAGTAAGGGCCGTAACTCCGCAAAGCGAATATCGGCCTTACAACACAGAGGCACATCTATAATCAAAGAAAGAAGTCCGTAAGGGAAGTAAACGTCAGTCGACACATTGGGGTTTGACTATTTAAGTCTTAACTATACATTCAAAGCATTCGAGAGGATATTCCACTCAGTTAAATGCTATAAATCATGGCAGTTAAGAAGCCGTCAGATCATAAAGTTTTCTGCGTTCATGACAGATCGTCATAATTAGATATTTCAGATGAAAAGGACTCAAAAAGACCCAAGCATCTTTTATCACACGATGCTGGCTACTGCGGAGCTCCTACAGGCTCGCCTCAAACAAAGAACTGTCGAACTATACTTTTCACAGGAATCTCTACGGAGATGGAGCGATTGTAGAACTCTTACTGCCATCATTCTTGTACCATATTCTTACGCTTGTACTGATTTCTAGAAACAAATATCTTATGCTTACAATGACTTACAGTTGCCTGTTCAAGAAGTCCCTGGTGAGACCAGGCAGACCACTTTTCCCATCTTCTATATACATCTATGCAATACCTCGACACATACAAAGACTGTTGTATGACGTTGCTTTTTTCAAGAGGTCCCTTGTCCCTATTTAGTCTGCATCTATGACTAGTGGGGATATGAGGAACCTGAACTCACAGCCGAATACAGGTTAATCATATTTTAATGGTAAACCAATTTTAAACAAAACAGACAAGCGTTTCATCGTGTCATTCTTGTGTGCATGTTTTATGTATGTCTATCAGAACCTGCGTGTTCGAATCCAATCTCTGGAGCAACCCGTGAAAGTCCGGGTTAGAATATTGGCCTTCTTTAACCCATGCTTGTCGTCAGAGGTAACTAACAGGATCGAGTGGTCAGGCTCGCTCCCTTGGTTGACACATGTCATCGGTTCCCAATTGCGTAGATCGATACTCATGTTGTTGATCATTGGATTGTCTGGTCCAGACTCGATTTTTTACAGACCGCCGCCATATAGCTGGGATATTGCTGAGTGCGGCATAAAACTAAACTCACTCACCCAATCTGGAGCAAGAATTTGAACCGTTGGTGCGTACAGCAAAACAGGCCTTCAACAAAGACATAAGTATAGAACAGCCTTGGGGTTATCTTTGAATGTGAAAAATAAGGCGTGAAATATTAACCAACACGTTGCTACCGAAGCCATGCTTACAAATCCGTTATTGATTGGTGTGGGGCACTGGCTGTAAGTTATTATGTGTCTGGGACGGAAATGAACAAGCTACATTTTATTTGCTACCTGCAGCATTTGATTCATTGGATTCCCATAACCTGCATATAACGGAAACATGTTCACTTCAAATCGTTTATAACCTTAAACTCACTAACGTCGATCAGTACATGGTAACATTGCACGTCGAAGACCCTAGAAAGCAGTTCAAACCCAAACATCACTTATTCTCTTCGCACACACTCACGAACATACTTACATACACTTAACATTACAAATACATACTGACACACATATATATGCCACGTATATAATATGTACACACGCTAACATAAACACATAATCATACCAATAATATATACATATATATGCAAACGGGAGCAAACGTACACATACCCACAGAATGTTTGAAATATAATTATAAAGTATCTATGAAACAATTTTTTCAAAGTGTCCGTAATTCTAGTTACAATGGACACGCACCACGCATGCCGACACTATGGCATACCACACAACTCTCTAGATCGATGGATCAGACAAGAAGAAATAACCTGCCAATGTTCCTGCCAAGAGACGACAGGCAGGGTTCCATTCCTGACACGCAATACTGATTCATTTTCCAGAGTGCTGAAGACACAGTGCCAAGCCCTTGATTACTTATAGCCTTTGTCCAGAATATCCCTCCTGCCATCCTTGATCAGAATGCACTGGACGGTGATAGGTACGGACAAGTTCAAATAGAAACGTGACCAACTGTTCTTTAACACCCCCATCAGCAGTAATCCAGCACTTTCACGACGGTCTGTAAATAATTGAGTCTGCACAAGACTAGAGGTTGGGTAACATGGAGCTATTGATGAACTGTACAGGGACATGGTTGAGTCAACTGTTCTGCTATGTGTAGGAATTAACGGAGAATGGTTGACTTTCATCGATACTGATTGATATGAACTTTCTCAGAACGGCACCAGCTGTGATCCTGAAAACATAATCGACAATTCTTTGCCAGTTTCTTGGTATTTGATAGCTTTTTCTTTGAAACTGTGTCTCAATTTCCATCACTGTACGTTTTCTTGAAAAGAAAAAGAACAAAACCATGTTCTAGCTTCAACAACCCAACGTGTAAATTTTTCAACACAAATGTGACACCATGTTTCTTTAAGAATGTACTTATGCCATTTAACAATGTTAGAAATCAATAATTTTTTCCAGCTTCATCCTTGCGAGCTAAATGTTAGAAAAAAAACAAAGTGAAAAAGATCACAAACGTTCACCTACTGTCACCGATACTGTCAAATCCAATCACTTCAAATCGGGATCGTGGGTTAAACATACTATACATAGAATTAGACGTTCATCTGGTTTCCACAATTTATGTTAATTCAATTTCAATAGCCGTGTCACGTCAAGGAAAAGCAAAACAGAGTTTGATTAAAACACAAGATAAATAAAAATGTTATCTGATACCCGCTGATCTGTTCTGACTTTGCATTTGTAGTCATTCTCAAAGCATAACACATAGCAAAACCGACATCTCTACAGTGTCCGTTTCAGCTGAATTCGATATTCAACGTGAATACTAACGTTATTTGCAAAGGCACCGCGAGGACAGTCAGCATTGTTCCAGCTATATGACGGCGGTCTATAGGTAATCGAGTTGAGACCAGACATTCTTGTGATCAACAGCATGAACATCTATATACCCAACTGGGATACGATGACATGTGTCAACCAAGTCAGCGAGCCTGACCACACGATCCCTTTAGTCGCCTCTTACAAGCATTGTTTGCTGAAGATCAATTCGAACCTGGATCTTCACGTGTATATGGTACTTTGTTTACAGTTGTGTTGTTTGATGCACCATCATGTATATTCATTATCATAAATACCCATCTGTTACAATAATAACATAAGTACACATTTGTGCAAATTTATTATAATTAATATTCAAATCCATATCCACATTCACCAATATAAATACTTGCATTCACATTCACATTCACACTAATGTACCAAAGCACTACAAATATTTTTTTTCATGTTTTGTTATTTTTTTGTGAGGGGGAGGGAGACAATCTTGAGTCTTTGTAGCTTTTAAATATCTTTTTACCAATTTAAAAAAGGGGACATATTTTGACCATGAATGGTATTTTGCAGCATTAAAATGAAAGCTGAAAAACTAAATGCAAACTGGCAACACATTTGATAATTGCACTGTCATACAGAGCTTCGAGCATGTTAGTGTTGGATGATGGTCAACGCCTGTAGTGACAACTGGCAGAATCACATTAAGTGAGTGAGTGAGTGAGTGAGTGAGTGAGTGAGTGAGTGAGTGAGTGAGTGAGTGAGTGAGTGAGTGAGTGAGTGAGTGAGTGAGTGAGTGAGTGAGTGAGTGAGTGAGTGAAATTTAAAGTCACTTTGGCAATATTTCAGCCATATCGTGACTAAAACAACATATATGTTAACAATAATTAAAGACAGAGTATAAAATCCTGTGAACGAAGGACAGTAAAACAACTAGAATATCATAGATATAAATGTAAAACTAGTAATTAAATTTAAAACATTTTAACAATAGAGGACAACACAATATAAAAATAGGCTATAGATCACCAGCAACTGAAGGTAGTTCACCATACTAGGGACAATCACATTAAGTTGGACCTTGTAACTCAATATAACTCGGTTTGCCAACGCTCTTGGCTGATTTTCCACTTCATTTCACGCATGTTTTATGGGAGACAGATTTGGCTCAACAGATGACCATTCAATAACTTGTTTTCGCGTGTTCTCTGCTTCAAGGTTAATGTAATAAACATTTGTCGTTTAAGTGGGAACAGTTTGATTAAATTGCAATGTTCCCAGTATATCTTAAGCTGCGACGTGAAGGGTTGTTTAAGCGTGTGGGGGAAAGGTTGAGTGGTAATTATTTAGCTATGGGTTCACGCCTGTCTGATCGCCAACTTTGGTTCTAATCTTCACACTGATATATACTGTCATGTGTCGCCAGAGACCAAAGGCATAATACGTCATCAAAGGGTATGTTTCAACGAAGGCCATACAATGTTTTCTGCATAAACACAAAACAGGTTATACGAATGCTGCTTCTTACAGAAGATTGCGTTCTTTGTTGCCGTGTCTGCTGTCTAGACACCTGTGTTGTACTAATGGCATTTCTGGCCGAGACATATGCCCTAAATTAACACAATAACCGTGGATGTTGTAGACAACAGTGTCAAATGTATGTTCCTTAAAAGGTGTAAATTCAGTTTAGATATAGATATCATCAAGAAAAAAACAACAGCTAATGCAACTCGTGCTTCTAACAGAACATGGAACTTCTATGTATGCATCGTCTACTATCTGGACCCTAGTATATGACGGGGGCGGTGGGTAGCCTAGTGGCTAAAGCGTTGGCTCGTCACGCCGAAGACCCGGGTTCGAATCCCCACATGGGTACAATGCGTGAAGCCCATTTCTGGTGTCCCCGCCGTGATGTTGCTGGAATATTGCTAAAAGCGGCGTCAAACCAAACTCAGTCAGTCAGTAAGTGTATATGACGGCAATAATGATATTTCCAGTCGAAGCCAATTGTCCTGAATTAACCCAGTAACCGAGACTAGTTGCCGACATCTGGCTTTGTCTGGTCTTGTTTTTTATTGAACTACATTGCCACGTGCATTATATGGTTACACTGGTGTGGTCCCTGCCAGGAACTCATTCTCCAATGTGGGTGAAAGCATTCTTCGTTATCAAACTAATGTGATCAAATATTCCCAGAGAATTCGTGAGTCTACTTTGATTGTAGCCTTGAATTGCCTTTCTCAAAAATGTATACAGAAACCACGAAGTACAAGGCGTACCTAGGTTTTCGTACATGCAACCATCTCCTCTTCAAATCAATTGTCTTCATGCTCTACAACGATGTAATTCAGGTCTGCTCTGCCTGTTTGACATGTCCACCCGCTAAAAATGCGAATGAACAAGAACATAGTTATAATTTGATACGTTTTCAGGTTTTAGATAAGCTTCCGGGCAATATTATTTAGACTTGGCAAAATATGCTGTTTTGTATATTGAACATGTACAATGTGTTACTGGCATTACATTCGCGCTGTGGCACAGCTGCTTTCTGTTGTCCAGTCTGAAGGAAACCATAAAGATCGTTTGCGTGGAATACCAGATACGTTGAGCTGTTTCTCTCGAGATCGAGGCAATGAGACCCAAATGTATTTAAATCATTAGGTTTTGCTAGTGGCTTTGATTTAGTAGGTCTCATGACTAAATTCGTTCTGAAGTGAATCGCGTATGATACAGATGAAGTGAAGCATGTTAATGGTTGTGTTTGTTGTTTGTAACTATTCAACAGTGGAACACGTAACTTTAAACACACTGATCAATAACCATTTAATCAATACTTGATGCAATGAATCATTAGTCTGAAATAACATTTGGAGTGGATTCAGACAGTGCAGGAAATTGTCTATCTGCTGGTCCATGAGCATGTTGACCTATAGACATCCAGACTAGTAGCTGGATGCTGTTTGAGATGACCCTGACTTGATACTTGATGCAAGTTACAACTGTAGATGACCTTACCAACTGACTAACACCACGGATGTTATGAAGACCATGATTTCGTGTTTTCTACATGTTACAGGTTGAAACAACCTTGGCGCGAGGTCCGTAAAGATCCGGGTTAGAATTGGTCTTCAGTAACCCATGCTTGTCGTGATGTTCGGAGATGAGAAAAACATCCCGTATGACATTGGCAAAGAAAAGACATTTATAATAGTAGGTTGTGTTTGTTAGACACGTAACTTTAAACACACTGATCAATAACCATTCAATCTATACTAGCTGCAATGAACCATTAGTCTGGAATAACTTTTAGAGTGGATTCAGACGGGGCAGGAAATTGTTTATCTGCAGATCCATGAGCATGTTGACCTATAGACATCCAGACTGGTCGTTGGATGCTGTTTGAGATGACCTGGACTTGAGATTAGAGTTACAACAAGTTACAACATTGGATGACCTTACCAATTGACTAACACGATGGGTGTTAAGAGGACCATGATTTCGTGTGTTCTACATTTTACAAGTTGACACAACCTTGACGTGAGACCCGTAAAGATAACGGTTAGAATTGGTCTTCGGTAACCCATGCTTGTCGGAAGAGGCGACTAACGGGATCGGGTGGTCAGGCTCGCTGACTTGGTTGACAAATGCCATCGTAACTCAATCGATGCTCATGCTGTTGATCACTGCATTGTCTGGTCCAGACTCATTTGCAGACCGCCGCCATATAGCTGGAATATAGCTGAGTGCGCTGTAAAACTAAACTCACTCATTTGACGTGAAATTTGCAATAGGTTACTGATTGGAACGACTAGATGCCATTTTCTGCATATATTACGATATCACCATTGCATTGGATTATTCAGTTAATTGACTGTTTGCTGATTGTCATTTCGTAATTCTCATTCCAAGCATAACATGAGACATTTATCTGACGATTGAAATTCGTTTTTTCCTTAGACAAAACATATGCCAATTATGTGTTGAGAGTGTCGACGGAAGATTGATTACATTCCCGAAACAATTGCACTGGAGCAGCTAAGAAACACACTTGCTATGTCATCATCGATTTTCGTTTCTGAAGACGCTGTGCCATTTGTTGTTATTATTAATTATGACATCAGCAGCATCGGTGAATGAACGTGTCAGCATCTTAATTACGATTCAGGAATCTAATCTAATCTTTTTTCTCACATACCACGTGTCATTACAAATATGCCAATAGAAAACACATGATAACAATATCCACGTGGTGTGTAATTACAAAATATCAGTCAACAATCACCAAGTACCAGCACAAAGAATGCAAAATCGAAATTACCACACTTGTCTTTCAGACTAGGCCATTATTTTGTATAGAGTTTTTCAGTTGCTTCCGTTGGTGTTTACCGTGTGTCAGTTTTATCTGAACCATGATTTCTCGAAACAGATTTATGAAACGTCTGAGAATAATTATTTCTCGAAACAGATTCCGTAGGATGCCAAATAGCGATGGAATCTATATTACTGGGTCATTAATGTGCTCTCAATGAAGCTTTATAATGATGCCCATAATTTCACAGTTAAATGAATCCTCTCTGAAAATACTGAAATCTAAAATACTGAAGAAGTGAACCTTTTAAACGAAAGGCTCAAATAATCAGAGTGAACATGTTATGGTCTGCCTGATGCCTCCGTCATTCGTTTGCGTGCAGCTGAGAGTTTTGATAATTACCATCATAGCGTGGAAGAACATATGAATGATTTCTATATATAAACTGAATGTCAGCTATAAAATCTGCAAGCAAAATGTGTCTTTCCATCAACCTGGAAAAAACACGTACATCCGGTGCTTAGAATGCATGAAAAAAGCTCATAACTGGCGCTTGTGAATATTGCTTGGTATGAGTGGAATTCACCGCTCTTCAGGTCTGCTACAGAGTCTCAAGCTTTTACATATAGATCATTTCTCCACTCAACGATTAATGTGGAACTCTCAGTGAAGCATTATGATGCTGCACAGAATTTCACAAAACTATTCGTACCATTGTTCCCTGCCAACAGTGAGCTCTCAAACATTGCAGCACGGAACCTTTCAAATACAACATCGAAAGCCAGTTGTGTGCTTGCTTACTTCATCAGCAGGTGGTATATCCTCAGTAAGGCATTGTTATATCCCACAGGGTATAACAGAACGGAATCCTCTCTGTAAACGCCGAAATCTCAAATACTGAAGAATAGTATTGTCGCCCACCATATAAATATTTAATTCATGGTCTTCCTACCATTGATCAATTATGCCACAACTCATTCCCATTTTTTCAAATTTCAGAAATAACTAACATTTTCATTTCCCAAGAAGACATAGGTTGGTCAATAATAAAAACATCTTGTGAACTTAATTTCCATTACTTTTGGCTGACAATACTCAAAATATTGCTGCCAATATCATGTCCGGGCAGAGCGCTATGATACATACTTCTTAAAATCTTTTTAGAGGTGATTTTGTAGATATTGGTAAAATTCACAAACAATTGCCAATTGAGTTTACTGATTTAAAAAAATGATAATATTAGTGTGATATATGTGGCAAGAAGAATGCATCCTCATGGCAACATTGTAATCGTTTAGCTTTTCTCTTTTCTTTTGTTTGAATATGAATATGAATTTCGGCCTGAACTTGGTAATAATGAGGTAATTTGGCTACAAAGTGCAACTTAAACTCCATGTATATCGATATTCAGTCTTCAATCATCAAATAGCCAACCTGAACTTAAAATACAGAAGACAAGTGAGACCGCCTCGGTTTTTTCATAGTTACATCTCTGAATAAAGAAGCACAGTGAACGAAAAAACTAAATGAACAAGACTGTATCACAAGGCGATGACTTCAACTGTTCAAGAGCTGACCTTAGCTCCTGCCTTTGCGGCATACATTTCACAAATTGGGCGTATATTCGAGCATATTCATCCTATGAAATTCCACAGATCGTTTTACAACTCTTGTAAAATTAACACCTGTTTTTGCACAGAATTACAGAACAACCAGAAATTATTTAGAATTTTAAGATTGTAATTTTTTTATTTTCACTCATTACTCACGTATTAAATGTGAATATTAGCAGAACATAACTCCAGATTCAAAGACAGGTGAACAGTTAGTATGTTGTCAAGTCACCATGGGCAGCAATGCAGGCTTCAATCCGGCGGGGCATACTACTGATCAAAGAAGTCAGAAAGTCGTGGTCCATGCTGTCCCAATATCGGACCACCTCTCTTTCATTTCAGCAATATTTGTCAGATTTTTCTTATTGACACTTTCCTTCATAAGTCCCCAAACATTTTCTATTGGATTTAGGCCAGGGCTATAGCTTGGCCAATCTAATAATGTCATATTTTGGGTCCGAAACCAGGCTTGTGAATGCTTTGAACGATGTTTTGGGTCGTTGTCCTGCTGGAAAATCAAAAAAATTACATAGAACACGTGAGCAGATGGAAGTAAATGTCCCTCGAGAATATCAGTGTACCGCTCACTGTTCATATTCCCTTCAAATACACAGAGGGGCGTTGCCCCTAACACAGATATGCCACCCAACACGTTAAATTTCGGACTGTACTTTGGGCGCTGATCCAAAGGTTTTTCAGTTTGTTTGGTCCAGAATTTCAGTGTATTAGGAAACACCCACACAGAACTTTCATCTGAGAAAATCACATTGTCCCAGTTAAATTGTCTATGCTGTAAGCACCAGTTCAACCTTCGCTCCTTTTGTTCAGGTTTCATGATCGGTGATGGAATTCCTCGAATTTTCTGCCAACCCATTGCATGCAGCTCAGTTCTAATTGTCTCCTTGCAGACAGCCACAGTTCCTCTATCAATCATATCCAGCCTTAAGTTTTCTAAACTCATTCGTTTGTTTTTAGAAACAAGAATACCAAGCCGCCTCCTGTCACCGACAGTCAATTTTCTGGGCCTACCTCCGCCTCCCTGGTGCTCAATGCCATATCCATGGCCATTTGCAAAAAAAATTCAAAACACGATAAACAGTGGACAAAGGGAGGCCTGTTCTACTTGAAATCACTTTAGCTGATCTGATGTCCTTGGTATAATACTCTAAAATCAACTTCGGCTTCTCTAAATCATCCATACTGAGGATCACTGAAAATGTCGTCTGCTAGCAAGTAAACAAAGGGGGATAACTCTTCACAAACAAATCAAAAAGGATTAACGGAGTTGTCTCTCTTGAATGAAACCAAGCATTTGATAGCTGGTCAAGGTTGTTTATAGAAATCCAATTAAACATATTCCTAAAATTCTCAATAATTTCTGGTCACACTATATAGCATTGAAGGCTTTAATAACAGTGTCACTATGGTTTGAGGCTAACTGGAGGACATTACCTGCTTAGTTCAGGTGGACACCTGACTTGTCTTAGCACATGTTTGTGACGACTTTTCGCCTTTTAGTCACTACTCAATAGTGGAACATAAATACATCTCCACGGTTTCCTACTCGTGACGAACATGGTTCAAGAAACAGAATCAGCGTTCATCTAACTGCAACATCTTCCAAATGCTACACACTGAGTAACATGTGTATACGTGGTTACTGAATCTACTTCATTGGCGATATAGCTCTGTGCATCAGTTGCCCCAGGAGTAGAGAAAACACTCGTATTTGTACATATAAATACTTGCATCCACACAATCATATTATTCGTCTGTGCGATCGGTTTATATTTCGTAGCGCCTGGAAAGATGTAGGCATATACGGCGACGCAGAGTCTTGGCCAGAGAAACAACTTAAAATGATAAAGAACTCCATGAGACATGATGACAATCCTGATGCGACTGACAATTACGAAACTGATGAGAACCAATGTCGGGAATGACCACTTGGGATCACTATAACGAAACTTCAGATATATTCCCAACATCGCAGACATAGGTCAAACAAGGAAGATATTGATTGCAAGCTGCAAGCAATGTTTGTGCACAGATTGACATCGTTCACACTAACCATGCGATCTATAGTCTCGTCAAGATGCACTCCACCGTATTAACAGCTTAAGGATTATTTGTCACAACTCCACTAATGTCTATCCAGGAATAGCATGTCTGTGTGGGAATTTCGTCTTTAAACATCTCAGAATACAGTGTGACCTTTCAACATAAACTGATAGCAGCCTGTTGGAGATTTAATCTATTTTCACTTTCAGCCTCATTATCACTGCCAAAGTTCACATTAACCTATACACATTGCGTTTGTATGTTATCGAAAGTGGGCAATTTGGTGACGCAATTCATTTTCCTGACGTTACAAATCATCATTTATCATAGTTTCATTTTCCGGATTTCTCGCCTTGGTTGTTTGATCAATGCCGTACCACGAGCACTGACAGTTTCACTTTGAGTGATGTGTTTTTCTTATATTTCTCAGCGTCAGTTTAAATCCGGATTGTTTTGTCTGGCAAACAATAGCTATCAGGATCAAGTAAGAATTTGAGCGGTATCGATATTACATAATTGCTCATAAATATAACAGATCACAGGCGCACAATGTTTTTGTCTGAATTATAGGGTTCCATTTGAACAAACTAACATGGAAGACGGACATGGCATCTATTGAGTCACGTGATTCTTTGCGTTAGGGTCTCAATACTCTGAATTTCTTGTTTTACCAAAGCTGGAAATAGGGCAAAGTCACTCTAGCAAAGGAAATAAAAGAGAACAGCACAGCATAAGCATTTGTGAGCATTCAGCTTTATAGTCTACAATTGTATTCTTCATTTGTATTTGTCTTTGATATGGATATTCTAGAGTTTGTTCCTAACCTGCATCCCTACGTACGAACAAGTCTGACCTTCAACTAGATGGTCAATGTCACCTTCCCTAACTGAATTCACTGATCCTTTTCTTCTATTTTCCCACGTTTGAGATATAAACTGTCAGACTTGTCCATGCCACATGACATGCCAATGTCATTGGAGACAGATTTATCAAGCGAATCTAGTGTAGATTCTCCTTTGGAAGTAAATCCAAACTCACCCATGTAAAGGCAGTGAGTAAGAGATGGTCTGGATCTGTCATGAGGACATCCTTCCCTTTGTTGAGCATAAAGCGTCAAGGATTGTGTGACAGACAGAGAAGCACAGGAAAAACGAAACATTTCGGCAAATTCCTCTTCTTAAAGAAATGTGCTGGGAAGTCAGTACCTATCCCTACGAATACATCTCGCTGAGTTGAGGAGCAAATCTTGGAGTAAGAATTGAGTAAAACATCGCTCAGGGAGGTCAATACAATCTAGTGAACTTAAAATCCGCCCGACTTTTCTGTAGTCTTCCCAGTACATTGAGAAGTTCTTCTTATCTTATATCGCTCGTACGCACCTACTATTTTAATTTGACACTGGTTGCGTTGATTTGATTTGAGATGCATATACAGATCTTTGGCAATCTCTACCATCTGCTCGCCCATTCTGTTTGCAGCCCATAATGCGTCTGCATTGCAGTGTCCAAAATATAATCCTACACGATCAAATCTGTTCAGAAAGTCGTAAAGCTCGTTTCATCTTTTGAACAGTTAGCAGCTACACAAATCGTCACTTACAAGGATCAGGAACATGTACAATAGCACCTTCATCACTTGACTGCTTCTTTTAGTCTCACAGCAATCCTGTTTTTATATGTGTTTGAACAGTCTTAATAAGATAGTGAATGGCTTACCTTTCCACAAGTATTGGTTTTGTCAAGTCAGCAGCTTCCAAAAAAGCTCGTGTAATATGGAGTGATGTATGGATTATTTCAATTGTGAGAAGCAATGCTGCAAATAGATTTGTATCCGCATAAGCCTCAACTCAGAGCTTAACATATCGACATGTCTCTTGAACCTGACCTATCTTTGATTATCCAGTCGCCCAGCTGCCCCTAGGATGATACATTGGGGCATCTGCATATTGCAGTGTATATAAAATGGTGATTTCATACGTTACAGGGTATACAGGGATCAAAGGTCAGTACTAGATCATCAAGCCTGGCTTCAAAGTGTCATCAAACTCAACTGACATAAAAAGTGCACAAATGTTAAAAAACATGCTAATGTGTTTGCTTCAGAAACAATTCATCAGCATTCATCGTTAACAAGGAGGATTTCACTCCATCTTAAATTGACATGTGGGGATGAATCCTGTTGGAATTGGCGTTACAACCAACACTGTTTTATGGTGATTGATTAGTAATGAAAAGTAGACACGATACACGTATACAAGAAAGTAATCTGCAGTGCAAATATACTATAAATCATTTATTGTTATGCTTGATATCGCCCAAACCCTAACATTCTGACATAGCCCCCAGTTCTTCATGTGTTTATCTTGACACATGTGGCATCTTCAAACGGCTTAACGTACTTTTTATGTTATTAAAACCTGAGCATTTGTCAAGCAATAGCACACTCATCCATGATGTATTTTCAGGGTTGAATCACGCAATCACCAAATGCTGAATTATGTCTTTTAAAGTATTTTAAAACTTAAATGGATAGAGTGTTTATCCTGGACGACTTTGATAAAAACATGGACGTGAAGGGGAACGATGCAAACACGCCCATGCGGTGATTATTTTGTGTGAATCCATTGTTAAGTGAGACAGTCGTGATCGATGCTACATGATAATTATCCAAGATTTGACATAATCTCTTTAAAATGGTATGAATGACGCAAAAGCTGACGTAATTTAGATGAATGACTGTGAGGACCTCATCTGTTGAATTCTGGACTTGATTCTAATTCTCAGCATCCGTTGTGCTGTGCTTTGTCTTCGTTGTGATGCTGTTTGGTCACCAGAATGCAGTTAACTCTGCGAAGTTGTCCTGTTTCAAAACTTCAAAAGAAGAAACTCATTCACCATAGCATCTTTTCTTCATACCGACAAAATCTGAGACTACGTTTCTATGACTTATGGATGTACATTCCTACTTTAGGTGTTGTTAACAAATGTCCCGAATATTAACAAGACTTAATGCATGTAAGAGGTCACAAAATGGATTGGGTGGTTAAGCTGAGTGGCAATGACTTGACTTCTGTGTCAACATCACTGATCGGTCGAGATGGATTATTTTCATACTGTCAGAATACAACTTGACTATTGCTGATGGAAGAGGTAAGCAATGTATATAACAGGCAGTCATGTGATTGACATCATGAGCATCACAGCCTCTATTGGGACACGGTCACATAAACCAACCATGTCATCAAGCTTGACCACCCGATTCCGTTTGTTAGAACGAAAGAGTGTCTTTTTATCTATAGTTCAGCACTTTTAGATTAATGAATGATACGTAAAGCAAACATACATGTGGACACCTGTATTTGGATAATGTGCAAAACATATCTGATTAAAGTCAATTGTCAACTACTGATCACCAAACTGTAATTATGTGTGTACACTTCGTTTTCGATATTCCTATAGTGATCCCATACAGTAATTTTGGACTTTTATGAAAGAGGTTAGGAGTAAATATTTGAAGCCTTGTAGCAACTGAACCCTTAAGACACACTCAATAAAGCGAAAATGACTGAATTCTGTTAATAAGAATGATACATTTGTCAATTATAACGTTCAATTATAGGAGACCCCAGCAGATTAATATTTCTTGCGTTGGCTGATGATTCACAAAAAATGTAGTCAGGATATCATATTCCAGAGTAACGCATCAGGACAATAAACAGGTGACACCAGCTCACAATATTTCTAAAAGGAATGTGTGTCAACTATTTAAGATATGGGGTTTGTCTCAAAGTGGTCATTATTCACCTTCACAAAGCTGTTTTTGTTTACTGGTAATGTTTTTAATGTTGGACATGTCGGAGTTATATGCCTGCTTTTTATTCACGGGTACAAAGTCGTGTAGATTATGTGGCTACACATACTTCTCAGGAGTATGTTAGAACTGAAAGCTTTAATGTTTAGCAGTAAAGTATACAAAATTGTCTTGCAGTGCTTAACACAACATAACACAACAAACGAGTGCTCCATACGAACGAAATATTGACAACTGCACCTAGGTATTATGAGAAATTACCTCCAAGCCAAATAAATCAATGATCAAATGAGTTTAGGCTTCCATTTCAGTTACAGACCACTTGCTTGAACCCGTTTTCGACCTGTTAAGGCTGCGTAGAACACAAACTAAAATCTGTTGCGTGTAATTACTCTCATCGGTATTACTGCAAGACAAATTAAGTTAGCTTAAGCTGAGCTATAAAGTCTAGAAACTTTACAACACAAAATGTGTTATAGATTATGGTTTTCAGTCATATTTGTAAAAAATAATTTAGATTATCCCAAAAGCCTGACACATGCAATATCATTAACTACGAAACACAACCAACATTAAAGACTGCGTCATTGAAGTCAACAAACACAATATGAATGTAAATTGAAAAGGCAATGAGTGTGTGCTTATCACAGCGCCCACCAGGCGTCCTCTGCAGATTCATAGAAAGGACATATTTTCTTGCAAGCAGCATTCGATTAAAACCGTCTCTGTGCCTGGTTCCTTGATGCTCGTTACAGAACAATGCAATGAGAAACAGAGACTGTTTAGGGGACCATAAATCCAAGCTTATGGCAGTCATAGAAAAGTGCTTTCACCAAATGTCCGTAAGTAATCATAGACTGGAATGAGGAGGGATCACAAAGCAAGACCCAGATGGAATTGATCGCAAATTGGCGACCAAACAACGCTACGTCTCTCTGTAGCCGATCTTATCGAAACCAACCGTAAATATCTCAGTAGGATTACCAGAGTACTTCGATGCATTACAGTTCAACACTTGAATGATGGTGGCGTTTAAAGTGTCTAGTAGGCAATGGCGAGGGGATTTGTTAAATGTTCAAATGATTTGATGATGACATCTCATCTAAACACTGGGTACTGGAACTGTCTAATCAGATTTATTCATATCAAACTGTGGTGATGCTGGTTGATAGCATGTTTAAATCTTTATGTGTTTAGGCAGCTCTGTCAGGTGTATGGATACAATGCAGACCACAGGCCGTTCAGGGTGTCATGAATCTAAGCTGAGAGCAGTCATTAGGAGAGTTATGGCATTCAGTGACGGGACGTAATCATCAGTGGGAGCAACAAAGGACCAAAGACCATCAACTGTCTGGACAGAAATAAGTCGGAGATGAGCAGTGCACTTTGAATTGTTTGAAATCTCGTCTCAAGATATAACCCTGGATATAAACTGCACGGTAACGATTAAGTTCACATCGTTTGATTATTTGGGTTTGACAACTCATTTACATGCCCTTTGACAGAATATGACTCAATAAAGTTCAGAGGATCATGGATCAGAGACCACGAATAGTCTCTCTCATCTCAAGCAATAACCCTGGATGTAAATGTTGAACCTGTACCGTTTATGTAAGCATAGTTTTATGTCCAGTGTCAGAACATGTCTAATTAATGTTCAGGGGAGAGCTGTTTTCTTTTCACATGTGGCCCTGAAAGTTATATGGGCGTCAAACTAATTCAAACTTTGAGCTGTAAGACTGAAAGGAAATAGGGCACATTACGAGCCTGGATTTCTAGGATGAAATATCATATTCCATCTGGCTCTTTCTATTCTGAAGTAGGAATGATCTTTATATTTTGCGTCCTGTGGCAAACAAGATACATAGTATTTATTCCTTTTGCTTATCATCCAAAATCAAAAGCCAAATAAATTACCTTCTTGATATACATGTACTGTCATTGCAGATTTTACCAAAAGAATATTTCGGCTGAATCCAATAAATTTTACATTCGAAAAGACACCAATTTAGTGAAACACATGTATGAAATATTCAAGTGCATTCCATTAATGAACTCATTACTCAAGTGTCGAGTTTTTCCTTCGAAAATATAACACTTCTGATAATGTGGCCAAAACAAAAGGCAACGAAAATCAGATGCCTACAAAATATTTTTTCTTTTTATAATGTCATTACAAACAGAATATTTCTTCTGACACATACAAGAAATAGCTATTCCATGGTGATGTATTTGATAAAGGTATCATAGCTTCGACCTGAATATTGTTGTGCTGTTGTGATTCCGGGTGGTTATGCTTAGATAATGTTTGTAAATATTGCGTTACATCCTATTATCATGATATTATATTCTTTTGATTCGGAGTTTAGATGGCACAGAATATGCTATATGTAGACAATGTTTAGTCTTAATCAGAATTGATATTTAATCTCACTAATTGAACAGTTTTATCAATATCATCCTATCGAATGACATGTATGCCAAAAGAACTCTTGGAACATTGATGGTGTTTTTTGCAGGTAACAAAATTTAATCGACATGCATCAAGTCAAGGTAAAGGTATACAAATGTATATTTGAATAGATATATGTATGTTGGACGCTGTGTGCTGGAGCGTGTACAAGTGCATTAATAATAACAGACATCATGATCGTACAGTGAGGAGCTGTAAGGTGGGAAGATGCAACTTTGTACTCGAATTGGTGCTTATGTCACTAACCTCTGTAATCTTCTTGAGCCATGTCAGAACATGATTAGCGTAATATTTTTAAAACCGATTACTAATTTTGAATGTTTAAATATATGTGGCATTATTGTTCACGTGACACAAGAACAGGAAAATACAGCGTCCGAAGATACTTCAATATTATCTGTATAATGTTCTATTGAAGGGTCTCTGACTCTCGTTGAAGGATTTTGTACAAGGGAAACGCTAATAGATTCACTGGCGCCTAATCGTCGACAACGACAATTTGGTGTAAATTTAGTTGTGGCAAAATACAAAATTGATGTTGAACACAATTAGTTTTCTTGTTATTACTGGGAAAAATTCTCAATTAGCAATCTTGTCGGAGAAATAGAAATATTTTTTGTTCAGATTCTCATCTTTCATGGAATGCATTGTATGTGTTGTCGGTATGTTCAGCATTTGACCACGTTCGTGAAAAGGAGGAACTCCCGTGGGAGAGAGGAAAGTGGAGATGCCGTGGGACTTGCTATCCTGTACGGGGCACGTCACCAATGGGGAAAACATGTAAAAAGTAATACTTTTAGTTACAGCTTTGGCTCCGGAGTTGCATCATAGCTGAATCCTTTCGTTCAAGGGATGCATGAAACGTTCTAAGCCCAACTGTAGATAGTCTCACATTGGTCAGTAACCGAAAATAGCCTATTCTCTTTGACTCGATTTCCCATCTGAAATAGTAATATGGGAACTGCCTGATGTAAAATAACCTACACATAATATTTGCATACAAATTAAGAGTGACAAAAAATCTATCCATGAGATTGAATAGCAAAAGCTACAGTCTTTGGTGTCAACATTTTCGGTACAATACTCTTTTCACGAATATTTACGGCCGTTGTTGGAATGTTGTTTGAGAGCAATATTCAAGATCTTCATAATGCATTAAACCCTATTGTGGGAGACACGTTGAAGACAATGCTTGTGCCAAGATATATTTCAGTTGAGCAGATGAATGCCTACTGAGAGGCGATATGACGATACTGTTTATGTTGCAAACTACCCACAAATGCTAATCATAATCATGGCAACATGGTATACAGTGCATAAAACGTACATGAGAAAATATGTTGTCCTGCAGTATGAATTATGAGATTTTGGCAGTCTTATAGCTTGCTGGGTAGCATTCAACAATGGTCCCGGGTGATTGGTGTCGAAATTCGTGGTATTGATGTGTCCACTTGATTCTGCAATTTCCGCAGACAGTTGGTTCGATTCCAAACCTGATCACGACCCTTTTCATGTTTAGTGTGTGTGGACTGCAGCAAGTCTAAAATGACACCATGAGGTTGACAAACAAAGGACCACAGCAAATACTTAATCGTATCGGTGACCTTCAGATCCTTGTAAGAGTAAGGGCCGTAACTCTGCAAAGCGAATTTCGGCCTTACACCACTGAGGCACATCTATAATCAAAGAAAGAAGTCCGTAAAGGAAGCAAATGTCAGTCTACACATTTGGGTTTTGACTACGTGAGCCTTAACTATACACTGAAAGGCTTCGAAGAGTTATTTCGCTCTGTTTAATGTTATAAATCATGGCGGTTAAGAAGCCGTCAGATCATTACGATTTCTGCGTTCATGATGGATCGACACAATTAGATATTTCAGATGAAAAGGACTGAACAATCCCCAAGCATCTTTTATCACGAGATGCTGGCTACTGAGGAGCCCCCACAGGCTTTCTTGACTGAGTATGATGAGATAATACTGACTCGGGAACAAACTAGTCTTGAAAAGAAGCGTTCTAGAAAAACACACCATTGTCTCCCAGTGAAGTTTGGTGAGAAAAAAGGAAAATATTGTAAGAATAAAATCAACGCCATCCGACGAATCCCTCGCCTTTCGCTATAAAAACAGTGTAAGAACATAATCGGTTTTCAGTTGCAAAAGAACTAGAAAAAAATTAAAAGAAGACACATAATTACATGTCACATTTTTTCATAGAAAGTATATTTTGTAAGATTAAATAATCGAATTACAAGAAAACACAGACATGGACTTCGTATGTGTAGGGAGCTGCCGCTCAATAGTGGGAACGTGCGAGTTAATTACTGGTGGAAGAGTCGGAACTCAGAACTCATGGTTCCAGTGGGTGAACTGGTAGAGAATGTAAGCATATTTCTGGTGTCTATACCGTGATATTGCTGGATGAGCCTACACAATATATTTACACACTACATGTACTATTACTATGTTTGATTTGATTAATTGTTTCCCAAGTTAAAAAGTTAGCGTTGCAAAATACAAGTAAACAAACTTAAAGCTACAATGAGGGAGATCCGGAATTAGGACCAAAGCCATAGTTTTTGACACACCTAAGAAACTGACCTTGAACAAATCTGATAGGTGTACCCACCGTTTAACAGATTCATGTTTGTATTAGAAAGCACAAATGATGGAAATATGGGAAATATGCGCACAGAAAAGGTTTCAAATAATTCGCGACAGGAGAAGTAGAATATAGTATGTGCTAATGTCAAATCATTTTCTTTACGCAAAACATAAATCGGGGACAGATACATTTCTATGTTCATTAGTTTTTAAATTATACTGTAGCGAGACCACCCGGTCGTCTCTAACAAACAGATGTCGAGTTATACGTTTAACCGGAATTGCAACAGAGACAGAGCGATTGTAGAACTCTCACTGCCATAATTCATGTACCATATTCTTACGCTTGTACTAATTTCTCGGACCAAATGTCTTACAATGACCTACAGTTGCTTGTTCAAGAGGTCCCTCGTGAGACCAGTCAGACCACTTCTTCCATCTTCTATTTACATCTATCCAATACCTCGACACATACAATGACTCTTTGGATCACGTTGCCTTTTGGCAAGAGGTCCCTTGTCCCTATTTAGTCTGCTTCTATGACAAGTGTGGACATGAGGGACCTGACCTCATATCCGAATACAGGCTTAATCATATTTTAATGGTGAACCAATTTTGAACTAAACAGACAAGCTTTTCATCTTGTCCTTCTGGTGTGACTGTTGTGTTTGTGTCTATAGGAACGTGCGTGTTCTCATCCGATCAAGAGCGAAAGTTTGACAACGAACCTTTGGTGCGTACAGCCAAACAGGCTTACAACAAGGCATAAGAATACCTCTGGGTTATCTTTATCATTTGAATGTGGAAAATGAGGCGTGTCATATTAACCGGCATGTTGCTGGCAAAAAGCCAGGCTTATAAATTCGTTATTGGTTGGTGCAGTAAACAATCTATAAGTCATTATGTTAATTTAGTCAGACTTGTCTGAGACGGAAATGTAATTATTGCCACTTAATACCAAATTGACGTAACATGCAATGATAATGAAGCCTCCCTTGAAAACATATACGTGCTTATGCGCTTTTTATTTATTTATTTATTTATTTATTTAATTAGAACAGACTTACATACACTTAACATTACAAATACACACTGACACACATGCATATGCACACATATATTATAGGTACACACACAAACATAAACACATAATCATATCAATAATATGCACATATATATGCAAACGGAAGCAAACTTGAATATACGTACACATTTCCACAGGATGTTTGAACTATCAGTATTAAGTATCTATCAAATATATTTTCAAAGCGTCCGTTATTCGTCTGAAACATTCAGCCAGGGTTGGTTACAATGGATACGCACCATGCATGCCACCATCATGGGTCCACATACCACACAGCTCTGTAGATCGATGGATCCAAGAAGAAGAAATAACCTGCCAATGTTCCTGCCAAGAGACGACAGGCAGGGTTCCAATACTGATTCATTTCCCAGAGTGCTGTACACACAGTGCCAAGTCTTTGATTACTTACAGCCTTTGTCCAGAATATCCCATCTGACAGAATGTACTGACCGGTAATAGTTACGGACAACGTCAAGAGACCAACAACAACTAAATAGTCTTTAACACCGCTTTCACCTGTAACCAGGACGGTCTGTAAATAATTGAGTCTGCACAAGGCAAGAGGTTGGGTAACATGGAGCTATTGATGAACTGTATGTTATCATGGCACAGGGACAACATTCAGTCAACTGTTCTGCTGTGTGTTGAAATTAACGTAGAATGGTTGACTTAAATCGATACTGATTGATCTCAACTGACTCTGAGCAGCAGCAGCAACAATCTTGAAAATAAAACTGACAGCTCTTTACCAGATCCCTGGTATTTGATAGCTTCTTCTTTCAACCTGGGTTTCAATTTCCATCATTGTACGTTTTCTTTCAAGTGAAAGAACAGAACTATGTTCTAACCTCAACAAGCCAACGTGTATTTTTTCAACAATAATTTAACTCAATGATTCTTTTAGAATGAACTCATGCCATATAACAAGTCATTGTTCTATCATTAAAGAGTTGAGATATTTGAGATACGATTGAAGTGCAATAGAATTTGATTTAACGCTGCTTAAACATCAGTCGGTTTTTTCCAGCTTCATCATGCCTTGCAGACTTAATTTTAGAGAAACCCCCAAAGGGGAAGAGATCACAAACGTTCACCTACTGTCAGCGATACTGTCAAATCCAATCACTTCAAATCGGGATCGTGGGTTAAACACGTTTCATATAATTAGACGTTCATCTGGTTTCCACAATTTATGCTAATTCAATTTGAATAACCGTGTCACGTCATGGAAAAGCAAAACAGTGTTTGATTTAAACACAAGTTAAAACAGAAATTGTAATCTGACATCGTCTGATTTTATACTGGCGATTGGTAACTTTCCTGGTTTTGCACAACCGACATCTCTACAGTATCCATTCTAGTTTAATTCGATAGTCAACATGCCTGCCAACATCTCAACAATGATGTTTCCACAGTACTTTTGTTACTTGCAAAGACAACGTATTCAGCAATCTTCCAGCTACATGGCGAATATTCCAGTTAGAAACAATCAAGTCCGGACCAGACAATCCATTCATCCATTCAAGAGCTTGAACATCGATATACGTAATTGAGATACGATGACATGTGTCAACCAAGTCAGCAAGCCTGAGCACCCGATCCCAATAGTCGCCTCTTATGACAAGCATGGTTTGCTGAAGATCAATTCTAACCCTGATCTTCACGTGTATATAGTACTTTGTCTACAGTTGTGTTGTTTGTGGCACCATCATGTGTAGTTATTATCACAAATACCCATCTGATACCATAATAACATACGTACACATTTGTGCAAATTCATTACACTTAATATTCATATCCATACCCACATTCACTGATATAAATGTTGGCATGTACACTCGCGATAATGTACCAATGCACGACAAATAATAGTTTTCTTTTCTTTTTGTTAGATTTTTGTTGTTATATTTTATATGTTTTTATCAAAGGGTAACAAGGAGGGTTTGTAGCATTTAAATGTCTTTTTACCCAATATATACAATGGAACATATTTTAACCATGAAAAATATTTTGCATCATTAAATCGAGAAAACTATAAATGCAAACTGCCAACACATTTGATCACTGGACTGGCATAAGCATCTCGACAGAGTTTCCAACACGTTAGTGTGTGATGATGGTCAACGCCAGTAGTGACAACTGGCAGAATCACATTAAGTAAGACCTTGTAACTCAATATATCTCAGTTTGCCGAGACCCTTGGCTTGTTTTCCACTTCATTTCACACATGCTGTATGGGGGAGAGATTTGGCTCAACAGATGACCATTCAGAACTTGTTCTTGCGTGTTCCCTGCTTCGAGGTTAATGTAATAAACATTTGTTTTCTAAGCTGGAATGGTTTGATTCAATTGCAATGTTGTCCGTATATGATACGTTGCAATGTGAAGGGTAGTTTAAGCGTGTGGGAAAAACGTAAAGTGGTAATTACTTAGTTGGGGGTTCACGCCTGTCTGATCGACAACTCAGGTTCTGATCTTCACACTGAAATGAACTGCCCTGTGTCGCAAGAAACCAAAGGCATAATACATCATCAAAGGGTATGTTTCAACGAAGTCCATATATATTTTTCTGCATAAACACCTTATGTGAATTTGCTCCCATAGAAGGTAGACTTCAGCGTCTACTTTCTCGACTCCTGTATTAAGTTGTACTAATGACATATCAGGTCGAGACCAATTTTCCTATATCAACAAAATAACCGTGGATGTGGTAGATCAATGGCTAAAAACGGGGACAAACTGCATGGTCCTTCCAAAGGTTTAAATGCAGTTTAGATATATATTTTTCAGCTAATGTGAATCGTGACTTCTAATAGAACATGAAAGTTCTATGTATGCATCGTCTACTGTCTGGACGATGGTGGCAATACTATTTCCGGCCGAGGTCAATTGTCCTCATTTAACACAATAACCGTGGCCAGTGGCTCACATCTGGCTTTGTCTGGCCTTGTTTTTGATTGAACTACATTGCTACGTACATAATATGGTTACACTGGTCTAGTCACTGCCATTTTCCAAGGTGTGTGTAATCATTATTTGTTTCCAAATAAATGTGATCAAATATTTTCAGAGTTCGTGAGTCTACTTTGCATGTAGCCTGGAACTGTCTTTTTCCAAACTGTATAAAGAAACCTCAAGGTGCAACGCGTACTTAGGTTGACTCTCATAAAACCATTATATTAAACCAATTGTCTCTATCCTCTACAACGATGTAATTTCAGGACCCATATTTGTGTTCGTTTATGCTCTGGCTGTTTTGAAAGTCCCACAATAAATAGCCATTCCCACTATAAATTCATGTAAACAGGAACATATCTATAATTCGATACGTTTTTAGGTTTCAAATATGTTTCAGGGAAACATAATATAAATGTGGCAAAATGCGCTGTTTTCGATATTTAAATTGCATGCGTTTGTCTTGAATATAAATGAATACCAGATCCGTATGTTGTTTCTTTCGAGATGGAGACAACAGGGATCTATTGTATTTACATCTTTATGTATTGCCAGTGCCTTTGATTTAGAATAAATGATGTTCAGAGATGAGAAAAACATCCCGTATGACATTGGCAAAGAAAAGACATTTATAATAGTAGGTTGTGTTTGTTGGACACGTAACGTTAAACGCACTGATCAATAACCATTCAATCTATACTTGATGCAATGAACCATTAGTCTGGAATAACTTTTAGAGTGGATTCAGACGGGGCAGGAAATTGTTTATCTGCAGATCCATGAGCATGTTGACCTACAGACTTTGAGTTACAACAAGTTACAACATTGGATGACCTTACCAACTGACTAACACGATGGATGTTAAGAGGACATGATTTCGTGTTTTCTACATGTTACAGGTTAACACAACCTTGACGTGAGACCTGTAAAGATAACGGTTAGAATTGGTCTTCAGTAACCCATGCTTGTCGTAAGAGGAGACTAACGGGATCGGGTGGTCAGGCTCGCTGACTTGGTTGACACATGTCATCGTATCCCAGTAACATAACATCGTAACCCAATCGATGCTCATAATGTTGATCACTGGATTGTCTGGTCCAGACACGATTATTTACAGACCGCCGCAACATATAGCTGGAATATTGCTGAGTGCGCTGTAAAACTAAACTCACTCACTTGACGTGAAATTTGCAATGAGCTACTGATTGGAACGACTAGATGTCATTTTCTGAATATATTACGATATCACCATTGCGATGGATTATTCAGTTAATTGTCTGTTTGCTGATTGTCATTTCGTAATTCTCATTCCAAGAATAACATGGACATTTATCTGGCGATTGAATTTCGTTGTTTTATCAGACAAAAGATATGCCAATTATGTGTTGAGAGTGTCGAAGGAAGATTGATTACATTCCCGAAACAATTGCACGGGAGCAGCTAAGAAACACACTTGCTATGTCACCATCGATGTTTGTTTCTGAAGACGCTGTGCCATTTGTTGTTATTATTAACTATGACATTAGCACTTAAACGTCATGACGTCGCCAGCTAATGCTATGTCATTACCGTTTAATTTATCAGAGATATCGAGCCTGGGAAACTTTGAAAAATGAAAATGAGCCGGATGGATGTTGTTTTGTTTTATGATCTCATAACTGTCTGAGACCTGATGTCCTGAGGGAATAATTGATAATAATTAATAATCTTATTAATAATGATAATTGAAAATCCTTTGAAATTCTTAATGTTTTGTGAACAATGCGCGAAATGAAATCTCGAAATGTGGCCATTTGATTGTAAGATAGATGTGGATGTGAACGTTATATTTTACATTTGTGATCCAATAGAATTGTATTATTATTGTCATCCATTGTAATCTTGTTTATTCAATATACAATTGAATATTATAGATTCGTCTGTGTTCTATTTTGTTAGTTTAAAGGAGACTCACAAGCCTTTTATCGCAGCAATTTCTAAACTGTAACACTATCTAATACACGTACACATATTAGCCAACAATCACCATGTACCAGCAAAAAGACTGCAAATGCATGAGAAATTCCTCATAACTGGCGCTTATGTATATTGCTTGGTATGAGTGGAATTCACCGCTCTTCAGGTCTGCTACAGAGTCTCAAGGTTTTACATATAGATCATTTCTCCACTCAACGATTTATGTGGAACTCTCAGTGAAGCATTATAATGCCACACAGAATTTCACAAAACTATTCGTATCATTGTTCCCTGACAACAGTGAGCTCTCAAACAATGCAGCACTGAACCTTTCAAAGACAACATCGAAAGCCAGTTGTGTGCTTGCTTACATCATCAGCAGGTGGTATGATCTCAGTAAGGCATTGTTATATCCCACAGGGTATAACGGAACCGAATCCTCTCGGTAAACACCGAAATCTCAAATACTGAAGAACAGTATTGTCGACGATCATAGAAATATTAAATCTATGGTCATCTTACCACTGATGAATTATGCCACAACTCATTCCCATTTTTTCAAAACTAACATTTTCATTTCCCAAGAAGACATAGGTTGGTCAATAATTAAAACATCTTGTGAACTTAATTTCTATTACTTTTGGATGACAATACTCAAAATATTGCTGCCAATATTATGTCCAGGTACAGCGCTATGATACATACTTGTTAAAATCTTTTTAGAGGTGATTTTGTAGATATTGGTAAAATTCACAAACAATTGCCAATTGAGTTTACTGAATAAACAAACCTGATAATGTTAGTGTGATATATGTAATCCTTTGTAATCCTCTAGCTTTTCTCTTTTCTTTTGTTTGAATATGAATATGAATTTCCGCCTGAACTAAACATACAGAAGACTAGTGAGACCGCCTCGGGTTTTTTCATAGTTACATCTCTGAATAAAGAAGCACAGTGAGCGAAAAAACTAGATGAATAAGACTGTATCACTAGGCGATGACTTCAACTGTTCAAGAGCTGACCTTAGCTCCCGTCTTTGAGGCATACATTTCACAAATTGGGCGTATATTCGAGCATATTCATCCTACGAAATTCCACAGATCGTTTTACAACTATTGTAAAATTAACACCTGTTTTTGCACAGAATTACAGTACAACCAGAAATTATTGAGAATTTAAAGATTGTAAATTTTTATATTTTTTCACTCATTACTCACGTATTAAATGTGAATATTAGCAGAACATAACTCCAGATTCAAAGACAGCGGCGGGGCATACTACTGATCAAAGAAGTTAGAAAGTCGTGGTCCATGCTGTCCCAATATCGGACCACCTCTTCTTTCATTTCAGCAATATTTGTCAGAGTTTTCTTATTGACACTTTCCTTCATAAGTCCCCAAACATTTTCTATTGGATTTAGGTCAGGGCTATAACTTGGCCAATCCTATAATGTCATAGTTTGGGTCCGAAACCAGGCCTGTGAATGCTTTGAACGATGTTTTGGGGCGTTGTCCTGCTGGAAAATCCAATAATTTCCATAGAACACGTGAGTAGATGGAAGAAAATGTCCCTCGAGAATATATGTGTACCGCTCACTGTTCATATTCCCTTCAAATACACAGCGGGGCGTTGCCCCTAACACAGATATGCCACCCCACACGTTAAATTTCGGACTGTACTTTGGGCGCTGATACAAAGGTTTTTCAGTTTGTTTGGTCCAGAATTTCAGTGTATTAGGAAACAGCCACAGATAACTTTCATCCGAGAAAATAACATGGTCCGAGTTAAAATTTCTATGCTGTAAGCACCACTTCAACCTTCGCTCCTTTTGTTCAGGTTTCATGATCGGTGATCATGACTTTTCTGCCAACCCACTGCATGCAGCTTAGTTCTAATTGTCTCCTTTCAGACAGCCACAGTTCCTCTATCGATCATATCCAGCCTTAAGTTTTCTAAACTCCTTCGTTTGTTTTTAGAAACAAGACTACCAAGCCGCCTCCTGTCACCGACAGTCAATTTTCTGGGCCTACCTGCGCCTCCCTGGTGCTCAATGCCATATCCATTTGCAATATTTTTCAAAACACGATAAATCAACTTCCTCTTCTCTAAATCATCCATACTGAGGATCACTGAAAATGTCGTCTGCTAGCAAGTAAACAAAGGGGGATAACTCATCACAAACTAATCAAAAATGATTAATGGAGTTGTCGCTCTTGAATGAAACCAAGCACTAGACAACTGGTCAAGGTTGTTTATACTAGAAATCCAATTAAACATATTCCTAAAATTCTCAATAATTTCTGGTCATACTATATAGCATTGAAAGCTTTAGTAACAGTGTCAGTATGGTTTCAGGCTATATGGAGGACATTTCCTGCTTAGTTCTATGAGGCGGGATGACAATCCTGGTGTGACCGAAAATTTCGAAACTGATGAGAACCAATGTCGGGAACGACCACTTGGGAAAACTGTGACGCTATTTCAGATATATTCCCAACATCGCAGACATAGGTCAAACATGGAAGTGATTGATTGCAAGCTGCAAGCAATGTTTGTGCACAGAACCATGCGATCTATAGTCTTGTCAAGATGCTCTCCACCATATTAACAGCTTAAGGATTATTTGTCACAACTCCACTAATGTCTGTCCAATAATAGCATGTCTATGTGGGAATTTCGCCTTTAAACATCTCAGAATACACTGTGACCTTTCAACATAAACCGATAGCAGCCTGCTGGAGATTTAATCTATTTTCACTTTCAGACTTTTTATCAAAGCCAAAGTTCATGTTGACCTATACACATTGCGGTTGTATGCAATCGAAAGTGGGCAATTTGGTGACGTAATTCATTTTCCTGACGTTACAAATCTTCATTTATCATAGACTCATTTTCCGGATTTGTTGACTTGGTTGTTAGATCGATGTCGTATCACGAGCGGTGAAAGTTTCAGTGTAAGCGATGTGTTTTCTTTATTTCCTCAGTGTCAATTTAAATCAGGATTGTTTTGTCAAAGCAATTTGTCTGGCAAACAGCAATTATCAGCATCTAAAAAGTATTTGAGTTGTATTGATTACATACGTCCTCATAAATATAAAATACCACAGGCGCACAATGTTTTTGTCCAAATTAACACTTTAACAAACTCACATGTTGGTATCGATTGAGTGTCATAATTCTTTGTTTTACGCCATCGTCATCATCTTCTATTTCTAAAAACCCTCCAACGGTGGAACAAGAGACAATTATATGGAAATGTATACAATACATACCAAGATAGCAAGGATGTACAAAGTGACATCGACATATTTGATGATACACACACAAACGTATAGTATAACTAATTGAAAAAGCGTAAATGTTCCAAATTAGATTTTCATTTGACGCCATCGTCATCATCTTCTATTTCTAAAAACCCTCCAACGGTGGAACAAGAGACAATTATATGGAAATGTATACAATACATACCAAGATAGCAAGGATGTACAAAGTGACATCGACATATTTGATGATACACACACAAACGTATAGTATAACTAATTGAAAAAGCGTAAATGTTCCAAATTAGATTTTCATTTGAAGCTTTTCGGAAACAGATCCAAAGTATTTTGCTAAGTTACGTAAAATGTTGGGTATTTTTGCATGGAAATTTGGCCATTGTAAAAATTGATTTGGGTTAAAAATGGATCTTTCGAAAATGAAGCCAAAAGATAATGGAACTCATCTGAGCATGAGAGCATCAGAGAGAGCCAAGTTGCTCTACCAAGGGAATAAGAGAGAACAACACAGCATAAGCATTTGTGACTTAGACGATATTGCGATCATTCAGCTGTAGACTACACAATTGTATAATTCATTTGTATATGTCTTTGATATGAATATTCTGGATTGTGTCTCTAAGCTGCATCCCTACGTACGCACAGAGCTAACCTTCAACAACATGACCAATGTCTCCTCACCAAAGTGAATTGACTGATCTTCCTTCTACTTTGCCATGTTTACGATGAAAACTGTTAACTAAGATTTGACAAAGAGAATTTGTGCTTTAGGTGTAGGTTCTCTCTTGGGAATACGTTCAAAGTCATTCATGTACATGAGGTGAGTGAGTGAGTTAAGAATTAACGTCACATCGGCAATATTTCAGCCATATCGTGACGAGAACAAATTTGACATTGACATGGAACATGTGAATATTATATAAACCTGTCGTCAAAGGACAGTAAAACAACTAGAATATCACAATTAGAATTAAAACTAGCGTGGAAAGTTAAAATTAATAGCACTATTTGGACAATACAATATATAAATAGGCTATAGATCGCCAACAACTAAAGGTAGATCACCATACTAGGGACCATGGTGAGGTGAGTAAGAGATGGTGTGAATCTGTGAAGAAGAGGATCCTGGTTGGCATACTTCCTCCTTGTTGAGCAAAAGCCCTGAAGGATTCAGAGACAGACAGAAAAGCAAAGGAAAACCGAATCACTCTGGAATTTCCTCTTCTGATGGAAGTGTGCTGAGAGGTCAGTACCTGCTCTAACGATCACATCTGAAGCTGTGTTCATGAGCAATTATTTATATACTTCAGTCAAACATCGCTCGGGAGGTCTTTACAATCCAGTAAATTCAAAATCCATTCGGGGGGTACTCTTCTTTAAAGTTTCCAGTACACTGAAAGGTGCTTCTTATTATATACCACTCATATGCACCTACTATTATAATTTGACACTGGTTGGGTTGATTTGTTTCGAGAAGGATACATAGCACTTATGGAATCTCTATCATCTACCCATTCTGCTTCCGAACCGAAATACTTCTGCATTCCAGGGTCCAAAATATACATCGAGATAGTCGTTCATCCTCTAAACAGTTACCTGCACGCATCGTCCAGTCGGGCTAGTACATATCCAACAAATCTTCATCACTGGCAGTCACAGAAATAGCCCCTGACTGTCTAGTAAAATCCAGTCGGGCCAGTAAATTTTCACTAGCCCGGTCGAATTTTCATGGGTCGTTTTGTAAATATATCACTCTCCAACTTGTTAACTTCTAACACATTTTTTAAATCATGCAAGGTTATTGCCTGATAAATATGTTCATCATATTAGCATCTGCATGATGACACCCGGGCCAACATTCAAATTTAGGACTAGTGAATTATTTTGTGGGCTAGTAACTTTCAGGCAAATCTAGCCCGACTGGCTAGCAAAATTTTGAAACTGTTTCCCACACTGATTGGCAGTGATCAATCTGTGTGCTCCATTCAGTCTCACAGGAATCCAGTTTATGTGTTTGAACATGTCGGAATCATGACTCTTAACAAGACCATGAATACCTCCCCTTTCCACAGCAAGTGTTGGATTTGTCAAGTCAGCAACCTCCGATAAAGCTCGTGTAATAAACCGATCTTATGATCACGTTAGTTGTGAGTGATGTATGGGTTATTTCGGTTGTGAGAAGCAATACGACAAATAGGTTTGTAACCGCATAGGTCACACAACATGGAGCTAAACGTATCGACATATCTCTTGCAGCTGACCTAACTTTGATAGTAGGGATGAGAAAGTGATGAAAGGCTCCTGTCTGTGTTTCTGTTCAACAAACGAGTTTACAGTGACCCATCGGAATTAATAACAGAAATACGTGACGAACATTCCAGGGTTTACTTACATTCTGAAACTGGTTGGGACTGCTGAGAACGAAATATGAAGATCAATATTAAGGATCGTGATTAGGTGATTATGAATATATGGAAAATCAAAAAGAAAGTAATCATCACTGTTAGTTTCTGTCAGACACTGGAACACTATTGACAAAGTTAGAAGGACACAATGTACCATTACCATTTCTTAAATGGCATATATTAGCTCATGAAAGAATATAGTCCAAAACGTCGTTTTCCTCATAAAAAAGAAGTTGATATCAATAATATTTTATCTTTCGTTTATTTACTGTTCGTGATTTCAGCCCGACCCTCATCTTTCAATATTCTAGTTTGTTCTTCGTTTCTCAACGAGGTAGCAGATTTCCTAGCTGCATCAAATACAATGAATAAAATGTCGACATTATAAAATGACTGCATATAAAGCAGGTGATTGAGTTATTGTCAAATAGTGATGACACCAGGTGTTCGCTAAGACGTGAGCGTATCCGGCCTCACCAGCAGCACCTGGCACAAACACACGCAAAGGCAAGTACATTTAGGCAGATTCACTCCCTTCAAGAGTATCGATCCACTTGCCCAGTTATGGATGCCGGGATTATGTATTGGGACATTTACATATTGCTGTCTATAACCATGCTGTGTTATTGAGTATACAAGAAACAAAGGTCAATACTGGATCAGCAACCCTACTATCAAAGTGTCTTGAAACTCAACTGACATAAACAGTGCAAAAAATGTTCAAACCCGTGCTAATTTGTTTGTTTTAGAAACAATTCATCATCCATAGTCAACAAACCATGAGGATTTCACTTCCATCTTTCCTCCCAAATTCAGCTGTTAATGGGTGAAGAATTCTGTTGTACAACGAACACTGTCTTATGGCGATTGAATCGTAATGGAAATTTGATACGATACATGAACGGAAAGGTAATCTGCTGTGGAGGTATACACTAGATCAGTTGTTGTTATGCTTGATATTCCTAACCCTAAAATTACGATTTCCCATTCTGACATGGCCCCCAGTTCTTCACAGGTTTATCTTGGCAAATGTGGCATCTTCAAACGGGTATGTTTCAACGAAGTCCATAAATATTTTTCTACATAAACACAAAATGGCTAATGTGAATCTTGCTTCTTACTGAAGATTGTGTTCTTTGTTGCCACGTCTACTGTCTAGACACCTGTGTTAGGTTGTACTAATGACATTTCTGGCCGGGACATATGCCCTAAATTAACACAATAACCGTGGATGTGGCAGAGCAATGGTTCGCAACGGCGTCAAGGTGCAGGTTTGATATAGATATCATCAGAAAAAACAGCTAATGTCACTCGTGCTTCTAACAGAACATGGAACTTCTATGTATGCATCGTCTACTGTCTGGACCCTTGTATTAGATGGCAATCATCACATTTCCGGCAGAGACCACTTGTCCTGAATTAACCCAGTGACCGAGGCTAGTTGCCGACATCTGGCTTTGTCTGGTCTTGTTTTTGATTGTACTACAATGGTCTAGTGCGGCGAGGGGCGCGTTGATTTCAGCACCATCCTCATCTTTCAATATTCTAGTTTGTGCTTCATTTCTCAAAACGAGCTGGCAGGTTCCCAGCTGCATCAAAGTACGAGGAATAGAATGTCGGCATTATCAAGTAACTGCATCCAAAGCAGGTGATCGAGTTATTGTCAAATAGTGATGATGTCATGTGTCCCCAAAGACGTGAGAGTATCCGGCCTCACCAGCAGCACCTGTCACAAACACACGCAAAGGCAAGTACATTTAGGCAGACTATCGATCTATTTCCCCAGTTATGGATGCCTAGGGATTATGTTTGGGACATCTACATATTGCCGTCTATATAAAATGTGGTGAGTTATAGGATATACTGGGAAACAAAGTTCAATAACAAATCGACAATGTTCCCTGGCTAATTTGTTTGTTTTAGAAACTCAACTGACAAAAAGAGTTCAAACATCTTTCCTCCCAAATTCAGCTGTTAATGGGTGAAGAATTCTGTTGTACAACGAACAGAATCGTCATGGAAGTTTGATACGATACATGAACGGAAAGGTAATCTGCTGTGGAGGTATACACTAGATCAGTTGTTGTTATGCTTGATATTCCTAACCCTAAAATTACGATTTCCCATTCTGACATGGCCCCCAGTTCTTCACAGGTTTATCTTGGCAAATGTGGCATCTTCAAACGGGTATGTTTCAACGAAGTCCATCAATATTTTTCTACATAAACACAAAATGGCTAATGTGAATCTTGCTTCTTACTGAAGATTGTGTTCTTTGTTGCCACGTCTACTGTCTAGACACCTGTGTTAGGTTGTACTAATGACATTTCTGGCCGGGACATATGCCCTAAATTAACACAATAACCGTGGATGTGGCAGACCAATGGTTCGCAACGGCGTCAAGGTGCAGGTTTGATATAGATATCATCAGAAAAAAAACAGCTAATGTCACTCGTGCTTCTAACAGAACATGGAACTTCTATGTATGCATCGTCTACTGTCTGGACCCTTGTATTAGATGGCAATCATCACATTTCCGGCAGAGACCACTTGTCCTGAATTAACCCAGTGACCGAGGCTAGTTGCCGACATCTGGCTTTGTCTGGTCTTGTTTTTGATTGTACTACATTACTACGTGGTTACAATGGTCTAGTCCCTGCGAGGGGCGCGTTGATTTCAGCACCATCCTCATCTTTCAACATTCTAGTTTGTGCTTCATTTCTCAAAACGAGCTGGCAGGTTCCCAGCTGCATCAAGTACGAGGAATAGAATGTCGGCATTATCAAGTAACTGCATCCAAAGCAGGTGATTGAGTTATTGTCAAATAGTGATGATGTCAAGTGTCCCCTAAGACGTGAGAGTATCCGGCCTCACCAGCAGCACCTGGCACAAACACACGCAAAGGCAAGTACATTTAGGCAGACTATCGATCTATTTCCCCAGTTATGGAAACTAGGGATGTTTTGGGACATCTGCATATTGCCGTGTATAAAATGTGGTGAGTTATAGGATATACAGGAAACAAAGTTCAATAACAAATCGACAACCCTGGCGTCAAACTCAACTGACAAAAAGAGTGCAAACATGTCTAAAAAACATGCTAATGGGTTGGGTTCAGATACAATTCACCAACATGCATCTGCGTCCAAATCATCATCTTCTCAGGTCCAAAGTTGCATACATGATATCTTACTCTCTGCCAGTTGGTACGACAAGCATACTGAATAGTCGCTAATATCAATGGATCAACACTGAAACGCTAGTTGAGAGGTTGTCATGATGTTCACCACTCATATTATTACATTGTATCATCGTTAAACCTGAAACGTTAACCTATTGCTACGACTTCAGCATCATGAACTTGCGAAAACAGATCATTAGATGTCGGTGTCGTATCCCTAATTTTCTCTGTCATTGTGGATTCGATATAGCCAAGACCACGCCGGCACCTACGCTAGGTGCAAGAGGCCACAGCTCTGACTGGGTGGTAAGTCTGAATAACAATGACTTGTCACCATGAGTGAATGGTCAAGATCGATTATTTAAGACTGTCAACATAACGTGACAATTACTGATGGAGGGAGTGTAACACCTCCAGGGGGATGGACTTGAGATAACACAAGGCGCAACGTCAAAGGATGTTATCTTTATTTCTTGAGTATATTTGTGAGATAGGGCGAACACTTAGTACACAAGTTGCAGAGTCCGGCAGAGGCTACCAGGGGAAGGCGACGAGGTGAGGTTGACACTTGGGCAGTAGATGGCTGGATTGGCTGGTCAGTTCGTCCCTTCAAGTCCCTGGTTTGCCTCTTCTGCTGGTCTGTCCACGCCCTTCCCGCTGTCTGCCGGCTCTGCTTTACGTGCCTATCCTCCCTACTTTTATATGCACATGAATGATAAATAATTTGCTTAGCTTGCAACATTTTTGACTAGTCAGCAGTTCCACTGGCATGATCTGCCCTGGTGGCCATGTTTTGGTTAGCTGTGAGTGACACATCGCTGACAAGTGTCCAGACATATCGCTGACAAGTGTGCACAAACAATAGTGTTACAGGAGCTCCACAACAACTATATTCAGGCTGCCTGTATATAATCTACTACTGGGGCTGTCTTTATATATAATCGGACCAGCCAATCCGAAGTTTGACATCATGATCAATGATCGTATCTATTGGGAAATGGCGACGTGTATATACCATGTCAGCAAGCCTGACCACCCGGTTCCGTCAGTTCCCTCTTACGACAATCATGATTGCTGAAAACCAATTCTTACCCGCATTTGATCTGTTAAATTGAGTCACTGCGGATTTTGCTCGTGCATGACAAACAACAAAGCAGTAAGCTGGTCATCAATAATAAGCATCGATTTTATCAGTTAATACTGAATTAAAGACTGTTTGATTATTTATATATCAGCTCTTTTTGTGAATTTCCTATATAACTGTGTACTGAATCATGCAATACATCATTAGATAATTGAATATTATTTTATCGAATTTGCATTTTGGCAATTATATTTCATTTAACTTCTTTGAGAGGCATTTTAGAAGTTGTAAAGATGGAGGAAAACCACGTTCTATGGATAGTCAACTTCTTTCTTGCAATGAGTGCGACATTTCGGTGTAGGTACTAACACCATTATCAAGCAAGACTGATGCCTTGTTCGCACTAATATCAAAGGTTCGATTCCAGGAAACACGCAATCGTGGCGTGTCAGCAGATATTTTTTGTAACTGTCTCTTCTTTTCACAAAAAGGTAGTCAGGAGATTATATTGCAAAGTAACACTGCACGATAATAAACAGTTGACACCAGCTAACGACATTTAAAGAAATGTCAGCTTTTAAGCACTGGTAATGTCTCTAAGTATTCGTTCTTCACGTTCACAAAGCTTTTTTATGCTCACTCGTATGTTTTTATTACTGGAAATTTGAGAGTTATATGTCTGCTTTTAAATATACTTACTAAACTGTGTTGGTTTACATTTGGAACATGACGTTAGAAATACTCCCTTCTCGAGGACATGTTGAAACTGGAAGCTTTACTGTTTGTTGATCACTTACAGTTTCGCCAACAACGTGGGTAGTTCAAGACGTCATAATGTAGTTGTCCGTAGAAAATAGTACAAAATGTGAGTGAAGAAAAAATGTGAATGAGTTAAAATTTTACATCGCATTGGCAATATTACAGCCATATAAAAGAAGGTAATCAATGTAAAATATCTGTCGGCAAAGGATAGTAAAACCAACTAGACTATCACGGATATATATATTTAAAACCAGTAATTAAATCTAAAATACTTTAACTATAGAGGACGATACAATATAACAGCAGGCTACAGATCGCCAACAACTGAAAGTAGATCACCATACTAGGGACAATGGGGACTTACAGTACCTTTGCTACCTGCATGGACCCTTGTTGGATTTACACCACCCCCTTCAGCCCAGGCGATTGTAGGAAATATTAAGCCAAACTTTAAAAGAACAAAAATACTACGTTTTAAACAGGTAAGTTTAAAATTAGCTTTGAAAGTTTTGGGACTTACGTATCCTCTCAGGAGGACAATAATTTTACGATACTTTTGATGTGTGTTTGGTTTGCAGATTTATAGATTGTGTATAACAGTGTTTTCTTAAGTCGTCTCTACCATTATCGATGAAAGTGAATCTCCTCTTAATTACAGAAGACCTTGGTGTCTACTGTGCATTTATTTTACCTGCTCATCTGCACAATACTTAGACAATTATTAGTACTCTCTCACCGACTGAAACACATTCGTAATAAAACATTGTGCATAATAATGTTCTTATTGTCTAAGGTGAAATCCTATGAAATTTGCTTCCTGGTACACAATTCATCGGAATCAGTCACTTATGTCATATACGTTATCTCACGATAATTATCTGGGTGGTGTGAGTTGGATTAATATCTCTTTATCCCATTTCAGCACATTTTCAAATTCCTCTTCCAAGACTCCCACCAGTTGTCTAAGGCACCGTTATTCTCTGTCCAGAGTTGCGTATCATGGGCACGCCAGGATCACCCCATTATGCTATATTTATCAGTATCTAATGGGTAACGTCACACGACGGCATCAGATCGGACATTCATCACATTAGCTGACACGCCTTGATAGAAGTTGAAAGCTGTTAATAGTAGCAGGAGTTAAATTCACTCACTTACTCTCACATGTTTTGTTTGCTTGTTATGTAACGTCGCACTCTGCAATACTCAAGTTACATTGGGGCGGTCTGTAAGTAATCGAATCTGGACCATACAATCCATGAACAACATGAGCATCGATCTTCGAAATTTTGAAACGATGTCATGTGGCTGACATCTTAGTCTTACGACAAGCAAGGATTGCCGAAAACCTGGATCTTCTGGGGTTCACTTACTCTCACAATTATAATCTGTTTGTAATGAAAACCTGGGGAAATCAGTGAGTGAGTGAGTGAGTGAGTTAAGTTTTAAGTCACATCGGCAATATCTCAGCCTTATCGTGACTAAAACTAGCTCTAAATTCATAATACATACATATAATATATAAAACCCTGTCAACGAAGGACAGTAAAACCACTCGATTATCACAGATTGAGTTAAAACTAGCTAGCATATATCCTTAAAAGTAGAAAATTATTTCTGGACAATACAATGTAAAAAATGGGCTCTTGATCGCCAACAACTGAAGGTAGATCACCATACTAGGGACCATGGGGACTTACAGTGCCTTTGCTACCTGCATGGATCCTAGTTAGGTTTACACCATCCCTTCAGCCGCTGGCGATTGTAGGACAAGTTTAGCCGAAATTTAAAGGAACAAATATAAACAACAAATGAAAGTTTTGGTACTTACGTACCTGGGAAAATCAGAAAACTAGTGGTTAAAGTATTCAGTGGTCACGTCGAAGGCCCGGGTTCGATTCCCCACCTAGGTACAATGTGTGAGGCCCATTTCTGGTGTCCACCGCCGTGATATTGCTGTAATCATGCTAAAAGCGGCGTAAAACCATACTCACTCACTTATTGAGCCTAGACACGGCCACTGCCATCTCAACCGAAAATGTCTATCACAGAAAACTTTAGATATAAGGTCATGCAATGTGGTTTCAGCTCTAACAGCAATATCAACTGTCTTGAAATTGTAGGCAATGTCTCTGCACAGACTGACATCGTTCACCTTTAAACATCCAAACTGTACACACGTCAAGCTGCACTCTGCATTACGAAGAGCGAAAGGATTAGCTCACATAACACTACACTGACCTTCCAAGAATATCCTGTCTGTGCTGGGATTGTGTCCATAAACTGTAATATCTTTGAGCGCCGTGTGACCTTTAAACGTAAATGGATACAAACGTTATTCAACGTTGCAAAGCATTTAATGGAACCGTTTATCAAAGCCAACTTTTCCGTTAACCTATTCGCGCTGGAGGATAACTTTTGTTAGAGTAGTCATTTTGCCGACACAATTCATTTTCATGACGCAACAATTCGTCCTTTGTTGTGTGTTCCTGTCTCAAAATCAGAATTTCTTATCAAAGTTTATAGCTGGTTTGGTTAATGAACAATGCTGGTTTTGTATATGTCAAACGCGAATAAAATTGACCTGAGTAGGAAGCGTGCCTATTGGATTCATATCATTTGACTTCACTAAATTGTTGAGGTTATTTTCAGCTTTGTACAGACTTAGCGTCTATAACTGAAGGTGAACTCACAGAATCTTCAAAGAGCTGTAGAGATTTGGTGTATTATTATTGTGAGACGGCAATAAGCTGTGTATCATATTAGGTTTTGATAAAATCTCAATGTAATCTTTTTTGTATATTCTGCCATCTAGGCGGCAGAAGTACATCGCAGTGTCTGAATTACCTTTGATCATACCCAAAACGGTTCAGTGAGCACGAATGCTTGTTTTTCATTATTCTTCAAATCTATACCAAATTGGCATTTTACGTCATCATTTGTGATGAGTTATAATCACAGTTTTAATCAAATAATTTGGTTTAGTTTCACTTCGGGAGCAAACACATGCCTTTGGTGAAATAATGTGGTCGATAGTTTTGATACATGTGAACGTCAAAGTATATACATCCTCAAAAGAGTTCTTCTGTGGGTCGAAAAGGTGGTATATATGTGCAGATTACGTGAATGATAAGCAATAGCAACAGGTATTCGTGGCAAATGTTAGCATGTCCTCGTCGAGTAGCGCCTGTTTGCATAAACGACTATCTGATACCAGCCAGACTGCAATCTTAACAAGACCAGTAGTATATACAATGATGGTACGGGACCAGGTCCCCAAGGGCTAAAATTTTCAAATTAAGCCTTGGATAAGTTAGCAAAATTCAAGCAAATTCTAGCATAACACAAGTAAAAAAATCGTTTTTACTTGAGTTATGATATAATTTGCTTGAATTTTGTAGAATTCAAGTTAAAAAATCGTTTTTACTTGAGTGATGACATAATTTGCTTCAATTTTGTAAAATTCAAGTAAAAGTCGTTTATACTTGAGTTATGATATAATTTGCTTGAATTTTGTAAAATTCAAGTAAATGTCGTTTTTACTTGAGTTAAGATATAATTTGCTTCAATTTTGTAAAATTCAAGTAAATGTCGTTTTTACTTGAGTTATGATATAATTTGCTTCAATTTTGTAAAATTCAAGTAAATGTCGTTTTTACTTGAGTTATGATATAATTTGCTTCAATTTTGTAAAATTCAAGTAAAAGTCGTTTTTACTTGAGTTATGTCATAATTTGCTTCAATTTTGTAAAATTCAAGTAAAAGTCGTTTTTACTTGAGTTATGATATAATTTGCTTGAATTTTGCTAACTTATCCAAGGCTTAATTTGAAAAGTTGAGTCCTTGGGGACCTGTTCCCGTACCATCATTGTATATACTACTAGACCATCCTATGGCATCGAAGCATGTTTATTGATCTTTGTACATCCAAAACGACAATTTTTGTGTCTGTTTGGTATGTACATGTTCAGAGTTTCTGGTACACATGCAATCCGTGAAGATCCGGGTTAGAATTGATCTTCAGTAACCCATGCTTGTCGTATGAGGCGACTAACGGGATCGGGTGGTCAGGCTCACTGACTTAGTAGACACATGTCATCGTATCCCAGTTGCGTAGATCGATGCTCATGCTGTTGATCATCGGGTTGTCTGGTCCAGACTCGAATATTTACAGACCGCCGCCAAATAGATAGAATAATGTTGAGTGCGGCATAAAACTAAAATCACTCACAATGGGACACATGTAAAAGTGAAGAGATATATCTCCGTTTTACCACAATAGAACGGTTTTATATGAAAAAGTGACTGTCATTATCCTATTCAATAAACATTTTTCATAAATATATCTAAATTCAGTTACAACCTATATTTATCTTCATATTTTCCTGAGTTACTTACTTTTAACTGCTGTGATATTCTGATTCATTAATTTTCATCTCTATGCTCTCAAGTTAATCAAAACAAAAAAGTTTTAATGTTGTTTGTTTTTTCTCAAGTGAATGAAAACACAACAAGAACGCAACCTGCATTCACATTTAATGAAGGTTGGATTGACGTTTGTTAAACAGCAAATATGTGACTAAAACTTTATAACGCCCCTGAGATGATACTAATTGAATGTATACTTGTCTATTTTCAACTCAAAGACATACAACACGAATTTATGGTACTCAGAACATCCAGTAGTCGTAGTAGTAGTAGTAGTAGTAATTTAGGCGAGTAGCATTTCGTGTAAGTATATTTTCTAACACAAACAACTGATTTAACACTGTGGTTTTATTTAGTTTAAAGTTTTATGGTATGGTACGGAATATGCACCCATTCACTGCTAAGAGTGAAATCGACAGAGGCAATCTTGAATAAACTCACTTGCCTAAAGTGAGGCCACATGATAAAATAGAAGAAAAACAAATATTGGAATGACTATTCGGGACAACTATGATTAGACTTCAGAAACAACTCCTTGACACCCCAGGCATAGAAGAGAATGGTCGATGGCAAGCTGCAGGCAATGATTGTAAAACGCACTGAAGTCGTTCAGACTAACCATCAGATCAACGGTCTCTTCACGAAACAGCGCGCCGCAGCAGTATCTAAAGGAATATTTCTCGCAACACTACCAAGAGTAGTATGTGTATATTGGAATTTCATCTACAGCTTTTTCAGCTTGATCTGATCAAGTGAATACTAATGCATTGCGTGACCGTGTCACAACTGGTTGGATCTATGATTGTGAATGGGTGCACCTTTGTGAGTTGATTGTCAACATGTCCTAACAGCCAAGACAAGAACAGTTTGACATCTCCTGTCGAGAAATCGTCAGCAATGTCTTTACTATCTTTAAAAAAGAAGCTACAGATGGTTTAATGTTTCCGATTCATGAAATAGAAAAAAGTGATAATTGAACTGGGTGTAGAGGGTGATAGCGAGAGTGAATCGGATTGTGAAAGTAACTGTCGTGTGTACGTTGTAAAGTTAGTAAACCAAGCTAGATCACATATGACTGTATAAACAATTCAATTAAAACATGAAATTCAATTGATTGCAGCCTTTCGAAAACTAAATACATTTTTTCTTTGAGCAGTTTCTAATCAAGCATGTTACCAAAGTCCCACTAACATATACGAAATTACGCACTTGTTCCCGACGTTAGAATCAATCACATGCAGTGAAAAACGAGTCTCACTCGAATGCCAGTCTATATTCAGTTTGTCTTCCCCAATGTGTTGCCTGGCTTGCGAAAATTAAGAATTGAGCAGTTGGATCAATGACTGAAAGTCGTCATAAACATACTTTGGGTATATTGCAATTTCGGTCAGTTATTCCTTGAAAATGTGTACACGCAAACTGCCTGTTTCGAAACGTAATAGAAAATATAAATACTCCAAATATATCATCGAAAATATGAAACGAACAGAAACCTACCAGTAAATAAGACTCAGCTACCAACTACCAGAAAGAATCCTGCATCGTATTCGAACACAATAAAATTCTACCCGATCACAATCTATGAATTGTGATTATTTGTAAAGTAAGTATGTTAAAATACGTGTTTGAAAATAACAGAACTCCAAATGTACCATCATATCAATGAAAGGATACAAATCATAGAATAGCAATAGGACCGACTCAGTTAGTCCATATTCGTTCTACACAAATTAATCCTACATAATCAAAAGTATGTCGATGTTGACGTGGAGGCTCTCTTCACCCTGTGACACGAAGGAAGAGCTAGAAACACACATCGTCAGCTACAAGTACACACGTTAACAGGAACATGTACAATAACATCTTCATCACCACCACAATTGACCTTGATGGTGATCGATCTGTGTGCTCTATTCAGTCTCACAGGAATACTGTTTTTATGTGTGTTTAAACATCTTTGAATCGTGACGCTAACAAGGTAATGAATAGCTCCCCTACCGCTGCAAGTGTTGGTTTTGTCAAGTCAGCAACCTCCGATAAAGCTCGTGTAATGAACAGACCTTATGATCACGTTAGTTGTGAGTGATGTATGGATTATTTCGGTTGTGAGAAGCAATACGGAAAATAGATTTGTAACCGCATTAGACTCATAACGTGGAGCTTAATGTATCGACATGTTTCCTGCAACTGACCTAACTTTGATAGCAGGGGTGGAGAAGGAGATAAAACGTTCCCGTTTGTGTTTCTTTCTTAACGAGGTAAGAATTACCCAGCTGCATCAATAACAGGCAATCCTCATATATATCCCTGGCATTACTAACACACTGCCCCTGGTTCTGCTGAGATTGTTTGGCGGTCAATTATCTGACACTGAAACTTCATTGGTAGATCATGATCACCATGCATTCCTTAGAAAGGGTACCATAATCACATAATACGATCGGATATGCCTACCCGGCTCACTGACAGTTTCTGTCAACTGTTTTCAGCATAACACCTCATCTAATATGGTGGAGCTTCAACACGGAGCTTAACCCATATTTGGTAGAGTATGTAGGAAAGCCCTATATTACACCATTATAAAACAACCTTCGATTCATCAGTGATTAAGATCAACCAAGTTCAGAGTGAGTCTGGTAAGGAAGTATTTCCAGATTTGTTTTTCTATATACAGCTACAGTCGTTATTAGTTTGCACTGATTTGTATTCTGACTTTCAAATAGCTGTACATCAATACTATTCCAGGGTCACCTTCTACCCATTTTTATCTCAATTACGTCTGTAAGGTCTCAGTGAGGATTCCATTTGAAGAAGCGATGACTTGAGGGAGTTGATGGGCAGGTGGGATGACTCGGTTCATGGCGTGTCCGTTTCCGTAGGGAGCACTCGCTAGTTTCTCTGTTGTCGTGCCCAAATATAACAAGTGAAAAATACGTTGGTATTGCAATCTATCGGGTTTTGTCTTCTAATGTATGACCTAGGAAAAATGTTTGATCTGTCAAAAACATTAACAGTATTTTGGTGAAGTTGACTTTAGGATATTTTTACCAATTGACCAACTGACGAAGTGCCTATCTCAACTGAATTTAGTGCTGCGATATACCAGGAAGTCATCTGCATGGCTTGAAGACCTTGAGCAGGTTCATCTTGCCACCCACATTGTTGCATTAATGGCCACACGAGTATTTAATGCTAAGAATGAATTTAAAGGTCAAATATGATATATATGAAAAAAATATAATAACATGAGCAAACATACATGCAAGCATATAACCTCCCGCAATACTGACATTGCATCTGTAATCTCACACCAAGGTCATCTCAACTTACACGTTGAATTGCTATCAGCTGAAGGGGTAGTGTAAATCCAGTTAAGGTCTATACATGGAGCAAATGTACTGTAGATCCCCGTGGTCCCTAGTATGGTGATCTACTTTCAGTTGTTGGCAAACTATAGCCTGTTTTTACATTGTACTGTTACAGATAAAAATAGTGGTTTATGGTTATATGCTAGTTTTAATTATAAATATGTGATAGACTATTTGTTTTACTGTCGTTCACAGACAGGTAAATATATGAGTTTGTTTTTATTTCATGTATACATTTACAAATTTACAACTTTCATAGTCACGATATGTCTAAAAATACTGCCGATGAGACTTTAAATTTTAACTCACTCACTCACACACTTAAAGGTTAAAGTTGTCATAATGACATAAGCAAACGCACATGCAATATATATTGCAATACTAACCCTAACCAAACAAACATGCACGTAAATAAGACATCGCAATACCGATCTGTAGCTTGTAGCAAATTCCAAGGTAAAGTTATCACAACATGTATATTGTTGCTGGCCTGTTGGCAAGGTCAACCAAACCTGTTACTTGTATCCCGTCTCAAGGCCAGGTCACCTCGCACACCCACCAGCTACCGATCTGAACGTCTGCTGGACACCGTCCTCGGGGGTGAGCAGCTAAATAATTTCCTGCCTAGTCTGAATCGACTAGGAAAGCTATTTCAGACTTATGATTCATTTAATCAAGTATTGATTGAATGGTTACTGCTTGGAGTGTTTGAAGATAGGTGTTTAACTGTTGGCAGTTGAACACGTAAACTACACAAGAATAGGAATTTCTTCTCGTTATTTGTGTATGATATTACCTGATGTACTTATTGCATATTAGAATTGTATCTTTTTTTATAGCAGCCAATGGTAATACATGAAGTACAGGCGGAGTACAGTCTAAACCAGTACAGACACTGACATCGCATCGTCTTAGAGCACCGCAATATTGGATTTCTTGAAAGAACGTGGTTTCAAACTAATCGAGTTTTTTTCATACTTCTTTCATTTTGGAAACTGAGACAACAGCTGCCCTCAAACAAACCAGACTCACAAGCTCTCTGGAAATATGAGATTAAATTGGTTTGGAAACAGAGAATGCTAAAATCCACATTGGAAGAACGAGCTCCTATCAATGACCAGAACCATATTACGATACAGCGCACGTAGCAATGCCGTTCAATCAAGATACAAGACCAACAATACTACGTGGCCACTAGCCACAGTTATTGTGTTAATTCAGCAAAATTAGTCACGGCAGGAAATGTCATTATTAAAACCTAATGCTGGAGTCCAGAGAGTAGGCACTGTAGATATGGGACGTCCACATTCTGCAAGAAGCAACAGTTGCATTGACCATTTTGTGTCTATGCGTATTAATACGTGTATGCAATTTCTTCTGTGGAGCCGTTAGTCTCTGGGGCACAAAACATTTCATTCGAATGTGAAGAATCAATCCTAAGTTTTCCAGACAAGCGTACGTGCTGACCACTCAGCTTAACATTTACCCCTTACAGTGTCACCGTAATAACCGTTTGTATTGTTTTGTAGCATATGTAGCAAAGGAATTTAGTAAATCTTTCAGGCAAGCAAAACAAGAAAACGTGTCACTGACATTAATTTGAATGGTCTCTCCTTGCGATATATCTGTCTTCACCAAAGCAGGTGTGAAAAGGTAAAGAAAAGCAAGAGCATTGTTCTTTTCTTTTACTTTTCAACAAACGTTGCAACCATCAAAACTGAAACATATTCAACTGGGTCTGACTGACTGAGTGTTGGTTTAACGCCGCTTTTAACAATATTCCAGCAACATCACGGCGCCGGACACCAGAAATGGGCTTCACACATTGTACCCATGTGGGGATTCGAACCCGGGTCCTCCGCGTGACGAGCCGACGCTTTAACCACTAGGCTACCCCACCGCCCCGAAACATATTCAAAGCAGAAACTATCAGATGTCATGGAACTAGTGAAGAACTGTCGAGTATGTTTTCAAGATCACTGCTGATGCCGAGATGTAAAATTATGGATTAAGTCAACCATTCCACGTTTATTTCAAAACATAGCTCAAAGCTTGATGGAAAGCTGTCTCTCTGTCTCGATAATTTACAATTCGCGTAGCACAACCTGTAGCTATTACACTACGTCTTCCCTTGTGCAGACTCAATTATTCAGACTGTTGGATAGTGCTGGATTTCTGCTCACTAAACACCATTCAGTGGTCTCACCTTGTTACGTTGCTATTCGTCATTTGAAGTTCTCCGTACCTATCACCGCCCAATACATTCTGATCAAGGATGTCAGGGGATATTCTGGACAAAGGCTGTAAGTAATCAAAGACTTGGCACTGTGTGTACAGCACTCTGGAAATGAATCAGTATTGCATGTCAGGAATGGAACGCTGCCTGACGTCTCTTGGCAGGAACATTGGCACGGTTATTTCTTCGTGTTGGGTGCATCGATCCACAGAGCTGGGTGGTATGTCTTCAGGCCAGTTATATCCAAACTACACTGCGTGTTCGAAACAATATGAGGATATTTAAAAATATAGTTCATTGCAGAGCTAATTTGTTATTCAATTTTAAGTTGAGCATATGCACTTTTGTGTGTAGATGCATGCACTTGTTTGTTCGTGTAAGTGTCTTTGCATATATGCATGTGCATGTATATGTTATGTGTGTGAGTTGCGTATGTTTGTGTTTATGCATGTTTGTGGATGTGTTTGTGCATGTCGAGCGTTCATGATGTGTGATGCTTGGGATCAACGCTACGTTGTGAGGTTATGTTAGGGAATTGTGTCAGTGGTACGGTTGCGGTGGTTAGTTATGAGGTGACTGCGAACAACTGACACTGATGACCACTTCGGTAGACTACGACGCAGATGATTTATCCATCACATGCTTTAAGACGTTACAGCGTGTCCACAGAGAAGTGCCACATTGTAAATGTGTTGTTTGCAGCTGGTTCAACACGAATCAGTACTGGTTTCAAATCCCGAAACGATATATCTTAATTTTCAATCTCCGCTTTCATTTTGCATACACAACATAAATTGTTTACATCTCATAATCAATGTAAATGTCCCCACGGCATAGTCCGTCATCACGGCAATTTAGCATCTAGACTGATTGTAATACGTTGTAATAATCACATTTCCGTCCGAGACGAATTTTCCTAAATTAACACAATAACCTTATGGCCAGTTGCCTGCTCAAACCAGTATCGGATTTGTAAGCGTGATTTGTCAGTCGCAACAACTAATATTACACGCCTCACCTCCCATACTCAAATAATAAAGATAGCTCCGACGTTGTTCCATACTTATAACTGTGTTATAAGCTTACTTTGGTGTCCGCACCAACGGTTAATTTCGAAATGCTTGCTTCAGATTGGATGAGAATACTCAGGTCCCCATGAATGCTTACAAACCAGGCAGTATAGAGACACAAGGTGAAACTCTTGTCTGTTTTGTGCAAGATTGGTTTACCATTGTACGAGTGTTTCCATCATGCTGGGCAATATTAATTCAAGCCTGCTCGATCGAATACGTTATTCGATTGGAATTTCCCTTCAGCATGTTTGGTCGTTTTGGGAGTTATTTTAGATATAATCCATGTCTTAGTCGGTTTGACCCAACAGGCTGAGTATAAACCCAACTTCGATCTTAAACCATCGTTTCCCACAGCTTCAACGTTCACTCCCCTTTGACCTTCCGTTGTTGATGGATTACGATGTGGAACAAATGCTCTAATTTAGCTGTCTCTTGGCACTAATATACTGAGTCAAAAAAGAAACTTCACAAAATGTAATTTGATTAATAATGAATAATTTTTCTCTGATGATACATCTATGTATCCGAAATGGGATCCCTATCTTTCGACTCTAGAAAAACGGTAGCAAAACCCACTCAAACCCATCCATTCGTCGTGCAAATGATGTTAGTGCCAAATCAGGTTTTGCACGTGCAGTCGATCACGTGATCTTCGCATCGAAGTTTTCTTCATATGCACGTGTTTGCGTTGGCCTCAAGAATTGAAAAAACACTTTTAAACCACAGTTCTAACGGTACTTGAAATGCCACGATTGTCAAATGTGCAACGTGAACATGTCGTTGGCATGTTGCAAGCGGGAAGATCAGTTATTGACGTCGCAGGAGCAATGGGATGCAGCCGTCGTACTGTGTATGACTTGCGAGGTCGTCTACAACAAACTGGCACCACTTCTGATCGCCCAAGGTCGTCCACGTGTGACGTCACGAGCAGAAGACCGTCAAATCGTCCTACGTCACTTACGTGAAAGATTTCCGCCGGCTACACGAACCAGGGCTGAAATGTTTAGAGGTCGACTGTCCTCACAGACCATTCGAAATCGGTTGCGGGATGCCAATCTCCATTCTCGACGTCCATATCGTGGGCCAATATTGACGCCGTTTCATCAACGTCAACGTCTGTTGTGGGCCCAACGTCACCTCCGATGGACCCAGAGAGACTGGAATCGAGTCGTCTTTAGCGATGAATCCAGGTTTACCCTCAGATTCGCGGACGGCAGGCATAGAGTCTGGAGACGACGTCGTGAACGGTATGCCCAATGTTGTGTACAGGAAGTCGACAGATTCGGGGGCGGAAGTGGGAACAACCGTTCCCGACTTCTGGTCATTCGTGGAAACCTCACAGCTGCTGCTTACCGCGACCAGGTGCTCACCCCTGAACTCGTTCCTTTCATGGCGGCTCATGGCCCAGGTCTACAGTTCAAGCATGATAATGCTCGGCCGCATACCGCGATGTTCACACGAAATTTCCTTCAAAACGCTGGAATCAACGTCATGGACTGGCCATCGAGGTCCCCTGACCTTAATCCAATAGAGCACGTTTGGGATGCACTTGGGAGAAGGCTTCGTGGTCTTAGGAACCAACCTCAGAATTTGCAGGAACTTGGCGCTGCCTTGGAAGAGCAATGGCGCAGAATCCCCAACCACGTGTTCACAAGCATCAGGCAGTCGATGAGGAGACGGTGTTTGGCAGTGGTGAATGCGCGGGGCGGCCATACACGATATTGAATTGAGAAATTTCGCATTTTTATTCTTGTGACTTGACCTTCTGTAGACCCATGTTTTGGAACGGCGGTGTAGCCTAATGGAACTGATTATTGCACTGTCAGTGTATCGAGTACATCACACAGATCTCAGCAATGAAATAATAACAATTTAACCATCTTACCATCTCTTGTTCTTTTATAGTGCCCTGAGGAAAGAATGTGAAGTTTCTCTTTTGACTCAGTATATTTTTAAATTAAAATCTGATTGGCCCCAATTATTAGATCAAAACTGGTTCCCGTTTATCATCGGCGCAGACTTAACGAGGAGCAAGGGACATCGTGAAGGAAGAAAATTAGGCAGGAATCATTGTATGTGTTAAGGTACTGCACAGGTCTAGATACATAAAGGACGAGGTTGTCCAACTGGTGTCACTGGCATCACCAGGGGCCTCTTGAACAAAGCAATTATAAGCATATGAAATAAAGAAACAACGCCCATTACAGTTAAAGCATTTTACTAGCTCTGTCCCGGTGGAACTTAATGGAGGTGGTGCTCAGATGTATTGACTTAGATAAACGTTCTCACAATTTGAATCACTGAAATGCCTAGTCCAGGTTCAAATATCAACCGATCAATTAATGATTCAGATGAATTTTATTTGATCCGATTCAGTTGGTTGGTGCAACTGTGCACTGTAACAATAATCCTTTTGTGTAAGTGAGCGCTGGTATCTACACACGTGTATAACTTCAATCTAAACTGAATACACAACACGGTACAACTAGATACAGTTACACACACACACACACACACACACACACTCCAGTATTAAGTACAGGTCTAGCTGAACAAATACTCCAATTTTGTTGGAGCATCCATCACATGCTTGAAGACGTTACAGCGTGTTCAAAGAGAAATGCCACTTTGTGAAACAAAACTAAGTCAAAGACAAATCAGAGTCATAAATATTTTGTTTGCAGCTGGTTAAACACGGATCAGTACTGGTTTCAAATCCCGAAGCAAGATGTCCCAGCTTTCAATCTACGCTCGCATACACAATATAAGTTGTTCACTGGTCTCAAGGGGGACATGGGCTGACGTACCCTAGATGTTTGTTTATTTTTGTTTATGAACAAAAAGAAACATCGAGGGTACATCAACCCATGTGCCCCGAGGGACCAGTGAACTACGTATTTATCTTACCGAACACCTCAATGGTAATTTTGAACTGTTTGAAGCACGGGTATCGGATCATAGCATGGAGTACCAGACGACAAGAAAAATAAATTTAGAGTTATCACCCTTCCATCGATTAGCATTCGCACAACATCGGTAATTTCCGTACATCATACGTGATTCAATGTTATTCGAGATAAAGAATTACTGCTACGAAGTACCAAATGTGTTCGGCATTCCCAGCGCGGTACACAGAAAATGCTACGCGCTTGTAAGCGGGGTAAATTGAAAATAATAGAAGAGTGCTCAGCCAATCAGAAAACGACATTCATGTGTGAGGCAAGAACATAAATTGTAACCATCTCATAATCGATGTATATGTCCCCACGGCATGGTCCGTCATCACGGCAATTTAGCATATAGACCGTTTGTAATATGTTGTAATAATCACATTTCCGTCCCAGAATGAATCAGAACAAAAACTTTTTGGCCAGTTGCCTGCTCAAACCAATATCGGATTTGTATGCGTGGTTTGTCAGTCGCAAAGTTTTGGTTAATATTACACACATCACCTCCCATACCCAAATAATAACAAGAGTCCCGACGATGTTCCATACTTATAACGGTGTTATACGCCTGCTTTCCTGTTCGCACCAACGGTTAATTTCGAAATGCTTGCTTCAGACTGGGTGAGAATACTCAGGCCATCATGAATGCTTACAGTACAGGCACTAGAGACAAAAGGTGAAACTCTTGTATGTTTTGTGCAAGATCGGTTTACCATTGTACGAGTGTTTCCATCATGCTGGTCAATATTAATTCAAGCCTGCTGGATCGAATACGCTCTTCGACTCTATGAATGCTAACACAACAGGTACGATGCACTAAAGACAAAATATGAAAGTCCGTCTTGTGCAAGACTGGTTTACCAATGTACGATTCGTTACAGATTCGTATACCGTTATCATACCGTTGTCATATATAATAAAGAAGTTGTCATCCATAAAGTATCTTACTTTCTTATTACTCACCAACTTCTAAAATGCCAACCAAACAGATCATTGTACGATTGTTTTCACCATGCTTGGCAAAATCTATTCAAGACCGCTCACATTTCACATAATCACATTTCCGTCCCTGGCGACTTTGCCTAAATTAACACAATAAGCGTATGGCGTGAACTAAAATGCCACAGATATTTAAACACCCAAAACTAGTGATCGGTTGCCATAACATTATTCTATGTGTTATCTAAACTCCAGATAAAAGGAATGTTATACTGTCATAACAGGATGTAACAAAATATTTACAAACCGTATCTAAACGTAACCAGGCGGAACAGAATCACAATAGCACACAGGTCGAAGCTATGATTCCTATATGACATACATCACCAAAGAATAACCAGCTCTGGCTTGTGTCAGTTTAACAACTGATGAAATATTCTTTTTGTTAAACACGCAATGGCAGTGCGTCAGGACAAAGTCAGTCAGAAGTTTTATATTCTCGATTGAGAAGCTGGAGTACTATGCACTAAGAAAGCAGAACATTAAAGTTGAAGGCATCGATACAAAGGGATGTTCATTCATTCTTTACTATTCCTTATGTGTGTTTCACTAAATTTGTATCTTTTCGAATTTAAAACTATTGGATTTAGCAAAAAATATTCTTTTTCTAAAACTGCAATGTCAGTATATCAAGTAGAACACATTTACTTGCCTTTTGATCTGGGATGTTAAGCATCAGGAGTAAATACTATGTATCTTGTTCGCCACTCCACACTAAATGTAACGATTATTCTACTTCAGAATAGAAACATGCATAGGAACAGGATACTCCATCCCATAAATTCAGCATCATAATGCCATCTATTGCGTTTCAGTCTTATAGTTCAAACTTTGAATTTATTTGACGCATATATTACCTTTCGCGCCACTTGTGAAAAGAAAACAGCTCTCCTTTGAACGTTAATGAGACATGTCCTGGCACTGGACATGAAACTAAGCTTACATAAACATTACAGGTTCAACATTTACATCCAGGGTTATTGCTTGAGATGAGAGAGATAGTTCGTGGTCTTTGATCCATGATCGTCTGAACTTATAGAGCCATATTCTGGCAAAGTATATGAGCTGTCAAACCCAAATAATCAAACTATGTGAACTTCATCGTTACACCGCAGTTTATATCTAGGGTTATATCTTGAGATGAGATTTCAAACAATTCAAGGCACACTGCTCATCTCCGACTCATTCCTGTCTAGACATTTTATGGTCTTTGATCCTTTGTCGCTCCCACTGATGATTACGTCCCGACACTGAATGTCATAACTCTCCTAATGACTGCTCCCAGCTTAGATTCATGGCACCCTGAATGGTCTTTGCTCTGTATTGTATTCATACAACCGACAAGTACGTAAGTACGTCAAGATTTAAACATGCTATCAAACAACATCACAGCACTTTCGTATGAATAAATCTGATCAGACAGTTAGTATCAGTGTTAGTCTGAAATCAACGAGTGCTCAGTGTTTAGACGAGTTGTCTTCATCAAATCATTTCAACATTTCATAAATCTCGTTGGCGTTATAAACTGTCTGCTTGTCACTTAAAATGCCAGAATCATTCAAGTGTTGACGTAATACATCGAAGTACTCTGGTAATCCTGCTGAGATATTTACGGTTGGCTTCGATAAGATTGGCTACAAGGACACGTTGTTTGGTCGCCAATTTGCGATCAATTCCATCTCGAGGTCTCGCCTTGTGATCCCTCCTCATTCCAGTCTATGATTACTTACAGACATATTTTGGCGAAAGCACTTTTCTATGACTGCCATCAACTTGAATTTATGGTCCCCTAAACAGTCTCTGTTTCTCATTGCATTGTTCTGTAACGAGCATCAAGGAACCAGGCACACAGACGATTTTAATCGAGTGATGCTTGCAAAAGGAAAGCAGAAAGTTTCTACTTATCTGCAGAAGGCACCTGGCGTCAGCTGTGACCACAACACAATTTACATTCATATTGTGTTTGTTGACTTCAATGGTTGTATTTTGTCGTTAATGATATTACGTCTGTCAGGCTTTTGTGATAATCCAATTTAACATTAAAATGAGATAGACTTGACTGAAAAACAATTTACTGCTCATGCTGTTTTTTGAAGTTTGTAGACTTTATAGCTTAGCTAAAGCAAACTCCCTTTGTGTTGGAACAATATATACTGATGGGAGTATCTAGCACCTGCATGGACGTTTCAGCACATTATCCATCTGTTCCAAGCATCCATCAACATGTCATCCTTGAAGGTATAAATGTTGTACTATTTTCTTGGAACGATTATATTATGACGTCTTCAACTAAACACGTTGCTCATGTTGATAAAATGTTAGTGCTTACTTTACTATACTTTTCTGTTAAACATTAAAGAGTCCAGTTCTAGCATAGCATTGTGAAGTCAGTATTTCTAACCGCATATGCTAAATGTAAAATAACGCGATTTTGTACAAGGGAATCATAAACCGACATATAACGCCACCATTTCCAGTATTGAATACGTTACCAGTAAAACAAACAGCTTGTGAACGTGCAACGTGACCACCTTGAGACAATTACCAGATCTGGAAAGTTTGCCACACAGACTATGTTTGTGCTGGTCTCATATATTAGTGTCTATTGTCGTTCAGAGTTCCTTTGGAATAGAATCTCCTGAACAAAAAGACAGCACACGAAATATTAAACTTCTGATACATCACAATTTAGAGACTCTTAGAATCGAACCTTTCATACTGGAGCAACAAAGGTTTCAATCTTTGAATAGACTTTAGTCATTGATCTACCCTTAATTATCGGTGGCCCTCATTTCATTCCTGGCTTCATCAAAGGCTTTTATGATCTTTTATGAGGAAATGATATAGGTATTGTAATGTGTTTGAAATTTAAAAAACCCTGATCTTAAGATGTCAATCAAAATTCATTGTTGTGGAGATGTATGGAAGCATTTAGGGCGGCTTCTGTGTTTACACGTTCCATAATGCTACAATATACAAGACAAATACAAATGTTTCACTCTATCATAAAATTCCAAATTACTCTATCGGATCACTAAAGGAACAAGGAAAAAGGCATGTACACAATGTATAGTTACAGTTTGGGGATTAGTAGTTGTCAACTGACTTTAATCGCATACCAAATGAAATGAGATACATTAGGCACATTATTCAAATACGGTTGCAAATATACTATCCCAAAAAAGAAACGCATAGACCAGAAATCTGTTGCGAAAATGTTGTATTTTCAAACATGTATAACTCGTTTACACCAGTTTAGGAGAAGCTAATGTGTCTATACAACCAAGTTGATAATTTTAGATAACGGAGACGCTGAGCGCGATGGTGACGACGTAGCACGGGCCCGACGTCGGCTCTCAGACCAATTTCACTCAACCTGTTCCGTACAGTTTGACCGGATATCCTCCGAAGTTCAGGCACCCTGGCTGCTGTGCTCTCTCCCGTGGCATTACGATCACGCAAATGTAATACCCGGATGTACCGATCTTGGGCATCAGTGGTGACTCGAGGTCTGCCTGTACTAGGACGGTCATTTGTGTGTACATGTTTGATTGTAACGAGCTGCAAGCCGTGATATCGTGCTTAGACTAACATTCAGACGCCTGGCAACAGAAGATTGGTAATCTCCAGCATGCATTACCCGTGAAGGTCCGGGTTAGAATATTGGCCTTCAGTAACCCATGCTTGTCGTAAGAGGCGAATAACGGGATCGGGTGGTCAGGCTCGCTAACTTGGTTGACATATGTCATCGGTTCCCAACTGCGCAGATCAATGCTCGTGCTGTTGATCACTGGATTGTCTGGTCCAGATTCGATTATTTACAGACCGCCGCCATATAGCTGGAATATTGCTGAGTGCGGCGTAAAACTAAACTTACTCACTCACTCAAGCGTGCGGGGCGGTGGGGTAGCCTGAGTGGTTAAAGCGTTGGCTCGTCACGCAGAAGACCCGGGTTCGAATCCCCACATGGGTACAATGTGCGAAGCCCATTTCTGGTGTCCCCGCCGTGATGTTGCTGGAATATTGTTAAAAGCGGCGTTAAACCAAAACTCAGTCAGTCAGACTCAAGCGTGCATTCTTTCAATGGCGATGTTCCGTGTCGCAGCGTCAAGACGTGGCGTAGTGATTTGACCTTGAAACTCCTTAAAACGAATGCCAATTTTCGAAATTAATCTAGATTTTTATAGCCAGAGAGTGCATGCTCTTTGCCGTACAATTTCAACTGGAAGGTGATTTCTGTTGCGTTGTGGCGATCCCTTTTTAATCCTTGTAAGAAATCTCATCAAAATCAACATTTTCAGGTAAAGTCGATTTTCTACTTGTGCACTTTTGTTATCATGTTATAACACTTTGTTACATATTTTTACGATTCTTTGAACACAATAGGTAATTAATAAATTTGTAAAAATACAAAATGCCTATGCGTTTCATTTTTGGGATAGTATATGTGGGTCGGACTTGATCTTTAGCAAGCTATGCTTGTCTTAAGATGCAAGTAATGGAATCGGGTGGTCAGGCTTCCTGACAAGGTTGATACATCTCACCATATCCACATAGAGGCAGTCGGTGCTCATGATGTCAGTCCCCGGATTGCCTTGTCCATCGATGATGAGAACAAAGAAGTCCTTGTCATCCTGACCATACCAATCCGTTTTGTGGCCTCTCACACCCAGCATAGGTACCTGGATGACCTTGTCTTACCCGAAGCCACGCTGCTAGAACAAAATTAGGGATATGACACGGATATATAATTATCGGTTTTTGCAAGTTTTGATGTTGAAGTCGTAACAAATAGGTTAACGTTTCAGGTTTAACGATGATACAATGGAATAATATGAGTGGTGAACATCATAGCAACCTCTCAACTAGCGTTCAGTGTTGATTCACTGATATTAGCACTATTCAGCATGTTTCTCCTTACCAACAGTTTGGACCTTGACCTCTGACAACGGTCGTAATTTAATCTGTATCCTCGCGTCATGCTTTAAGTCTGGTTCATAATAGGAACATTTTTACCAGCACTTAATGTAGAAATGCACGTCCAGTTGTCATACAAACGACTGACTGCCTGAGTTTGGTTTTACGCCGCTTTTAGCAATATTCCAGCAACATCACGGCGGGAAACACCAGAAATGGGCTTCAAACATTGTACCCATGTGGGGATTCGAACCGGGTCTTCGGCGTGACGAGTGAACGCTTTAAACACTAGGCTACCCTACCGCCCCTCATATAAACGAAGTCTAGGAGTTGTGTCTGTTTGAAGATGCTACAGTGAATGAGTTCCTGTTTAGTTTTGCAACAGGACAACCGGGACAAAGCTAACAGCAGATTCGGGACCAAACAGCATCATAACGAAGACAAAGCACAACACAATGGATCCTGGGTATTAGATTTAAGTCCAGAATGCAACAGATGAGGTCAAGGTAAACCTATGAAGAACTGGGGGCCATGTCAGAATAGGAAATCGTAATGTTAGGGTTAAGCGATATCAAGCACTACGACAGTCGTATGTTAAAGTATAGGAGTTACGACAACCTTAGGGCTACGATCGAAGTCCAGAATGCAATAGATGAGGTCCTCACAGTCATGCATCTAAATTACTTCAGATTTAACGTGATCCATGCTATTTTAAAGAGATCATGTCAAATCATTCTTAGTTATTATGAAGCATCGATCACGACTGTCTGATGTAACTATTTATCAAGCAAAGTAATCACAGCATAGGTGTTTTTGTTTTTCATGTCCATGTTTCATCAAAGTCGTACAGGTTAAACACTGTATCCATTTTAGTTTTAAAATACTTTAAAAGACATAATTCAGCATTTAGTGATCGCGTGATTCTACCCTGAAAATACATTATGGATGAGTGTGCTATTGCTTGACAAATGCTCATGTTTTAATAACATAAAAAGTACGTTGAGCCGTTTGAAGATGCCACCTGTGTCAAGATAAACCTATGAAGAACTGGGGACCATGTCAGAATGGGAAATCGTAATTTTAGGGTTAAGCGATATCGAGCATAACAACAAATGATCTACAGTACTCTTGCTTAGCAGATTACCTTTCTATTCATGAATCGTATCAATTTTTCATTACGATTCAATCGCCATAAAATAGTGTTTGTTGTGACGCCAATTTCAACAGAATTCATCACCCAACGTCAGCTGAATCCTCTTGTTAACAATGGATCCTGGTGAATCGTTTCTAAAACAAACAATTTAGCATGGGTTGTAACATTTTTGCACTGTTTATGTTTCATGACACTTTTATGATAGGGCTGCTGATCAAGCATTGCATACTCAATAAAGTATGAAAACACCATAATTATACACGTCATTATACAGATGCCTTAATTACTTGCTTTGGATGCAGTTATTTTATAATGTCGACATTCTATTCATCGTACGTCATGCAGTTGGGAATCTGCTTCCTCTTTATGAGAAAAGAATATAATTTTGAAAGATGAGGGTGGTGCTGAAATTTAAACCTTTGGAGGAACATCCATGTTGAAGCCGTTGTTAGCCACATCCACGGTTATTGTGTTAATTTAGGGCATATGTCTCGGCCAGAAATGTCATTAGTACAACCTAACACAGGAGTCTAGACAGCAGACGCTGCAACAAAGAACGCAGTCTTCTGTAAGAAGCAACATTTCCATGAGCTATTTTGTGTTTATGTAGAAAAAATTGTATGGACTTCGTTGAAACATACCCTTTGATGACGTATTATGCCTTTGGTCTCTGGCGACAAATGACAGTTTATTTCAGTGTGAAGATAAGAACCAGAGTTTTCGATCAGACAGGCGTGAACCCTTAGCTAAGTAATTACCACACAACCTTTCCCCCACTCGCTTAAAAAACTTTCACGTCGCAGCTGAACAAAGATTGGCAAGAGTGCATTGTCAAAAGCCGTTCCAAGCTTAGAAAATATATGTTTATTACGTTAACCTCGATGCAGGGGACACGCAAGATCAAATTACCGAATGGTCATCTGTTCAGCAAATCTCTCCCCCATACAACATGTGTGAAATGAAGTGGAAAACAAACCAAGGGCCCCAGCCAACTGAGTTATATGCAGTTACAAGGTCTTTAGGTCCAACTTGATGTGAGTCCGTGTTGCCAGTGTTGCCAGTCACTAATGGCATTATCCATCATTACCACACACCAACGTTTTCGAAACTCTGTAGAGACATTTATGATTTTGAAACTGTTTTCATTTTACTGGTAATATTGTATTATGATCCAAAACCTTTCCAGGCAATCAGGCATACTGTTCAGTGAAATTATCAATGCGTCGCCAATTTGCATGAAAAATGGGTCCCATTTTGTAAATTGGATGAAAAGACATTTAAATGCCGCAAACACTCAATGTCTCCCTATGGTAAAACACACTCAAAATTAACAACAAAAACTGAAACAAAATACAATATGAAGAATGAGAATGTAATTATTTATAGAGGTGAATGTGGATATGGATATGAATATTGATTGTAGTGAATTTGCACCAATGTGTACTTCAGGTATTATGGTAACAGATGGATAGTTATGATAATTAATATACATGATTGTGCAGCAAACAACACAACTGTAGACAAAGCACTATATACCCGTGAAGATCCGGGTTAGATCTTCTGCGACCCATGCTTGTTGTAAGGGGCTCTTTCAATATATCCAGGAGAAGATCAGCAATTTCTATTTAATCTTGTGTTTAAATTAATCAAAATTCGCCAGAAACACAGTTTTGTTCTTCAATGGTTATTCAGATTGAATTTACATAAATAGTAGAAACCAGATGAAAGTCAAATTCCATGTAGTATGTTTTACCCACGATCGCGATTCGATGTGATTGGATTTGACAGTATTGGTGACAGTAGGTGAACGTTTGTGATCTTTCCCAATTGGCGGTTTTCTCTAACATTAAGCTCGCAAGGCATGATGTTGCTGGAAACACCGAGTGAGTGTTAAGCAGCGTTTAAGCAGAGTTAAATCAAATTCTATTGCATGACAAATTGTGTCTCAAACAAAACATCACTCTTTAAAGACAGAACAAAAACGTTTTAAAGGGCATAAGTTCATCCCAAAAGAACAAATGGTGCCAAATTAGAGGCAAAAAAGACCACATTGGTTTGTTGAGGTTACAGCTTGGTCCTTTTCTTTTACTTTGAAAGAAAACGTACAATGATGGAAATTGAAACACAGGGTCAAAGAGCAATCTGACAATCTACACTGCTGGTTCTGCTCAAAGACAGTTGTTATCAACCAGTATCGATTAAAGTCAACCATTTTTAACACATAGCAGAACAGTAACAATAACATACAGTTCATCCAAAGTTCCATGTTACCAACCTCTTGTCTTGTGCAGACTCAATTATTTACAGACCGTTGTGATAGTGCTGGATTACTGCTAAAGGCGTTTTTAAAGACCATTCATTTCATCACGTTGCTATTGGTTATTTGAAGTTGTCCGGAACTATTACCGGTCATTGAATTCTGATCAAGGATGTCAGGGGATATTCTGGACAAAGGATATAAGTAATCAAAGACTTGGCACTGTGTGTACAGCACCCTGGGAAATGAATCAGTATTGAATGTCAGGAATGGAACCCTGCCTGTCGTCTCTTGGCAGGAACATTGGCAGGTTATTTCTTTTCGTTGGATACATCGATCCACAGAGTTGTGTGGTATGTCTTCAGACCTATTATATAAAAACAGGACTGAGTGTTTCAAACAAAATGAGGGCATTTGAAAATATAGTCACTGCAGGGATATTTTGTTGTTCTGTCTTAAGTTTAGCACATGCAATCGTGTGCTTGGATTAATGTGTGTGTGTGTGTTTGTGTGTGTGTGTGTGTCTGCGTGTGTGTGTGTTTTGCGTGTGTGTGTGTATTTGCATATATTTATATGTCTACAGATTTGTGTGTACACATACGTGCATATGTATGTGTGTTCGTATATATGTCTGTCACATATCATATTAACATTGGGGATAACATATCTGCGACCAGAGGGTAAAAGCTTATAACGAAAGTTTAAAACATGAGATGGGTTATTTACAATTCTTGGGGTAAGGTTAGAAACAGTTGAAATGTATAGAGTTTCTAAAATTCCAAAATCACAAGAGGCTATTTTCCCTGAAACTCTCACAACTCTATTCAGCTTGTCAGCTTGTTCTAGAGCGTTAAGGGTCCAAACTAGCACTGCATTGAGAAAGTTAAAATAGATTGAATACATGATTTGTAGAACAGTTTCATAATGGTAGAGTCTATTTGGAATGAACGGAGTTTTCCTAAGAAGTGTAGAGGGGACTGGCATTTATTGTAGATAGCATGGGGATTCTTTGAGAAGGAAAGTTTATTGTCAATACTAGTCCCTAGGTGTGTGTACTCTTCAACTTCTTCTACTTCTTGGTCCTGGATAGTTACAGGTGTGATTGGTGATCGTTTCATGCGAAAGTCAATGATGAGCTCTTTACTTTTCTTGACGTGAAGTTCGAGAAAACTATCTTTTCACCACGTTGTGAAGGCTGATACTTCCTCTTTGTAGGAATCCTCGTTGTTGAACAGGAGACTGCGTATTGCTGTATCATCGGCAAACTTTACCATATCACAGTTGAAGTTGGAGTTCCAGATTTGTTTACCATTGTACGAGTGGTTTCATCATGCTGGGAAACAACTATTCAAGCTTGCTCAATCGAATACGTTCTCAGACAGGAATTTCCCTTCGCGGTAATTGGTCGTTTTGAGAGTTATTTTGAGGATTAAGTCGGTATTGGCTAAACCCTGTCCTAACCCCTGTGCCGCCTTCAATTTCCTTATATTGCCTCTTCCCAGCTCCCTTGACCATCATCTCTATCGTCACAGCAACGCCGAAGGGGATATACATTTAACATTCATCCGTCGGTGATTAATAACAAGGAGGAATGAATTTTGTACTTTTAGGGTTTCTCGGCATTTAGAAATCAAACTTAAATCTGATAAATTTTCGGATATGAGGTCTGTAGAAGCAGACCAATAGACCTCTTAATCAAAGCTACTGCATTCAATAGTCTTTGTGTGTGTTAAGATATTGCAGAGATCTAAATATAAGACGGATTAGGTGGTTTGACTGATCTCACCAGGGACAAGCGCAACTGTACGTCATTACAGGCATAAGGCATTGGGTCCGAAAAATTATTACAGGAATATGAGTAAGCTACAAGAATTAGTATCGCCTTGTCCCCTTGGGGATAAGGTTAAAAGCACAGGTCGACAGCTGTTTCTTGCGAGTTGACATCGTGGTCATGCTCCTTTATATTCTAAATACAAATGGACCTGGATGTCTCTGTTGACGATGTATTTTTTGCGCAAAACAGATGGTTTGAAATTTGTACATATTGTACATATATACTCTACCAAAAAAGAAACGCATGTGTGCATTGTCACGAATTTAATCTGTTAACTTTAAAGTGACATAACGCATGAAACTCTGAATCAGTTGCAGCCACGTCGATGTAGTTGTCGCAGCACAGGGCCAAAATAGGGTCTCCTTTCTCGAAATTCAGCTTCCTGTAGACGATTACGAATGGTTTAGACTCAACAGACTCCAGGCGGCCAATGGGAAGATTTTGATTTACAGCAGTGAGTCGCAGCATAACGATATTCCTTCAGTTAGCTTTAAAATGCAAATGAACGACAAAAAGCAACCGGCCTTATATGGGCTCTTCCACCAGTAATTAACTCAGACGTTCCCACTACGGATCTCCCTGTACACATCTGGAGCACTCGATCCCTGTCTGGGTTTTTCTTGTAATTCGATTTTTAATCATAAGGATATTTTCTATGAAAAAAACGAGACATGTCGTTCAGTGACTTTTGGGGTTATGTAATCTTACCAAAAATACTTTCTTTGATAAGATGTGAGAGGCTTTTTTTTTTCTTTCCAATTTTTCGTAATTTGTTTAGGGCAATGTAAATCGTTTATATTCAGATGCTGTTTTCAAAGCGGAAAGCAAGAGAGGCAGGCAGAAAGACATTTATGTCTTGCGTTCGTTGTTTTCATTCAACATTTTACTTTTTTCTCACCACTCTTCACTTAGAGACAATTATGTTTTTGTAACTCTTCGTATTAAGTCTAGCTATAGTTTGTTCAAGAGCCTGTTTTATGTTCATTATAGCCAGCTAAGAAACCATTTGGGGCTCCTAAGTAGCCAGCATCTCGTGATAAAAGATGCTTGGGGATTGTTCAGTCCTTTTCATCTGAAGTATGTCATTGTGACGATCCATCATGAACGCAGAAACCGTAATTATCTGACGGCTTCTTAGCTTCCATGATTTATAGCATTTAACAGAGTGGAATATCCCTTCGAACGATTTGAATGTACAGTTAAAGCTCCAGTAGTCAATACTCCAGTGTGTACACTGATGCGTGATGCTTCCCTTACGGACGTTCTTTGACTTCAGATGTGCCTCAGTGCTGTACGGTCAAAATACGATTTGCAGAGTTACGTCCCTTACTCGAACGAGGATCTGAAGATCAACTGTTTAATATTTCTACCGTATCCAAAATAGTATGGCGCTATGTATTCCAAAAATCAAAAGCAATCATGTCAGTGATTTGTAGCTCTCAAAAAAAAAATGTACATTGATTTTAAAATCTACAGACGTTGAGTGCTTCTCCAGGCCTCATAGGCCCAGTGTCATGGTTTTCCAAAGCTGACTACCACGAATATTGTTGATATGTCATTCAAGTGGCAACTAGTCCGAGCACTTCATCATGAGCAAGCGGAAGAGAAGTACCAACCCTTTAGGGCAGCTGCTGACAGTACCATTGGTGAAACACTATTTTCTGAAGAAAGTGATTCTGATAGTGATCTTGTTCCTCCAGATTCATCTGACGATGATACATCATCAGAGTTTTCGGAATCAACATCATCATCTGATGTTGACGATAACTCTGATGATCATCAATGTGCTTGTGGGCAAAGATGGCGGCAGATTGTCCACCACTTCACCAGGACATCCTTGGACGTAGCATCATGCGTGGTCCTTTGCAGAAAGTCGTCCACGCAGACCACATCACCAATGAGACAGATAATGTTTCAACTGTACATTACTAAAACATCATGCACAAAATTGTCTTTTTTACCAACAAGGAAGGAAACAGAGTAATGAACGAAAAGAGGAAAAGCAGAAAGTGAATGGAAAGAGACAGATAAGGAAGAAATTTGGGCTCTTGGTTGACTGGATACTAAATATGGCAGACACAGATGTTTTGTGGAGCAAGCAATATAGAATGTCTGTTTGTGAGAGCAACAATGTCTCAACGCCGATTCAAAGATCTCATGACCTTACTACGTTTTGATGACAAACAGACCAGAAGTCAGGGGCGGGGCAAGGATAAGCTAGCACCTATTCGGGAAATCTGGGAGGAGTTTCAAGCGTGTTTGGGGCGTTATTATGTACCTGGAGGCAATCTGACAGTTGATGAACAGCTAATACCATTTCGTGGTAGATGCTACTTCATTCGATGCATTCCAGCCAAACCTGATAAATATGGACTAAAACTGTTTTGACTTGTCGATTCCAACATATGTTATCCCATTCGATGTGTGCCCTATGTTGGATAGGAAGGCAGAATTGTCCAAGTTAGACTGGGCAGAAAGATTACTTTGGAACTCTGTAGACCTTACTTTCAGTCAAATCGCAACATCACTGCAGATAACCTCTTCACTGATCACGCACTTGGACTTGGACTTATTTGGATTGCTCTGGCTTTCGTTGGCACTTTCAGACTAAAAAACGGTTCCTCCCTGCAGCATTCAGCACTAATAAAGCCCGTGGAGTTCATGGGCCAGTCTTTGGATGGATTTCAAGACAACGACAAGTTACCAATGCAAGAAGTGAAAGAGCGTAATCTTGTTCTGCACAATGCACAGAACAGCTCACGTTGAAAATTCACACAGAGGAAGCTAGAGATAGTGCTTTATCACAACAAAACAAAAGGGACAGTTGACACAATGTATCAGGAGGCCCATGGATATTCCACAAAACGGAAGACCATGAGAGGGCCCATGGTGATGTTCACAAACATGCTGGACGTTGCGGGCATCTTATACAGCCTGGAGAGTCAAGCTCCCTCAGTGGAATGTATCAGCTAGAACCCAAGACGTGAGTTCCGTCAAGCCATAGCTGAAGCGTGCATGCATCCACTTGTCAACAGGAGAAAAGAAATGCCAATATCGCGTCTGCTTCAAAATAATGTGCAGGATGTTCTGTCTGATAATCCCGCAGATGATTCACCGCTTGGAAAACGTTGCAATTAGTGAATATGCAGTACAAAGAAAGACATAAAATCTCAACCGACCTGCAGCATGTGCACTCGCAATGTGCGCATAGAGCACAGTGTCCAGGCAGTTATCTGCATGGACTGTATTGACTAAGGACAGAGTTCAGTGGGAAGTTTTAACTTCTATGCAGCCCATCCATACAGCAGGTTAAGATTGTATCTCGTTGACTGTTTGTTCTGGACTGATTTGAGTTTGCTATTTGCACTACATTCATTCAGTGTAACATCATTATTTATGAACAAAGAACAGGGAAAACAAATCCTTGTGAACAACTTTATTCAATGACTTTTTGATTCATGTTTTGCCAAATATTGTTTTGTTCTTTTGTTTGATCAGTGAGGATTCATCTAGTACGGTTTGTAACGAGCCTGTGCCTTGCTTCTGCATGCAAAACATTTGGTAGGAGGATTGCGCCATTCCAAGGCAGCCATTTCTTCAAGGGATAGACAGGTACCCTAAAATTAGTTGAAAACAGATTAATCGTTTGCGTTTGTGTTCACGTTTCTGGAATATTCATTAACAGGAAAATGTCAATGTCAGTTTAAGTCAGCATTGAAATGTGTGTTGAAATGCAGTGATACTTACAGTTGATGGATTTTTGTACTGCTCATCGTAGGCTCCATCTGGAAAGCGTTCCCTCACCACTTGTCGGATTTCCTCAGGGAATATGAGCGTCGATCCTGGGGCCGCTTTTTCACTGTAAAGTATTGTTGGTTTTTGTTTTAAAAAAATTCATATTTTGATTTTGTTTTATTTCCGGTTACTTTTAACACGTGTAACTTAATAAAAACGTAGAACGATGTAAAATGGTTAAAATAAAGTTTCACTGATATAAACAATAATGGACATTGTTCATTTTTCTTACCACAAGCTGGCCATACGTGTATTTGTAAACCCCCTTACGAGTCTTTCCATGGTGCTGCAGTACCTGCTGGGGTTTTCTTCCTATGAATTCGTAATTTATAATATATAGTTAAAAGATCCAAAAAGCTCAAAGTGAAAAATTAAATAGTGAAATGTGAATTCTCAACATCGAAATATCCTTACAAAATAATCATGCTTACCCGATCAGTTCCAGTTTCCCTCTCAACTGTTCCATGGTTATGTCAGATGTAAGATGAAAGCACATCACAGCATCTTGGGAACTTCCAAAGGTCGCATATAGAAACGCGTGATATACCCGGGCCTCCTAGGCCTTGGGAAGCACTTAAGCGCAGTAAAATTTAGATGCATCACGGGGTTAAGAACAAAGCTTATTATGAGGAATCACATTTAACATTTCGCATTTGACAGAAAGTGGATATAATTCTTTGAAAGATCTGGGTATGTCAACACAATGCTGAAGTTGTCAACATCTTCCCTGCAAACATGAACCAGGATTGACTGCAATTTAAACAACTTCAGAATATCTCATGTAAAATTTATCACTTAACTTATATCTCATATTTTGTTTTTCCACGGTGACGAATTCCTTGCCCTGTCAAAGACAGAACTGCCAGCAGACATGTACTCATCAGGGAATATTATTTATAGCTTGTTCATGTATTCGGCATTTTCCCAAAATGATTAATACTGAATTGCCACACACGATTCTGTTTTTCGTCATAAATATATTTCAGCCTCTACACAATACAGAACTCGTGCCAAATTCTCGTGGGTGCTTGTCACAAGATACACCGATTGCAATGGATCTCTAACGAATCAATTCTAGGAGAAAACAACCGTTACTGGAGAGCACATTGTTACAAGATTAACTGAATGAGTTTGCTAAAACAGTTTTCTTAATTCCTTTTCATTTTGTTCACTGAACATTTACTACCTCAGTATATGACCAATATGCACGTTTGTGTGCCAGTGTGGTAATTGTCGTTTATATTGAAAACAGTATCCGGCTAAAGTAATAGCTCCATTTGGACATGCAATAAGCTTGTAGGAAACTAATAATGTAACTATGTTAATTGAGCAGCTTTATATAGAATTTAAAGACTGCATGGTTTCAAGCAAATCTGTTCGAGCTTTTGTGTCGAGGTCAATACGGGAAGTCAATATTGATATTATTGCATCAGTCGTCTTAAGGGCTGCAATACGCCAAGCAAGCTTTCTTCATCTCTTTCTTTGGTTTGTGATTTTAAAGAGAATACAAGATTGATTGAGTGACTGATTGGGGATTGAGTCTACATCTAAGGATGTTTACCTCTACTCAGTGCCATGGACTTTCACTTGAGGTGCACAGTCTCTGAAAGATACACCTGCATAGAACATGCACGCCGTACACCATGTATTAAGTAAAGTATACTTCATGCCCATAGACTGCCTTTAAAACAGATATACAACCAACAAGTATATTTCTGTTGGTTTCCAAGTGACAATGTATTCTCCGTTGATGTAGGTAACCGCGATGTCATCATATCCAGCTGAAATGGTTAACTCCAATAGCAATCAATGCTCTGTGTGTTTGTTGTTAAATGCAGCACTCAGTAATATTCCTCCCATGTGGTGGCGGTCTGTAAATAATTGAGTCAACACGCTGAGCCTGACCACCCGATCTCGTTAGTCACCCCTTACGACAAGCATGGTTTGCTGAAGACCAATTCTAACCTGGATCTGACCACCCGATCTCGTTAGTCACCTCTTACGACAAGCATGGGTTGCTGAAGACCAATTCTAACCTGGATCTGACCACCCGATCTCGTTAGTCACTTCTTACGACAAGCATGGGTTGCTGAAGACCAATTCTAACCTGGATCTTCACAGGTTAATAACCAATGCAGACTTGGTGTCAACGCTAGGGGAACAATGTCCCTTCTTTTACCACCTTGAAGAATTGGGGAGTAAAGGTCAACAAGCTGTGTTGAAATCATTTCGAAACCATCTTCATCAATACCGTCCATCACAGTTGAGCTTAGAACTTTTCAGGCACCCCTTTGATGCAAGGAACCTGCAAAGATCAAATTCCAAGTCCAACAAAATATTACACTTTACATGTTTTTCCCCTTGGTGATGTGCCTCCCGCAGAATAGCAAATCCAATACGCATTTCAATCAATGCAGACTTGGTGTCAACGCAAGGGAACAATGTCCCTTCTTTCACCACCTTGAAGAATTGCGGAGTAGAGGTCGACAAGCTGTGATGAAATCATTTCGAAACCATCTTCATCAATACCGTACCGTCCATCACAGTTGAGCTTAGAACTTTTCAGGCACCCCTTTGATGCAAGGAACCTGCAAAGATCAAATTTTCCCTTGGTGATGTGCCTCCCGCAGAATAGTTAAATCCAATACGCATTTCAATCAATGCAGACTTGGTGTCAACGCAAGGGAACAATGTCCCTTCTTTCACCACCTTGAAGAATTGCGGAGTAGAGGTCGACAAGCTGTGATGAAATCATTTCGAAACCATCTTCATCAATACCGTACCGTCCATCACAGTTGAGCTTAGAACTTTTCAGGCACCCCTTTGATGCAAGGAACCTGCAAAGATCAAATTCCAAGTCCAACAAAATATTACACTTTACATGTTTTTCCCCTTGGTGATGTGCCTCCCGCAGAATAGCAAATCCAATACGCATTTCAATCAATGCAGACTTGGTGTCAACGCAAGGGAACAATATCCCTTCTTTCACCACCTTGAAGAATTGCGGGAGTAGAGGTCGACAAGCTGTGATGAAATCATTTCGAAACCATCTTCATCAATACCGTACCGTCCATCACGAGTTGAGCTTAGAACTTTTCAGGCACCATGCAAGGAACCTGCAAAGATCAAATTCCAAGTCCAACAAAATATTACACTTTACATGTTTTTCCCCTTGGTGATGTGCCTCCCGCAGAATAGCAAATCCAATACGCATTTCAATCAATGCAGACTTGGTGTCAACGCAAGGGAACAATGTCCCTTCTTTCACCACCTTGAAGAATTGCGGAGTAGAGGTCGACAAGCTGTGATGAAATCATTTCGAAACCATCTTCATCAATACCGTACCGTCCATCACAGTTGAGCTTAGAACTTTTCAGGCACCCCTTTGATGCAAGGAACCTGCAAAGATCAAATTCCAAGTCCAACAAAATATTACACTTTACATGTTTTTCCCCTTGGTGATGTGCCTCCCGCAGAATAGCAAATCCAATACGCATTTCAATCAATGCAGACTTGGTGTCAACGCAAGGGAACAATGTCCCTTCTTTCACCACCTTGAAGAATTGCGGAGTAGAGGTCGACAAGCTGTGATGAAATCATTTCGAAACCATCTTCATCAATACCGTACCGTCCATCACAGTTGAGCTTAGAATTTTTCAGGCACCTCTTGATGCAAGGAACCTGCAAAGATCAAACATCCAACACTTTACCTAAAATTGCAAATCCAATACTCATTTTTCGGGGATGTCATCTCCCACCTTCCTCTCTCCCACAGACGTTCCTCTTTCACTGCGTCACGAACATGGTCAAATGTTTCACATTTTCAACACACGAAATGTATTCCCTGAAGATGAGAATCTGCGCAAAAATTATTTCTTTTTCCCCAGCAAAATTGCTCATTCAGACAGTTTCCAAGTAACAATAAGAAAATTTATTGTGCTCAACATCAATTTTGCATTTTTCCACTAATAAATTTACACCAAATTTTCCTTGTCGACGATTAGGCGCCAGTGAATATGTTAGCCGGGCAAAATCCTCACCCAAAAGTGAGAATAATTTTAATGAATGGTTAGTTGCTATGACATGATGCAAATTATATTCGTAAATGGCACAAGAACGAAACAGAGGCTCGTGACATAAACACCAGTTCGAGTACAAAGTAGCACCTTACTGGTCCTCACTATACGATTATGGTGTCGATTATATTAACGCACTTACATCATCTCCAGCGTTCTAAGGCGTCCACTATACGTATATCTATTCAAATGTACATACTCATACCTTTAACATTTACCGTTAGGTCCTTGGCGGCTAAATATTTTTGAGTGTCACAAAAGTTTTATCAGAAAGCGCTTTACATTTCTAACCAATATCTTTATCAGAAAGCCGAATACTGATTTTAACCTTTACTTAATGCATGTCATTTAAATTTGTTACTTACAAAAAGCACAATCGATGTTTCAAGATCTCTTTGGTATATATGTTATTCGATTGGATAATATTCATATAATTGTTAAGTATTGAAATAGATTAAATAACAATTCTGACTAAGACCAAACGTTGCCTGCATATAGCATTTTATGCGTAATCTAAACTATAGGTCCAAAGAATGTAATCAATAGGATGTAATAAAATATTTACAAATTATATTAAAATGTAACAGGCAGAACACAATTGCAATAGCACAACAATTTTCAGGTCGAAGCTATGATACTTGTATCAAAAACATCACCATCGAATAACATTTCCTTGTAGTAAAACCTGGGGCGGTGGGGTAGCCTAGTGGTTAAAGCGTTGGCTCGTCATGCCGAAGATCCGGGTTCGAATCCCCACATGGGTACAATGTGTGAAGCCAATATCTGGTGTCCCCCGCAGTGATGTTGCTGGAATATTGCTAAAAGCAGCGTAAAACCAAACTCACTCAGTCAGTTGTAGTAAAACCTGCAATGACATTATTTCGAGAAAGAGTACAGTAGGCGTGTGGTTTTCGGTACCCTCTCCTTTACCCCCATTGTCAGAAGTTTCATATTCTTGAATGAAAAGTTGGACGCTCTCGTAATATGCGCTAAGAAAGCAGAACATAAAATTACCAAGTTTAAGACATCGATACAAAGGGGAATTTTTTTGTTCTTTTTGTAAAACCAGTAATGACAGTATATCAAGATGAAAATTTACTACTGTGAGACGAACTTAAGAATAATGCCGACCTGTCATTTGAACCCGTGAATCTGAATAGCGGTGCCGTCCATTTTACCATTAAGGGGCCGAGGGTATGTAAAGCGATAAACTGCTGTGAAGCGTGTCAGTCTACTCTCGTTCTTCTGGAATAGGTTTTATTTGCTATTTTGAGGTTGACGATTTCCATACACAACCCAAAACAACACTCGAATTGTTTGTGTGTTTAACGATAAAAAAATACCAAAAGATTAATTTCTGTCCTAGTCTAGGTTCTGTGTGTGTGAATATTTTAGGGATAATACGTTAGTGCTGTCCTCGAGGGGAATGAAATAACGTTACGTAAATTCAAAACGGGGCACTAATAAATAAAAATTTAAAAAACTTAGTTATTTGATTGCTCAGTGGTAGTTTATCTGCTATATGCTACATGTAAGTCTCTTGAATCTGCTACTCGCCATCAATATCACTGATATCACTGTCATCAGTATCGAGGCAAAGTTCGATGACAAGTTTTTCGATTTCATCCTCTAGGGCAATTTCTCAAGTGTTTGTGAATGAATGACTTGACCCCGTTTACCCAATTTAGAGTGCAACATGATAAGTTTCAAATACCTGCAGAGTTTAATACTCTTTTAACAGTCAACTTTACAAGATACTAGTATACAGATGCTCGAGCAGAAACACGACGCTTCCGAATCATTGCGTAGAAAGTGATTACGGCAAGGATCACAAAAATCACGTGCGCGAAGTTTTCACACCTGTTCCCCCTTCGAGTGGGTAGTGGATCAGTTCACGGCACGCTCTCCCCTCTCCTTTCACAAACGCGTCTTTCGCGCATCTCATTCTTATGTTGGTTGGACAGTAGCCGTTTGATTTTGGATGTTAAGCAAAAGGAATAAATAATATGTGTCCTGTTTGCCTCGGTATGCTAAATATAAAGATTATTCCTATTTCAGAATAGAAACAGACAGATGGAATCGGATACTACATCCTAGAAATTCCGCATAATAATACCATCTATTGTTTTTCAGTCTTATAGTTCAAACCTTGAATTTGTTAGACGCTCATGTTATCTTGAGCACCACTTGAGAAAAGAAAACAACTCTCCTCTGAACATTAATGAGACATGTTCTGACACTGGACATAAAAATATGCTTACATAAACATTACAGGTTACACATTTACATACTTGAGATGGGAGAGACATTTCGTGGTCTTTGATCCGTGATCCTCTGAATGGTATGAAGTCATATTCTGGCAAAGGGCATGTAAATGAGATGCCAAGCTCAAACAATCAAATTATGTGAACTTAATCGTTACACTGCAGTTTATATCTAGGGTGATATCTTGAGATGAGATTTCAAACAATTCAAGGCACACTGCTCATCTCCGACTCATTCCTGTCTAGACATTTTATGGTCTTTGGTCCTTTGTCGCTCCAACTGATGATTACGTCTCAACACTAAATGTCATAACTCTCCTAATGACTGCTCCCAGCTAAGATTCATGGCACCCTGAATGGTATTTGCTCTGTATTGTATTCATACAACCGACAAGTACGTAAGTACGTCAAGATTTAAACATGCTATCAAACAACATCACCACAGTTTCGTATGAATAAATCTCATCAGACAGTTAGTATCAGTGTTAGTCTGACATCAACGATTGCTCAGTGTTTAGATGAGTTGTCTTCATCAAATCATTTCAACATTTCATATATCTCGTCTGCTTGTCACTTAACATTCTAGAAACATTCAAGTGTTGACGTAATACGCCGAAGTACTCTGGTAATCCTGCTGAGATATTTACGATTCGTTTCTATAAGATCGGCTATAAGGAGACGTAGCGTTGTTTGGTCGCCAATTTGCGATCAATTCCATCTCTGGGTCTTGCCTTGTGATCCCTCCTCATTCCAGTCTATGATTACTTACGGACATTTGGTGAAAGCACTTTTCTATGACTGCCATCAACTTGGATTTATGGTCCCCTAAACAGTCTCTGTTTCTCATTGCATTGTTCTGTAATGAGCATCAAGGAACCAGGCACACAGACGATTTTAATCGAATGATGCTTGAAAGGAAAATATGTAATTTCTATGGATCCGCAGGGGCGCTTGGCGGCTGCTGTGACCAAAACACACTTGCTCTTTACTCTTTCAATCTGCATTCATATTGTGTTTTCTTGGACTTCAATGGGCCAGTCTTAATGTTCGTTGTATTTCCTTGTTAATGACATTACATCTGTCAGGCTTTTGTGACAATCTGAATTAAGATGTGATAGACTTGACTGAAAACGATAATGTATAACACATGCTTAGCTTATAATTAAGCAAACATAATTTGTGTTTCACTAATACGGATGTAGTTTGTGTTCATGTAGTCTTAAGAGATTGATAATGGGTTCATGCGACTGGTATGAAATTGATATGGAAACCTAAAATCGTTAGGTCATTGATTTTTATCTCAGAGGTACATTTTTGCATAATTTCTTAGGTGCAGTTTACAACATCCGATTCGTATGGAGAAATCGTGTGTGTTGTGTCATGTTGCAATACAGTTTTGTACTTTAATTACATTGTTTCTGATAGATTCATGGAGAGGCGGATGTGCGCTCGATACCATATTTACATTTGGAATCAGGGAAGGTTCTAGAGCAGCCTGAATATTACAGCATTGTACAACCCAGCATGTTACAGAATATTCCAGATTTTATGTAAACTAAATGACTGCGGTTGGCACATTACATTCACCAGTTACTTCAGGACATGCTTTTGAGTTCAGATCATTTTCTTCCAAGCCTTTGCCATTGTGGACGCTGTTGCAAACAGGTGAATATAACCATCAGTATTGGAGTTTATTTAGTATCGACGTTGTATTTGTTTTGACATTGAATTTCTAATCCCGTTCAATTTGTACTGAGATTGTAATTCACTTGCAGAATATTGTATTCGTGCGTAAGCTTAGTTAACTGTAGAAAGCAATTGTTGATTGCGAAATATTTCTATGCTGTTTACTGGTTTCACAACGAATTCATCTAGGGACAGGTTCCTTGTGTATTTTATGTGTATTGAAATCAAGACAGTTAAGTTTTGTTTTATTAATAGATAGATGATACTCTTGTGACCTCGTCTTTTAATGTATTTTATGTTTGTATTTACGTGTATTGTATGAAACACAGCCTGTCTAATCTGGTCCATTTTCAAACAAAATATAACATGTATAGGGGTGTTTCTGACACTTCAACGGCAATTACACAGTGCCAGCTACACTCTATTGAAACTATTGCGTATACATAGATTTGAAAATAGAAACTTAGTTAGATCGATGTGTAAATTTCGTATATCTCTTTATGAAAGAAAGTCACTGATAATTCTGATATAGAATCTATTTGTTTGCACTGTGATATGAATGTTGTAGAAAACGAATACCATATTTTCTTTATCTGTAATAGATATTTTCTGCTCCGTAAGGAATACTTTTTGTCCATAAAATTTCAACAAATTTCATTTCAACAAATATTAAACACATCTGATGTAAATATATTACGTTTAACATCTATATATTTGCTAAAATATTTAGCTTAAGATCTTAATATAAGTGTGGTCATGTGACAACGACTGTACACCTTACAATACAACTGTACTATGGGCCACGTGGCCTAACATACGGAATAAACTTGACCTGATACATCTGCTGACATTTCATAATTGGATCAATGCCTGGAATCGAACCTATCCTGCAAATGTATTAACCTATGAACCGCTTCAGTCATTGAACTACATGTATCCGTGCCCCTAATTTCATTCTTGGCCTCGTCACGATATGGTTGCAATATTGCCGATGTGTCGTTAAATTTAAACTCACTCACTCACTCATTCTTGGCCTCATTCAGGCATTTGATGTATTTTGTTTCAAAGGGGAGAACGTTTGAATAAGTTCCATTTCCAGCAAGTGGTCGAGAAAACTCGTCTGAGGATGGGGATCAACCTAAGTCAGGGTGACCAGACACCAGAGCAAACTTAATACTCAAGTGCTTGGAGTGACTTAATTATAAATCATGTAAGTTATATTTCCTTATCATGTGAAAGATTCACTAATTGAACACTGAACAATATCTAATATCTTGCCAGTTGATTTACATATCAACAACAGAACGGTTCTATTCTCATCAACCACGATATTTCAGATGCTGTTGACCAATTGTATTTTTCCTACTCAACAGCAATATCAACAGTAACTATGTTTCTATTGTAATATCAACGATCAATTGCAATCATTGCCTTATTGTGCTGTGTCAACAACAACCGTATGCCAGCCCTGGCTTGATATCTTGACGAAATAATATTCATCAACGATGCTACCCTAATTGAACAATATTTAATGACTTGTCAGTTGATTTACATTTCAACAAACTGTTATATTCTCATCAACCATGATATTCAGATGCTGTTGACTTATTGTGTCTTTCCTACTAAACAGCAATATCAACAGTAACTATGTTTCTATTATAATATCAACGACCAATTGCAATCATTGCTTCATTGTGTTCTGTCACCAACAACCGTATTTAATAGCGAATATATATATTATTTTTATGTAATAGCAACGACCAATTGCAATCATCATTTCAATGTGTTGTGCTAACAATAATTGAACATCAGCTGATGTTTGATACTTGGATGAAACAATGTTCATTATAACTGCTACCCTAATACGAATCTACTGCCAAACAAAAAGCTATCGTTCCACAAAGTGCGTTCTTGTGTAATTGGATGTATTTTATGCTACTTTATTGAGACCCCAACTGTCGTAGGTAAATGAATATTAACTGAAGTCCATTGCTACTACTTCATCATTTAATATAGCATCTTCCTCGGTAAGTGGATTAAACTGCCAGTGGTATCGCTGATAAAACAATTATATTGGCAACTACGAAGTGGGTTATTTGTCTAGCTGCACTAAGACTCCCATTATGTATGTGCTTAAATTTTGTTAAACATCAATCAATAGAAGTTTTGTTTACATCGACACCTTTGCTTTTATTTGCGTAATGATTATTTACGGTTGCACGTGTAAAATACGCCAGTGTTATTGTTTTGCCGTTTTACCTGATGCGACAGCATTGACGAAACCGATCGAAGCTATCGTTCTACAAAGTGTGTGCTTGTATAATTGGTTTTTAATTTTCTGATGCTTTATTGAGACTCCATTTGTCGTGGGTTAATTAATATCAACTGAATTTTATTGCTTTTACTTTGTCATTTAATATAGCATCTTCCTCCGCAAGTGGATTAAATTTCCGATGGTATAGTTGACAAAATAACTATATTGACAATTACGAAGTGGATTGTTTGTCTTGTTGCACTGACTCACATTATGTATGTCCTTAAACTTTATTTAACATCAGACAATAGAAGCTTTGTCTGCACTGACCCCTTTGCTTTTGTTTACGTTATGATTATCTACGGTTTCACGTGCAAATCATGCAACGAGCCGGTGTTACTGTTTTGTAGCAGATCTCTATTATATTCGTGTTCAGAATATTGAGCAATTCAACACAAGGGATTTATTCACTGGATATGAAGTCATTAATCATAGTAGGTACCCTGTGAGGACATCGCATGGTTGTCTGTTTTCACAATTATCCATAGATATTTGAGCTCACACCCGGCAGGTATCCACGAGCCATGCGGCTTAGATCCCGTGACCTCGCAATCGCCAGCGCACGAGTTACTAGTATGTAATGCTTTTTGTTGTTGTAGAACATGCTACTGCTGTTGAAGTTCGTGTTGACTGACTTGCTTTGATATCGCAACATTAATATTATGATATTTTTATATATGTTTTCATTTGCTTTACTGTTATTATTATTACATTTACATGTGTATATGTATATGTATGTACTGTGTATATGTATGTATGTGTATGTATGTATGTATATGTATGTATGTATGTATGTATGTATGTATGTATATGTGTCTTTGTGTATGTGTATATGTACATATGTGTATGTGTATATATACATATGTGTGTGTGTATATATATATATATATATATATATATATATATGATGTATGGATGGATGTATGTATGTGTCTATATGTATATTCATTTTTGTTTTTTGTTTTATTATTATTTTTTTACTTTTTCTTTACTTTTTTATTAATTTTATTTTTTATTTTTTTATTATATTTTTTCAATTCTTTTTATTGTTAATATCATAGTTTAATATACACACTTGTTTCTGTTGTACGTAAGTTAACATACATCTCCTCTATCGATTATAGACATAAATATAATTTATCAAAAATTAACAATAATATACAAACTTACCTTAGGTATTTTATTCCCTACTATTGCTTTTTATAGCAATCATCAGGTTTATAGCATTTCTTCCCCATTGCTGTACACATTATTTCATCAGGAGCTTATTTTAATTACCCATACTGTTTCCACCATGTTATTTCCCCCATCTCATCGAAATGATGGTGTGACGTTTTTCATTCCTTTTTTTACATGTTTTCTTTTTTTTCTCTGCTTATGTAAAAACATTTTCTTTGACTTTACTGAATGCTTTTACTCTCTCTCAGTTGACTCTGATATCTATTTGTAAACTGATATGTTGAAAGAAATGACATTTTGTGTGTATTTAAACAAGTACATGATGGTTTTGATGTGCATCTACCCGCTGCCTACAATAGAATGTTTGAATGTATAAATGCCGGTTGACATCAGTCAGTACAGACAGGCAGTGGGGACATTTGCAGTCGGGCTACACTCATATGCAGCTTGTTGGCTAAATATTTTCACTTTTCTATCCAGACATCCTTGCGTTTTCAGCAAATCTGTTAGTATTATCGCATCTCTTCTAATACTCTGTTGTGGAGACGTACATCCTAACCCTGGCCCAGTACTAAACACTTTAAAGATAGTCCACCTAAATGTTTACAGTCTCAAAGACAAACTGGATGTTATAAAAGTTGAATTTAATTATTTTGATATCATTTGCAAAACTGAAACGTGGTTGCATAAAGACATTCCGAACGATGATATTCTTATACCGGGATTTCAACCTCCATTCCGCAAAGATCGAGGGAGTCGTGGGGGCGGTGTGGCTATTTATGTTAAAGACAATTTGTTTGCGGAGCATATGAACCAGGTGGACATTGCTGGACTAGAAGCTGTATGGGTTCGTTTTAATTGTAAACATCGCACCTACCTCATAAGTACCTTCTACGGAGCTGACCGGAGCAATGCAATAGACATCATCAGCTCGCTAAGAGGAAAAATCTGTTACCCATTGGGCTCGATTCAAACAAAGTAGAAATAGAGTAATCTCGGCTATCCGAAAAGCGAAAAGAGCGTATGCAAATAAACTAGATGAAATGATAAATCGATCCACTACGGACAAATGTTGGTGGAAATTAGTCAATAATTACGTGAAGAGAAATAAAAACAACTCTAATTTCCGCCGTTGGTTTTGAATGATGTCGTAAGCGATGATTTACAAGATATAACTGATTCTTTAAATGATTATTTCACTCGGCAATCGCGAGTAGAAACTCCGGATTCAAAACACACCACACACACACACACACACACACACACACACACACCAATATCAATATAAAGACAATCAATAGTCTATAAGAAATTAATCTTATTAACAGTGAAGTATATGACATCTGAATGAGTGTTAATACTACGAAAGCAAACGGTCCCGACGGAATTGGAAATAGAATTCTTAAATTAATCGCTGTCAGTATTTCACCTCTTTTAACGGGACTTTTTAATCTATCACTTCAACAACACGTATTCCCGGCAGTTTGGAAAGAAACAAGCGTTATACCGATTCACAAAAAGGGAAGTGTAAATGATTGTACAAATTACAGACCAGTTGCCTTAACTAGTTGTGTATCTAAAATATGTGAGCGATGTATATTCAAACATGTTTTCAATTATCTCAGAGGCAATAACATCTTATCCAATTTACAGTCAGGTTTCATCCCAGGGGACTCTTGCGTGAATCAGTTGACATATTTGTATAATTTCATAGCCAAGGCAATGGACGAAGGTAAGGAAATACGCGCAGTATTTTGCGATATCAGCAAAGCTTTTGATCGAGTATGGCACTAAAGGTCTCGTGCATAAGTTAAAATCTTGTGGAATTCATGGTTCACTATTACAATGGTTTAAAAGTTATTTAGAATATCGATCCCAGGATGTAGTCATAAATGGTTATAGTTCTAATATTAAACCGGTAAAAGCTGGCGTCCTGCAGGGTTATGTTCTAGGACCACTTCTGTTTTTGGCCTACATAAATGATATTGTTGAAGGCATTGACAGTAATATACGATTCTTCTATCTATGTAATAATAGATGACCCCTACATAGCGGCGTTTAGTCTAAATAATGATCTACTAAAAATAGCAAGCTGGGCAAAAACCTGGAAAATCGATTTCAACCCATCAAAAACTAAAACAGTCTTATTCATTAGGAAATCAAATTCAAATCCTCATCCAAGCTTGTTTTTCAACGACGTTCGAATTGAAGAAACTTCGAGCCATAAACATTTAGGTATAACTCTTCAAAACGATCGTACATGGGATATTCATATAAACGATATCGTCAAGAGGGTTAGCCCCATGATAAACTGCCTAAGAAGCTTTAAATATCGACTAACGAGAAACACCCTGAATCGTATGTATACGTCGTTTATACTTCCGATCTTTGACTACTGTAGCCATATTTATGACAATTGTACCAACACTCAAGCAACAATCTTGGAAAACATGCACTTTGCGTTACGTACGATATGTGGAGCTGTTCGCGGCACCAGTCACGGTAAAATCTACGCTGAAACATCCTCTGTTTCTCTTCGCGAAAGAAGAAGAATAGCTAAACTAATCACATTTTTCAAAATGTATCATAACAGATTACCCCACTATCTAAACGAACTCGTCCCTCCCTTCGTCTCTCAAGTCAGTAACCATCCGTTACGTAACGCATTGCATTTGCAAACTATTGCCTGCCGTACTGCTCTATATGACAATTCATTTCTACCGGACGCTGTAAGTTTATGGAATGCAAAATATTTACCGCAAAATATTAAATCTCTTACAGACATCAATGATTTCAAATCTGCCTTAAGTCCCAGAGATAGACATTCATTTCGATCCAAATACAGGTTCAAGAGTTTGTCAAATCCTCAACTGTCGCTTAAGGTTAGGATGTAGCGATCTCAACGCTGACAAACACTACAGACATATATCAGAGAGAGCAGATTGCTTGTGTGGCCACCCTACTGCAGATGCACGTCATTATTCTTTTGTATGTCCCAGATTTGATGCTATAAGAGTAAATCAATTTTATCATACCAGTAGCTTTTCATTAGAAACAATCTTATACGGAACATCTTCCATGAACCCACAAATTCAATCACATATCTTAAAATCAGTGCATCTATTTATAATTGAAATTAGGCGCTTTAACTGAGCAAATCATATACTAAAACCTAAAATTCTCAAAGCTATACTACTATGGATTCCGACTGCAGATGCCATGAATGTATACAACCATCATGATTTTAATTTTCCGACTACATGTCATACCATCTATTTTCATTAGATATCATTGTTCTTGTCATGATACTGTTTCATATATCTATGTATATTGGAGCGGTCTTCATATAAGTTCTTTTGAGCTTGTTGACCAATCCAGTTCATGAAAATTCTGTAGTTGCTTTTTCATGAAAATTAATAAATATGTTTAAACCAAACTGCTACAGTATGCCAGACAAGTATATGTGGTAAACTCTATCACAATACCCCGGAGTACTTTACTCTGAGCATTTAGATTCATGAGTGAGACTCAAGCTTTCTCTTGTCATCTCTCGTATTGACGACTTTAACAACTCCTTGCCAATGTAATATGTGAACAAATAAACAGACTCCAAGCAATTCAAAATACAACAGCCAGAATTATATTTAGATCCAAAATTACTTATACTGCCGCAGATGTTTTGATCAAACATTGCTTGATTTGTTCCAGTGTCACTTTAGCGACTGTTCAAGACACAATATAGAACTCAACGTATCACGGAGCACAGCTGCGTCAGAATTAACATGATCCGTACCAGTTAAAGGAGGGCATGTCAAAACTATGCTCATCAATTTTTCGCATCAATTTCGCCTGGATTAACAACTTCCGCGTTTGTGTTTTGCACGTTTTCGTTCATGTCCGACTTTTTGGCAAAGTCTTACAGATTAAAAACTCATTTCAGTTTGTCAACACTTTGAAGGACGAATGTTAGCCTCTGATTGCCCCAACTTTAAACCTGACCATACGTGTTGGATTAGTTCGTTATTACTTGACAAATGCGTATGTTTTATAGCATTAAATTAGGGGATGCCACTTGAAGATGTCACATGTGCCTATGAAAAGGGTTTGTGTTTCATGCCAGTAGCTGTGTGTTTTGCGATATTAAACATAACAAAAACTTCTCATGCACAGATGATTCTTTTCTTGTGCGTACCAGCTTAACGTGGGAGGAACGCCTGAAGGTTTTAAACTACATGACACGTAAGACCGAACGGTGATTTGATCCACAAGTACAGGTTTCTAGTGTGCTCGAGGGGACTCAACTCTTTGCATTGAGTACCTGAGATGACTGGGCCATTTACAGGAAGTCATGAGGCCTGATCATCAGGTCCATCTTGCCCGCCTAGTCCGGCCAGCATGGGTTGCCACTAATGACCACGGGTGATCTGGAATCCTCATGAGAATCTTAGATGCGTACATATTTCATGATGAAACTATGAGTATTTGCCATATATTGTATATACACTTGTGCCATACACTTGATATATATTGTACAGTTAAATGTTTGTATATTACATTACAAAGCAGTATTTGTAGGACATACATATGTTGATAAGATAGAAAATGTTTCCTCTAGGCAACAGTAACAGGACTAAATAAGAGGTGAAGGGAAATATATCGGTTGTGTCATAACGGTGTGACAGGGTGCTTGGTCCAGACCAAGATCTTTGTTTCCTGGATGCTCAACAAGTAGAAACGACAAAACCCTTTCCACATTCATAAGAAACCACTGCCAAAGCCAGAGTCGATTGTACAATTGTGACTATATCATCAGCAGATATTTTTTTTCAGCAGTAGTACAGCTGTATGATGTTGTTTGCAAACATATCGGGGCTGAACCAGACAATCCAGTGATTGTCACCACGCGATACGATGCCAGAGCATGTGTTTATGAATCACTATTTTCCCTCGATCATTGGATGTCAATCTCAACGATACATCGTATTTTCAATCTCAACTCCCCTGGGGATTATACAACTCTTGCAGCCACTAGGCGCACCGAGTTATTGTGGCTTTCTCATCCTATCGAGGTACCCATTCACAGCTGGGTGTACTGGGACACATAGTCAGGGTTCTTTGTCCAAGTTTACTGCACGTTGTTGTACCCGCAACGAGGTATTTGCACGTATTCATGTGGCCACCATCTGGTCATATACCAACGGATTCGTGGGTTCTTTTCAGTGCACAGGGTTGTGTACTGTACACTAGGGGTGGTGGCAATAATGTTGGTGGGCTCGATCCCGACACCTCAACCTCGCTGGATCACTAGCCTGGCGTCTTAGCCAGATCGCCCACCACGCCCCTATTCTCTGTTCTGTTGTTGATATTAATGAACGAAATGCTGCATTGATTGATTCAAATGTAAACTGATGAGCAAGATACTGATATTTACTCGTAAAACATCTTAGGCGAATCATATGCATATGGAAACCAATGTTTGACAGTGATTCATAAACACCTCTCATGATACAGAAGGAATCACACAATGGTCTCTTATGGCTTCTTGTGACTATGGAAACAGTTTTATCGCTTTCATTCCCATGTGTTCAGCGGTGTGGCTGGGATAACCCTAGTCTCTCGTACAGACCCTGAAGCAAATATATCCAAGAAAGCCCACGCAAGTCTAGAAAATGTGGCAAGTCTAGATTTGAAGAAAGTCTCAGGGCTCCTTTTCATTATATATATATATATATATATATATATATAAAGAAAGTGTTGAGAATACCGAGCGTACAGTAGTACATATATAAGAAGAAGTTTCTGAAATAATTACACAACACGGATCTTCTCCAACATGTTTCACTTTTATCTTCAGGGGAGAAGTGATTACAGTTAAACGGATTATGTTATGACGTCAATTTGTCATGACGTCACAATGCAACTGTATACAAATGTTGTGACGCGGCGTTGCCATGACGTCACATTGGCGGCTTTATATTGACAGTACTAGTAGCACAATGAAAACAAGTATAATTCAGACACATTGCGTTACCTATTTAACGATGGACACAATTCTTTGATGAAAAAGTTTTCTTTAGCTTTACGCTGCATGGCGTCAGCAGTATTCATTTTATAGAAAGGGAATATTTTAAATTTTATTTCCTTTCCTGCTGCGCATCTGTCAATGTGAGCGCTTAAGGGGATGCACCTTGTTTTGGGGTCCTTAATCTGTTGTTTATGGACGCGCATTCTGTCCCTCAAGCACTCCGTTTGTCCAATGTATTCTTCATGACACCCTTGGCATATAATAACATAAATAATATGTTTTGCGGAGCAGTCCATGTTAGCGTACATGAAATAATTGTTTCCTGTTTTTAAACTTTATACATGAAGTTTCAAGTATATATTCACAAGTTCCACAATTTCCCCGTTTACATTTTGAGACACTGAATTCTGTAGGTTTAATACATGAGTCGAATGTGGCACGTGTCAATATGTGTTTTAAGTTACGGCTTTGGCGTTTACTCTTTATCATTGTTACATGAGCCATAATTCGATTCATTTTCATATCAGCATTTAAAATTGGAACATTTTGTCTTATGATATGAAAAAGTTCCGGATTCTTGGGGTTGTGCGTTGAAACATAGGCCAGATTGACAGTGTTATTTATTTGTTTATCACGAACTTTCAACAGTGTCCTTCTGTCTTACGTTTTTTCAGTAAAATATGTTCATTTCAGAGACTAGTTGTTAGACTAGGATGACCCTAGTCGATATTATTACCTTCGCCTCTGAAATTGTAATTAATGTGAAATGCATTGACTTCTCAATCATCTTGAGCCCTCATTTACTTGGCTCACCCAAGCCCACGGGTAATCCATAAGGATAGGATTTTCTTGAATACTAATATCAGCATAATCCCTTGATAACGGAGTTTTCATCTTCCTTCCCAAAATACACACAACATGCCATATTGTGATTAATTATAATTCACTGTAACATGCATGTTACTTTTTCTGTAACTGATTCAACGAAGTTCTTGTCACTCGTGTTTTTAAAAAGAAATAAAAACAAGAACCTTGAACAACGAACAACTGGGCGAGTACAAGTCGTGTTCCATAGATCTCATAAGAATTGACTGTAAGAGAATACAAAATAACGATATATAATTGGTTCTGAATAATATGTTTAGTGTGTAAAATTATTAGTGATGTTGGTACATTGCAAATGACAGATTACGGTGTGGAGCCGGGATAACATCTCTTGGACACACATTTCAATATTGCCTTTGAGTGTTGACTTCAACAGTCAATATCAGCACAACGAGCTGATCTCACACCTTTCATTCTGAAAATATACACAGGCAATGTTAGTTTGTTAGCAATGCCAGAGATATGTATGGGGCTTTGCTGTTATTGATGCAGCTTGGCAATTGTTAACTCGTTATTTTGCTGTTCATCCACAAGGACAGTGTTGTTGCTGTGTGAGGTGACCTTGCCATGAGACTTGATACAAGTAACATGTTTGGATGAAGTTGACAACAGGCTAGCAGCAATATCTGTGTTGTGATAACCTTACCTAGGTATTTGCTTCAAGTAAGAAGCTATGATTTGCCTCAAGTTACAATTTGGAAGTGAGGGAAATCAGTCGTTTAAAAATTGTACGAGTTATTGATTAGTCAGTTTAGTTCTGGTTAGCAAACTTCCAGCAATATCACGGATGGTTCACTACAAACTGGCTTCACACGTTATACCCATGTGGGTATTCCAACCTGGGTCTTCCTCGTAACGAGCAAACGCTTTAATCACTAGCCTACTCATAACGGTGTCATACAGGGCTTTCCTACACACTCCACAAGATTGACCTCGTATCCAAGCTCCACCATATTAGATGATGTATTGTGACACAAAACGATAAATTGATAATCGCTGTAACTGTCAGTGAGCCGAGTGGGCATATCCTAACGATCCTGGTACTCGTTTTAAGGAATGTACAGTGATCATGATCTACCAATGTTTAAGTGTCAGATCATTGACCGCCAAACAAACTCAGCTTGACCAGGGTCAGTGTGTTAGTAATGCCAGGGATATATATGAGGATTGCCTGTTATTGATGCAGCTGGGTAACTGTTACCTCGTTAAGAAAGAAACACAAACGGGAACGTTTCATCTCCTTCTCCACCCCTGCTATCAAAGTTAGGTCAGCTGCAAGAGACATGTCGATACGTTAAGCTCCACGTTATGAGTCTAATGCGGTTACAAATCTTTTTGCCGTATTGCTTCTCACAACCGAAATAATCCATACATCACTCACAACTAACGTGATCATAAGGCCGGTTCATTACACGAGCTTTATCGGAGGTTGCTGACTTGACAAAACCAACACTTGCAGCGGAAGGGGAGCTATTCATTACCTTGTTAGCGGCACGATTCAAAGATGTTCAAACACACATAAAAACAGCATTCCTGTGAGACTGAATAGAGCACACAGATCGATCACCATCAAGGTCAATTGTGGTGGTGATGAGGTGTTATTGTACATGTTCTGTTAACGTGTGTACTTGTAGCTGACGATGTGTGTTTCTAGCTCTTCTGACGTGTCACAGGGTGAAGAGAGCCTCCACGTCAACATCGACATACTTTGATTGTGTACAATATTTTGAGCATAAATACTGTCGACTCTTACCAGAGGCTGATTGCTTATGTATGGTCCTATTGCTATTTTCTGCTTTGTATATTTTCATGTATAAGACGGTACATTTGGAGTTCTGTTATTTTCGACTCATATTTTAGCATACTTACAAAAGACTGAAATTGAATCAATCGTGACACTATGTGTGTACCATATTTAAAATAGTTTCAACAGAGTGTAGCTGGCACTGTGTAATTGCCGTCGATGTGTAGGAGTGAGTGAGTGAGTTAATATTTAACGTCACATCGGCAATATTTCAGCCATATTGTGACGACAAAAAGTGAGGTACTAAGAATAAACATATGTATACTTATTTTAAAATCTGCCAGCGAAGGACAGTATAACGACTGCAATATCACAATTCGATTAAAACTAGTTTGAGTTCAGTGTAAAATGTTAAATCATTTCAAAACATCACAATATAAAATCGGGCTACAGATCGCCAACAACCGAAGGTAGATCACCATACTAGGGGCCATGTGAAGTGTAGGAAACACCCGCTATACATGTTGTCATGAACCAGTTTAGACAGCCTATGTTGATAAATACATGTAAATACAACCATCAAATACATTAAAAGACGAGATCACAAGAGTAACATCTATCTATTAATAAGACAAAACTTAACTGTCTTGATTTCAACGTTGAAACATTAAATACACAAGGAACCTGTCCCTGAATGAATTCGTCTTGAAACCAGTAAACAGCACAGAAATGTTTTGCAGGCAACAGTTGCCTTCTACATTTAAATGGGCGGTGGGTAGCCCAGTGGTTAAAGCGTTCGCTCGTCACGCCGAAGACCCGGGTTCGAATTCCCACATGGGCACAATGTGTGAAGCCCATTTCTGGTGTCCCCCGCCGTGATGTTGCTGGAATATTGCTAAAAGCGGCGTAAAACCATACTCACTCACTCACTCACTTTACATTTAAATAAACTTACACACGAATACAATATTCTACAAGTAAATTACCATATTTAAAATACATGTATGTTTCGCATTGGAATAAGTTCTCTATACTAGAATAGTGTGACAAATATGATGATGATTCAATACTTTGCTGCCAGGATTGAATGTATATATCAGCAGATATATCTTCCTTGCGTTGTCTGTTTATCCACAATGAAGCCGCCAGAGTGTCACACGCCAATTGACTTCAGTCTCAGCCCTGAAACAGACGGGTGATACACAGTCACGACATGGAAAAAGAGGCGCCAACATTTGTCTCCGAATGGTCCGAAAATCCAGAAAGCGTTTCTTTTTGTTATGGAATTATTGTAAAGGTATGCCATTTGTTTTAAATTCACACAATCACAGTGTCTTACATTAAGGATATGCAGTTGTAAATACATTCATAAACGAAATGTCAGAACTGGCAGTTTGATATTTATCAGTAAAGTATTGTAAAGTGTGCATGCATATATTCAGAGTGATCGCTTACATTCTATTAACACGAGCAACATGTGAAGTTGAAGACGTCATGACGTAACCGCTCATACAAGAAATAGTACAGCATGTATAAAGCCAACATGTATTTTGATACATGCATGGAGCAAATCTACAGATTTTGCAAAATTGTTTTGCTAAACCAGGTATTCGCAAGTTTTGTTTGCTTAAAATTGGTGAAGTTAGAACTCAAGATCACAGAAATTCAGAAGCCCTTGGAATATAATCTGCGCTCACTGAGAATTTCTGTTTCCTGTTTTGCATAATATTTCATGGCGAATATGTTTTAGGCGGTGAGAGGCAATGCAGTTGTCATTGTCTAAATTTACATACTGTGAAATTTCCTTCCTGGTCCATGAGCATATCATATCATCTGTATCGGCCGTTATCTGGCGCTGATAACAGGCATCTGAGATTGGAAAGTTCTATTGTTACTTCAGAAATTCCATACGTGTATTCCGATTGATCACATACATTGCTATCGACATAACATAACAACATCGGCAACCTGTGTAGTTGAAAACTGTTGTACAGCATTAACAACTTCAGACGAGACATAAAACTGTAGAAGACGTTTAAAACTTATCTACAGATTTTGGTAGTACCTGTTTTGTGAAGTCATCTCGCTTTCTGTTCATATAGGTAAATCTTCCCTTAAGTCCATCAGGGAATAAGAAGACCTTGATTGAAATTTTGAAATTTCTTTGTCGTGTTCTCATATATGATATTCCAAACCGAATATGTTTCTATACTCAACTTTCAGTTATTGTGTTAACAAAATCCTTTTAAATTTGCTTCCTGGACTATGAACGTATCACCCTATCTTTAAATATGACACGAATCTGAGATGCTAACGTTATTTTCCTGGAAATGCGCCTCAACATTAAAAGTCTTGGTGGCTGTAAAATCATTAAATATCACTCCACCACGTTGTAGCAAAATTATCTTAATTAAAGTCGAGGGATCGGGCGGCCGGTATTCGTTTTGCAGAATTGCGTCCCTTGGGCAGAGAAGGAAACTATGAATGCGCGATGGAATCCCAGCTGAACTCCATTATGCTTCTAGATTTGACAACATCATATCCTTACTTTTAGCTGACGTCTGACACTTGGGATATTCCTGTGTGTTAAGCTGACATGAATTGAATATTGATAACACGGACATTAAGCTTACTCACGTACTCTATTTTCTACTCAGCGTAACGGGCATCTCGGAATACCATCAGTGACAACTCAATTAACAGTAATTTAATTTACACTCGAAAACCGAAACACAATGACAAAGATTAAACACCAGTAAATACCCAACTTTCAAGAGAGTCACGATTCACTTACACCTCACATATAAGGTTAAGCACGAGTGTGGTTTCATCTGAAACAGAAACATCAAGTGTTTGCAAGTTGCAGGCAATGATTCTACAAATTGCCAACGTTCACGTTTGAGCGTTCAATCCAATTATACCTCAACCTCCACAAAAACATATGAACAGCGAAAGAATTAGATCATGTAACGCTAAACTGACCTTCCAAGAATAACATGTCTATGTCGGGATTTCTTCCCTAAGTTGCTGTGTGACCTTCAAAGATAAACTGGTACAAACTTAATTTCACATCACAAAGCATTTAATTAAGCTTTTTATCAAAGTCAACCTTCACGTTAACCTAAGCATACTGCAGCTCAACATTTTCAGATAGCAGACATTTTGCCGACACAATTCATTGTCGTGATGCAACAATTCCTCCTTTGCTGTATGTGATGGTCTTAAGTTCAGGATTTCTTGTCAAAGTTCCAGCTTCTTTGATTGAGCTGCAGTAGCGGTTCTGAAGGCAGTGTATATGTCAAACGTACATAAAATTGACCTTGAGTTTAGGGACTGCTTGTAAAGGTTATTTTCAGCTTTGTACAGACTTGTTGTCTATCACTGTAAGTGGACTCTCAGAATATCTATTCAAAGCATTGTACGTACGTGAGTTATTTTGACTGTGATAATGTCGTCCACACAACATGTGTGTTATTTTAAGCTTTGCTTTGACATAATGTCTTATGTTATGAGATATTGGGCCGCAGCATTTGTTCTAATGCCGCACTCATCACTATTCAAACTGTGATGGAGATCTGAAAGGGGAGGAACTATGATGCAAGGAAGGAATTGGCATGAGACAGAACACGTCATGGTAAGAAATTTCTTTGTTTGTTGTTTAAAGCTGCATTCAGCAATATTCCATCTATTAGGCAGCGATCTGTAAATAATTGAATCTGGACCAAACAGCCCAGTGATTGACATCATGAGCATCGATCATCGACCACGTCAGCCAGCCTCACCCACCGATCCTGTTAGTTGCCTCCTAGGACAGGCATGGGGTGCTGAAGATCAATTAATTCTTCACGGGTTATAAGTCAGTGATAACATGAGATGTTCATATAAAGTGTACCCATTTCCTGCAGTATCAGCAGCCGCTGACACCAATGACATTAAGCAAAATTGTAAGAGTCTGTGTGTTGCCAAGCAACCGTACACTTTGCCATCGACGGCAGCCTGAAAGAGTCAAAACTGGACCAGACAATCATATGACAGACCAGAAAGTCGACCTGTACGATAGTACATTTAACTAATAATGTTAACTAATATCACTTACCGGGAATTTCCATATTTAAGCACCGGTGTAGTAAATAATGACCTCTTTGGTATTCGGATTCAAATACTATAATAAAGCCCAGCGCTTAAATTCAGCGACTGCAAATACATGGAATGGAAACGACAGGCACAACATAATTTTAAAGTCCGTTTATGTCTAAGTAAGTACGCTTACGTTTTTAGCAATTATTATGTGTCTGGGGTTTTAAAGTCACAGTTTAAAGTCACAGGAAACGTGTATGATATCTTTCAACATGAAACCAGTAGAACATTTACAAAGTACGTATGGAATTCAAGGACGATCAACAGCACTAGATTGTTTTATTAACGTTCTCAAAGTCAGAACCTGAATCACACACAAAGAGTTCAGGAATATTTTCCATGTAGACAGAAACTACGTGTGAATCGCGCTCATTTAAGTGGTCTACTTCCGAGTCGAGTATCTGACCCGTCTCTGGTGTCTAATGAGTCTTGTCATCATGGAACTCGCTATCGGCATTGTGTTTTTACCAAGGGGCATCACTCCCTACACATACCTTAATTTAGAAATCGGATACGGAATCGCCTTTGTCTCTCGATTAAGGCCCGTTGGTTTAATTTTGCGTTGCTTTAAGTACAAGAAATCCCAGCATCAGCTAATTAAAATACAACGTAACACTACCAAATCATTCGATTCCCCTTAACAGCAGGGCACATTTTGAACAAACCTACACAGTGCGTCAGAGCAGAGCAAAGGATATTGTGATCACAAACACCACTGAAGTGGACGGTCATCGACTACCTTTTTCAGTTTCAAGGAATCCATGTTTGTTCTGTATTTTCACCTGTTTGATTTCTATCACTAATACCCTGGTGTAAGAGTACTTTTGTCAAGTCGGCACACCTGAAAACATAGCTCTTATGAACAAATCTTTTGATCTCTTCCTTCCAGAACGATATAGGGATTTATCTGTGTTTGTGAGAGGCAATGTTGTTTTATGTAGAACTGCGTCGAGACTTAAGACTCCTACTTGTCTCACTTAGATGAAATGCGACATGCCTTTGAAGTAAGACTTTTGCTGAGATTAAAAGGTTCGCATGCCGTATTTTTGTAACACAAGATAAAGAGTCCATCAATCCATGTATTAACAAAATCCCACGTAGTTGTATGTATCAATGATTAGATACTAAACATGTTCGTATTGACCTCAAGATTCATTTTGCATGTTTCGGACATCGATGTTTTTTTATAGCTTAAATTTTTCAAGCAGTCGTGATTGATTGATTGTTGTTGTTTACGCCGCACTCAGCAATATTCCAGCTGTATGTCGGTGGTCTATAAATAATCGGGTCTGGACCAGACAATCCAGTGATCAACATCATGAGCATCGATCTACGCAATTGGGATACGATGACATGTGGAAACCAAGTCAGCGAGCCCTGAAGCAGTCGTCGTGTTTATGATTTACTGTCAACATAGTGATGATGCCAGGTGTTCGCGAAAAGGTGATCTTATCCTGCCCCGCACCTGTGACAAAATATATGCAAAGGCTGGACAGTTGTTCCAAGAAGAAAATCGAGAACCTACAATTCAAAATAGAGAATTACATGGGACATCGTGTATGTCACTGCTGCCTCAAAGTTTGAAATGTCATCCACATCTGTACCAAAACATGTTCTTGAAAGCTTTAATGAGGCCTTTAATGATATGCTTGAACAAGAGTCATATAAGGGTCTATGAAATTTTGATGATGCTTGATTGTGCCTCAAAATGACTGAAATGTAAAATGGGCGATCCACCGTAAGCGCAATTTAAACTTCCGCATACATACTAAGTTGTCGTAATTGGGACTAGCCCATTTTATCCCTGTGAATAACTGTTTTAATATACATTTTATTCGTCAAAGGTACGAGCTGTGTTGTATCAAAGGAATGTGACACAGTGGAGAGAAAGTATTTTACAGCCACAAGGTCCGTCCAGAAAGGGAGGTAATAAGCTGAGATTGTATTCTACTTTTAAGACATGTTTTACTCCAACATTTTATGTCTGTCATAGCATCCCACGAGCACATAGAAGTGCATTAGCAAAAGTTAGATGTGGCACAGCACCAATCAGTATTGAACTGGGCAGATATGCCAATATTCCTCTACAAGAGAGAATATGTTTTAATTGTGTGAATGTAATTGAGGACGAATGCCAAGCCTTACTTGATTGTCCAGTGTACAGTGTAGAGCGAAAGAATCTTATTGATAATTGTCTTAGAATTTGTCCGGATTTTATGAATATAAACAATATTCGGAAAACTGTTTTTATCTTATCTAATGAAATTTTATGTTCTGAAAGTGCCAAAACCTTCCATAGTATTTTGAAAAAGAGAAAATATGTCTTATATCAGTAACATGTACCAATTAGGTTTATCGAGAATATTCAGTTTTTATCACTTGTAAATACTTGGACATATATCGTCTCTCATAACTCTGTACGGAGTGGCCCGTGGGGGTTGTTTGTTTCATTTGCCAAATGCTTGCGTTACTGGACTCCAAAACGATATTTATAAAGATGCTGCTAGTTTTGTTCGCTCCTGAAACCGTCATCTCATTACGATGGATGCACACAACTCAGTTCGTTGCAATGTGCAGGATTAAAGGCAATCCATGGGTTCCTCAGAGAACAAAATAACAGCTTTCTCAGTTTCCTGATGTCATCACTAATAGGTTACATGATCATAACATAGACGGATCCAAACAATGCATTTGGTGGTGACAGTTTAGGGTTATGTGACTTATGTAATACATAAGAAGTCAATATACACTGATCCAAGATTTCCAAGAGATGATTAATTGTATTTGTTCAGGTGCTATTTAGTAAACAGAACGTGTATCCCCCGAACTGACCTATTTTGATTGCGTGCATCGACGCTTGTGACGTCAATCTCACGATTTTCCAGAGTATACTTCAAAAATCCTAAATCCGCAAGAGTAGTTTCACCCGTTTTTGTAACCTGTACTAAGGACAGGATGATGATGATGATGATGATGATGATGAGCGTTGAGCGATCCGTTATATACAGACGTTTTCCATTTCTAGAAGTGGGCCTGATAGACTAAGAGATCTGCTTCAGTCCTCATAATAAGCTCTTTATCAAAGAATGATTTATGGATTATTTATTCTGTGCGAGGCAATACGGTAAATAGATTTATTACCAAAAGGAGGCTTAACGCGCCGATGTGTCTGCCACGTCTGACGTAAGACATGACCTTGATGTGATAGGTGGCCAAGGTTGATGTGGAATGTCGTAGTTTATGTGTGGTGTTTTTGTAAAACGAGATAACAGTCACACGGCTGCATCCATTAAAGGAAATGTGAGAATCTGACATGGCCCTAATATTCTTCCTCAGAAAAGATCGTGTTTGTGTTGGACTTTTGGAATGAATACTGAAGATTCTTGAACAGGTTTCTGCCAACGCCGACCTTTTGAAGTCTGCACACTCAGTCGTTCAGTTTCCTTTGATGTGAAATTAATGAATCCAAAGGATCAATATTGGAATTTTTCGGTCATGTATAATTTGACAGTTATATATTTTAATAATAGATCCTGTCACTGGGTTTTGAGAAAACTTGGATCTTCAAAAAACATTTTACGCTGAAAGAGTTATCTCTGTTTCTGTTAGAAGTTAGAAATGGTACATTATTGTTGAGACGTAAATTGAATGCTATGATATTTGTTCTGAGAAGGGATAAGATAAGGAGAATGGACGATAAGGCCCTAATATGTGAGATGGGTGAGTGCTTAATTCGTAATGTAGGTAGAGTTGGGTTTCATAGGTGCGCCAGATTTCTGAAACTAATGATCACGGGTTTGAATCCTTACCCGCATCGCTTTTCCTTCGGTATCAAGGTTACAAGCCGCCAAATATCTTGAATACTGCTCACACCGCCCTTAAACCGACCACAATTACCCGGTGAAAGTGGCAAAATCCACCATTCAAGGGTTTTGGATTGACAGGGATATTTTGGTGTTTCTCAGTGTCACAAACAGCTGGCCCAGTTTGTATTGCCAAAATTATTTCGCCAACCGGTTGCAATTTTGCACACTGCAAACTGCCTCGATCACTGTCACCAATTTGAATTAAACAGGCCTTTGACCTGTTCAGCGAAGTGATTTGAGCGAATAGATGATCATAATTACCATACTTACACACAGATTTACGACAGCTCGAGCACTGTAATATACAGTCAAATCCCGATGAGTCGAATCGCTTGGGACCATGTAATAAATTTGACTTATCGATGTATTCGAGACATAGGTATGTCTATGAGGGTAGAAAAAAAGATGATCCTGTCCTAATTCCTCCGCCTAAGCATTTGTTTACCTAATGATTTCCCTATCACTAATAGGGGCACCTTATCAGTTCCAGTCTGATTAGCACAGACAGTGATTTCCGTAAAATCACTAATCTGCCTTTTGAACTCACCCGTCAATGGCGGAAAGGTGTGAGCCGTATACAAGATTGCTGTTGTTTGAATCTCATGGGACCAAATTTCCTTCTCGAGTCATCGTGTGTATTTATGAGACGAATTCGTGTAACCGGTATTCAAATAATGACAACTATAACAGGGAATGGTCGGGGCCGACAGGTACTTCGAGTTATGCATAATATTCGAGACACCGGCATTCGACTCATCGGGATTTGACTGTACATAGAATGATCCGTTATACTGATTGTAAGCCAGTTATCCGGCAGTATGGTATTCATTATTGGCAATCATATCGAGATAAGAAAAACACCGAAAAGCTGCAAAGTATTCAACTGATCATGTGGTCACCCTATCAGTACAAACCATATTATTGATTGATAGTTTCAAAACTAATATGTAAATATCATACCTTTGGGACGTTACTGGTAAACGATTAACAATTAATTGTCCCCGCAATGTCAATAACGAATGCTCCCACCAAGGGACGTGACTCGAAATGTAACCGTTCGAAGATTATGTTATCTCGTTCTCATTCAACGAAGAAGTAACGAAACAAACCTTACTCAAAAGCTACCTATAAAGATCCGGGTTAGAACTGATCTTCAGTAACCCATGCTTGTCATAAGTGGCGACTAATAGGATCGGGTGGTTAAGATCTCTGACTTGGTTGACACATGTCATCGTATCCCAATTGCATAGATCAGTGCTCATGCTGTTGATCACTAGATTGTGTTGTCCAGACTCGATTATTTACAAACCGCCTCCATATAGCTGGGATATTGCTGAGTGCGGCGTAAACCTAAACTCACTCACTCACCTTAAAAGCTATTGTGCGTCCGACATATCAGCTGACAGACCGATTTATTTAGTTGATGATTCCAGTGGCCATGTAGCTGTTCCAATAGTTCTTATGTTGCACCCACCCGGGTACAATGTGTTAAGCCCATTTGTGGTGTCCCCCGCCCTGATATTGCTGGAATATTGCGTAAAACTGAACTCACTCACTCTTATGTTGCATGCTACTCCAATTAAACACGGCACTCGTCCCGGAAAGACACCAGTTGACCAATGGCTTGGTCAGACGCATGCGTCGCGGAACGGCACGAAATAGTACATCACAGTAATACCGCTGTGATAGGCGTAATATTGCAATTATATCACAGCCAGTCAGTTCAATGCGGGAGGATAGCCACTGTTGTCGAGGACCTAAGAAGTTTACGCATTGGGTCAAGCCACGACGGATATGATGCTGATAAACCCAGTAGCATTGTTTCAGAAAGCAACATTCGAATCCGCAATCATAGGTCCATGTCTTGCCATAAGGAAGCAATAGAGAATATCAGTTCACTTTCCCAATCAACCAAAGGGACCCAACAGAGGATAGCAGTTCCTCAGACGATTTTGCCTCTTTCACCTTCCCAATCAACCAAAGGGACCCAACAGCGGATAGCAGTTCCTCAGACGATTTTGCCTCTTTCACCTTCCCAATCAACCAAAGGGACCCAACAGCGGATAGCAGTTCCTCGTACGAGTTCCCAATCAACCAAAGGGAGCGGATTTTCCCAAACGATTTTGCTTCTTTCACCTTCCCAATCAACCAAAGGGACCCAACAGCGGATAGCAGTTCCTCAGACGATTTTGCCTCTTTCGCCTTCCCAATCAACCAAAGGGAAGCAACAGCGGATATCAGTACTACACGATTTTGTCTCTTTGACCTTCCCAATTATATTACTTGTCATCTTTACATCTCCCGACCTGCATCTACACGGACACTCTACTTCTATTGCTTTGTCTGGAGATATTGCGGAAAACATTGCAGAGCAAATGAAGAGATTTGGTGATAGCCTTCAGGACGGATTACTTTATCCTGCATTGAATGAAGCTTCTGTCTGTCAGGCCATGAGTTTATGTATGTTTTTGTCATTTCCAGCCTGAACCAGACAGATTGGGCGAGCGATTACGGAATATATATAGACAATTGTTTTTGTAAGTCTGTAACATCTTTTATGAAATGTATAAAGAAATAAATTTCTTGGTAATTGTCTTCCAGGAAATGGTATCGCTTTGTTTCTGAACATTTTTTCTGGAGGTATGAAAGGGTCATGTTAGTTTTGTAATGTGTGTGCAGGGACAAGAGCATTTGTCATGACGTTATGAGGAACATCTACAGAGGTGTGTGTAAATAAGATTAAAAATGATTTGACGTCGAAATGAAAAGGGCGAGTGGGAGATTGGAAACATTGAAAACATAATGACAGTCGGACATCCGTTTTCAGAGTTCCATGCCAAAGTGTTGATGAGATAGTTGAGAAAGAAAAAGGTAATGAGGTCAATCATAGAACGGGTAAAATTAAAGGCAGTAACCACGCGAAGCCTTATAATTTCAAGACTGACTGACTGACTGAGTTTGGTTTTACGCCGCTTTTAGCAATATTCCAGCAACATCACGGCGGGGAACACCAGAAATGGGCTTCACACATTGTACCCATGTGGGGATTCGATAATTTCAAGACGATTCGCTTCGTTGCAGATGGATGTGACAATAGAAAGGATGTGTGCCCATAGTGAAAATTGAGTACAAAGCAGTTGATTGTTCCCAAAATATATGTTGAAATTGTGAAGGTGATCACATAAAACTTATATGGAGGCAGTGTCAAGAGTAGAAAGAAGATTCCTTGTGCTGAAGCTGCACGGATGGCTCAGTCCACTTAAACTAGATCCTGTGCTGCTTCTGCTTAAAGTCGGCTTTTTTTCCCAAGCCACTGAAACAAAAGGTTAATCCCGCCCTGTTCTTATTAAATCTAGCCCTGGGTCAAGTCCTACTTGTATTCGAAGTGTCAATCACAATGTCAGATTCAAACCAGTTTAATTCAAATTCAATCCAAAAACATACACGAAGCAGCCTATCCAATTTGTGGTACTGCTAAAAACTTCGTGTGTGAGGTGATTGTCAGCTGTTTTAATACAACAATTAGATTAGTAGCTTTCTTTCAGCGCTCAGATTCATCTCGATGTTCTCAAGTGTGCTACACGTTTATGCAGATTGAGGCACCCTCGTGTTTTTGAGGATATGAAAATAAAATGCCCGACGCCTAACCATGGATAGGGATAATGTACAGTCCAATCGCAGGTATCAGAGGTTATTTGTGAAGAGGATCCATTCCCTTGTACTCCGTGAAGATCTGATCTTCATCATCACATATGTATGCACCAGGATTCATTCCCTCCTGAAGGTCTGATCTTCAGCATTCCATGTTTGTACTAAAAGGCTACTAACGGTTCATACACAGCATCGTATTGTGAAGATTGATACTGATGATGTTAATCACTGGATAAAGTCTCGGTTATTTACCGACTGTTGTCGTATAGCTGGACTGTTCCCGAGCGGTTCATTTATCATGAGTGTCTTACTTACTTTTAACCTCGGTCTTCAACAGGACAATAAGCACACAATGTGAACACGAATAATATTCCAAGGAGGTGGATTTGCTATACCTGTGAAATCTTATTTGTGTTATAAATTCTCTGGAATTAGTTGATACAAATGGAGGTCCCTATTTTATGTATTAGTACTTGAACACCCACAATACATCCTTAAATATCTCCTGCGTTTAGAGGAAAGTAACTCGGGATCAAATGCTAACTTATGACTATCATAAAGCAACCATGTCAAGAATGTTTGAGCCTCTGCCAGATTCTACTCTAGACTTTTGAATTTAAGTTGGCATACTTGATTCTTCCCCGAGTCATTGAGATATACATATGTCACTATAGTTCTATTGACAAACGAGGAAAATATCCGTCTCTCGGGTGTCATATAGAGAGCATTATCTCGCTATCATTTATTTATGTGTAGATTTATAAAACATCCCATAGAGAATAGTAACTATCACCCAAACTTTCACTTTGACAGCAGTAAGCTCCTTAACCAAATCCGTCTGGAATAGGTCAGAAATCCGAAGCACAGAAACCTATTTCCCTTCAAGAGTATTTTCTTTACACTGGAAAGGCTAATGACCCGATATGGAGACAATATTTGCCCGTGAAGGAGAAACGTAGAATTAGTTCTACTGTGGCAGTTCCTTATGGTGTATACGTAATAAAGGGTATTACTCTAGTAGATTTTAGAGCAAAACTTGACACAACTTTTGAGATTGTTAAAACGAAATCTCTGCCAAAGCATCAGCGATACTTCTTGAATGCTGTAATATAATTTGAAGAACAGACGAAAACCATCTGGAAAATCTGGATAGAAAATTCGACTTCACGAAAAGCTTGGTGCGATCATTCCGACACGACTCCGACTGGGTCATCATGGTCTTAATGTCTCCAGGAGTATCATTGGTCCTCTTTATTTCAATTTGGAGACGCCAGAAAATGTGGAACTGAGCAAAATTAAATTGTCTTGGCAAAATTACGTAAGACGACAGCTACAATGTTCTGTGCTTGGAGTAATATATTTACTTCAATGTCACTCTTGCTGTGAAACATCACGTATTGCCTAGTTTTAGATTTTCCCTTCATCTGGAAAGTATAACTCAAGTTATTGGCTCTTGAATGATGTAAACAGACCCACTGAGTTTCTTCCATTTTAACGTTCTTTCATCTTGATCTACACCTCTATGACGGAACGAAATCTGTTTCTTGTCCATTTTAGGTTTATTCTATATCATGAATCAGTGGTTCTTCCGTCTTATATTATCGTTTTGCCCGGTATTACCTTTCATGTGAAATAAGTGTGTGCCCTCTAATCACCAACTGCTGCGACTAAAATGTCTTAGACAGTTCAAACACCTTGTGTGACATGACTGGCAGTACTGATTTACTAAGACACCTCTTGTCTAATTCTTGTTGATTCACTGTCTTCTGCTTTATCACTGGTTGCATAATAATAGTGATAATATCCTCTTTGAATGGATGGAGTCGGCTTGTCGTACAAGTGAAACACAGGACTTTCTGTTTGATGCCCGGGACCAGCCCGTTCCCACACACAATCGCCAAAACGTGATTCTTAAAGAGGGTATTAGCATTAAATATTGACTGGTTAGTGAATTTGCTGAGACTGTTTAACACCTTATCAGTGGTTGTCCTTTCTTACAAACAAATATCATATTTTAAACGACATGGCAAGTACATGCTTTTAACTTCCTTTGGAATAGGCCAATAGCCTTGGTTTGGTTATACCAAGAGCGTGCCCGAATTCTCCTCTAGGAGCATGGCACTTTAGACACTCTGGGTAATGCAGAAGGCTCCAGTGTTGGGGAGCCTTCATATCCTCCGAAATGTTCATAGTAGGTTCGACCGGGAAGTGCTTTCAGGGAGAAGTCCCATTCAGTGTCCGGGCTGTTGTGTAAAGGGGGCAAGGGTCCTGAGCTGATTGTGAGCTCACCAGCCTGACTGTGCCAGGATCACCCAAACCCTCATTTATGTACATTTGTAAAACATTCAACTAATATAATCACTTTTACACTACCAATACCCACACGTAAAAGTATGTTCTGCATTCTTGTTGAAACACATCTTTGTATCTGTCTCACGTTTGTTGATTGTTTAATTTAATCATTCCACACTTACTGCTCTGTGCTGGTGAAAATAAGCATCTGTCTGTTAATTCTATCAGCGGCCGACTACCTACTAACCACTTGTTCACTGATGTATGTTATTGACTGCTTCACACATGTACCTCACTGGTGCTCTGTGACAACTCTTTGACAAGTGTTTAACGATTTTACTATTGACGATCACACAACTCAACACTCATTACAGCGTCAACACTATGTTAAACCTACCACAAATATTAAGTCAATGACACCCCTTGTGTCTAATTTGAGTAATTCTACAGTACAAAGTTGAGTAATTCCAGTTAAATAATCGAGTTCCATACATGAAATAAATCACACAGTCGACATACAATCCTGAAGTAATGTCATCCGAAAATCTACTTACTCGCATTCACCTTCCACGAAAAGTAGACATTTTGACGATCTAAATTTCCTCAAGAGTACACGCAACGTTATCTGATTTGTCAAACCGAACTTAAGCACATCCTCATCCATTACATCTGCCAGATGAAAGCCAGATGTCCGTTTGAACTTTGGGATGATGTACGACGTGTTCTGGGTATGCTCTTATTGCATCACGCCTCATTAACCAGCCCGTTACATACAGAATCTCCAGTCGCAATGTCTATGTCACGACAGCGCTGATGAACTCCCCTTGTAAATTAACTGCCAACAGATTCACAGAGAACCATAAGTCAAGAGATGCCAGAAAGAAAAGAAATACCGATTATATGATCAATGGAATCATGCCAGGATGCGTCTTGTGTTCATTGGGGCTTCATGGATCAATAACGCTTAGAGGTTCCAGAAGTGGTAAACCCAAAAGTGCCAAACGTTTCAGTACTTTCAGAAATAATTCCTTAGGCAACTCAATCGTGTAGAGGCAGGTGCGATATTGTACTCAGTGCATTGTTATTAGTCTAGACAATGTATTATGTGTGTGTGGGGCAGGGGGTCTGCTAAGATAGGAGCCCCGTGTACAGGCAGAACTTTTTTTCTAAGTTGATGTATCAGGTCAATTACAATCAAGTGCAGGTCTTCATGATGATACCGTGATTATCAAGTGGTGTTCAGCTTAGATTCAGGAAATACATGCTAATTATGCGGAACCTCACCTTTGATATGTTTCGCTTGCATCCCAAGTACACTGTCGTCAGGCTCCCCATTGTTCTCAGTGCCCTTGGCTTGGACCTTTCTGATCTCTTGGCGCAGATGAGGGGAGTGCCCGGGTTCTCCACCGAGAGCACAGCCCTTCTGACACTCTGGGTAATGCAGAAGGCTGCAGTGTTGGGAAAGTTCTTGGTGGGTTCGACTAGGCAGCGTTTCCTGGGAGAAGTCCCATTCGCTGTCTGGGGTATGTGTAGAGGAGGCAAGACCCTGAGCTGATCATGAGCCTTACCAGCCTGACTGTGCCAGTATCACCCGAACCCTCTCTGCTGCATTTTGTATCTTAATCTGTGAAACATAATACATTTATAAGTGCAGCAATTCACAAATATGGTGTGCTCTGTGCGCTAGCGGAGATTTCATCGCTGGAACTTGTAGTCCTGATCAAACAAGTATGTATTTGAAAGAGACGCTGGCAGCAGTTTTGATAGATGTAGTTGTGAACGAAAAACATCTTTCACCAAAAGTAGAAGATTTGAATCTATGAACAGAAGAGATGTTGGCCTTGTGATCGGAGGGTATTGTGAGGACAGTAGACTAGTAGGAGTTCTCTGAGGTATGATGGTGCACGATGAGGAGGAAGTGAGCCGAGGTGGTGTTTACTGGGGTTTAACGTCGCACTTAAGAATATTTTGCTCATATGACGACGTGCATGCGTGTGTATGTGTATGTGCGGCTGTTTGTACTAGCCCAGACTGAAGCTGGTTTTATAGTGCTAGCCCACTGAGATACCATGCCGCAGTGAAGCATGAATATTCCACTCAGACACATTATACTGACTCCGAGCCGACCAGTCCTTGTTGTACCCGTTAATGCCGAGCGCCAGGCAGGGACCAACATTTGCAACAAGTACCATATTTTAATGTCTTTTGGTATGACGCGGTCGGGGATTGAAACCGCGACCTTCTGCTCTTCGGGCGGACGCTCCAACCACTACACCACGGAGGCAGTCGCCATGATGAGGATCGTGTAAACAAGACGTGAACCAACTGGAAGCAAACGAAGTTGGAGAAGTATGAGTTAAATTTGGACGATCTAATATTATCTTGGCTGTTGTATTTTGACTTACTGGGAGTATTATCGAGATGGTAATTGGCTGTTTGGCACACTCGGATCACGTGGTGTGTCATGCTGAGCTGCAACAATTGTTGAATGTTTTGAAACGTGTGCAGTTCTGAAGCATTCTTTCAGGGCCGATCACAATGAATTCAGTATTATCTTGGTTGAGGTTAAGCATGTGTGATGTCATCCATTGGATGATGTTGGCACTACATTCTTCCACTTTACCAGCATACTCATCTGCGTTATCACTGTCATCAGCATATCGATGCTGTCTCAGGTCATGTCTGTCAGCAACTTGACCAAGTGATCTTGTATATAGTGTAAACAAGATTGGTCCCAATACTGAAACTTGGGGTACACCTCCCTCCAGCTAACGGGCAGGATATCTTGAAGGTTAACAGCTATATACTCTGGTACCTCTCAGACAGATATGACTTGAACCACACAGGTGAGGTGTCAGTGATGCTCAGTTTCTGTTCAAGAGTTGATAACAGTATCTTGAAGTCCTCTATATCAAAAGTTGCGGATAAGTCTAATACAAGTAGAGCTGAAATCTGCCCTTGGTCCGCAGATGTTAGGATGTTATTGGCGACTCTTTTCAACATTGTCTCGGTACTGTGTCCAATCTTGTAAGGTGATTGGTATTCCTCATGTAAACTATTTCTGGTCAGATGTTCCTGAAGACGCGTGGCAACTGCTTTCTCTAGTCGCTTCTATAGAAAAGGTAGGTTTGATAAAGGCCTATAGCTGATTTAACAGAGACTTAAGCAACAACCAAACTTGGGGATGTTTCCCGGAAGTATAACCGATCGAACTATCTTGCATGTCTGCTTGCTTTGTTATTGCTTGGTACTACATGTGTAAAGATAACTACCACTATTACTGCAATTACAGCTGAATAAAAAGAAACAAACACTCTACTGGCCAACTCCTCTTGTTGTGGTCCATTCCTCATCACCATCGCATGTGTCTCTATCAGGGCACAGATTAAATACTTTGCTCAACACAGACCTTATGTAAAGTACGTGCCAATAATCAATTTAGTGCAAAAGTGAGGGACCAATCCAGTAACCCTGGCTCACGCTATAATCCAACAAATGATATTACCTGATAACTATTACAGGTCAGTTTCGCTGAGCCTACAGAGCTATATCTCAGTAGATCAATCCGTCTTCTATAAGATCATTCATTTTACCAAGCCAACGTTCCGTAATATAGAATCGATATTGGGCTATAGTGTCTATAAACGTAGACTTGTAATGTGTACTTATAGTCTAAATAGTTTCTTCTGTCGCCAAGTAACGGGCATTATGTACCAGTGTTCCAGTTCCTGCCAATATCCTGTTTCTTCATCAAGGCGAATATTGAACACCGAGCCAACACGGTATTTGTAGGATATACGAGGTAATACAAACAGTAATAGGCTGAGACGAGGTCAGTAAACGATTCACCAGTGTAGGGTTGTGGTATATTTTCACCCAGAATAACCAGATTGGTAGTTTCATTATGCCACTAACTATAGTTTTCTCCGATGTGGCCATTGGTTTCTCTTTACTGACCAAAGTTACATGACATCAGAAGTGTACATCAGTCCTTTCAATATTGATCCAGAGAAATATAATTTCCATGCAAATAAAAGCACAAAGCCTTTCCAAATATAGTTGAAGTGTCTGTTATCATTGTACGATTCAGAATACACTTATCCGGGTTTGTGGAGGATCGGTTACATGATATCAGAAGTTAATCTTTTATATCCAAAGACAATCCTGAATACATCAAGTAGTTGATCCAGAGAAATATAATTTCCTTTAGCAAATTAAAGCACAAAGCGCAGATGTTTTGATCTAAATATAGCGAGTTGATAGTGTCAACGCTATCATTGCACGATCCGTCAGTTAAAGGAGAACACACTCAATCCAGGTTCGGATTAACCTGGAGGATCGGTTCACCTTAGAGTACGTAAGACTATGTGCGTGTCAACACTTTAAAATATCCAAAGACGGTAATGCCTGACCATACATTAAGTAGTTGACCATTGAAGACAAAACCCCAGTTGACCATTTGCAAAGCCCCACTACCATTTGCCTCTTTGTGGTGGTATCACAGGCATGTCTAGCGAATCAAATTGAGATTTCCTGAAAAACGTGACCGTATCCTGTATCGGGAATGATACTGAGTTTTAAGAAATGAGTCAGTGAGTGAGTTTAGTTTTACGCCGCACTCAGCTGTATTCCCGCTTTATCGCGGCGGTCTGCAAATAATCGAGTCTGGATCAGATAATCCGGTGATCCACGACATGAGCATGGATCTACAAATGGGATACAATGACATGTGTCAACTAGTCAGCGAGCCTGACCACCCGATCCCGTTAGTCACCTCTTACGACAAGCATGGGTTACTGAAGATCAATTGTAACCCGGATCTTCACGGGACTTTAAGAAATGAGGTTCGTGGGGTAGACAAGTGGTAATGCGTAGGCACGTCACGTCGATTGACATAGCTGGACTCCCTACTTTAGTACAAAGCTCATTCCTGACGTGATTGTTGGAATACAATGAGTGGCATAAAACTAATTCACTTCATAGTAATGTGTATATAAAAGCAAAGAACAGGGCGAAACTGTTGCTTAACGATGTATTTCATAGAGCCATGACCTTCCTGTAAAGCCAGACATCTATCCATTTTATCAACACTGTTGAAAAATGGACACAAGAGCATATCTGTTCAATTATTCTCTTGAGGCTTCACCAGACGAGACACAATGTACTGTTATTACGATCGCTTTGTCATGAGCTCTTAACGCTTGTAATTGCCCTGCCTCCTTACCTAACTGATGTTCTCAGGAGAATGCTGCACTTTGCGAACGAGATGTTGAGACTGCTCGTACCCACTGTAGTCTTTGGTCCATGACAAATCGTTTGAAGTTAGCAGACCCATAGATGTACAGTTTTGACGTCCAGCATATTTCGAGGCAAACCCGAGGGGACCGTGGAGGTGAGGTGAGGTGAAATTGGGTTTAACGTCGTGCTTGAGAATATTTCGCTCATATGACGACGTGCATGCGTGTGTATGTGTATGTGCGGCTGCTTGTACTAGCCCAGACTTAAGCTGGTTTTATAGTGCTAGCTCACTGAGATACCATGCCGCAGTGAAGCATGAATACCCCACTCAGACACAGTATACTGACTCCGAGCCGACCAGTCCTTGTTGTACCCATTAATGCCGAGCGCCAGGCAGGGACCAACAAGTACCATATTTTAACGTCTTTTGGTATGACGCGGTCGGGATCGAACCCGCGACCTTCCGCTCTCTCGGCGGACGCTCTAACCACTACACCACGGAGGTGGTCAGGGGACCGTGGAAGTCCACAAGAGCTTGATAAGTAGATAAATCGTATGTAGCTGTGCTATTAGATTGAATGCAGTAAACATCACGGGCTGGAGGTAGGACCATTTTTGTTTATTGTTTGGTGACGGAGGAATAAAGGAGTTTGGTTTTATTTTAGCAATATCACGACAAGGGACACGGAAATGGGCTTCCCGCATTGTACCCATGTGGGGAATCGTTACGAGCGAACGCTTTAACCACTAGGCTACCCCACCTCCAGATATCGGTAGTAGTTGATAGCATAACATCATTTGTACGTAAGTCCCAAAACATTTCAAGTAAATTTAAGTCTACCAGGTTTTTAATCGTAGTATTTTTGTCATTTTAATGTATGGCTAAATCTCAGTATAAACGCCAATGGCTGAAGGGTTTGTGTAAATCCAGCTAGGGTCCATACAGGTAGCAAAGGCACTGTAAGTCCCCATGGTCCCTAGTATGGTGATCTACCTTCAGTTGTTGGCGATCAAGAGCCCATTTTTACATTGTATTCTCAAAAAATAGTTTTCTACTTTTAAAGTTATATGCTAGCTAGTTTTAACTCATTTTGTGATAATCTAGTGGTTTTACTGTCCTTCGTTGACAGGGTTTTATATATTATCTGTATGTATTATAAATTTAGAACTAGTTTTAGTCACGATATGGCTGAAATATTGCCGATGTGACTTTAAATTTTAACTCAGTCACTAACTAACTCACTCACTCACTCACTCATAACATCATTTATTTCATTCACATCCTGTTTCCCTTCCGGGTGTAACTGAGGAGAAGTTACGCTTGCCAGTAGTTTACATGTTGAACTAACAATAGCCTGACATAATTCTTGTGGATGTTTGTTTATATTTGTTTATAACGCCTCACTTAGCAACAATTCATCTTTTTGGTAGTGGTCTATTAGTAATCGAGTCTGGACCACACAATCCAGTGATCAAACAATCGATGTCATAAGCATCGATCTACGCAGTTGGACATCATTCCTGTGATGTAGATCGATGGTTCCTTACAATACCATGCTTCTACGACCCAACTAGTCTTAGGCTGCAGCTGCAGGAGTGACCGAATATTCTTATACACAATATCGTCTTCATAATTGTAGCTTCTTTTGATGACATGAATGGTCCTATTTAGCGATCCATTTTGTTTGTTGTTTATGACATATTCTAACTCTATGATGGCGGGGCGCTGTGGGGTAGCCTAGTGGTTAAAGCGTTTACTCGTCACGCCGATGACCCGGGTTCGATTCCCCACATGGGTACAATGTGTGAAGCCCATTCCCGGTGTCCCCCGCCGTGATATTGCTGGAATATTGCTAAAAGCGGCGTAAAACCATACTCACTCACTCACTCACTATGATGGCGGTCTGTGAATAATGGAGTCAGGAGCAGATAATCCAGTGATTGAAATCATGAGCATCTGTCTACGCAATAGGGATACGATGACACGAATCCAAGTCAGAAAGCCAGTCAACCCACCACCGCTGGTTGTATTTGACAAGCATGGTTGCGAATAATCTGTCGTGTAAAAATCATAGTTAGTGTTCTGTGCAATTAAAGATTCTAAAAATCAACGTGCCTTCATGTTGAGAAAGTCATTTAACATGATACCAAGACTATAAGAGTCACCATCAGTGCCAGCACTGATATATGGTGGCGACGATGGAGGTTGCTGAAACCTTAGCGATACATGTCTACAGGTGTGGAAGCCATGTATCACCACGATAATCACATTCCTCAAGATTGCCCGGAGACCTCATCAAAGCGTTAACCGAGTTAATATAATCAGTGTCTGATTTCTGCATTGTATTTGTTTTGTCCTCATTTAGAACTGAAAATATACATGGCATCCTTGCATGTGTTAATTCCGGTATGTGTCAATTCATCCTGTGGAAATGTCATCATGCGTCTGTTCATCTTGTGTTGTAATGATGTGTCAATTCACTAGATGTTAATGTCACATGTGACAATTCATCGTGCGTTAATGTCACCGTGTGTCTGTTCACAGGGTGATACTGCCACAATGTGATTATTCGTTGGAAGGTAATGTCAACATCTGTCTATTAATCGTGTTTTGATGTCAAATTGTGTCCATTAATCGCATGTTACCAGCATATGTTTATTTATAGTTTTACTGTCAGCATGTGTTTATTCATCGCACATGTATGTCACCTTCCGATGCTCATAATGTGTTACAGTCAACTTTGAAAATACTTTGCCATGTACACGCTTAAGTTTGCGGAAACTGAACTGAGCCTGATAATTCTCATGTGTCTATTCTGAGATTGTGATACATTATTTTAGACAGACATGTGAACAAGTCACGTGCGATTATGTTTGTTTACCTGTAGTGATCAATGTGTGCATTAATTATCGATTACCGATGGGGGTTGTTGGGTAGCCAAGTGGTTAAAGCGTTCGCACGTCACGCCGAAGACCCGGGTTCGATTTCCCATATGGGTACATTGTGTGAAGCCCATTTCTGGTGTCCCCCGCGGTGATATTGCGGAATATTGCTAAAAGTGGCATAAAACCCAATTCACTCACTCAAACTGGATGTGTTCATGAACATGAGTTTTTTATGGGTTTCTTTAATCATGTAGTAATTTTGTTAGAGGAGAGACATTGAGTAGAACGTAGCTAGTGTGTGTGACAAATCTTAGTGCAATCGGCGTGGGTGAGTGAATGAGTTTAGTTTGCTGTCGTTTTTAACACTCTTTCAGCAAAGAAACAAACACCTACAGATCTCGTACTCTGCCTGTTACTAGATTCGAACCTGATCATTCGATGTGAATCCCTTTTGACATCGAGAGTACTCCCAAACCAGGCTAATGGACAGAAAGAGCGTAAACGTGTTGTGGAATATGAAATCCACAACGCCATTGTCCCTCAGATGACTGTCCCAGTTCATCTGGATTTAATGCTATCATCTGTCATGCCCCTAACTAGCAAACCTGTCAATAAAAATCATGTCATCTATTTCAGGGATGAAGCTTGAGTCCACCTTAACATTTACGCCTGTTTAAAACATCCATGTCCAATCTATAAGAACCCCCACCACATTAAAGCCAGCCAGGCTGTGATCCGGCACGCGATCTGTCACATACCATCTTTTCCATAAAGGACAAGAGGTGGTAGCAATGCTAAAGTGACAATCGCACGAATGTCACATTTAGATGAAGGGCTTAACAACCACATTGCCTGTTTCAATAATGGTTCCTGTAAGACGAGCCAAACATTCATATTATACGAACAATTATGCTCGTAGAGAACGTTTTATATCGTCGATAAGTGTTAACACGTTCACACCTTGCTATAAGAGTAATGGGAAGTTCATATGTTTCATAAGCCGAATAACAGGGCCTTTAAATCTTCATATGGCCATTCCGTTTGAACATTCATATACAGAAAATAGATAACTGCGCATTTTTCTGTTTCAGATGTAAAGACAGTAGCACATGTAAAATAAATTGAATTCAATCGGAGCATATGCTGAGAGACTTGGGACAATAAACGGGCAAGTCATGAACTTGACACAAGACCGGATCCTGGCACCCTTTAAGATATGCAACCAATAAAGTCACGAGAGTTGCGACTGGCCCAAATCCCTCGGACTAAATACGATGCAAGCAGGTATGGTTATACCAAACCCAAAGGGACCACTAGTTTTAGTTATAGTTCATAACATGAATTTTAACTAAAATATACAGCAAGGGTCCGGGACAAACAAAGCCTTGTTCGTTATGTCGGTCAGTTGGTTATAAGCATGTTTACTTTATTTGTCTAAATGAAGTAACAAGAAATCAAAATTGGATTGGAGATTAATTACTTATATGGCTGAAAAGTGAGATCACGAAAAAATGATGAACAGACTTCCCTGAGCAATGGTACGCTGATTATTCAACCAAAAAAAGTCTTCAAAGTCGATATTTCACTGGTCACCAAAATTACTTACTTATATGGCTGGAATGCGAGATCGCTAAGAAGTGCTGAACAGACTTCCATAAGTTAGGCATGTGTACTCCTGCAATGGCACGTTGGTTATCTAACACAAACAAATTATCTTAAAAGTCGATATTTCTGGCGAACGTATTTGACGTTGACCGCAATAAATTGTTTGCTTTCATGTATCGATCGTATTGGTTAAAACGTATTATTAGAGCATATTATTCATGGAAAATAAACATGTACATTAAGTCGTAACTAAATCCAGAGTCTCTCGGGACTGACATCAGAAACCACCAAGTTGTTTCATAAGCCGGCGACACACGCACAAACGCAAGGACGGATTAAGCAAGCTCTTAACATCAAAGTAATGAGCCAGCAGAGGTGACTTTCCAAAGCTTTAATAAGATCTGTAACAGCTTTGGGCATATATCACTTAAAGGTTAAAGGCGAACCCCAGATGCAAGGGCTCAGGGCCATGAGCAAAGTAGTATTAGTTCTTGTGAGGTTTAAGAAGGTATTTGACAGATTTTACGAGCCCGGGTGGTGACGGTGTTATAGGGTCGGCACACTGAGATGCAATGCCTCAGTTTAACATTAATATTCCACAGCAAACAACTGGCGTAATATTTCCAACAATTATATATATACGAAGAAATGTCCAAATTGGAATGCAGAGGGTAGCCAAATAATCAATACACGCGGACTGAAAATGTAAAATATGTAAATACCACATTTAATCAATATATAATTTCGCAGAGACCTGCCCAGAAATCGATTCGCAAACACCTTAATTGTAAAATCAGTAAATGATCATAACCACACTAGTTCAATAAGTAATCGATAAAACATATATAAACATCCTATATTCTTACAATCAAAATCGGAATAGCATGGGCCAAACAAGACTTGTGGCAACAGCAACACGCAACAGGCCTTGAATTAATGTTTGTGCACTCATGAATTATATTGTCACTGCTGAAGGTCTTAAAGGGAACCTGCTTCGATTCTTGAACCAACTGACTGACTGACTGAGTTTGGTTTTACGCCGCTTTTAGCAATATTCCAGCAACATCACGGCGGGGGACACCAGAAATGGGCTTCACACATTGTACCCATGTGGGGATTCGAACCCGGGTCTTCGGCGTGACGAGCCAACGCTTTAACCACTAGGCTACCCCACCGCCCCTCTTGAACCAACAACAGGGATGGAAGCTGGTCACAATCCACCGTTACCAAACTGCGAGATTAGAAAAAAATCAAATACAATAGGCCTATATAGAACATCCACCATAACAGCACCACTGGCAATGGTTACTTTCTAAAACGATCATTGAATTGTTAAACAAAGCAATAATCTAATCACTTTATACCGTTTTGACTTCAAGCCATATTGTTACAGAAATTAGGCGACTAACGGGATCGGGTGGTCAGGCTGGCTGACCTGGTTGACACACGTCATCGTTTCCTAATCGCTTAGATCGATGCTCATGCTGTCACTGGATTGTCTGGTTCAGACCCGAATGTTTACAGATTGCCGTTTTATAGCATTGCTGAATGTGGCGTTAAACAACAAATAACAGCTTGTAGAGGACAAGATCTGTTCAATGACAGGTGATTGCTTTTCTGGAAAAGAAAACCTACTGGTGCATTTTCCTTGGCAATACAGACCATTAATGACCAATATGAGGTTAAGTGAGTGAGTGAGTTAAGGTTTACGCCGCTTTTAACAATATTCCAGCAATATCACGGCGGGGGACACCAGAAATGGGCTTCACACATTGTACCCATGTGGGGAATCGAACCCGGGTCTTCGACGTGACGAGCGAACGCTTTAACCACTGGGCTACCCCACCGCCCAATATGAGGTAAAGGAAGGATACGGTATATGGATGAATAACTTCTTTATCAGAGAGAGTGAGTTGGCTTTTCCGCCGCTTTTAGCAATATTCCAGCAACATCACAGCGGGGAACACCAGAATTGAGCTTCACACATTGTACCCATGTGAGGAATCGAACCCGGACCTTAGGGTGACGAGCGGACGCTGACCCACCGCCCTCTTATCTGAGTGTGATCTTTATCCTGAGTACTCCAACTTTTAAATACCTCCCAAAGAAGTAATATAGGGCTAATCTGCATTTGCAACTGCATACGATTACCAAGGGTAAACGTGAAAAATACCTCACTATAAGTGATCTTCCGTATTTCACGAATTTGGTACCGTCAAACGTCAGCCTTTGACAGAAAGAAATGTTTGGCAACCATCATACAAATAGCCATGGACAAACTGGCGAGTGTTATGGGCATCTGGGTGACCACATTTCTGTAGTAGAAAACGTTTTCCTCCACCACGAGGACGCCGTCTGTATCAACGAAACTCAGGCAACTAAACATCGTTGGCAGCAGTGGGACGACTTATCAAAAAAAGACTATAAACGTAGTCAATCAGACCTCTGCAAAGTAATTTGTTTTGACTGGAGCCTGCCTTCTCTGAATATTTACATTCCTGAAAAACACAAATACTATGAATTGTTATTTAGATAGCGAGATTTTATCCGTGTTTGGAATGAAATACAGAAGTACAAATCGCCAATATCCAAATGTTTACAAGGTGATATATTCACATTAACTTTTTACGAATGTTTATTTTTGTTAACATTGTGATCTATCAGGTGTATTAATCAAGCTGGGGGACACCACACTGTCGGATTTCAAATGTCACACGCTCTCACGGTGAGTGTTTCATCCGATGCAGCTGGCCAGAAGTCGATGTTATTGATGTAGCGGGGATACAGATCCCGGCTGTATTGCGCTGTAGGTGACACGGGACATGCATATCTGTCCCGAGATATCGGTTGAATGTAATCAGTCGTTATTAATGACTTGCTAATTTAACAGCCAACTGCCGGTGATAGTGGAACAAACATGCCGGGTTGTTTATTGACTGACACAAAGGGGCATGTTTGGGGTTGAAATTAACTTGCAGCTGTTATTTACTGGATAATTGGTCTTGTTAGGTCGGTTAGCGTTTCCGTCATTACAATTGAATGAGGTAATGCCAGAGAGAGAGAGGGTGAGACGGGGAAAGAGACAGGGGAAGGGGGAGAGAGAGAGGGGAGAAAGTGAAGGAGAGAGAGACTGGAGGGGAGGAGTTCTGTTACGTCGGTTAAAGTTTCCGTGATTCCGGTTGAATTCAACAGAAAAAGGGAGAGGAAATATATTGTAGTGGTACACATAGCAACGTTGTATACATTGCCTCGTATAGATATACGTGGAGAGGCATCGACATGTACGGAGTTTAGGGAGTGATATATTGGGAGAGAGAATGAGAGTGACAGAGAGAAAGAGAGAGATAGTGACAGTGAGAGAGAGACAGAGAGAGACTGATACTGACCGAGAAATCAGGATATACACAGAAACAATGACACCTATAACTATACATTTTACATTTATTTGCCTCTTTCATTTCTTTATCACGCAAGTCACATACTGCTTAAGGTGTGATAAGAACCATCGTTTTGACGTTAGAAGCAAGTGGGATCCACATATTAAATCTGATGGAGAATATACACAATCCATTCAAACTAACAAAACCGTCAGAATTTGCAAGGGAAGTGGATATGGTTCTATACGACAGCAGTGTCAATGATATGCACGATGTCATGGTAATGACAACAGAAGTCAGTGGAATCTAAATATCGTTTAACTTTGAGAAAACATGAATTCGTGTGGAGACATTCGTCTGACGTCTAGCATGCCTAACTGACTGAGTTTGGTTTTACGCCGCTTTTAGCAATATTCCAGCAATATCACGGCGGGGGACACCAGAAATGGGCTTCACACATTGCACCCATGTGGGGATTCGAACCCGGGTCTTCGGCGTGACGAGCCAACGCTTTAACAACTAGACTACCCCACCGCCCCAGCATGCTATCAGAACGCTGTGACCAATCTATAACTAAGTCCTGGCAATGGAAACATAAATGGTGTCTCTCGATCAAGGTGCGCAAAAGGCGTCGTGATGATTGAGTGGCCAGGGTTTGGAGACAGGGCTCAGGGAGAAAATAGACGAGTGCACCTTGATTACGAGGTTTTATATGTAACTGAGGAACCTACAGATGCTGGTCGTAAGGGGAAGGTGTCTACAGTTCAAGACACAACGTGACAGCGTTGACTCGATCTATGTCGTAATTGTCCGTCTGTGTGACAGTGAATCTAATGCATAATTAATGGTATGGTATGGTATGATGAGATATACGACAGAGAAAATATATATTATAAAGGAGATGAGATATACCACAGGGGAGATGGTATATATTATAGAGGGGATGAGATATACGATGGAGGAGATGGTATACATGATGGAGAAAGAGGCATACAGGATCGAGAAGATGTATCATAAAAAAGACGGAAACAGACACATTCACTATTTTAACAAGAAATATTGTTACAAGCAAAGATAAGGGCTCCTTGGCTTTAGTTCTATCTATTGTACTTGAGGGCTAGAAATCATCGTCCAAAACGGAGCCAGAACACGTTTTTAACAGGCGAGCGGATCTTCCAAATACAGCCGGTGTCGCAGGGGTCATGTACCTTTTTCAGAAGTTCTGGAGAAGAAATAGTTCCATCTTTAAAAGGTTGTACCTCAGTTGTTCTTGGGTCTACGGCCAAAACAATTAGTGTTCTGGAATCACCAAGACTTCATCTATCATACTGGCACTATTTGTGCAGAATTTGCACAATGGTTACTGGACATCAGTTATGGAAAGTTTGGATTGTCTAGAGCTGATGGTTGGAGCTCAGCACATGTTGGGAACAAACTACTCAGAAAACTGCTGAAAAACATGTTCAAAAACTGAAAACAAAACTAACTGCCAAACGGTACATTTTAGCGACTTGACCCGTCCAAGCAAAATTGTTGGGAATTCGATTGTGCATCTGTACAAGAGATTTGTAAGTGTTGGAACAATTAGTTCTTGAGATATTTGCTGTCAAACTTAGAAATTTTGGAATTAATTTTGAATTATCTCCCCTTTGCTATTGGGCCTCGAGCCTAGAGAGTTTTAAGGGGAATATCTTCACCTCGGTGGGCATCTGTGTGATTTTTGTAAGCGATTCGGAGCATTGGTTTAGGAGGTATGTTTGGTACAAAACTCGGCGGAATAATAAATAATAATAATACGAACGATTACAATAGGTCTCCTGCCTAGAGGCAAGGAGCCCTAAATATTTGTTCAATAAAAGCAGTAGATTGCCAAACCCCTTGTTCAGTTGCGTCCTCGTATGTAATCCAGTAGTCAGGGCTTTCAGAATATAACTGTCCATACTTTTGTGCGTGCTGATGAATACATACATGTACATAATAATTAATAAACAATAACTATACATAGTTGGGCAATTGTTGAACTGATTTACGCGTTCTTTCTTGCATTACCTTTCTGGCAATGAAAAACACTCCAAGGGACATAGTCTCTAATATTCCAATATTTCCCAGACACTTTAACGCCAATCTCAATACCTACTGTGCCGTACGTCTATCCAGTATGGCTTGTCCCAGACAAGTCTGACGTGTCCTTGACAGACAATCAATTCTTAAGGGATGGATAGTAATGTGTGAAGCAGGACTGATGGTTGCTGTCAGGTGAACTCCCTGGGGAGTATCTGAGACCGTCACCGGAGGAAGAACCTGTCAAGGAAAACAAGTTTCATCTTGAATTCGGAACACAGCTTACCCGGGCGTTACAGGCGCTGCAACCCTTGGCCCTTTCAGGATGCGCTTGATCAACTGTGTGAGATGAATGTGAGTAGATTGCTCAAACAAAATGAGTATAAATACATTTATAAGAATACTGTGTTTGATGAAGTTGATTGCAAAGTGAGTGAGTTTAGTTTTACGCCGCTTTTAGCAATACTCCAGCAGCATCACGGCGGGGGACACCAGAAATGGGCTGATTCCACAGAATGAAGATGAGCCAAGCTTGATTTTGTAGATTGAAGAGATGTATGTAAGGTATGCGTTCCATAAAAATGATTCTGTAGGTGTAAGTGCGTTTAGTTTTACGCCGCATTCAGCAATATTCCAGCTATATGGCGGCGGTCTGTAAATAGTGGAGTCTGGACCAGACAATCCAGTGATCAACAGCATGAGCATCGATTGGGAACCGATGACATGTGTCAAACGAGTCAGCGAGCCTGACCACCCGATCCCGTTTGTCGACTCTTCTCGGGTCGTCAAGGTTATACATATAATGACTCCATGTTTTCCAAGCTTAAGATAAACATGAATTAATGACAATCTGTTATTCTCATCCTACAAAGTATATGTCAAGAACTACTTTATTTTTGTTTATTGTTTGACGACAACTATACGGTACCTGGAAATATTGGAGGCTGGACCAGACAACCCTATGACTGACACTGCAAGCAGTATATAACATTGTAGCGCGTAGGAATACCATCACGCGCAATTAAAAACGATTCCTGTGTTACGACGGCTTCACGGTGTATTTCTCGCAACGGGTGTCAGGTTCAAATCCCAACGTAGTGTTCTGTGGTTTGTCTGCACCATGCACGTGTTCGCAACTTTTACCAAAGAGTGAGTTTCGTTTACGCCGTAGTTACTGTTAGTTTTACAATATTCCGGCAATATCACGCCAGGAGTATTTTACCAAAGGTGTAAACATTCTCTTTACTCAATATCATGAAGCATCACAGAACATAAAATCATTAACACAATGAAAATGCTCCTATCTGAAAGTTGTTTGATAAAACGTTAAACTTTTACCGCCTTACTGACTTTCGAGAATATGCGCCCAAGAAAATAAAGTTTAGTCGTATCATAAAGAAAGTATCACATCAGCTGTGTTTGTCTACGTGAGATATATTACTGATAAATCCTGTTAGATATTTTGAGATGTTTCAGAAGGACGTGATTGACACATTTAATTGACCATAAGGTACATGTTCGAAATAGACTTTGCCTGGAGAGTTGGTTCGAGCTCCTAACAGCGTCGCACCAGAAGACGTTAGAAATGGTACTCATTGTCACCCTGCCCTGCGATTGACAATACAATGTAACCCATGCTTGACGTAAAAGGCAACAGGATCGGGTGGTCAGGCTCACTGATTTGGTTGACACATGTCATCGTATCCCAGTGGCGTAGATCGATGCTCATGCTGTTGATCACCGGATAAAGAACAAACAAACAGTGGGATGGCACCATAAACCAGCATAAGCTTGGGTTATTACAAGCAAACACGCCCGAACTCACACACAAAGACACACTCACACTCACACTCACACTCACGCTCACACGCGGGTACATAGATGAAATTATCTCCACCGTCGCGCAACGCGAAACCTCCTTCCACCTCACCGTACCTCTTCAAAGGCCATTGTATTCAATACGACAATCAACTGCTGCTTGAACCGATCTAACGAGTTTAATAGAATTCCACGCAGTTGGACAGGCGGACATGTGAGTCGAACCGAGAAGAAGGGTGGTGATTACCTGCCGATAGATCTCCGATAACATTTTCCTAATCACTGCTGTTACTCACGTTTTAGCATCCCCTAAACACTGTTATCTCTTACTTTATGAATCTCGAAGGATTAGGAGGCAATTGTGGTTGAATAAGACACTGATTGAATGAGGTTATTTAAGGATAAATGGTGGGTGTTAACTGCCGAGGATCCCGAAGGCGGCATCTACTGGAACGACAGGGAAACTATTTTCCTGAAGAACATTTCACGGAATTCCAAAAGTTTGTAAGAGTTTAGATTAAGAGCTGTAAGGGTGATTATTTGGCGTTTATTTAAGGTCCTCGGAGACAGAATTGCGTGAATTGTTTTGTAGTTTACCTATTTGTCGAAACAATTTAATGCTATAACTTATATCTCTACTTTTGCAAGTGTAAATTTATCCTTCTGATAACGTTGATTGAAGTGAAGACGTTTTCATCAAACGTTGACGTGGAAGTGTTTGCTGGTTTTGTCATTATCTCAAACATGACATTCGTAATGATTACTTCCATGCGTGGGCTGAATGTCTTCACGGCAGCTCCTGTCCATGGAACCAAGAAGCCTGGCAATGGCACCTTGAGGAATGGAAATGCATTCTTTCTTAAGACAGCACCTGCTGCAGATTCTGTAGCTCTCGTTGACGTTGACGTTAACCTTAACGTCTCACCAGCTTATCCCACAGATGCAACGTAATGATGGCCACGGTAGTTCCAGTACGTTTAAAGGGCCACTGATCCAGAGCGATTATTGTTTCCAGCCTACAGTCTAGTTACGAAACCTAGCTGCAAACTGGTCAGCCTCTGCTCCCTCGACCTAGACGGACACGGGGACTGGGCTACTGTCCACCCTGGCAGAATTTCTTCAACCTAATCAGTGGGACATTAGGAAGGGTGGATGCCCATCAGATGCCATTATTTGAAAATATCCCCTGTCATGGATGCGTCATAGTTCGAGTGAGTGAGCGAGTTTAGTTTTACGCCACACCCAGCAATTTTCCAGCTATACGGCGGCGGTCTGTAAATAACCAGACAAATCAGTGGTCAATAGCATGAGCTTCGATCTGCGTAACTGGTAACCGATGACATGTGTCAACCAAGCCAACGAGGCTGTCCACCCGATCTGGTTATAAATTAGTCGCCTCCTACAACAAGCATGGGTTACCGATGATCAATTTTAACCCGGACCTTCACGGGTTGATGTGAAGGAAGATCTAGTATGTCTGAGCCTGTATGAGTTGGTTCTCATGACACTTCTTTCAAATTATTTGTTCGACATCTTTACACAAAACACATGTTTATGCCGCTGTTTCACACGGATCTGGCTTTCTTCCAACACAGTTGCCCTCCTTGTCCACAACACCTTGTATACCCATTACCGGACCCACCCATTATTTCTTTGAAGGCGGAAACAGAATCGGCACAAAACCCAACTCTACGTCAACGTCAGAGACGCCCACGTAGATTGATTTCGTGGAGGACAATCACATTATTAAGACACCTTTTGCTCGGATACCGAATTCAAGTTGTAGTGTACGTGGAAGTCAGTGTTCTGTTGGAGGTGAAGGTCCTGGATATAAGTATTGTGACGCTGGTACTAGTGAGTGAGTATGGTTTTACGCCACTTTTAGCAATATTCCAGCAATATAACGGCGGGGACCACCAGAAATGGGCTTCAAACATTGTAGGGAATCGAACCCGGGTCTTCAGCGTGACGAGCAAACGCTTTAACCACTAGGCGACCCCACCGTTGGTACTATTTGTTCTCGGCAACGTTGAGCCAAATTAACGAATCAGAACCTGAAGTAATAGATCTTGCTGATGGATGGATGGATGAATGGATTATGGATGGATGGATGAATGTATGGACGATGGATGATGGATTGATGGATGGATGGAGGTCACATTTTTTCTTCTTTTTATTTGCCTATGTACCTTTCCCTGTATATATGTTTGTTACTTTAGAAAACACCATTATCTATGTTGTGCTTCCCTGCTAACTTCCTTTTCATGTAATGATACAGCTAGTTTCCAAATTGACAGACTGCTGACGAACTGCGTATCACGAGTTAGCAAAATGAGTTTTGAACGTAAACCCTGATTGCCAGATCATGTTACCTACGTTGGTAATAAACTGAAACTAGTTTCCAATGAAATAGTGCCCCGAGACCCTCCCCCGGTATCAGCTAATCGCGGGCAAGTCACAAGTCATTTCCTCGTCATTAAATACGGTAATGGAATACCCGAGACTATACCATGTCAATCCCTGTCTCGTCGTAAACTGACTTACTTACGGTGTCACATTGCGTATCGTTCAATTACTGCATTCACTGTCAGCCCAAGGGAACACTAACCAACCTTTTAATTATGACGCCTAATCTCCCTAAACAGAGACACGATAGGTCTGTAAAACTCGGAATTATCTCTGTAAACATGTTGGAAGTAATTTGACTCAGGTTGAATGAATGTGTTTTGTTCTTAGAAATAATATTATGTTTGTGCAACATTAAAGGAAATGTTTTGCTCATTGTTTGGATAAATGTTTTGGCTTCGATTATTAGAATGATTAAAGATTTTCTCCCCTTTTCTGTCGTGTATATGTGGGGAACTACATCCACAGAACCAAACAGCAAACAGCCCTACGCACACAGAACGATACTATACCCAGGAAATACCAACACAGAACCAAACAGCCCACAGCCCTACGCACACAGAACGATACGCACCCATACAACACCTTTCCACATAACCACAGATTTCCTGCAGCCACACAGAACGATTCCCTACCCAGCCATACCAACACAGAACCAAACAGCCCACAGCCGTACGCACACACAACGATTTCGTACTCCAGATACGCACCCATACAACACAGAACGACCTTCCACATAACCAACCAAACGATTCCGTACCCAGTCCATACCAACACAGAACCAAACAGCACAGTACGCACACAGAACGATTACCCAGCCATACCAACACAGAACCAAACAGCCCACAGCCCTACAGAACGAACCCAGCCATACCAACAAGAACCAAACAGCCCACAGAACGATTTCCCAGCCATACTAACACAGAACCAAACGCACAGCCCAACGCACGTAGAGAACGATTTTACCCAGCCATACCAACACAGAACCAAACAGCAAACAGCCGTACGCACACAGAACGATTCCGTACCCAGCTATACAAACATAAAACCAAACAGCCCACAGCCCCACGCACACAGAACGATTTCGTACCCAGCCATACCAACACAGAACCAAACAGCCCACAGCCGTACGCACACAGAACGATCCCCTACCCAACCATGCCAACACAGAACCAAACAGCCCACAGCCCAACGCACACAGAACGATTCCCTACCCAGCCAAACCAACACAGAACCAAACAGCCCACAGACGTAGCCATAGAACGATGCCCTACCCAGCCATACCAACACAGAACCAAACAGCCCACAGCCATACGCACATAGAACGATGCCCTACCCAGCCATACCAACACAGAACCAAACAGCCCACAGCCATACGCACATAGAACGATGCCCTACCCAGCCAAACCAACACAGAACCAAACAGCCCACAAACGTAGCCATAGAACGATGCCCTACCCAGCCACGCCAACACAGAACCAAACAGCCCACAGCCATACGCACATAGAACGATGCCCTACCCAGCCATACCAACACAGAACCAAACAGCCCACAGCCATACGCACATAGAACGATGCCCTACCCAGCCATACCAACACAGAACCAAACAGCCCACAGACGTAGCCATAGAACGATGCCCTACCCAGCCACGCCAACACAGAACCAAACAGCCCACAGCCATACGCACATAGAACGATGCCCTACCCAGCCATACCAACACAGAACCAAAACAGCCCACAGCCCAACGCACACAGAACGATACGCACCCATACAACACCTTTCCACATAACCACAGATTTCCTCCACCCACACAGACGACCCCCAAAACCAATATCACACCAACCTACCCTTGACCCGATGTCCCAAATCTGCCAGATTACACAACCACGCTCACCGCGGTTTTCATACAGAGCTTTCAGTCTTACCCCTTGAAGAGACATCATATATAATGCAGTATCAGATTCGGCCTTGAAGATAGTAAATCTGCTAATAGATCGATCCCGTGTTTTGTCGATTTATTGTCTTCTTTCACAGACTAGAGCCACCCACGTGGATTATTTCTGACCTTGAGCTGAGTCGCATGGACAACATACATGTACACTGATAGACAAAACTATGTCCCTCGCCACGGCGATACTGATGTCAAATTGGTATTCTGCTTGAGCGTGTGAACTTTTCAAGCACAATGGATTCCCATTATGAAGCGATAAATCTGAAAGTTGCATCTCATTGTTATAACTACTTGAGGAAAGTTGACCTGTACCATAAATTGTAAATATGTAATGTGAATGACGGATTGCGCGTTTTTAAATTTGGTGCTGGGACATTTTCTGCTTGTAAGTAATAATATAATGAATATATATGTGTTTATAAAACCCAACTCATTTGAGCTTTGTACTTAAAACGTTACGAGTGCAAATTTGGTCTCGTCACTATATGCCTATTTCTGGTGTCCCCCGCGGTGATGTTGCTGGAATATTGCTCCAAGCGGCGTAAAACCAAAGTCACTCACTCACTCGTCACTATATGGCTGGGATAATGCCGATGCGACGTAAACCCAATTCCCCTCAACTCCAGTTGAACATCTGTTACAAACCCTGACATGACATCCTTCTTTGGTGTTTACATTTCACAACTTTTGAGATACAATCGGGCATGCTCTTTTTACCAACATTTCAAAGAGCGTCATACCAGTCTTGTTAAGAAGTTATTTGATCAAGGTTACAACAATCAAGACCTCAGTAAATCTTTCTAAAAAAATTATGGCAAAATTGTGAAGGATATTTCGAAATTTGATGCATCAGTGATAAAATGATGTCCGATGCAATTCTCTATTTTGACTTTTACCATACGTTCCTGAATTATTTCATGTTAACAAATGACTAGACTTTGCAGATGTATACTCATGCCAATAATGGTTGTCAACCCCCTCCCCACCCAAACCCCACACTCTCCAATTAAAAAATTTAAGGGGGTGACAACCATTTTTGGCATGAGTATATATGACGTATGCCACCGGTGGGGCAGGATTCCAGCACCTACTATCATCACTAGTGGTTCATAAACACATGCTCTGTCATCGTATCGCATGGTGACAATCACTGGGTTGTGTGATCCAAACAACATCGTACAGCTGTAATATTTGTAGTCACAATTGTACAATCGGCTCTGCTTTTAGCAGAGATTTCTTATGAATGAGGAAAGGGTTGTGTCGCTTTTATTCCAGTATTTTCAATCGATAAGATGGTTGTACTGTGATTAATTGTTTAAACAAAGAAAACAGGTGAACCGTTGTCTGATTCTTACTTATATGGAACATTCACTATTTATATATACCACGACACGGAAGAATGTCTCTCTAACGGTAAGGTAGTCATGGAAGTAATAACATATTTCGTATCTAACATCTAAGCAATGTTTGTTTGTTTTTAAAAAACACAACATTACTGAAAACCCATATGGTTGCCTGAATATGTATAGCGTTGTAATTTGCCGTGCAGGTTTCCGTCTCCTTAAAGTCCCAGGATTTGACCGAATCGTTGTTCGAATCGAACCCACACTGATAATCTAGAGTTTTAATCTATACTCATGCCAATAATGGTTGTCACCCCTCCCCACCCCAACACCCCACACACCTCACACCCCGACCCCACACTCACTCCAATTAAACAAATTGAAGGGGGTGACAACCATTATTGGCATGAGTATATAATCTCAGGACCATCTCAGCGAAGTAAACCAGATGTATGTTCCAATATTCACCAAAGGGCTTCGACTGTTCCTGAAACAGAAACCAACTGCGTATGTTTTATGATACCGCCTCCGTGGTGTAGTGGTTAGGGCGTCCGCCCGGAGAGCGGAAGGTCGCGGGTTCGATCCCCGACCAAGACATACCAAAAGACGTTAACATATGGTACTTGATGTTCCTTGCCTGGCGCTCGGGATGAATGGGTACAACAAGGACTGGTCGGGTCGGAGTCAGTATAATGTGTGTGAGTGGGTATTCATGCTTCACTGCGGCATGGTATCTCAGTGGGCTAGCACTATAAAACCACCTTAAGTCTGGGCTAGTACAAGCAGCCACACATACACACGCATGCACGTCGCCATGTGAACGAAATATTCTTAAGTACGACGTTAAACCCCATTTCACCTTACCTCGACTCACCTATGTTTTATGAACCGCCTTTAAGTTTGCTTATAGAACGGGATGCAGGTAACTCGTTCCCCGGCCTCGTCAAACCAAAGAACGTTGAAATATGCTACTTGTTATTACTCTGCCTGGTGCTCTGTCATTATGAAGATATAGCAATGACCATTGGGCAGGTAACTGGTATGACTAAATGAGATATGACTATTGAATTTCGCATGTATTCTCTTTAAAAAGTATTCAAGTGAAGGTCCGGGTTAGAATTGATAATTATAACAATTATGGGGGTTGGGTGAGTAGGTGAATCACTGAATGAGTGAGTGAGTGGGTGCATGATTGCTAGCGAGTGAGTGAATGAGAGGCTGAGCGAGTGAATGAACTGGTGAGTGTGTGAGTTGTTAAGCGCCCATGGTGAGTGATTGAGTGAGCGAGTGATGAAGAAAATATGTGGGTGAGTGAGTGATTGAATGGGTGAGTAGGCGGGAGAAGAATTGAATGAGTGAGCGACTGACCGAGTGAATGACCTGGCATGTGAGTGAGTTGATAAGTGCCTATATTTTCAAGTGAGTGCCTATGTTTTCAAGAAGTATTTCCAGGCACTTAAACGTGTCGATTATAGTTGAGGAAAATACTCCAAAGCCACACGACCTTAAACATTTACACTAAAGCGTACCTCATGAGCAATATACAGACATACGGTACCCATACACACTATCACGACAAATGTTGATTCGAACCACGCTTGTGGGAGCACTGAACACTGTACCAGACGTACCCTCCTTTACCATGACCCTCGAAGGTCTGGGTTAGAATACTGGCCTTCAGTAACCCATGCTTGTCGTAAGAGGCGACTAACGGGATCGGTTGGTCAGGCTCGCTGGCTTGGTTGACACATGTCATCGGCTACCATTTGCGCAGATCGATGCACATGCTATTGATCACCGGTTTCTCTGGTCCAGACTCGATGATTTACAGACCATACAGCTGGAATATTGCTCAGTGCGGCGTAAATCTAAACTCACTCACCCTTTCAAAAATATGAAACTGATATTTATACCGACTTGTACTTGCAGCCCTGGCCGTCGCTACAGACATATTGTACGTGACGTTACGAGTCCCGTTTAACCTCTCCTCACAGATCAAAATGTAATACTGTATTATAACGTGCCATTTAAACGCAAACATGATGATAAAAAGATGTTTATCCTGAATCCAAGCTCAGAACGTTTTAATGTATAATCATAAAGCGTTAAGTTACACATTTTATTGTCAAGGTGGCGCTCGTTTTCGTGAATTAAACGTATAGATCATGCTGCGACAAAATAACCCAGAGGCATCATTACCGCTCGGGTTTCAAACTTATTTCAAATTTCAATAAAAACACAAGTAATCTTAAACTTAAAAATAGGCTAACAAACTTTAAGCTAATTCCTTCCAAGACTGACTGACTGACTGAGTTTGGTTTTACGCCGCTTTTAGCAATATTCCAGCAACATCACGGCGGGGGACACCAGAAATGGTCCTTCCAAGAAGCATAATGATATTGTCTGTTAAACACAGGCAGTGACATTCTGTAATGAACTAAAATCCTGGATTATTTGACATGCAACAGTACGGAGCACACATCCACGTGACTAATTATGGCGTATTTGGCCTTCCATACATTATCGGATTGTCTGCCATAGCGATGGATCTTAACGGTTTTATATCTCGTGTTAACACTGAAATATAATCGTCAATAAATCTCATACCGCGGTTGTGCTGTTATCCTGGTGAAGCCGTGATATTTGATATATGAGTCTTCAAGTGGGATTTGCTACAAAAAGTGTTTACCGATCATATGATCCATCGTGGGTTGACATTTTTAGAGCCATTTCAATTATTCATTAATATGCCCCAAAGGACTTCGTACCAAGTCAAAACATTGATTACACAACTGTCTCGTTTCCTGCTGACTGCGTTCCGTCCTATTGCGCAACTTAGAACATTAACCAGTCCAGAAGTTTTAGACCAACTCATTCAACTGGATATATAGATATTTATCAGTATTATTTCATACATCTAATCACTTGTATATTGCAACACTACGCTCCTTCTAATCCTTGCAAACACGTCGTGCAGCATGCTCTGTCGTACAGCGTGCTCTGACAAACGGAAATCTGGAAATCGTGGAAATCTCAAAACGAGGCTCGGCCACTAGAAAAGTTTGGCGGTCTTTTACGGCCTTGATATTATATCAATCACAATGTACGTTACAAATATACACTTAATAAGCGCAAAGAAGACATAACAGATGTAACCAGTGATCCAGTGACATCTTAGTTAACTGACTGACTGACTGACTGAGTTTGGTTTTACGCCGCTTTTAGCAATATTCCAGCAATATCACGGCGGGGAACACCAGAAATGGGCTTAACACATTGTGCCCATGTGGGGAATCGAACCCGGGTCTTCGGCGTGACGAGCCAACGCTTTAACCACTAGGCTACCCCACCCCACCCCCATCTTAGTTAACGACATGCTGCCTAAACCTCGACATAAAATATAGAAATACGATTTTATTAAACTTTAAAATTAAGATTAATTTGTCAATACCTTTTAACTTATGAAGCAAGGAATTCGAATTCAGTGTAACCATAGTTCTTCGTAGTGTCTCTTTTCACTTTCACACGAGAAAATTCGGATCGGCTGAAAAGTAGGTCATTGTCTGATTAGGTTAATGAGACTCATGTTTCGGTTTGAAAACACAAACATGTTGCAGGTATGGATGGAAGCAATGTTTGACGATACTGTAAAGAAAGTAGCCTCGTGGTTAAAGTACTAGTGTTTGCTCTCGGAGCCAACATCGGATTAGATTCGTTTCATTCTGCTGGCTCCTCGGGGATTTCACAAACCCCTGTTTCTTCAAACTGGGAAATTCCGGCACAGTAACATAACAATTCAGTAATCCTCATTTGTGAACGATTCACGACAAGGACACCTGAAATGGGCTTCACACGCTGTTCCACGCTGTTCCCATGTGAACCACCTTGTGTCCATTACGATTCTGACCACCCAAAAAATGCTCGTGATGTTACGTAATGCGCATTTAGGTGAGGTGAAGGTGAGGTGAGGTGAGATTGGGTTTAACGTCGTGCTTGACGACGTGCATGCGCGTGTATGCGTGTGTACGGCTGCTTGTACTAGCCCAGACTTAAGCTGGTTTTAATTTATAGTGCTAGCTCACTGAGATACCATGCCGCAGTGAAGCATGAATACCCCACTCAAACACATTATACTGACTCAGAGCCGACCAGTCCTTGTTGTACCCATTAATGCCGAGCGCCAGGCAGGGACCAACAAGTACCATATTTTAACGTCTTTTTGGTATGACGCGGTCGGGGATCGAACCCGCGACCTTCCGCTCTCCGGGCGGACCCTCTAACCACTACACCACGGAGGCGGTCCATTTACGTGAAGACCTCAGTCTGTCGCATTATACATGGAGTAGTAGTAGTGTCGTTATTGTGCAGAATATTCGTTAATACAGCCTTCTGCATTACCCAGAGTGAGAAAGGTTGTGTGACGCAACCCCAGGAACTCGCCAAGAGTGAGTCCAGAGATTGGGTGGTTACAGGATCACCCGAACCCTCTCTGCTGCATACTATCTTTAATCTGTAAAACATAATAATAAGGACACTTGTAGTGCTCTGAATTCCGCACCACGGAGGGACACGCTCGAAGCGTTACAATCTTATTAGGCATCCACTGACGAGGTACTGGGCAATGACTTTACATCCATTGCATAATTCACATTTCAAATTAAATGCACCCTGATGCAAAATCACACATTGAAGACTACCGGGTGTGGGTGTGGTGTGGAGAATTGATTAGTCCTGAGAAGATAGCATAAAGTCTACTGTTTGTTTTTCAGGCCAGTCGTCTTCATCCGAACGAAAGCCTAGGCAGAAAAGTACATAAAATCGATCAAATAATTATTTATGTATTTTTAAAAATCAATGCCGTGGTCTGAGCATGTGCCGGATCATCATCATCATCATCATCATCATCATCATCATCATCATCATCATCATCATCATCATCATCATCATCGTTATCATTATCATCATCATCATCATCAGGCTTATGGGGCGGTGGGGTAGCCTAGTGGTTTAAGCGTCTTCTCGTCAAGCTGAAGACTCGGGTTCGATTCCCCACATGGGTACAATGTGTGAAGCCCATTTCTGGTGTTCCCCGCCGTGATATTGCTGGAATATTGCTAAAAGCGGCGTAAAACCATACTCACTCACTCACACATCATGCTTATAACGGTTAAATAATGGTCTGAAATGACTTCATTCCTGACACATTCTCCGACCTGGAAGAAACTACAGATGACATATCTCATTTTCAAACGAGCGCCGTCCATGCGTCTCGGACCTGACATGTGCAATCATCAATGTATGGTAATTACCAATTATCCGTGAAACATGACTCAAATGCCTGCCATAACTGTTGGCGGTAAGCGAGGGCTTTGTATTCAAGCCCACGGAGTAATTTCCGCTCAATACTGCATTGTGTCCTTCACTTAATTGAGTGGTATAATGCGACAGGTGGGTCCGTACAGGTTGGCTTTGTTCTTCCTGTCAGAAACAATTTTTTACCGCTGGACGTAATATCTAATATCCAATATCTAATAGCACTGTTCCGGAAATAGTATGTCGAGTTGTGATTTGTGTTTGTCGTTCATTATCCTCGGCAGGATGTTCACAATGTAGTCTGAATCCTGATTCGTGTTTATTTGCGGCAGCAATTTGTAAACCCATATGTTATTAAGGAATGTTTGCTGGAAGTGGCAAAATGTGAAACTGATCCGCGAAACGAAATATGGATTGTATGCATCCTTTCAAAAACAGGTGATGGAACAGTTTTGCTGTGCGGAGTTGCGTCCCTTGGCTTCCACTATTCGCAACTCGTGGGTTCGAATCCCAGATGGGTTTGGACTCTGGTCCCGCATTGTTTAAGCTGACACATTGTGTTATCACACATATAAGAATATAAAGAACTCAATGGTTAACTGCGTGAGTTGTCCCCGTGTGATGCACGTGAGGTGTGTTCAATGAGGCCTACATACGTGCACATCGCTCCTTAAGATAGGGACCGCCTCCGTGGTGTAGTGGTTAGAGCGTCCGCCCGGAGAGCGGAAGGTCGCGGGTTCGATCCCCGACCGCGTCAAACCAAAAGACGTTAAAATATGGTACTTGATGGTCCCTGCCTGGCGCTCGGCATTAATGGGTACAACAAGGACTGGTCGGCTCAGAGTCAGTATAATGTGTGAGTGGGTATTCATGCTTCACTGCGGCATGGTATCTCAGTGGGCTAGCACTATAAAACCAGCTTAAGCCTGGGCTAGTACAAGCAGCCGCAAATACACATACACACGCATGCACGTCGTCATATGAGCGAAATATTCTCAAGCACGACGTTAAACCCAATTTCACCTCACCTCACTTTAACATAGGTATGATGCTTTATGGAAAACAAGTTCTTTGTTATATTATAATAATACGTTTCGGTATAGATTCGTATACCGTTGTCAAGCCAGTGTTTATAAGATTATTTGTACCGAAAAGTCACATAATGATACAGTCTAAGTAAACTTAAGCTCAGTATTATTCGTTACACTACTACACTGAGTTTAACAAAACCTTGTAGAAGGTCGCGTCAGCTAACCTTTTGGACTGACCAATCAGAACACAGCTTACCAAATCGCGAAAGTTCACATTCTCACATACCGTTTGAACCTTTACCTCAAAAACTCGAACGATTCCGAATGCTATTTTCCGCACGATCGCTTCCTAGTGATAAACGCAATGAGTAAACAGTCGCTGAAAATAGCTCTTTTGTCAAATATTCAAGGATGTCATCTTTCGAAAATATAAGCAAATAATAACCATGTCATAAGAACCCCCAAAGTGTATATACTGCACGTCAAATATCTGTGTTTTGTGCGGATTTTCGTTTGTTGATAGATCAGTGTCAGACACCAGGGAAGAGAAAATCCAAAAAACCGTTTTGTAAGTCCCGCCGAACCCTTACAAGTAGTCGTTGTCTGATTGGTTAAATCCGTTTGTCCGTCTCGCGTTTGATTGGACGGTCATAGGTCGCTCAAAGGTTAGCTGACGCGACCTTCTACTAGGTTTTGTTGGACTCAGTGTAGCAGTGTAACGAATAATACTGAGCCTAAGTTTACTTAGACTGCATAATGATAATAATAACAATAATAATAATAATAATAATAATAATAATGAAGTTGTTATCCATAGAGTACCATACCTTTCTTATTATTCATCAACTTCTAAAACAGATCCTTTGCGATTAGAATTATGCTACACACGTTTCGGGGCAAGTGTACAATTTATTAGGGACCAACGTAGGCATTTTTATCACGCAATTATTACATATCCATGTTCACGGACCTATTGAGTCGAAATATGACAACAAATTAAACAGATATGATGCTATTCTATAGAAAACGCTACTGTTTTCATTCGTAAACGGTTTATTTATGAAGATTGATGTAACTAACTCATTTATCAAACTGCTTACTCAGCACAGTTCCTTTCAGGTTTTCGTGGCAGAAGATTCCGTGTTATTTCCTCTCGGTACGGACGTGTTCGAATCCTGCCTCCATCACGTATCAGTTACATTTGGGGACTCATAAAATTTAAAACAATAACTTAATTTCAGTTAGAGTGAGTGAGTTTAGTTTTACGCCGCTTTTAGCAATATTCCACCAATATCACGGCGGGGGACACCAGAAATAGGCTTCACACATTGTACCCATGTGGGGAATCGAACACGGGTCTTCGGCGTGACGGGCGGACGCTTTAACCACTAGGCTACCCCAGCGACCCATTATCAGAGCGAGTGTTTTCTTTGTTGAGTCTTTTCAACATGTCTCGCGCTGAAAGAAACCAAATAACGTAGACACGATTACAAAGAGAGTTTGTTCTTAAATCATTATAATTTCAGTGATAAAACATTAAAGAAGTGAGTGAGTGAGTGATTGAGTGTAGTATTCCAGCAATATCACGACGGAGGACACCAGAAATGGACTTCACACATTGTACCCCAAAACAGTAGAGAAAGAAATGCTCGTCTCATTACCCTATTCTCGACAAGTATACGTATGTATACCAAGTTCATAAAGGGTCCATTAGGACCAAGCCTTATTTTCTAGCCAGCATTATTTTTAAAGTTACACCTCGACGAGGTATGAAGGAAGCAATGTTGCGAGAACGAAGACCGGTTGACGGGTATTTTATGACGCTTCAGTATCAGCTTGCGTCTCTGTTGCAGTCTTCTGTGCGATAATGCGTCGATGTTACCGCCTGTTGCGCGTCGATATGGTAATGTGTATACACCCCAACAACACTGTGTCGAACTAACGGTTGAACCGAAGTATATATGTGCTTGGCTCCTGTGTATTCCTTATGAAGTCATCATTTTTTGTGTAAACGTCGAACATCTCAAAGTATTTGCATGACCCGTCAACTTCTACAGTGATATTCACTGTATTATTTCAAAAGTACCTCAGTTGGTAAGCGGTAGTTTATGTTTGACGTGAGATGGGAACGGGACAAGGTGGTCAGGCTCATAGGCTTTGTTCATGAATGCTATTGAATACCAGTTCGGGCAGATCCAGTCATAGTCAATCAGTGATTCTATGGTCCCAACAGACCGTCTACAGTGCCACGTGGTTGTGTTGTTATTTGTGGAAGAATGTTGTATTCGTATGACATTGGCAAAATAGTTCCACAGTGGACCACTTTGCTACTATCATCTGTGTCAATGACATACTTAGACAATAACTAACGAGTGACGGAGAATGACAGATTATCTTTCACGAGTTATATTAATTACGAAAGAAATTAATTAATATAATTAATATAACGAGGGAAAGATAATGTGTCATTCCCCGTCTCCAGTTGGTTCTTGTTTTTATTACCCATATCAGTTTTCGATCTAAAAAACGCTAAAATGAAAACAGCACTTTCTCACTTAGGAAATCCGCGATGTGGGGAATCCCCATATCCCTACGCGTCGTGCGCCTTCATTTCCAAGAATTTCATCGCATTACCTCTATCTTAAACGTGTGTGTTACGCGAAACTAAATAGTCCCTTAAAAACGCGTTTTTCTCAACTAACTTAACTGTATAGTTTCTTAAATTGTAATACATATGTTTTCTGGGAGCACTGTACTTATACCGGTACCATTGTTTTAGTTATTGTATATAGCAGTCTAAACCTAACCCTAACTCTAGCCCTCCTAACCCTGCTAACCCTAACCCAAACCTTAAGCTTCCTTCCGATCATGCGCAGAAAATACGTTTAGCACGTTTAGTGGTACCGGTATAAGTAAATCTACCCATTTTCTGTACTTGAATGCTTGAACTGCTGTGTATTAATAATAGCAAACAAAACCGTATATTATCAATACATAATGTCCGTATTTTATTAATTTTGTGTGTGAGTAGTTCGTTTGGAGACCAGACGTGACAGTCTCAGGCACAACACTGATACGAAACCTGGGAACGTACATCTCGCCTTCAGTCCTCACAACAAATACATTGAACGTGTTGAATGGTTGAACAATATCTACAACCTTCCCCAATATGCTGCCATCAACCTTCACTTTTTCATTCACATTTATTGGACATAACGAAGATGCTATGTTTGTTTACATCGACAACAGAGGAAAGATGGTTCGTGACGTTACAATGTGTGACGTCACCAATAACGCTGACGTTCTTAGGCTTCACGTGATTTCAAGCAGACGTATTGTATTACCTTTTGCAACATTGTGTATTTTGTTTTTCTACAACTATTATTTCCAAGTGTTTACAGTGATGTACTCATTAATAAACAAAACATGAGTTTATTGGGTAATTATTTTCTTATTCTGGTGTGTAGGAAAGTTTGAGTGTAAAACAACGAATGAATTGAAAAGATGAATAAAGTAGTTCCGGCATATTGTTAATAACCAATGAAATCGCCTGTTATCTGAAGCAGCCAATCAACGTTCAACAAAAGATGTAACCTCCCTTGGGACTTACAGGAAAAATACTTCCCTGTGTTCTCTTTCCCATGTGGGTAATAATACGCTGTCCAGTGCACTATATTACCACTACATGTCATGATTCAAATTACTCGTGAAGATCCGGGCTAGACTTGATCTTCAGTAACCCATGCTTGTCGTAAGAGGCGACTAACGGGATCGGGTGGTCAGGCTCGCTGACATGGTTGACACATGTCATTGGTTCCCAGTTGCGTAGATCGATACCCATGCTATTGATCACTGGATCGAGTCCAGACTGGATTATTTACAGACCGCCACCATATAGCTGGAATATTGCTGAGTGCGGCGTAAAACTAAACACACTCGCTCAAACATTCACTTCCAGACTACACAAAAGTTCATTACAAAGTTCGAGATATCGGTGTTTGACTGTCATCCATTACTGACTACCTTTTAGCGTCCGACCGACATTTTTTTGTTAATATGTGAATAACAACTGATTATCAAGACCTGTTTTACCTTATTTGTTTGTCTACGGGCAAATTCTATATGTTTTAGCTACAAAATCAGGGCATTATTCTTTGCTGAAGCCATCGATCTGTTAAATTCTCTTCCTTCGTCTGGCAGACCTCGGGCTTCTGGAAGTGATAATGCGTTATCCTCAAAATAATCTATCAATAGCAAGTTCTTGAACCATGAAATCGATCGGTTACGTATGTTATCGCAATTTGATCACTCCGGTGTACTCAAGTTTCAACATAGCCTGGCATTTTAAAGAACGCTCTTTTATCAACTACAACCCCCCTTAGTTTAGTGTAGTCAGAACACACGGAAAGAAATGAGTTATGTAGATTTGAATATGGAATCTTATTAAAGAACGAAAGTCGGACAAAACTTTACTGTAAGTTTCTTCCACACATGTCTTCATCACTGAAAAATGTGTCTTGAGAGACCTTTCACCATTAAATACAACAGGGCTATTTCATATTCCGAATAATTTTTTTTTTTCCATTTAATGATTTTTCTTTCATCACTGTCTTGTTTTAATCGACCAGTACAATATCCACACGTGTTCAATAAACGGTATGGTCTCAACTGAGTTTACTGTCATGAATTTCAAAGGATACACTTTTGTGAAGTGAGGGCCCATGGATGAGTGAGTGAGTGAGTTTAGTTTTACGCCGCACTCAGCAATATTCCAGCTATATGGGGGCGGTCTGTAAATAATCGAGTCTGGACCAGACAATCCAGTGATCAACAGCATGAGCATCGATCTACGCGATCGGGAACCCATGACATGTGTCAACCATGTCAGCGAGCCTGACCACCCGATCCCGTTAGTCGCCTCTTACGACAAGCATGGGTTACTGAAGGCCAATATTCTAACCCAGACCTTCACGGTCGAGTAAACGAATGAACAAATGGATATTTGAATGTGGGACATGGCGAATAAATACATTAATGTTCGGGTGTTAGAATGAGTAAATAAATATGAGTGGGTAAGAGGGTGAAATGGGTTCAGCGCCGGTTTTAACGGTATTCCAGAAAAATCACGGTAGTTAAGCTTGTAATGGGAGAAAATTAAGAAGTTATGAAGATTTCAAACTTTTAATACTTTGTGAAACCTCAGAGCATGGGTATAGGCCGACAAACCTAGAAACCCAATCATAGGTCTCTGGTTTGATGAAGGAACTCATCACCGCACAGCAAATAGCAATGCCTTTAGATAACTGACCCCCTGCGACACTGAATGAACGCACAATGGACAAAACTGTAGGTTCGTTCTGTTGTAAGAATGAATGAATGAAGGGATGAATGAAGGAAGGAAGGAATAAAGGAAGGAAGGAATAAAGGAATAAAGGAAGGAAAAGGAAGGAAGGAAACAAGGATGGAAGGAATAAAGGAAGGAAGGAAGGAAGGAAAAGGAAGAAAGGAAGGAAGGAAAAGGAAGGAAGGAAACAAGGAAGGAAGGACGGAAAAAGGAAGGAAGGAATAAAGGAAGGAAGGAAGGAAAAGGAAGGAAGGAAGGAAGGAAGAAAGGAAAGGAAGGAAGGAAGGAAGGAAGGAAGGAAGGAAGGAAGGAAGAAAGGAAAGGAAGGAAGGAAGGAAGGAAGGAAGGAAGGAAGGAAGGAAGGAAGGAAGGAAGGAAGGAAGGAAGGAAGGAAGGAAGGAAGGAAGGAATGGATGGGCTCACGAACGAAGGCCTACACCTTTCGAAAACACCTTGTGTTTTCAGAGATTCATTCATACATTTTTTTACCATTCTTGAACGTCCAGCTATAGCAGTCATTATTCTCCTTATTCTCTAGCTTGCCATTCTGCGCAACTTATCCTGGGTCAAAATGTTCATGTTTCCAGCATGTGAACACGAGGTTACCCCACTGTCTAAAAGCATAGGTTTCATTCCGAACTTTAATTGAATGCTGTCACCGTGTGACTGACAAAACCTCTGACGAAATATCTTGCTGCGCACATTCCAAGAAAACGTACCATAAGTAGGAAACATTTGTTAAACATGAGAAAGGAATTTAAATTGTTAAAGCTTTGTTTGTTATTCTGTGATATAGAGTTTATTGCCCTGTGTTTTTATGGTAAATAATCTGCATTGGACTGACTGACTGACTGAGTTTGGTTTTACGCCGCTTTTAGCAATATTCCAGCAACATCACTGCCGGGGACACCGGAAATGGGCTTCACACATTGCACCCATGTGGGGAATCGAACCCGGGTCTTCGGCGTGACGAGCGAACGCTTTAACCACTAGGCTACCCCACCGCCCCCTGCATTGGAAAGACACACTATGTAATACACTCCACAAGGCTCGGTAGATACAACACTTACTGTTCGAAATGGAACATATTCAGTATCCTCACGTACCAACAACACTCAGAACGTAAAGCATGTAAACGTTGATATGGATTAGAAATTACTGAGATAAAAGAGTCTCCTTTAAACCAGCAAACACAGAACATAGGCAAGGCTATAATATTCAATAATATCTTAAATACAATAAACAAGGTTATAATGAATGAGAATACATATTTCCAATATAATACATTTGAGTCACAAATCTAAAATATTGGGCCTCGAATTTAAATATTAACTCACCAACGTCTTGATATTTCCAGTAA